>NC_062220.1:134074535-134680785 GCF_902686445.1 Sciurus carolinensis
AAGACCTCTCCATCTCCCCCTTTTCCCTACCTCTATGCAGGTTGACCAGTATGCCCAAAAGGACTAAGGTCGACCAGTTGTCCAGACCTGAAATGACTTCTCTGCAGATTATTGTTTTCTGAATTTCTTTCTTCCTTATTTCTTTAGCCCTTCCCTTCTGCCCTCTGCTCTTGCTCTCTCACTCTTTCTCCCCCTCTCCTCTCCTCTCCTTGTATATGTATATATTGAAGCCCTAACCCTCAACAAACATGGGAACTCCTGATACAGGCTATACCATGGATGTACACCAATAATAGGATGCTAAGAAAAATGAGCCAGATGCCAAAAGAATTATATGATTTCATTTATAAGAAATGTCCACAATGGACAAATATTATAGAGACGAAAAAAAGATTCTTGTTTGTCTAGAGCTAGGAGTCTGGTGGAAATATAGAATGGATGTTAACAGGTATGGGGCTTCTTTTGAGGGTAATGAATATATTTAAGATTAATTTTAATGACAGTCACACAAATTTGTACTAAAAACTATTTAGTTGTATGCTATACATAGGCCAGTTGCACGGTATATAATTTATATTTCAATAAACTGCCTAAAAAATGTTGAAGGAGGAGGAAATGGAAATGGTATTTCAGGTCCAGTGGAAACAGCCAACCAGACAGAGCCCAAGAGCCAAGTCTTTATCCTTGTCTTGCTCAGTTAGAGGATGTCAAATGCCCCAGAAAGACACGACCTTAGGGAGACAGCTCTCTGCAGCTGTCAAAGAATGTGGACTGCTGGAGGCCATCTGCTGACCGCTCTCCCACGGCTGGGCAGCAAGTCATCCCTTGAAGGGGAGCCTGGGAGGCACGTCTCCACATCTACCACGCCAAGTCCAAAGGCGAATGTAATTAACTGTGATGGATCTGACCACACAGCTCCACTGTCACTGCTGTCCTGGTCATTTGAGAACTCCCCAACCACCGGTCACATTTTTTATATCAGGCAGGTGGGATCCGATGGAACCTCGGTGGGGACGCGATGTGGAAGGTCGTGCGGAGGAAAGCCTAAAATGGGATGTGAGAGAGGCCGCATTTTTCTCCAGCAGCATCAGGAAAGCCCTGCCTGGTTTTGTTATTTTCCACAGAAAACTGACCCTGAGGTAAAGCTGCCTTGTGAGAACACGTGCTCAAGTGACCGAGTGCAAGATGGGCAGGAAAGGGGAGACCAGGGAGACAGGGAGGCTGGGTAGCAGACTAGTGAGGCCATCCAGGCATAGAAGCAGGTGCAGGGAGGTTGCTAGGCAGGAGAAGGGACATAAGGGGACCTTGGAGTGCACCTGGAGGTGGACAGAAGCTGAGCAGAGGGAGGGACTCAGTTCAAACCTGTGGGAATCGGTGGAAACTCTGTCCCTACTCCACCATGACACGGACCTCTAAAGAGCGTCCCCATTCATCCTTAGTCCTCCTCGGCCACCTTCAACACAGCCTCTGGCCTGGAGAAGCCCGGCAGCCTTCCTCCCAACCTCAGAACACCCACTCAGCCTTCCGACCAATCCATTCTCCCTACAGCAGCCAGGGGAACTTTCTCGAAACCTAAGTCGGGTCCGTCACTTCCAAGATCCATCTCCTCCAGTGGCCCCTCCTCATCCTCAGGAGGCAGCTCTCTATCTCCAAGGCCCCCCGGGCCCGCTCCCCGCCCACCTCCCCCCTGCCTCTCCTCTTCCCACTCCCTACGCCTGGCTGAACTTCCTTGGATTTTCTGGAAGTTCCCGCCCCCTTTTGCCTCTGTGTCTTCACACATGCCGTTCCCCTGTGTTCAACATGCCGTGGTCGCTGGCCTCCTATCCAACCATAGGTTAGCATTGCCTCTTGCGTGAAGACCCCCACCCGCTGGCCACCACCCTGGAGTCTGGGGTGCCGGTGTTGGACTGTCTGCAAAGATGTCACCAACCATCCCTCCACCTCTCTCAGCACCTAGGCTGCTCTTCCTGCTGCGAGGTGGAGTCTGTTTCCCCACCCCTGGGACGGTGCTGGCCATGTGACTTTCTTTGAGCAGGAGAATGAGACAGAAGTGAGTCCTCCAACCCCAGACTCCAGACTCCAAGCTGTTGCAAAGCCTCTTCTGCCTCCCCTCAGAGGGGATCACAGCCAGTGTATACAGAAGCCCAGACGATGCATCCGCTTGTGATGAGTGGCATTGGAGATGACCTTGGAGCATTCACCATGCAACTAAGCTGGGCCCAAACACCTGGGAAACCAGCTGTCCACCCATATACCTGTCGACCATGGACACGTGGCGGAAGAAATCAGAATCTTCTCTCCCCATTGGCCTTGGACGCCCCATTCCTCTCCCAGGTCTACACTTAGTTATGAGGGCAAGCCAGGGCAGATTTGTTCAAACACCAGAGGAGTCTTGCAGGAGTGAGCTCAAGCCAGTTTGAGTTTCTGTCTCCTGTGGGGTCCCACACCCTCAGGATCCACCACCAGCCCTCCATCAACCCTCATCCAGCTCTCAAAGACTGTGGGATGCTTATAGGTAAGGATTATACCCATTATCCTTCCATGTCTGCATCTCAGAACCTAGCACATCCCTTACCTCACATTAAACACTCAAATAAGTTCTTTGTGCAATAGAGAGGAAGAGAATGGGTTAAATAAAAAGAGAGCACAAGCTACTTAACTCTTTCAACCATCCTCTACCTTCCTCATCTGTAAGATGGGCATAATGACATAATGATATCTCACCCTGATTGCACATTCCATCTGCCAAGCACAGGTCTAAATGTACTATCTCATTTAAATCCTGCTAACCGACCACATAGCTACTACTCCTCTCCACATGTGAATCATCGTTTTTCTTGCCTATTGCTATGCTCCAAACTCAATCTCACGTTGTGTTGATCTTTGCAATTCAGCTTTGAAAACCACACTTCACTGATGAGGAGATCAGGGAGCACAAAGTAATCCAGCAACGAGTCCCATGTCACTCAGCTTATAAGCAGTGGAGGCGAGCTTCAGCCTTGGACCTCTGCTGACACATGGGGTGACCATGAGAACTCAGCAGGGTGATGGACAGAAGGACCTCATACAGGGCTTAGCATGTGTGGCCTGCCCTTAGCAGTAAGGGCGGAGACCGGTAGCAGCAGAGCTTGCCTCCGCCTCCTGTCGTGTGGCTGCTCCCTCTCCCCGGGGACGCAGAACCAGATTCATCATTAGTCAATGATTAGCTCTTTTATTTTATCTGTTATCTCGTAAATGATATAATGAACACCAGGGACGCCCCTCCCAAACAAAGAACCAAACTATCAGCAGTAATTTTGACCGGACCCATGAGATCTCCTCATCCCACCTTCCAGAGGTAACCGTGATCCTAAATGCGGGATTGATCATTCCACTGATCTTTCTCTTTAGTTTCTTCCACATGTATATCCCTAGCAACTGACTGTTTCGTTTTGCTTGTTTTTTACTCTATAGTTTACAGGCCTTTCAATCATCAGCTCTTGCTTCTTTTGTTACAGCAGAAGTTGACAGGTTTACCCGCGCGGGTACTTCAGTGCACTGGACTCCACAGACAAGGATGTGTTGGGGTCTGAAATCCAGCCTGCAGCTTCTCAGGCCTTTTTCTCACCAGCATAAAAGTGTCATCGTCCCACCAAGCGACGCACCAGTGAGGTTGCATTGACCTAGAGGGGACCCGATTTCTAATTTACGCAGAGGCACTTGGGGGGATTGGAGACTCCGAATTCACCACCTCCGATCATCAGCAATCTTCCTCGGTCTATCCCCATTCAAGGTCAAGGTTGAACCCATTTGGGATTATAGGTAGGAACTGACCCACAGTGACAGCCAGAGAGGGAGCCCTCTCCTCTGATTCATCATTCCCACTTGCAGCTCCTTGGCCTCACTCCATCCGGCCATCTCTAACCCATCAGGAGGGATCTCCTAATCAGGTTCCAGGGGCTTTAAGATTTATGTCAAGGGGCCTCAATTTATTGAATTAATGCTGCTGAGCAGAACTGTAGCTGTTAAACAGTGTGGAGATCTGGATTTTACAGCAATGTAACTAATAAGGCTATTAACACAAACTGGGCCTGCCGCTGGCATTTATAACACCATAAATCTCTCTTCCCGCTGGAAGTATTTATGGGGTGGCACGCACTCAGAGTCCACTGCCTCTGCTGTCTCTGCTTTCAAAACTTGGCAAGGAGGCTGTGTCGCCTCCTAAAGGGAAGACGGTCAGGAGGGAGGAGGGAGAGGACGGCGCCGGGCTAATCCTCCGCGCCCAGCCCTTCTGTCAACCAGAAACCCTGCGCACTGCGGGGCCGGATTTAGACCGTGAGATCGTTCTTAGGCTGGAGGTATTTATTTTCCATGTATGGAGCATTTGCCACGTGCCAGCCCTTCTGCAAACGCAGGAACTGTGAATTTGCCGGCACCTCCGCAGGGGTGGAAGGAAACACGTAGCGCGTCCCCAGCCGGACTTAGGTTTTATCCTGAGTCTTCCCAACTCTGAGCCAGAACGTTTCCTCTTGTCACTATCAGGCAAACTCGGTCGCTTGGATCATGTTTGGTTTTTTTCCTCATTGATTTCCCATCATACCAAGTCAAACAGGATTTTCGTACTCCTGACCGTTCTGAGGGGGAGCCGTCCAGTTCCACGGGTGCGTAAAGGTCCCCTCGGTGGGGATGGTGGGGCAACTCCGTGTTTCCATCCACTCCGAGGGATCCTGTGCATGGGCCACCCTCCATGCCGCAGACCCCTGGGAGGGGACCAAGTTCCTCTGATCCTCACATCCTCCAGGCCTGTCACCCTCCCTCCCTCTAGTCTCCAAGTGCTATTGGTGGGCCCAGGACCATGACGCTCCATGGCCACTGGAAGGAGACGCTCTCTCTCAGTCTCTCTCTCTCTCTCTCTCTGGATTTCCTATGCCGGGTACACCAGCCCCAGCTACCATGTCTACTTCCCTCAACTAGGACACCACAATGACACCAAGGACATCTCCGGGCAGCCTGCCACCTCCCTTGGCTTTTATTTTTTGCAACTTACAAAGTCTTTTTCAGCCACTATTCTAATAACTTCATGAGCTGGGCTCCATTAATTCCCAGCAACAGCCTTGTCCCAGATGCAGAAGTCCAAGGGCTTAACTCCCCGTCTTCCGGACACACAGTGTAATGGCTCAAGCTATAGGTCAACTTGACTGAGCTAAGGGATGGCCAGTAAATATTAGCTGGTAAATATTATTTTTCAGGGTGTCTGTGAGGGGGTTTCTTAAAGAGATCAGCTTTTTTCCCCCCATTTTTTAAATTTATTTTTTAACAGATTCCTAAAATCTGTATGCATGGGATGCCATGTACTATTTGGTACAGTTATATGTATCAAATTACTTATAATATTCAAGTTAGGGTATGCATATTTATTTCCTCAAACATGTATTATTTCTTTATGGTGAAAATATTCAAAATCCTTTTTTCTAGTTTTTTTTTAAATGTGTTACATCATCTACATTATCATTATCTATTATCTATCTGTCATTATCTATCTCTATCATGATCATTTTCTCTAGTCACCCTACCATGCAACAGGACACTGGAACGCCTTCCTCCCCCCCTGACAATAACTTAGGAGCCCCAGATCAATCTCTCCCCATCCCTTCCCCACCCTTTTCTCCCCAGCCTCTGGTGACCACTCTTCTCCTCTCAGCTTCTAGATTCTTCCACGTCTTTAGATTCCACAGGTGAGCGAGATTGTGGGCTGCTTGTCTTTCTGGGCATGGCTGACTTCACTTAACATGATGACCTGCAGGTCCACCCATGTGGTCACCAAGGACAGAGGAGTTCATCCTCTGAATAGTTCATGCAATTCAGTATTCCATGGTGGATATGCACATTTTCTTTATCCAATCATCACGTGATGGACATGCAGATTATTTCCATTTGAGATTAACACTTGAATCAATAAACTGGGTAAAAGAATGCCCACCAATAGGATTAGAAATCATCAAATCCATTAATGGCCTGGGTAGAAAAAAGATGGAGGAAGGACAGATTTGCTTTCTCAAAGTGATCTTGGACATCCATTTCCTCTTCTCTTGGACAGAAGAAACCCATGTTCTGAAACCTTTGGACTCAGACTGAACAATTCTCCCACTGACTTTCCCGGTTCTCAAGCTTGCAGATGGAACCTCGTGGGATTTCTCAGCTTCCACAGAGGTGTGAGTCGATTTCCATAACAACTCTCCTCCGATACACCTCTATCTCTATCCTGCAGGTCTGTTTCTCTGGAGAATGCTGGTTAATTGACACAGCCATTAGGAGGTGGAGCTGAGGTCCGAATCAGGACGTCTGGGCTTCACCAGGATAGTGAGACCCCCAAGAACCCAAAACTAAAAGTGGAGTCCTTCTTCCTGACACCCCAGCTGAGCTTTGCCCTGAGGATGCTCTGCCTCAGTCCCACAAGCACCTAAGTGTTCAGTCACCTCCTTCCTCCAGCCTGAGAGATCAGCGATGCCTCAGGACGTCATCCTGAACTCATTGCTGTCAAGACCGCAGCTTTTGGGCTTCCAAAGCTACAGATGGCACTGAGATCCTTTTATTTGCTTGCTGGAGGTCAAGGCCTGCTCTGAACAGAGTCTAGGGTGACAAGTGAACTTGAATATCTTAGGGTTCAAAACACACCAAAAAAAGCTTCTACAGAAGTAGAAAATTCACTCCTCACCCAAAACCCATTCAGCCTTACAGCAACCCCGTGAAGGAACATATACAGTCCCTCCCTTCCTACCCAGGGAACCAAGGCTCCAAAACTTCAATGACTTTTCCAGAGGAGGAAAGTTGATGAGTTCAAGAACCAACATTTGGACTCCCCTCTGTCTAAGTTTCTGGGAGAATCACCAAATTTCATTTTGAAGGTTCAAAGAAAATACCTATGTCATGGGTCACATATCCAGTGTGCAACCACCAAACACAGGTGACTAGATCGGTTATACAAAGTGCGGCTACGCACATGTCCATAGCCGTGTCAGAGAGTTGGTCACAGGACTCCCACAGACACCATCCATGGTTGCTCAAGGCACTTACGTAAAGTGGTGGAGCATTAGCTCAGGTCCGGCACGCTTCCTTCTCTGTGCTTTAACCACCTCTGGATTGCCTACAGTAACTGATACAATGTCAATGCTTTGTCAATCATTGCCGCTCTGTATTATTTAGAGAATAATGCAAGAAAAATACCTGTGCATGTTTGGTACAGATGCTACTACTTCTCCAAATTTTTTAATCCATGGTTGGCTGAAACCACTGATGTGGAACCCACAGATGCGGAAGCCAGATTGTTATTTCCTTGGGATAAATTCCTGGAAATGAGGCTGCCCTACTCGCGGCTGTGCCCCTGTATGACCCTGTGTGATTTATCTTACCTTCTGCAAAGTTGGTGTGAATCGACCCTCCCACACCATTTTACCAGAGTGCCAGCTCCTTCCCATTCGTACCTTCACTGGTCTCTGTCATTTTTTTTTTTTTTTTTTTACATATCTCTCCATTTGAGTGACAAGAAACTATGTCTCAAGGATTGTGTGATATGCGGTTTTTACGACAAGTGAGGTTTAAATCAATCATCTGTTGAGTTGCTCCTCCAAATTGAGCAAAGAGAATTCAAGCTGGGAGGAATGGGAACAGAGAAGGTTATTTGTCACCACGAGGACCACGTAGCAACCTGAGACAGCAACCCGAGGGGCAGCAGGAGCAGACCCAGAACCAGGTGCCAGGGGAGGCCAAGGCTGAGTTCAGCAGGAAAAGCTTCAGGGTCCTGCAGGGACAGGGGAGACCTCCCAGGTGAGGCGGGACGGGAGCCCTGAATGACGCCCAGGTACCGCTCAAGCTCTGGAAGGGCCATGGGCTCTGGAAGCCTGGACTCACCTCTGGGCTCCCAAGATCGGAGGCAGAAGCTAGTATACAACAGGGCGGCGACTCTCCAAACCCCGACTCTCAGCTGCAAGTCTATGCTCCATCATTCTGCTGGTGCTGCTAGGTCTGCAAACCACCTTCCTCCTTTGCATGCTGGGTTGTTGTTTTCTTTTCTTTTCTTTTCTTTCTGTCAACCTGGGCTCAGGTGGGGGAGATGAAGACCGGAGGAGAGTGAATAGTCTTGCTCCTTCTTCCTGTCTGCATCCCGTCCCTTTAAGCACCTCCCGAGCAACGCTCTGCTTTTGAAGCCCTCCAATCCCAGCCAACCCAGCTCCCCACCACCAGCAAGTGATTCAAGCCTCCAGTTGCTTCCAGCAATCCCAGAATCAAAGGCCTTTTTTGGGCCTTTGACAAGGAACTAGCACACACCAGGAATGTCACCTTATCAGAGGTCTAGACCCTATGTCCACGAGCCCTTCCTCCTGGCTTCTTGGTTCTGTTTTTCCCTCTGTTCTCTGTTCCCCCAGTTATAGAAGCAGTTGCTGCTTCTCTCAGTTATGGCTTCTGGCCTGTTTCACTGTGTCTCCACCCTCCATAACCTGCCTGGCCAATTTCCTACACTAAATTCTTTCTGTGAAGGTACCTACTTCTAACTTCCCCGCCGAACGCTGATGATAGAGTAGACTTTCAGTTGCAGTTTTATCGAAGCCGGGTTAGAAGTGGCATGAGTAATTCATGCCAACATTGGATGATTGAGCATCTTCCATGTGCCTGACACTGTGCCAGTTCCCGGAGGGCCAGAGAGGAACCAGAAACAGACTGAGCCAGGAGTCCCCGGAACACGTTAAGACAGAGACTGCAACTTCCTCTTTGCCTAAATCAGAAGCCTCTCAACGAGAAGCGATAGGAACCAAAGGTCGCTTCTGCTATCTGCAATTTGCTGGGTTTTCTAGTGACATAATGAGCAGAGCGATTCTTTGTTGTGTGAGATTGACTTTGCTAGAAGTTTAGGATTTCTGACTCCTCAGCTAGATGCAAACATCCCTCCTCCAGTTCTTTTGTCAGCCCCAAGTGGCTCCACGTATTGACACATGTCCCTTGGATGGTGTCCACTCTCCCTGACCGCTACAAGATCACCCATGGAGGACATTCCATAGGGGATGGAGAATTTGCTAATTATTTCTGGCATTAACAGCCCCAGCTGAGAAACCTTTAATAAATATAGAAGAGGGTATAGTTCTGCATGAGATCTTCAAATTAACCAACACAGCCAGCGGAATGCAATCCAACCGAGGGTGTGACAGGGCAGTGGGCTGGTGGGGGTGGGCAGAGGAAGAAGCAGCCGGAAACCTAATTAGCCAGGGCTGCTCAGACCCAGCCGCTCACTCCCAGCTGCCTCCTGACTCATGACATGTTGAAAATGAAATCATTAGGAAGCACTCACACACAGTCTCTTGTTAGGAACGAGGCCTGAGGAGGCTTAATTGGGAGAAGAGAATAGGGAGGAGGTGGGGCATAGAGGCACAGGAGGAGAGGCGGTGGGTGGCAGTTGACTCTGGTTCCCCCCATGCAAGATGGGTCATCTGTTAAGAGAGTGAGGGTTTTTCCACTTCTCCCCAGTCTCTTCCTTCCACCCCACCCACTGGTGGCCAGCAGAGCACCAGTTCAAGGTGACTGGCAGCCTCTGATGTTATGGAAACTGGAAATTGGTTCTTCAGTGTGGAAAGTGATGACAATGTGGTTTGAATTCATTAGCAAGCGTTTCAAAAATACCAAAGTCTGGCAATGTTTTCTGCCTTCCTTTTCTTTCTTCTCTGCCTTTCTTTGATCCTTTCAGAAAAATAATAAAAAGGATTCAAGTCACCATGTCATTCTCCATTACTTATATTCCAGTGTCCCATAGTACCTGGGAAAGGGGAAAATGTAGGATTCTCGATATGGTTCACCATGCACCAATCTCATCTTCCCAATCCAATTATAAATAATGCCTATCCTTTACTTCCTATACCCCCTGCTCACCTTCCCCTGCAGAAAAATGTGCAGACTCTTGAAATCAGCACAGCACAGCATGTTAATGAACTTTGGAGACAGACAGAACTGAGTCCTAATCCTTCCTCTGGACCTCGACTCTTGGTGAGGAACAGGGAACCCAATACCCACACTGCTAATTTCAAAGGGTTGTTGTGGGGATTTGGTGAGATAAATGATACAAAAGTTCTTTTAACATTAAATCATCATATGCATAGATACTGTTTGGACTTGGTCATTTGCAAAAAGTTTACGTTGTTCCATAGGTTATATATGGCTGACTTCCTGATTTGCTTCCAGGTTGATTACAGATGAGAGACCTGACCAAGTGGGAAAATGGAAGACCTTCTCGACTGCACACCCAACGACTATTCACCCCCACCTCCTTTCCAACAGAACCCCAATTTTATTCACTGCCCTAGTACTGAAATAATGGAAGAGAGGTTGAACCCCTCTCAGCTCCCAGGGGAAGTGAGTTTCGACCAATCAAAACCAATCATAGTAACTCATTGCCCTTGTCAGTGATTGGCTGAACTGAAGACATGTGAAACTCATTGCCATTGGCTGAACTGACAACATGTGACATGACTGACAAATGAACGTGGTGGGGAGTCTGTTGGGGGCTTCTGAGAAATGTCTCCCTTCTTCTTACAAACTCGGTACTGTTGGGTGAGGTTCATATCTTGATATTTGGAGCTGAACCAACTATCTTTGAGCTTGAAAGAAAAAGAATAAGGACCAAGCTTAGCCACTGAGATTTGGAGAGCCCAAATCTCTTTGAACCCCAGAATTAACTCAGGAGCCTGGAGTTGTCTTCATAGGCTGGATCATCCTGGTGACAGTAATCCTGGTTTTACTGGACTTGTTCCAGTTTACACTTGGGCCAGCACACTGTCTAATGTAGCATTTGTCCTGAACAAAAATTTCCTGGTTTGGATGATAAATTATATGGCCTCCCTACTTATTTTTTAAGTCACTTGGAGTTAGTTTTATTTTACATAGCCAAAATATCCTAATCGATACAGGCACATATGTGTGAGTCTGTGCATACGCCCGTGTCCGCACATGACTACAATGTAGAGTGAACACTTTATGGTATTTAAACTCTTCTTAAAATTGCCTCTGCTTTATAGTACACATTATTATTGTGGAAAGACGAAGAACTCGGAAAGAAACAAATAGTAACGTGATAATCTGAGAATTCATGTCTCCCAAATGCCTCATGAATCTTTAAGGCAGTGCCTGCCTCCCTTTTTAAAAAATATTTTTATGGTTATCAATAGACCTTTATTTATTTACATGCAGAGCTGAGTATTGAACCCAGTGCCTCACACATGCTAGGCAAGCACTCTACCACTGAGCCACAGCCCCAGCCTGCTTCCCTTCTAAGATGTGCTTTCCCTGTCCCCACGTGTGATATTTTCACTCTTGTGTCGAGCAGCAAAACCCCTGGTCCCTCTTGATGCATGTCGCTCTTTAACTGTCCCCAGAGTAATAAACCCACTATCAGCAAATGCATCCACAGCTCCATGTCCTTTCTCCAGTCACTCCATCCATGGCTTTGATTTTCCAGTGTCCTCTCCCTTTATATGATGATCACCAGGGTGGGACTGACTTGGCCACTGTCACAAAGGTCGAGCAGCCTTCTGATATAGTGTGTCGAACAAGCACATCTTTCGCTTGTGATAGTTTTTCTATCATCAGGTGAGCTTCATCCACGAGCTGGGCTGATTTGAGACAAGGTTTCAAGGTTAACCTCACAGAAAGACACTCTGTGTTAAGACAGAAGCAAGTCAGAATGCTCCACACCTGGCCAGCCTGGAAATGGCCCTTGCAGGTAAATGCTCTCATTTGTTACTCACCTCCTGCAGATCCGTGTGTCTGAACTCAAGCTCTGACTACCCAAGGTCATGAACATCTGGGGCTAGAGGCTGAAATCAAATGTAGAAGATGCTTGCAGCTGTTATACTGCCCCAATTGCAGATCAATAAAATAGGCCCTCCTCCAGTCTGACCACAGGAGTACACAAAGGTACATTTCTGAAAGGGCAGTGTGATCGTATGTATTACAAACCCTAAGTGTGTGCATATACTTTTATACAACAGTCAAGTTTCTATGGTTTCATCCTAAAGGAATAAGGTGGCAAATATATGCATATACAATAATCTTCATCACATTACTAGGATAGGAAAAAGTTGCAAGTGTCCACTGGCAGGGAGGTGGTGAAATAACTTACGGTATGTCCATTCAATGCAGCATCACGTGATTATTAAAACAAGTATTTGGAGAGTTTAGCAGGTGAGCGTAAGCCAGCACAGCCAGGCTCCAGATCAGAATCTCTGCAATATTCACAACCTTCAAAACAGCTGTAAATGCCGCTTACCAAGTATTTCCAGTTCCCCACCTTCTAGCCACCTGGCGGGATTGACATGGTAAGGACTGGGATTCACGGTCTCTGGCTGTCCCTGTGACTGGTTTTGGCGTAGGCATTATATGAGGATGTGATAAGTGCTACATCCAAACCAGAGCACCGAATTGACAATGCGACTTTTGAGAACTCATTTCTTCTTCTCTGGAGACTCACTGTGTCTGGAACCATGGCTGCCTTGGTCCCAGATTGAAAATCCATAAATACATCTCAGCTGTACCTGTTGGATGAGTGAGAAACATGCCTTTGTAGTTTTGAGAGTTCTAGAGTTGTTACTGCCTCATGATGTATTCATCCTACCCGGTACCCCCTGTACCTCGCACGTCCATTTCCAGAATGAAGGACGCCCTTGTGCACATAAGGTACATTTTGTACAGATAGATACAAGTTTAAGGCTACGCATCACAGAATTGCTAACCCACATCCAGAAACACCCAGCAGCAAGTGCCACCGCAGAAGCAGAGGGCCAGCAGAGCTAAGCCAAGGTCATGTGGGCATTGTCCACACAGCATGCGCCCAAGACAACCTGGAAGCCAAGTCGGCACCCCTGCTTCTTCCCCCTCCCCTCGCCCAGAGCCCCCAGAGTCCCATCAGCTGACTTTGTCAAGATTTCATCAAAGATTAATATTTGAAGTTTAATTTTATTAAACTTTAAAGGTAGAGACTGGGAAGGACCTCACCTTACTCACTTTCTTCCAGAAATCTCTGAGGGTTCCTATTCAAATATACCCAACTCCTCCAACATCAGGATCCACACAACAAGGACTATAGGCAGAGACTGTCTTTATCTGTCCCAAAATATACCTGTGGAACGCTTCCCCTGGAACCTTGGGTCCCAACGTGCCTGCGGGCAGAAAACCCGCTCAAAGTCCAACCTCGGGAAATGGAAGCAGCTGGACACATGGCAGGTTCTCCCAACATGGAGGTAAGCGGTTAAGTGTACCAGACCCATCATCATCATCATCAATCATCATCGTCATCATCATCAATCATCATCAATCATCATCATCAATCATCATCATCATCATCATCAATCATCATCATCAATCATCATCATCATCATCATCAATCATCAATCATCATCAATCATCATCATCATCAATCATCATCAATCATCATCATCAATCATCAACGTCATCATCATCATCAATCATCATCATCAATCATCATCATCATCATCAATCATCATCATCACATCATCATCACCATTGTGAATCATATGAACCAAAACAAAATAAGAGTCAAGTGGAGACAGCGGGCATGTTTCACCATCCAGTTAGAATCCGCCCTGGGCGTCTCAGGATGCCCCTTGCATCGACTGCTCTTTACAACTTAATGTCCCTACCAGGGACACCTTCTGAGCTGCAGGAAGGCTCTGGTGAAGAAAACGAGCAGAAGGAATCGTCCCTGAAGGACCCAAAGGGACAGTTTCTCAGTTGCCAAGTGGGTCCTGGTAGCAACTGTGTGTTGGGGGCAGGGGTTGGGGCGGCAGCCTGGGTGGGAACGGGCGAGTGTGGACGACCCAGCCATTAACCCAATCCTGACCCCTCAAGTGACAAGAATGAATTAATGTGACAGAGATGCAGGCATTAATATTTACTAGGATTTAATATTTTATAGCCAGTTGCTGCTCCAACAGTGGATTGAAAACAGAGGCCAGCTGTCAGCAGAGAAGGTAAAGGACTCAAAGCGACAGGAGAGGGACGGGAAGCAGCAGGGGACGCGTCCGAGTCGTGGGTGGGATGGAGAACACAGCCCCACAGTGAGCAGAGAGGATCTGGGAGCATCCTCCATCCGGGCTCCAAGCCCGTGAGAGCCATCCCCAGACGGCCCAGTCCACCTCTCTTCCTCTCCTACTGCTCTTCTTTCCAGAACATTCTGCCTCTATCTGAATGTGCTCTCTTATGCCTGGAAAGCCTGGGGCACTTCCTCCCTGGGCCTGGGTGAACCTGCTGAGTATCACAGTCTTCCCCAAAGTGCATGTGGAGAAGGGGTCTCTGTGCGGCACAGGTAGCTCGGTGAGGACAGAGACCCCAGGTCAGTCTGGAGGACCCGTATTCCCAAGAGCTGGACAAATGTCCACGACGTGACAGAGTTCAACAATGACTTGCTGGATGAACACATGACTGGATGTGCCTATGGGACACCGTGGTTTTTAAAGTCTCCATGGTCGAGGAATCTAAAGGGACACTCAGACTGAGCCCTCTCCTGGAGAATCCCGTGTCCGGGACGGCTTTTGTCTCTTCCTCCCGGAGGGTCTCAAATGCACTTTGTGATGACCGACGTTTTTTTTCAGATACCTTAATTTTATTTCCATGGATGCGCTTTGGAAAACGTGGATCTGTGTCCTTATAAGTGGAAATAATGAGAAATCTAGAGACAGACAAACCAGGATTCAGGTTCTGGCTGCACCACTTTCCAGCTGGGTTTTGCAACATGGGCAAGTCATTTAACCCACGGACCCTCGGTTTCCCCATCTGCCATACTAGAATTATAACATTGGCCCCTCCATGGGCCTCGTGGGGGCTGTTATAAGAATCCAATTAAATAATACCTGCAAGTAGACGGCTTGAACACTGGGGTTGGACGTTGCTGTTTCTAAAAGTCAAAAGCACTTGGCTAAAACGAAAAGGCAGAAGTATATGGAGCTGAACTTGCCAAAGCAATTTCCATTTCAGTTTCAGAATCTGCTGAAGACGTGCCAGAGTCTGATCTCTGGGAGCTTTGGGGACCTCGAACACAGATTTCCAGGTCCTGCCGAATCTTCTTATGATAGACTATGAATGCCAGAACTGGTTCAAAGGCCATTCATTCTCCATGCCTCTCTCCCTCGCCCCCTCCCACACTTTGGAAGGTCAACACCTCCATTTCCAGATTCTCTTGCAGCTAGGAGAGTTATGGTCCAGGAGACATAATCAGACATCTGCAAGGGGGCTTCTGGAAAGGTCTTTTTTAATGTTTCATTAGGGCACTGAGGTTATGCAGAAGAGTGGGGTTCACTTGGACACTTTCATACACGTGTGGAATGTGATGGGCTCTGCTTCAGTCCCCGGACTTCCTCTTTCCCTCCTCCTCCTTCCCTGTTCCCCGTCCTCTGCTCTACTGGTCTTCCACTCAATGGTTTATTGGGTGCTTTGTAGACATGGGTAAGGGTGAAGTTCACTGTGATATATTCACACATGTAACTAGCAAACTGTGGCCAATTCCATCCTCAGCTCCTCCCTTTCCCACCCCTCCTCCCACCTCCGAGTCCCCTTCCTCCCCTCTGCTCATCTCCCTTCTGTTTTAATGGCATCCCACACACACACTTTTCCCCCCTTATTTTGCCCTCACCCCCACATATGAGAGAAAAATATTAGAAGACCTTTGATTTTCTGATCCAAGACAGAATCAAGCTTCGAACATCACAATCACTATAGTTAATAAAAGTATAATGGGCGTTGGGTGTTTTTGGTTTTTTTTGAGTTCTTTATATATGCTGGCTATTAATCCCGTCGGAAGAGCAACAGGCAAATCTGGTTTTCCCTTTCTGTGGGCTCTCACTTCGCACTCTCGTTTCCTCAGTTGTGTGGAAGTTTTTTAATTTGATGCCATCCACTCCTTGACGCTTGATTTCATTTCTTGAGTTTTAGGGGCCTCGTTAAGGAAGTCAGTGCCTGTGCCAATATTTTGGGAGTGTCGAGTCCATGTTTTCTTTTAACGGCTGCAGAGAGTCCCATCAAATTACCTCTGATCCACTTCAAGTTGACTTTTGTGCAGGGTGAATATCCAGCTTTCCCAGCAAAATTTGACAAAAAGGTGTGTCTTTTCTCCAACACTTGTTTTGGACACCTCTGTCGAGTATCAGATGCTCCTGTCTCTGTGTGAGTTTGTCTCCACGTCTTCTATCCTATTCTCCTGGTCTTTGTGTCTGTTCTGGTGTCAACGCCATGCTATTTTTGATACTCTAATCTCTGGTGTAAACTGACATCCAGTATCGGGAAGCCTCCAACTCTTCTCTTCTTGCTCGAGATTGCTTGGGCTATTCCAGGTCTTCGATTCTTCCAAATGGATTTTAGACTGTGTTACTTTCTGGTTCTCTGAAGAACATCATTGGCATTTTGACGGAGATTGCACTGAATCCGTACAATGCTTTTGGTAGTAAGGCCATTTTAATAATATTAATTCTGCCCATCCAAGAACATGGGAGATCTTTCCATCTCCTTGGACCTTCTTCCATTTCTTCCTTCATGTTCCATAGTTTTCACTGCAGAGGTCTTTCACCTCCTTGGTTAAATTTATTCCCAAGTAATTTTTTTGAGGTTACCGTGGATGGGATCGTTTTCCCGATTTCTCTCTCAGCAGATTCATTACCAGAGTATAGGAAAGTTTCCAACTTTTATATGTTGGTCTTGTATCTTGCTACTTTGATGGACTTAGCTCTAGAAGTCTTCTGGTGACATTTTGTGGATCTTGTCATCGGCAGAGATAATTTGACATCTTTTACTGTTTGCATCCCTTTAATTTCCCTTCTCTTGCCTGATCCATAAATGGGCAAAAAAAAAATTTTTTTCAAAAGAAGAAAAAATGGCCAACAGTATATGAAAAAATAAATGTTCAACATCCCTGGCAATCCCAGAAATGCAAATCAAAATGACATCAAGATCTCGTCTCACTCTGGTCAGAATGACGATCATAAGAATTCAAATAATAACAGTAAATGCTGGCGAGGACGTGGGGGGAAAGGTGCGCTGGTACGTTGTTGGGAGGACTGAAAGTTGGTACGAGCACTCTGAGCTGCAGCGAGGAGAGGCCTCACGGGCTAGGAACAGAGTCACCGCCTGACCCAGCTGTGCCACGTCTGGGTGTTTATTCAAAAGAGCTGAGGTCAGCATACTGAGCGAGACGGGCACATCAGGGCGTCCGGCATTACAATGCGCTGTTGTGAATTATCACAGAACCAGCCCAGGCGCCCAGATGAACTGATAAAAATAAAATGTGGTCTGTGCGCTCAGCCGCCTTTTACTCCGCCGGACAGACAAGTGGAATCACGGCATTGGCCGGTGAATGGATGGGGACGACATCCCGCTAAGTGCAACAAGCCAGACGCAGAAAGCCAGGGTCGAAGGGTTTCTCTCCTCAGCGGAAGTGAGAGTGAAATAAGGTGAAGAAAAGGAGCGGGGTGACCCCATGAAAATAGAAGGGAGGTCAGCGGAGCCAGGGAAGGGAAGGGAAGAAGAGGAGAGGAGGTTGGGGAAAGGGAGACCCTGTGGAATGAAATCCACCAAAGGAGGCCACGTGCGGGTATGAAGATGTCACCGTGGATTCTACCTTTACGTTTATCTACAAAGCACCGATTAAAAATTGACAAATAAATAGAAGGTAGACCTGTAGAGCAAGGAAGGGGGACAGTGGGAGAGGAGGGGAGGGAAACAGGAAATGAGAAAGTTGTGTTCCTTGCATATATGGTTACGTCCAGATGAACCCCGCCATCTGTCACTATAATGCACGAGTCATGATTTTTTAAATATAAATTGTATATTTGAAATTTACTCCAAGAATAAATTCTAAGTGTTCTTACCCTCCCCAAAATGGTAAGAATGTGAGGTAACCTACATGTTAAATAGCTCGATATAGCTATTCCATAATGTTTATTCATGTATTGAAACATCACTTTGTATATCACAAAGATATGTAGTTTTACTTGGCAATTAAAATAAATGTATATTTTTTTTAATTTTAAAAGTCAGACACCTTCTTCCCATTTCCTTCATGAATTGGATGCAGATGAGAAGGCTGGAACTGCAATAGCCATCTTGCAACCTTGAGGGGAAAATACAAGAGAATCATAGAGGCATCAATCTGGAATCACTGAGCCAACACACAGAACCAGAAACCACCTTCCCTCGAATTCACATTATTTTTTTAAGGAATTAACAACCATGCTTAGGTTTATGCTACTCTAAGCCAAATAAAATCTTGTCTGATAAAAAAATTAATATGAGGGAAAGTTTGGGATTTTTGTCTTGAAAATCAAATTTAAAATGATGAAAATGTTTATATCTTAAATGAAAAGAAATTCAAGTTATAATTAAGTGGCCATGATTCTATGCTCTGATTCATAAGCCCAAGAATGCGTCATTGATTGATTTGATACAGAGCATAATTCTTCAAACTGCATTCTACCCCAACCTATCGCGGAGATGCAACGTCTCACGTCCAACTTTTACGCCAAGTTCGTTAAGATGAGCTTCGTGGAATTTCCCCGAGTCTCTTTCATCTTCCGCTGTCGGGTGGCTCCCTCTGCAGTAGCCGCTGAGGGGTCATTGTCCAGGGTTCTGTGTTTAATCTCCTCACTCCACCAAGGCAGCTCCTGCCGGTGACCGAGGGTGGGTTTTGAGCATTTCCCCAGGATCACTGTCACCTCTCATGAAATCTCACGTCCTAGTTCAGCTTTGCTGCCATTTTTTACATGTCCCCTTGGCCCTGGTGGCTGGTCCAGTGTGGGACCATGGAGGGACAGGTTGCCTGAGACACCAGCCGGGTGGGTGGGGACAGACTAGTGCTCAGTCAAAGGACAGGTTTGCAAGGGGGTCACTTTTCTAAGGGGACAATTGGTGGGTGGATATTTTCATGGATGGGTGGCATTCAGAAGTTCACAGCTGGCTTGATTCTTGACGCAGCCATAAAGGCCGTTAATAGATGGGCAGGCAGAGGACCGGTGTCCCCGTTCCACCTGTCCCTGATTTGGTGTCCATCGATTCATTTCCTGTCACCGGGACTCGGCTTCCTCAGCTGTGAAATGAGGATACTGGACACACTCGAAGATCCTTCAGCCTCTAAAAAGGCTATCACCCTGCAGATGATTGACAACGGGGCTGTGGGAAGCTGGGGTCCCCACACGAAGACGCTCTGGAGAGGGCGGCTGGGAAAACCTGGCCAAATCACGAGGAAGATCGCTTAGCACGTGCTCGGGTCTGTGCTGACTAATAAAACCCAGGCCCCCATCTGTCCCAGGATCTGTGACCTGGACAGAGCGGGAGGAAGACGGAGCTCATTCCTCTGGGAAGAGTGAGGACTTCAGCCCAAGGGAAGGACAAGCAATTCAGGCCCCATCTGGAAACAGACCCTCTGTAAGAAGGAAAGGGTGGTTCTGACCCGTGGCTAACTCTCGATGCTCTTAATCTCCTCCTGTCGGAAGCTTCCCAGTGGCTCTGCTCCACATCCAAGATCTCCGTCTAGCATGGTGTCCAGAGCAGGGTGTCTGTGGTCCTGGCCTCCTGCCAGCGTCTCTGTCCCCTGTCACTCACTGTTTCCTGCCTTGGCACTTCAGGATCAAGGAACGTGGGGCATCGCAAGAGCAAATCGCTTGCATCGACACTGTCGTGCAAGACCCTCCTGGAAGTAAACGTCATTTCCGCCAAGTCACTTTTCACATCCACTGTTTTATTTCTGCTGTGCTTCTCAGAATTCTCTTTCCTACCCTTCTGCCACTCTCCTGCCAAACTATCTGCAGTTTCCTGAGCATGCAACCTCTGACCTCCTTACTTTTGCAAATGCCCGACCTTCCTCCAGAGACCTTATCAGTTATGATGTATTTGATTGCCATGATCAGAATATCTAATTGAAAGGGGGCTTAACAAACAGGGAACTTTAAGTTGGTCAGCAGCTCAACCACATGAAGGGCATTTCTACTTTTCCATTTCACCGTGTTCCTGTTGACTTTTATCTTCAGGTTTGACTGCCCTCGGAGTGGCAAAAAAGCTGCCGCAGCTCCGTCCATCACAACTCACACAACAGCATCCAAAGGTATTCGAAAGAGGAATTTTTCTTCCTAGTCCTCTTACAAAGAAGAAAAATCTTTCCTGCACTTAAATTTCACTGACCAAAAACTTCTAAAGTTTCCCAGGAGTAAAACTTGTTTAGTCCTGACCCTCTGTATCATTCTTAAATGTCCCCAGATTTTACCCTTGCCTCATTTCTAACTTTGTTTTTAATTTTAGCAGCAATTTACTAAGTATTAATAAATGCCAGATGCTATACCAAGCACTCTACAAAGATGATCTTATTTAGCCCTTACAACAACCCTGGGAGTAAGTATTGTTGTTCCTCCATTCCAGATTTGAAGAATTCAAGGCCCAGAGAGGTTAAGCAACTTTCCCAAGGAAAGCACAGCTAGAAAGAGGCAGAGCCAGAACTGAGATCCAGGTGTGCCCGACTCCAAAGCCCAAGCTCCCCGGGACTCTCGGGTCTTCTCACTCCTGCCGGCTCCTGGCATTCTTTGCCTCTGGGTTGCTTCCTCCCCTTTACACAGAGGCGTTTTTCCCTGTCTGATGATCGTTCCCCTCTGCCTAGTGACATTTTCAGATCTTCCCTAGGACTTAAGAAAAATGGCTGCCCTTTCGCTTCAGCCTACTCCCTCCTCCATCTGATTCCACCTCCTCAGCACACACGTGCTCTTCCCTTCATCCAGCATCCTCCGTCTCCCTGCCGGAACCGCTTTGCCCAAGATCCTCAGCAGCCCCACGCCAGCCACTCCAAGAGCGCCCGCCATGCTCCCTCCTCCGGGACCTGATGACTTGGCAGGGCCGCCAGGCAGCTGCCCGGAGCTCCCATCTATACGGGACTCTAAACCGTCACTGGAAATGTAACAAAAGGAAGAAAATTGTGCTTAGCAGGAGTCCCCCCGGGGACAGGCGGTGAAAGCACACTTGGATAAGTAGCTTGGGGAAGGGCCGAGGTCTCCCCATGGGGCAAACTTGAGTAGCAACCAGTGGTTCCCAACTCCCTTCCTATGTGAAGGGCCTCTTGCTGGATTTTCTTGTGCTGACTCTGGAATCCAAGCCTGGAACCAGAGCTAACTGCTTGAATCTACAGAGGAGAGGACTTGACGCCACGCCATGCTTGGGTGCTCTCCTAAAGAAAGAGCAAGGAAACAGTCAAGACAACAGTTTAAAGGCTGCAAAATTATTAGCTGCCCTGTGGGGCTCTGCAGTGAGACCATTTCCCCGGGCGCTGGATGCATAACTGCCCCAAATCTTAGCAGCGGGAAGCAACAAAACTTTGCTGTTTCCCACTATTTCTTTGGGTCAAGAATCCAGGAGTGACGTCATCCCCCGGGTGATTCTGGCTCAAGGTCTCCCGTGAGGCTGCCGTGGGGCATTGGCTAGGGCTGCGGTCATTGCACACCTTGACCTGGGGAGGACCTGCTTCCGGTCTCAGTCCCACGGCCGTTGGCAGACCTCGGGTCCCCGTGGGTAGGTCAGCTGCACCACACGGTGCTGCAGGTTTCTGTGCAGTGACGCATGCAAGAGAGAGCACGCCCGAGCGGGAAGCCACAGTCTTTTTATGACCTAATCTCGGAAGTGACAACTGTATTCTTCTGCCATATTCTATGTGAGAGAAGCGAGCTGACACGGTCAGCCTAACAGAAGGGGATCAAACGAAGCCATGAGAACAAGATGGGGATGATCGGGTTGATCACAGGGGCTCCGAACCACACCAGGACGCATCCATCAGCTCTGAGGAGTGTCCCCGCTCTCTCGCACCCTTCGCTCTCTCTCTGTTCCCGACCACCTGCTGCGTCCCTCCACCTGAGCATGGCTACTGCCGCCGCCTCGGGTTCCACTTACACCCAATCCCATCATGGTCCACATTTACCCCTTTGCTGCCCGTTCCACTGACCATCTTGCCAGTCTGTTCCCAAAGCTTCAGGCCCCTGAGTCATCTTGATTCCCTAACTCAACAAATATCCTCGTGGCTGTCATTTACCGAGCCCTTGATTCTCACCAGGCACTTTCAGAGACGTTATCCTATTTGATTTTTGCAGCGCTATACGGTGGGTGTTATTACTCCCGTCTAGCAGGCGAAGTGACCCCTTGTTCTTCTTTCAAAAAGAAGCAGATCTGGAGTCAGGCTTGGTACCGTGTGCAGAGAAGCAGTGACCGACGAGAAGACAGGCAGCTCTTGGGGAACTCAGATCCTCGCTATGGAGAACTGTCCTGTGCAGAGGAGCCCAGAGCTGAGATCAGGCTGCACAGTCAACACCGGGGCTTAGAATTAGGCAGACCCGAGTCCAAGTCCCAGCTTAGAGACCAGGTAGATGGGTGAACTGGTGAGTCCTTCCCGTCTCCCTTTCCTCCTGTATTGAGATGACAGTCCCTGGTCCACGCACCTCCTCTGAGCAGTGCATCAGGTGATGCAAGTAACCCACCGGGCACGGGTCTAGCACCTGGGGTTCGATGACGGCAAATGTCAAGGAGGGTGATGATGGTGACGAAGAAGAAGATGGAGTCCCCCACCCCCTCGCCACGGGGACAGCCCCTGACCTTCACAGAGAAGCCTCCACTGCCAGACGCCTCTTCAGCCACCCTACGGGCAGGGACCCCCGATCCTCACACCAGCTCTGGAAAGTGGATGCGTCATGACCTCCACTTTACAGAGGAGGAGGTTAAGGCCCAGAGTGGTTCGGTAACTTGACCCAGGACACAAAGCCAACAAGCAGAAGTCGATTTCAACCCGGGCCGGCCAAAGGCAGCGCCAGAACTTGATAGTATTTTCGAGGTAGGGACTATTTGGAAACTCTCGCGCTCGGGAACCGCAGCTCTGTGTGTGTGTGTGTGTGTGTGTGTGTGTGTGTGTGTGTGATGAAGCCTGCGTGACCAGTGTCTCTACGTCTGCGTGTGGTGTGTCTTTGGTGTGGCTATGTGTGTGCGCACGTGAGTCTAGGTGTGACGCACGCTTCTGTGTAAGGGACTGGGTGTCACGCGTGTCTCTGTGTGTGCCTCCCCGGACGTGTTAGACGGTGCGCACGTGCTGTGTGCTCAGACCGGATCGGGGAAGAGAGAAGAGGTTCGCTCTGGGCCACATTCCGCATCGTCTCTTTGCCCAGGCGCGGCGCCGGGTTGGGAGCCTTCTGGCCGCAGGATCTTTCCTCGAAGCCCTGGTTCCCCATCAGCTCCTTGTGGGTCAGGGGATGGTGAAGAAGTCCCAGCGGCAGAGGAGAGCCGTCCCCTTCAGGGCTCAGAAAAAGAGTCACAAAACTCACTTAAACCTTCCCTACTGATAAATTATAGGGAGATTTCCTCTGTAAAGAAGACAAATGAATCGCACAGTATTTCATTCCAATGGACTCTGCCTCCTTCACTCTATATATTTCTAAGACGTCACTGAAGAGGAGCCCAAGGGGACAGGGACTCCAGAGCCAGCTGGCCCACACCCTCCCGACACACCTCCCCCCCGCCACCCGCTGTGGCTTTCCTCCCTTTCAAAGCTTCACCCATAAAATCAGGAAGCGGGCTTGGTTAAGAGTCTGGGTCTGGCGCTGAGTTCAGCTCTGCCACTTACTACCTGTGTGACCTTGGCCAAGAAGCCTCACCTGGATGGGAAACATGAGACTTACGGTGAGAATGAGATAAAATACCCAACGTGCTTAGACCTGTGACGGACCCACGGTGAGCACTCCGTGTACATTGGAAGTGATCACTAAATTCATAATGGATCACAACGGGGACTCAATTTTCCCGATGGAAATGGTTTTATGTGGGTTAAGAATAGGTCCCACTCCTTGGTTTACACCCAAAGGACTTAAAATCAGCAAACTACAGTAACGCAGCCACATTAGTGTTTATAGCAGCCCGGTTCACGATAGCTAGATTGTGGAACCAACCTAGATGCCCTTCAACAGATGAATGGATAAAGGAATTCTGGTGTAGATACACAATGGAATACTATTCAGCCACAAAGAAGAATAATATTATGGCATTTTCAAATAAATGGATGGAATCGGAGAATATCATGCTAAGTGAAATAAGCCAAGCCCAAAAAACCAAAGGCCGAATGTTTTCCCTGATAAGTGGAGAATAATATATAATGGGGGTGGGAGGGGGAGTGGGAGAAGAATGGAGGAACTTTAGATTATGTAGAAGGAAATGAGAAGGAAGGGGGTATGAAAAATGGTGGCATTAGACAGACATCACTACCCTATGTACATGTATGATTACAGGAAAGGTATGATCTACATCGTGTACAACCACAGAAATGAAATGATGGACCCCATTTGTGTACAATGAATCAAAATGCAGTCTGTAAAAACTTAAAAGATAAATAAAAAGAAAAGAATAGGTCTCTGCGGGAGGGTGAATTCTGGCATCGTGCTGTGTCTGAGAAGACCGGGTTTAAGTGTGAGCTCTCTGACACGCTGGCTTTGTGATCTTGGGCAAGAGACCGAAGCTCTCTAGGTGTCAGCCTCCTCAACCATCAGATAGAGACAGTGAGAATCCTCACCTCTCAGGAAGACTCCGGGTCTGCCGCACAACCTGTACTCCGTGAGCAGTTAGCGCAAGTACCTGGGAAAACCCTGCTCTGTCCAGCCCATGAGCTCCCCATGGGCATCTTTAGCCCTTCTGCAGGTCCGTCTGTCTCTGTGTATGTTTCTTTCTCTCCTTGGCCTTGAAATCTCCTCGTTTTTCATTTGCATACAGAAACAGGAAAGTTTGTAAGAGTATTTACCCAGTGACGTATCTGCAAGCTACTGCTGTCTGATAAGCCACCTCCAAAACGTGGTCGCCGAAGCCCATGACGATCATTTATTTTGTTCACAAACCTGAGGCTCAGCCAGGGCTTGGCAGGGATGCCCCTTCTCTGCTTCCTGCAGCACCAAGGGATGCAGGTCAGCCAACACAAGGACATGGCAGATGAGTTGGTGCCAGTTTCAGGCTAGGAACTCAGCCAAAGCTACGGGCCGTGGAGCTTGGATTCCCCTCCAACATGAGCTCTCCAGGGCTGCTTAGGCTTCCTCACAGCATGGTGGCTGCTCCCCCAAAGTGAATATCCCAAGAAAACAAGGGGAGGAGCACAGCATTTTTATGAGCCAGGCTGGGACATCATGTGGCACCACTTTTATGATATCGTTTTGTGCAACATAACCTTAAATGTCCAGTCAAGTTCAAGGGGAAGGGACCTAGACCCTTGATGGGGGAGTGGTAAGTCTCTAGAAATAGACATGGGACTAGAGATACCCTGGCCACCTTTGGAAAATATCATCTGCCCATTTAGCTACTTCCTCTCTCCCCCACCGCCTGCCTAAACTAGCTTCCCTCCCCATACAGCCCCCCTCAAGTCAGAGCTGAAGAAAGTCAAGCTGGGAGCCTCTGAATGGACGTCATCTCCATTCCTAGTTGGTTTGGATTTTCTGCGTCACTTTCCTCTACTCCAGTCGTCTGTAGGAGATGGTTCTGGGAAGGGTGGGTAGAGACAACACAAGAGAATATCACAGATAACTGTGGTCAAGGGCAATCGTTCACTTAAGAAGATAAAAACCCTGTATTAGTCAAGATTCTTAGAGGAACAGAATCAACAGGAGGTATGATTATAAAAGTGGATTTATTAGATTGGCTCACACGACCAGAAGCTGGACAGTCCACAATGGCCGTCTGCAGCTGGAGAGCTGGAAGGACCAGGAGCTGCACAGTCCAAGAGGCAGAAGCCCCAGAACAAGAGCGATCAACAGTGCTACCCTAGTCCAAGACCAAGGCTTCTGGAAACTTCCTGGAGAATCACTGGCAGAGTTCACTTTGGAAGAGGGAAGAAACGAGAGTCTGACATTCTCAGATGATCGAAGCAGCAATCAAGAACCCATTCAAGAAGAGCCCAGCTTACATCTGCATCTGCTTCCTTGTTCTTCCAGCTTTTATTCCATCTAACCCACCATCCTACTGGGCAGTGCTGCCCATGCTTAGGGAGGGGCTCCTCTTCAGTTCGCTAGCCCACATGCCAATCATCCTATTCACGCCCTCATGGACACACCCAGAAGCCTCTTAATCATTGCCATCTCTTCATCCAATCAAGTTGACAATTCAAATTAACCATTACAGAAGCCCAGAAAAGTGAAGTGAAATGAGTCCAATCAAATGAGCTGGCAGCAGGACTCATGAGGATCTCCTGCTCTCCAAGTCCATGCTCCTTGCCAGGACTGCAGTCCTAAACCCTGGGGCTTGCAGAATTTTGATAAGATACTTATTGATGAATAAGACCGAGTCAATGTGCATCTCAGGTATTACTGCAGTGGACCTGCCCCACCCAGCCCCTTCACACCCAGAAATCATAAGCAATGAAATTCTACCTGAAGCACAGTGATAGGACTCCACCCTTTTGTGGACAGTTGATTGGCTTAGGTTTAATCACCTGACCTAAAAGCAACCAATCCAGAGGCTTCGCATGCAAAGATGAGCTGAACCAATCAGATTCTCTCTCAGAAATGTAACTAAGAAATACAGGGAGGAATTTCTTCCTGGGCAGGGAAGGTGAAGGGTCTTGAAACAGGGCAGGGTTGGAGCATGGTGGGAAGTCTTCGGCAAATAGATATTTAGATGAGCTGAAGCTGCAAGTTAGAGCTCAGGCAGTTGAGTGGAGAATGGATCTAGTGGCAGAAAAGAGAATAGAGCAGTCCCAAAATAGAGACAAGAGGTGACAGAGGACACAGAAGACAGCCATTAGCACTGTTTCATGCTCTGAGGACTTTCCACTCCTGCTGCAGAGCCTGTAGGACTAAGCTCCTTCAATTTACCCTGGGCTGTGTCCCTTACTAGTTGCCTCACTGCTTCGCCTCCCTAAAGCATGTAATGCATATTCAACTGGAGCACAGATTGAGAAACTGAGGCTCAGCGTGTTACCTGGCTTGCCCAAGATGATGCAGACGCCAGCCTGCAGAGCAGAGCCCATGAGATGCCTGAGCCCTTTGATCCATCTCTTCTTTGACAAGTCACCCCTTCCCGGTCTGTCCCTGGAGCTAACACCACCCTTCCCCCTGCCATCCCTCCTGGGGATTTGTTCCTTGTAGTCCACCATGAAGTTTGTTTTAGCAACAGCCCTGTCCTTGACAGATGACTCTGCCTTGGGATTCCATCTCCCTGGTTAAAAAAAAAAAATTCTTTGATTCCACCCTTTCTTGAACCGAGTTAATTGCTAAGACTGTGGGGAAATCGCACCACCTCCTCGGCTCACCCAGCAGGACCCCAATCCTTAACAAGGCAACTGTCTGACAAAGTATGGTAGATGGCCTCAGACAAAACTTTCCTGGCAGGAGATTGGAGAGGGAGAAAAATTAAAGGCAGGCTGGAGAGGGGGTAGGAGGGAGAGATTTCTTTCCATTGATTTCTTTGCCAATGTGAAGTCTTTAAAAATCACTTTTTAGCTACAGCCCTCAGATGTGGGAGCTGTTATGCTGAAGGAAGGAGGGGGAAAAAAATCAAACTCTGAATCAGATCAAACTGTGATCTTTCATTCATCTGAGAGGCGGCCATCTTGGTAAACAGAAAATTTGAAATTCAAACAGAAGGAACAGGGGATGTCTGAGGTAGGGTTCACTTTGGGCAAAACTGGGAGGCTAGCAAGCCGACTTCAGAACCCCGCAGAGCCTCATCATCCCCCTGCTTCCTGCCCCTGGCAGATTCTGCCAGTGATTTAGGTGAGGAAAAGAGGAACCTGGCTTTGCCTCCCTCCAGGGCCCTCCTTCTGCCTCCTGGTGGTCTCCCTTCAACTTGCCCTGTTTGGTCTTGGTGTTATCTACTCCATGACTGTTCTCTGCTGCTAGCAACTGGCCCCCAGCAGGGGCTTCCTGGTAGTTAAACAAACTGTGAATTAAATGATGATGAAATCCAAGCTGTAGGCAACCGCTGTCCCTCAATCCAAAGATATCTGAGATTTGAGGGGAAAAGGGAGTTCTCGAGAATCCAGAATCTTCAAGACACACAGTGTCTGTGATGGAGACGGAGGGATACAATGGCAGCTATCAGGTGCTGAGAAGACCACCTCCCTTCCAACGCGAAGGGCTTATCATCTCAGCTGCTGAAGTGTTTATGGAAGACCACCCTCTGTGAGGGACCATTATCACCTCTTCAGAACGCCCCGTGAAAGGCCCAGTTTTCCACTGAGAACGTGATGCAGCAGGTTTCCTTGTTCTTTTTTCTTTTCTTTTCCATCCCTCATCCTTCCCTGCCAAAAGTTCTCCCTAAGAAACCTCCCGCACGCCAATCCCCACCTCACCGTCTGCTTCCCCAGGGAACCCAGTCTGCAGCAGAAGAGTCACGGGGGCCTTCCTGGAGGAAGTACCTCTTCCGGCGTGACCGTGGTCTTCCTGGAGCCGGGCCGTCCTGAGGCTGTGCTTCCTGTCCATGCATCAGATCACACCGTTCATTCCATAACCATTCACGTTGAGGTACCTGATTCCTTCACGGTGGCTTTTTTATTTTTCCACTCGGGGCTTTACAATGTGCTTCCTCTGCACCAGTGTCCAGCTAGCCAAGTTACTGGCCCACATCCTGATACTTCTCCTAATCCAGTTCTCCTCAAATGTGCATGTTCCAGGGTTGCCATTATGTGGCATTGGGTATCTCTCTGCCCCTCCAGATCACCATTTCCTTACCTGTGATGGGAGACTGATGATCACCCACCAAAGTTCATGATTCTCTTCTCCCTTTCCCAGAGTATGTGGTGGACCATCTAGACCTTTTCCAACATGACTTACAGAGGAGAAAGGCCACACAGGTGCCATATGCCCACATTTTGGCCAATGACATAAATAGACGAAACTACATGGTATATGGAAACCTATGGATTGTGCCTCTAATCACAATATGTTTTCCCTCCACATTTCTTTCTCCTTTCTGCTGGCTAAGAAATTAAAGGGGAACACCTGCTTTGAATCCATAAATGGAAGCCAGTTTCAGCCCACCAAACAGTCACTTCCACAGGAGAAAAATATGCTTTATTTGGTTGAAGCTACTGGGGCCTCTTGATTATAGCATCTTGCTTTGTGATCATAACTAATATATGTAAAAAGGAATTTACAATCCTTATGGCACAAACTTCCTGACATCTCCTCATCCTCGGTGAGTTTTTCTTCATCCTATACCTGTTGAATCTCATCTAGAATGAGGAGTTTGAAAATAACTGATCTGAAGAGATAAGGAATGACATAAGGAAAGATACTGAGCTCAGGACCCAGAAAGACCTGGGCCTACTCTGCACAAGCTCCGTAATCTAGGGTCAAGTAATTTCTCCCCTCTGTGCTTTTGTTTCCATCTCTGTAAAATGAGGATGAGAATTGTAGTTGCTTCTTAGCATTGCTGTGAAAATCAAACTCACAGGCAGCATGCTTACACAAATGCATTTTATATAAACCCTAGTTTTGCATCAGTACATTATCAATCAAGAACAGCTACGATGAAGCCAGGCATGCTGTGCATGCTTGCAATTCCAGCTGCTTGGGAGGCTGAGGCAGGAGGATCACAAGTCGGAGGTCAGCCTCAGCAACTTAGTGAGACTCTGTCTCAAAATTTAAAAAAAAAAAGGTTGGGGATGTGATTCAGAGGTTAGGCACCCCTGGGTTCAATCCTCAGCACCAAAAAGTAAAATAAAATAATAATAATAGGGGGGTGGGAGGGGTTAACATTAGGGTTAGGGTTAGGTTTAGGGTTAGGGTTAGGGAAGGGGGCAAGAATGGAAGAAGGAAGGACTGTACAGAGGGAAAAGAGGGGTGGGGGGTGGGGGAGAGGGAAAAAATGGCAGAATGAATCAAACAACATTGCCCTGTGTAAATTTGTGATTACACGAATGGTATGCCTTGACTCCATGTACAGAGAATCAAAATGTATCCCATTTGTTCACAATAAAATAATAATAATAATAATAATAGCTACTAGATCACAGAGGCTGCCTTGTCTAAGGGGTATGAGCATGTACCCTGGAACTGGGTGGTCTAGATCTGAATACCAGTTCCTTTCTTTATCCTTGGTATGAATTCAAGTGTATTACTAAATCTCTCATCTTTCTCTCTCTGTGAAATTAGGAATTATAGTCGTATCTACTTCATAGGTTTATCATAAGGTCTGAATGAATTGGTCATTTTAAAGTCCTAGAGTGGCCAGCAGATGGGAAGAGTTCAAGCAATTCTATCTATTGATTATCATTATCAAAGACCTTATGAAGAGCTGATGTGTCAGAATTCTTACCGCAAAACTGAAAAACAACCAAAGTTTTAGTCAAAGGATACTGCACCTTCCAGCACTCTGTGAGAAGTTACATTTGCCCTGGCTGGCCTGTTGTTGACTGAAATCCTCTTTATTGGAACCACGCCTTCAGATTACGGTGTATTTTCATTAAAAATCCTAGCCCCAAACCAAAACACAATAAGAGAAAATGAGACTGCTACTTGGTCTACTTGATAATTCAGAAATCAGCTCATTTATTCATTTAAACATTTTCTAGGCAGCTATATACATAGTACAAGCCTCTCAAGGTACAAAAAAGTAATAACAATACAAATAAGCTTCCCAAGACTATAAGCTCAGATTGCAAAGAAAAAAGACAATGGCTATCACTGGTAATTGCCTCAGAAATATCCATTTCTCCTTCTTTCTTAATAATAGAACCAAATCGTATCTCGGAAATTCAAGTATGAACTCCAGACAGTGGGTCGGGATTGAGCTCAGTTGATTCTGATGATTTGTTCTCTCCTCCCAGCATCCCTTGCAGCTAGACATGGTCCCGTGACCCAGCTGCAGCCAATGAATGTAACTGAGGGAGCAAGTCTTAAAAATGCATGTGCCTTTCCTGAAGGGGAGACAAAGGTGCAGTGACTGTACCCTTTCCCTCTCTCTCTTCTTTCTGCCTTGAAAGAAAGGAGGTACCTGAGACTTAAGCTGCTATTGCATGACCCTAAGGTGACATGCTTGAGGGACAGGCTGAGGAAAGAACAGATACATTGGCCATAACATTTCTGAGTCATTCCCTGGACCAAATCCAGTAACCATCTGCCTCTTGCTTTCTCCTTATATGCTCTAAAAAATGAGTTTAACCTGGAGCTCAGTGTCTTCCTAACTCTGCAGGAACACAGAGCTGTAGCAAGCAGATCGGATGGTAGGTCGCACAATGGGAAGACTTTCGAGTACCCAGTTGTGACACACTGAAACCAAACCATTCCTCCTCCATCGTTTTACCCATGGCCATGATCCACCCCAGCCAAGGGTTTGGTGGATTCCTCAATCGTGGGTCTAAGTGGTTCATTGATAATCCCAGGGGCACAATGTGCCTTAACAGGAGAGAGAATATGTGGTCCCCACCCTCAAATAGCAGCCTTGCTCAATTTGGGCAGCCACTCCTCCCAGCCCACAGCTTTTTCCTTTCCTTTCATCTCTGTCCTAGCACAGAGTAATTCCATTCCAAAGGCCTCCTGTGCCTTTTCAATTCTGTAATCACCCAGCAGTTGGGAAGACCTATTAATATTTCAGCTCTCCTTTCTTCTTCTTTTTTTTTTTTTTTTTCAATTGCAGGACCATGATACTCATTGAGCACAGACCCTCTATTCGTCTACCACAAAATGCACCCACGGGTCTCAAAAATGCCCTTCTGGTTACAAAATGAGACAATGCTTCAGGCCCTGGGAGACTGCCCTTCCAGGTTAACACAAGGTCAATTTCTCCAGCACCAGGTCCCGAGATCCAAGGGGGATACCTCTGCCTCTTCTTGACATGATTGGCCGGGAAATAAATAAATAAACCAACAAAAAGACCACACTGAATAGAATCAGTCGTTTCTTTTACCTGAAATACGGCGATTTTCCTCAGACGGAGCTGGGAACATACGGCTCATATTTAGCAAGATTAAGATAGTAAGAATCATCATTCAGTAAATACCTGGTATGTGCCAGAAATAGAGGATATTATTTTTATCATTTCATAAATGGAAAAAGAGAGGGGCCTAAAGTTACCATATTCCTGAACATTTGCTAAATGCCAAATCCTCTGCTGAGATACAGCTGCAGATATAATATATATATATATATATATGAATCTGTTTCCATCTATAATCTCCTCACTGAAATCCTATGAAGTTGCACCCATACATTTTGCTATCTGGATCTGTGAAATTCTTAAATCTGGATAAAAAATAATTTAGATTGTGAGAGATACTTGATTATGGGCCCTGTGTTATGTGAAGAAATTGAGGCAAGCAGTTCATAACTAAATGCAGTGTAGGAAGTCGACTCAGGCAGCCTGACCGTGGCTCAGGTGATTATAATTTACTGTGCAAAATAGCATGCTTTGAGACTGAAATAGAATGCTACTAATAAGAAGGCCAGAGTAGCAGGTGGCCATCAGGACTGTCCCAGGTAAACCAGAATAGACTGCCACTTGAGCGGTAAGGACCTCAAAGAAATAATGAGATGGAATAATGTACCTGAGCCTTCACCCACACACTGGGAACACAGTACGTGCCCGGTGTATTTTTAGTTGCTTCTGTGATTAACCCCTCAGGGTCAGTGTGAAGACCTCATGAGATGCAAAGTGGTCCAGAACCATCCAGCCTCACCAGAGGCCTCTTTGATGTGGCTTCCTCCACTCGCCTGTCCTCTGGTTTCTGAAGGAAACTTCCGTTCCGGCACATGACATCTGGCCCTGGTGAGCAACACAGAGCCTGAAGAATGCGAGGTGTCTCAAGGCTGAGGGATGGGAAACCAGCAAAGGCTGAGTCTGGCCAGAACGCCCATCTGTCACACATCAGGAAAGAATCCTGGGCTTCCATGGACGGCTGTCTGGGCATCCGATATCTCAGAATGGGAACAGGAGTCGATGCAGACACCTCCAGAGTCCTCTTTCACAGCCTCCGTTAGCTCACTGGCTTGTCCCTATGCAGGGGTGGGACCTTCATTCAGGCTCCCGCTACTGTCTCCAGGCAGCTGTCCGAGGTTCCCCAGTTCCCAGCCCCTCCATGTTTTCCTTCACTGGATCTTGCAGGCAAGAAAGATGTTTTATCAGTGGCCACTTTTCTCAAGGTGTGGTTAAGGGATATAAAATGACGAAATCTTTTAAAACGCACGCCGGTCATCCCAGCGGCCGGGGAGGCTGAGACAGGAGGATCACACATTCAAAGCCAGCCTCAGCAAAAAGCGAGGCACTAAGCAATTCTGTGAGAGCCTGTCTCTAAATAAAATGCAAAATAGGGCGGGGGATGTGGCTCAGTGGTCCAGTGCCCCTGAGTTCAATCCTCAATACCCACCCCCCAAAATCTAGATAGAGCTGAATGGTTTTAGCCCTCCAGAATGAAGCCTTCAATTAACAGATCAAGAAGGTGACTCAGAGACAGACAGACTAGGACAGCTGCTACTCACCACGTCCAGGTTACTTTCTCTCTTGGCCTCGGTTTTCCCAGTTAGAATATGGGACTAACAGTAGCAACTACCTCCTTTTATTGGGACGAGCATTCGATGAGACAGCGAATATGCGCTCCTTAGCGCAGTCCCTGGTGCTTAGAAGAAACATTAAATACAGTTTGCTCCTGGTCATTTTTAATATGGATGGAGTTGGTATGAGATTTGGTAGGAAAAACTAACTTGTCAAAGTCGAATTTCCCAGAAGCTTCCTTAAGAAAAGGGGCGTTTTGTTTTTTTTTTTTAATTTTAGATTTTTAAATGTTTTTCATTTACGGTGTTTAATGCTCTCAATGTGATCAACTTGATCAGCCTTTCTTATATTTTTATTAGTGCATTATAGTTACACGTAATATTGGGGTTGTTTTGACAGGATCACATGTGCATGAACTTGCTCTGCTTCAGGCCCCAGTATTTCCTCTTTCCCTCCCTTATCCCCTTCCCCTGTTCTCCCTCCTCTACTCCACTGGCCTTCCTTCTATTTACATGTGGTTTTCTAAAGTAGTGCCTTAGAGTATAGATCAAGGTGAAAGTCACCAGACATATTTACAAATACACATGGCATGATTTGGCCAATTTCATTCCACCGTTTCTCCCATTTCTTGTCCCTCCTCCCTCCCTCAATCCCCTGCCTCCGCTTCGCTGATCTCCCTTCTATTTTCATGAGGATGAAGCTCAGTGGTACTGCACTTACCTAGCATGTGCAAGGCCCTGGGTTCAATCCTCAGTCCAAAAAAAAAAAAAAAGATGATGTTCAATCAGCATTTCTTAAACTATTTTTGAAGTTAGGAGTTCCTTGAAATTCTTAAGGTTGGTGGTCACACAAGTTTGAGAAACATGGGACCTCCTATCTCCCCTCCTCCTTTGGCTTCACATAATACACACAAATATACTAAAGAGCCAGGAAGTCCTGTAAGACTTGAAAGAAGTCAGCATTTCTCAATCACACTTGACCACAAAATCATTTCAAACACCTCCATTGGCGTTAGAATCCTGGGAGCACACTTTGAGAAATTCTTAATCCAATCAAAGCTTTTTGGAGGTCTCGTTGGAAGTCAGAAGCCAAACCATGTCACCTGACCTCCTGCGGCTACCCAACCTTGCAAAATTTCTTTCTGGCAGATTAACTGTATTTGACATCTTCTGTCCTGTCCCAAACCCTCAGGCAACACTGAGTCTGGACAATCATGTACAGCTTTGTCCTATCCATGCCAAACCTCTGAGCCACAGCTGATTGAACCAGAGCTGGAGTCTCTCCTGAGAAAGTCTGGCATAGAGAGTCATCCCAGGTCTAAAGTTAGAACCCCGTAGCCTGAGACTCAGAAGTGCCTCTGTTTCTCCACCACACTTTGACACCTAGGTACACTTGTTGACCGGCATCTCCAGACCTATATTCTTGGCCTTGCTTCCTGTAAAACTCCAAGAAAAGTCTCAGCACTGAGTCTTCTTGGCTCTGATTGGCCTCACCTGGGTGACTTCCTGATCCTAAACCAATCACAGAGAATAAGAGACGTCAGACTCTGCTCTCTGAGTCCCACCACTAACTAGTCCTGAAACCAAAACTGACAAACCCCCAACTGAATCTCACCAGACGGAGGGAATGGGGTGAGTGGTTCCCCCAAGAAAAACAGGTTCCATGACTAGAAGAAGGAGAAATATATTTTGGGCAGACAAAAATATAGATGTCCATGACACGCAGGGCCAGATGATGACTTTTATGGGTCTTAGGCATTTTAACTTCATGAGTCCCTTCCTTCATTAAAAAGATCACTATTTATGTATCAGTTAAAAATAAACTTAATTTATATATAATGTATACATGTATTTTTATCTTTTTATGACTACACTGGTATAAAGGCAAATGTAATCAGGATTATGTTCATGTTTTCCCTTCCGATTTTAAAAAGCTAAAACGTGCTTGCTATCACCTGTGTCATGAGTGCCCACTGCCCGGTGGGTGAACTGACCCTCCTCTGACAGGTCAGCCGAAGCAGAGCCTGTGCCCAGGGGTCACTAGAGTTCTTCCTGACGAGCTTCCTCAGCCATCTCCAGCTCATTCTGAGAGCTCGCGAGGAGCAGCCAATTTTCCTAAAGAAAAGGACACAAAGGCTCCCAGGAAATTACTGGCTTCTTAATAAGCATAATCTTCCTGCTGAAGGGTTTACCTGCCAGAGTGCCTTAATCGGCTTCCAAAGTTCAAGTTCATTAGCTGCCTGGTCTCTTAATGGCGTGATGGCCTCCTTCGCAATTCTCTCACCTGCCATGTAACCCAAGTGAGAGTCGCAGCTAGTATTTTCAGATCGCAGGAAGTCAGGAACCTTTCTCTTTCTCCCCCTAGAGTTTTAAAAAGAGATGAGCCAAAGGGATGTTTTCTTGGAGAGGAAATTCAAACAAAGACACAAGATGGAAAGGTCCCTGATGGTTTTGGGACCAGCGATCCTGAAGGTTAGCTGGGAAGTCTCTTCTCCCTAGTAATTTACCCTAACGATGCTGGTCAGAGGGTCATCTGTCAACATGATGCCATACATACATTTCCTAACAGGTTGATTTTGCCATGTTCTTGCATCAACTGTACCATTATTTATGACGCTTTTGTATACTTGAAACCAACTGGCTTTTTTCCCCACATAGTCCCTTTTTGAGCAAGATGATTCATGCGATCAAAAAATAGACAAACTGGTTATATTTTTCCTGATAAACTTAATTTAAAACTCTTCAAATAGAAAACATTTTTAGCAGCATAACCCCCCAATCACCCGCACACTCCTGGTAAGACACCTGTCACCCATTAGCTTTGTGACTATGGCCAAGTCGCTTACCCTCTCTGAGCTTCCATTTTCTGGCCCAGTACATCCTGAGAGGGTTATAATTCTGAAATTCCAGAGAGATATTTAGGTAACTGAAGTCCACCCGGTCTGATTCCACGTTGCCCCCCACTTGTCTAGCTTTTTATTTTCTGAGTATTAGTTTTTAGATATTTTAACCATTTTCCACTGAGATTAGCATGGAATGATTGTCCACGTTGGTGAGATAGTAGATGATCATTTAATTCATACACATATGCAATGTGTAATTAACAAATCAGTGTAATCCTTATCACTTCTTTATGTTCCACACTAACTCATCTCCTCTAGTTCTTCATAAAATACCTCACAGGCATGTTGCTGTGCTGCATAACACTTGAACTCACTCCTCCTGTCTAACCAAGTTTTTGCTTACCGTATCCACCTCTCCCTGCCCCGACTCCTTCCCAGTTCTGGAAATCTCTATTCCGCTCTCTCCTTTGAGATCAGATTTTTTTTTTTTTCTTCCCCTCCTGAGTGACAATCTGCAGCTTCTCTCTCTCTCTGCACCTATCTTATTTCACGTGACATCCTGCCATTCTGTCCATTTTGCATATTAATTTTATAACGACTGTTCATTTTGCATATTAATTTTATAACTCGGGAAAACCTACATGGAAACTTGAAATACATACATAACTTGGACCGCTCTCCCTCCCTCACCCTCCAGATCCCAATTTCCAGATCTGGGCTATTTCCAGATCTGCGTCCTCCCAGGCTCTTTGAGAACCTGAGAGACTTTGCACACGCTTCTCTCCAGAGGCAGCGTCCCTCCTGTGAGAGTCGCTCAGCCTTCGGACCTCAGCTAGAACGTTCCTCGCTCGGGGACGCCTTTCTCACATCTCCCCGCCACTTCCAAGTTTTTCCATTCGGGCCTCCACATTATTTCTACAACTCCAGCATGTAAGTCGTTTTTATTTTTTTCCCTAATTTTTTTTTTTCAGTATTGGGGATCGAACTCAGGGCCTTGTGCTTGCGAGGCAAGCGCTCTACCAGCTGAGCTATCTCCCCAGTCCTTTTTTCCTACTTTTTAATGTGGAGAATTATTTCCTTCACGGCCTCCTCACTAGACTACAAAAAAAAAAAAAAAAAAAAAAATTGCCTTCCTTATTAGCATGTTTCCAGAAATTTCTATAACGCCTGGACGACAGCAGGCATTTGAATGTTGAATGAGCGTTCCCAGAAGGAGGTGATGTCAACATGTCACAAGAATTCTCATGTGCTTGGCCAGTCTGACTTAGGTGTCTCTGCTTTTCCCAACAGGAAGTTGTCTTGAATGTTAAACCTGACTTCTCCCTGACTCTTGGCAAAGAAAAGATCTTATTAATAGACCCGAGTGCTGCAGTCACCTATCACCAAGGAAGAAATCCAAACTCTTTGGATGGAGCCCTGGAATTTTCTCCACCCCTCGCACCAGCAGAAACCCAAGTGTTCTTCGGACATGTTGACTGCAGATGAAGCCTACGGTTACCCGGCGGGACAGGATTACCTAGAAAACTGGTCAGAAGTGCTCAGAAGGAGGTGGACTGAGAACGATGAGGAAGGAAGAACATTCTCTGAGCACCAAGTAAAGCAAGCCAAGATCCATCATGGTTAATTATTTGCTCTTAATTGTCAGGAAATGAAGGATGGGTGGAAGAGGGGTTTAAAGGGAGTCAGACGGAAAGCCTTCTCCTACCCAAACGCTAGAGCCAAATTTGCAAGTGAGACTTTTCATAATCCATGGGTTGTTAATTATCTAAACACGGGTCCCTTGGAGCTGCCTCAGTGAAGATTAATTAGTTTTTGAAATAATAGCTAAATTGATGCAGGAAAGGAGTTCAGACTCCAAAATCATGGCTGAAAATTAGCCACCCTATTTCTTCATTTCTCTTCGCCCGACTCCCTAGAGGACATTTATCTCTGTTGCTTTTGCAGAGAAGGCTCATTAATCAAACGGGCAGATGGGCTTTCCTAAATTTGTGACGTGGAATGAAAAACCAGTCCTGCAAAGAGGAACAGCGAGAGAGAAGCTGGTGACCAGCTACACAGACCTCCTTCCAAACTCAGCTGTGGCCTGACACTTCCTCCCCAGCACGTGCATGACAAGACACGAGACCCTGGATGCTATTCTTTTCTCCCAGACTGGGAAATGGGCCTGCAGATGGAAAGAGGTTTTGTTTGGGGTTTTGCTTTTGTTTTGGTACCGGGGATTGAACCTGGGATGCTTAACCACTGAGCCATATCTCCAGCCTTTTCTATCTTTTATTTAGAGAGCAAGTCTTGCTGACTTGCTTAGGGCCTCGCTAAGTTGCTGAGGCTGGCTTTGAACTGGCGATCCTCCTGCCTCAGCCTCCCAAGTCGCTGGAATTACAGGCATGCACCACTGCACCTAGCTGGAAAGAGGTTTTCATGGATCCACTATCCCATCCAAAGAATGCACACTTATAATTTAAACTAGTGTTATAGGGAAAGTCTTTTTTAAAAAATATGTAAATATTTTTCTTTTTATTACCATATTATACCCCCCCCAAAAAAAGCAAGACTTTTTAGCCCCAAATTTACATTTTCGCTAGATTTAGATAGTATGTTTGGGTTGGTCTAAAAAATAGGCTATGGGGGGCTGGGTTTTAGTTCGATGTTGGAGGGCTTGCCTAGCATGCTGGTTTGATCCCCAGCAAGAAAAAAAGAGAGAGAGAGAGAGTGAGAGGTTAAGGTTATAAGTTTGATGAAGTTTAAAGACAAGTTTAGTTTGTGGTTCCCCCAAACAGGTGCTGGAATGCAGGGAGTTGATGTGGGAGGTGATCCCAGGTCAGGTTCCCTGGGAAGCTGGCGGGAGATGGAGCCAGCAGGCAGGACGTTCTTTAAGCAATGCCCTTGGAATCAACGCCAATGGAAGGAGACGGAAGCAGGGATGGGCGGAGGAGGATGGTGAGCCCTAGTGCAAGTTCAGCCACAGCCCCGTCCCTCTGCACAGGGAGCTCTGCCAAGAGAGCAGACCTTCGTGGCCGTCCCAGCTTTGGCTGGAATGGCTAAACCTTTCTAACCTCGCATGAAATAGTCTTTGGATGTGGGTTTCCCTAGAATGAGCTTTGGCCTCGGACAAGGAGCCAGCGGCTGAAGTCCATCCGCCAGCAGCGCGCCCAGGGCGCTAAGTCCACCGGCAGTGGGGCATCCGGATGGCTGCGTAGAAGCATCCAACACAGTAGGGCTGGGGTGAGACAGACGGTGGCAGGAAATAAGCCAATGAAGACGTGTTCCCTCTGCAGATGACCAGAGCTGTCCCATCTGGGATAATGGGGCGCTGGCAGCTCTCCAGGGCTCCCATCTGTTATTGGTTGAGAGCTAATCCCCAGGGCCATTAACCCTCTGGCACTGCCTGGCTGAGCTCACTGGGCTCCACGCGCTAGACCAAGCTCCAGGCGGGGTCCTGGGAGCCAGCTGCTGCAAGCCGTGGGTGAGGAGGCCCAGAACGGCGGGCACACAGGTGGAGCACCCAGACTCCGCCACCACGCCACACTGCTAACGCTGCGCACCCCTGAACGCACCTTAGGTCACACAAGACAACTCTGACCCCTCTCCCAACTGCCCACTGATCACGGCACTTAGAGAACCACCTTTGGGCCAAACTGCAACTAGAGTGGACTCCTAAAATACAGACGGAAAGCCTGTGTCTCTCCCACTGCTTAACACCCACCCTGCCCTGCTCCGAGGTAAAGGAGGCCAAGCCTCTTATTCGGCCTAAAGGCTCAGTTGTCCCCGCCCACCTCCGAAGCACAGCTCTCCTCTCCCTACCGTCAGTGCCCCGCCCAGTCACGCTGCGTCCCCCAGTTCCCCGCCATTGGCACGTGCTCTTCCTTTGCTTGTGATGTCCCTCCCGCTTTCCCACGCTCTTATGCCTCCTCTGGTCTCAGCAAAGCGACTCTAATTCCAGGAAGACGTCCCCGTTCCATAGGTTGGATGGACGTCTCTTCCTGACAATCCCATAGCATCCTGGACTTCTGTCTTGGTAGTATTTATGTATCGCATAGTGTTCTTTTCCTCATTTTTAGTTACATACAGCACCCAGGATACACCCCGACATTATCACAAAGGCAGGGAACCCACTCACTCCTCCCCAGCATGCCCCCCAGCCCTGGAAGCCCCACCCACTCCACCAATCTCTCTTCATTTATAGTGTAATTATTTTTTTTAATTAGTATCCTGTAGACACAAAGGATACTGGGACCTACTGTGCCCCATCCATGGGTGAACACATCACATAATATTTTTTGCTGACACATCTTTGTTCCCCGCTAGACTCTGAGTTTTGCAAGGGGAGAAATCATGACTTGCTCCCTAGATTGTTGCTATACCTAGCACAGATTTCAGCCACACTGTAGTTCCTCAGTAAATTGTGGTTGAAATATATGTAGTGAATTTTATATGAAGCCCTAAACTCTTCCAAGTTTGGTCCAGTTCTGACAATCACTTGGAAGCAGAATAGACAACTTTTTCACGGGAAGCCATGAAGGACGTCTTTGCCGTCTGGTCTAGCCTTCTGCCAACGGGTCATTACTTTTCACGTGCAGGCATTTTTGAGAAGCCTGATTTTTGGAATCTCAAAAGGACACAGTGATTGGAACACAACAGATGATGGAAATAAGGTGCATGGTAGGAAAGCTGTTCATAAAATTTTTTTTTTTTTTTGGTTACTTAACAACGAGGAGTGTGAATCTACGGTGGCTGAGGATGACCTCATCTTGTAGGACCGCCTTCAGCCAGAGAAATGGAGATGATAAATCAGAAGGCCGGGAGCATTACCGAGCTGTAAAGATCCAGTCCGCACACTAATTGACCTCCAGGAGTGACATTGGAGAGTTTGGGAATTCAATGCATCCAGATGTCCGAGCAATCAATAATCCCCAAGCAAGCTAGTCAAATGAGCTGGGACCCAGCAGACTGTAGCCAAAAAGAAATTGGACAGGGCCTGAAGAAAATCCATTTACAGGCGAGGATTGGAATGGAAATCAGAAAACATGGGACCTGCTGTTTTGCAGACAATGAGTGCTTTTCCAGTAGGCTATAAACTCCATGAGGACAAGAATTCTGCCCGTCTTTTCACAGATCTATCCCCAGAACCTAATGCAGTGCCAGACATACAGCAAATCTCCACCAAATGCTTTTTAAAAGTGAATGAATGCGTGCATGCTATAGCACCCTTTCTTAAAATTTTGCAACATCTTCTTGTAGTCGGTTTCTCCAGTTTCATCTTTCTCCATTCTCTACCTAGCCACAGTGACATTGTGGAGGAATTTTGAAACTGCCAATTTATTAAAGTACTTTGAGGGGCTGGGGAGATAGCTCAGTTGGTAGAGGGCTTGCCTCGCAAGCACGGGCCCTGGGTTCAATCCCCAGCACCACAAAAAAAGGAAAAAGAAAAAAAAGTACTTTGAAAAGTCAGGCACCGGAGCACACACCTGTAATTCTAGTGGCTTGGGAGGCTGAGACAGGAGGATTGCAAATTCAAAGTCAGCCTTAGCAACTTAGTGAAGCCCTAAGCAACTTAGCAAGACCCTCTCTAAATAAAATATAAAAAAGGGCTGGGGATGTGGCTGAGTGGTTAAGAGCCTCTGGGTGGGTTCAATCCCCAGTATGAAAAAACAAAAGTATTTTGAAAAACTGCTACTACTGACGTTAAACGGATGCACACCCTGTGACCCTCATTCTAGGTATATACTCAACAAAAACAGGCATCTGTGTTCACGGAATGACAAGCATAAGAACGTTCATGGCATCACTATTTACACCCCTAATTGAAAAATAATGAGATGCACATCAGTGGTAGAATAGATTTAATGGATCACAGAAGACGGCAGTAACGTTGTATAACGGAATACGGGAATGAGAATAAACAACAGCTACAGGTACCTCTGTGGATGGCTATGACAAAAACCATGGTGAGTTAAAGAAGCCAGACTATTCATGTAGAATCCAATGCACATCAAGTTCAAAACCAAGAAAAATAACATACTGATGGTCCCCAACTTAAATGGTTGGACTTAAAAAATTTCTCAGTTTCACAATAGTGTGAAAGTGACATACGCTCATTAGAAACCCTGCTTCCGGTTTTGAATTTTGAACATTTCCCAGGTGAGTGATGCTTTCTTGTGCTGCTGGACAACAGCCGGCATGAGTTTCAGCTCCCACACTGCCCTGCAATCCCAAAGGTAAAAGACAGGCGCTCCTGGGTGTGCTGTGTTGCTAAGCTACCGTGTTGGGCGGTTAGGTGTATTAGATGCCTTTCGACTGAGTGACAGCTTCAGCTTACCATGGGCCTATCAGGACAAGACCCCGTCATAAGTGAGGAACACCTGCGTTAGGTTAGATGCCCCTGGAGACAGTGGGAACAAAGGGGTCATGGTAGATTTGGAGGAGGTCTAGTAACGACCCTCTTCTTGAGGGGAGCCCTGATTGACAGGGCTGTGGACAGGCGTGCAAACATCCGTTGTACCACGGGCACTTACGATCTCTGCTTTTTGCTCTATTTAGGTGGTTGTATTTTATTTAAAACATTTAAAATTCAAAAGAATAATTCTAGTCCATAGGTTTGCAAAGGCAAATTCCTTCAGAGGAATTTGACTTGATGTATGTTAAAGACATAGGCCAGGGGGGCAGGCGTGGGAAAACAAAGAGCCGGGGTGAGCTGGAAAGCAAGGTCCCCCAAACACGCTTAGATGCAGGTTTTTCCAAGTCAACACTCACCCACCCAAATGTGACTACGGGCCCCGTTCAGCCTGGGTGTAGCCGATTACCCACCTCTTCGGGTCCAGTCCACGCTTGACCTCCCAGAGTCTCTGAACACACCTACAAGCTCTCCCCAGGCTTTGCTCTCCCCTGCCTCTGCCACTTCCTCCCCTGGTGAGGCCTTCCTCATCCTCCAGGTAGACCCCCTTCCCTCAGGCACTAATTGTCACAGTCTCTTTGTGCTCCTCCCAGAGTAGAAGTTCCAAGAGCCCTGGGATTTCTGTTTTGTTCATGACTGAATCTTCAGCACCTAGGACAGCGCCTTGTGCCCAGCAGATGCTTGATATACAGTACCTGTGTTGAAAATATGGACTGTAGCTCTATAACCCCCAAATTATGTCCTTATTCATCAAGGTGGGCTGATAAAGCCCATAAACAAACATGCATAGCCCAAAAAACCCCACACTAAATCCAGAAGACTGTAAAAATAGTCCTTTGCTTGAGGTTTGGGTGATGTCTTCCAATCCCCACAGACTCCAAAGGGGATAAAGATTTTGGAATTGTTTCTTATTCTATTAAAAACCTTGTGCCACCTGAGGCATAGTGGTACATGCCTGTAATACCAGTGACTGAGAGGCTGAGGCAGGAGGATCACAAGTTCAATGCCAGCCTTAGCAACTTAGTGAGACCCTAAGCAAGTCAGTGAGACCCTGTCAGGTGAAGGACTGTGGAGGTGGCTCAGGGGTTGAGCATCATTGGGTTCAATCCCCAGTACAAAAAAGAAACCCCAGGCCAGTGCCTACAAGATACTCCAGTGAGCACGGAAGTTCTATTCTTGATCCTTAGGAATGGCATCCCATGAGACATGATCCAACCTGGAAGTCTTTCCCACCTGGATCCTTCTCTACTTTCCCTCCTGCCTGCTGCCTCTGCCTATTCAAGCCATCACTCATTCCTCTTGGGCTCAGTTGCCAGCACAGTTTTCTCAACTATCTGGATCCTTTTCTTGTTCCACTATTGTGTCAGAGGTTGAGGAGTTGGGAGGAGCCCAGGTCCTTTGAAAAGAGAAGAAGGGCTGTTCCCCCTGGCCTCCCTTACCGTAGATTATCAAAAAGGCAATCAGCACAATCACTCTGCCGAGATCAATCCCTACTCTCTCATCTCCTATGCATTACTATGCTAAAAAAAAGAATACCTAGCTCTTTTTAAATTAGTCTTCATACAGATCACAGGAAAGTAGGGGTGGGAGGAGAAACACGTCTCTCCTAACAATCCTCACATTGTGTTTCCGGTTCCTTGTCTATAATCTGCTTTCCCTGGAGACTGTGCATTTCCTGAGGGCATAAACCAGGTTTTCTATGCATCTAAGTGTCCTGAGGTGCTCACAGAGGGAGGGAGATGGGTACTACCTGTGACCAGTCCAAGTGCTCTGCTCCAGTGGTGGCAGTTGAAAGAAAAGCTGCTGCTACTGGAAAAACAGAGAGAGAGAGAGAGAGAGAGAGAGAGAGAGAGAGAGAGAGAGAGAGAGAGAGAGGACTTTAAACCAATTTCCTGCTTGCCTCCCACAGATCATCACTGGCCAAAGTTCTGTGCAGTTGGACACACGTGACATAAGACAAAAGGCACCAAAGGAGGACAGGGCACCCAGAGCTCGGGTCCTTCCAAGTGATGGGTCCGCATAAGCCCTCTCCATGGGAAACCTGGGTGCTTCTCCTCCTTGGTGTGAAGAACACTGCATGCACCATAGAAAATTTAAGATGCTGTAAATACATACCCAGACTGTAAGAGCATCCGCAGGCACCACTAGCCGCCAGCCCCAAACGCAGCCTCACCGGAGGTGGAATCTCAGCCTATGTTTTTAAGTTAAGATTAGATTTTTTTCCCTTTAATGCAAACATAGTACATGCAAGTTATAGGAAATTTAGAAATTACAAGGAAAATAATAACTTTAAAATGCATATGATGTTATTACCTACAAATAAATAACACAACTCCTTCCAGACTTGTATAGACCGGCCCTAGCACTGGCCTCAGGATGTGCCTTGCTGCGGCTTGATGCTAATTCAGCCCTGATCTGCGAGGGTCCTGCCAGGTGCAGCCCTCTCCTCAGGGTGCCTCCTGTACCCATCGCCTCCCCCCATCCCGGTGCCTCTCACTTCGGTGGACAAGAGGCACTGACAGCCCAGCCCAGGTGACCTCTCAGTGACCAGTACCGCATGGACTCCATCCCCACTCCTCTCCACTGAATGAGGAAGAGACTATTTGTAAGCCTAAAATTTTACATAGCTCTAGATATATATGTGTGCGTGTGCATAGTTATCTAAACACATACATACGTCCCTTATAATGAATATTTGTTATTCCTTGATTATAATGTATACTTTTGGCATGGTTTTGTTATATGTTTGCTATAAATATGGATATTTGTTCTAATATACATTATATTCTTACAATATCAGCCCCAATACTGAATACTTATATGTATCCATCATAGTATTTGTTATGATATACGTTCATTAAAATATAGTATTATGGCATATGCTTTTGGTATATTTTGGTGTATATATTATATTTGTCATACTTAGGTTTGTTAAAATATACATGTCTTATTATATTCCTGCAACATCACCCCTGATTCTCTTCAAGGTGAGATGAGAAGAGAATCACTCTATTTCACCAGGGAGCCTAAGTACCAGGAATTAGAGAAAAGCAAGTGTCCTCCAACACACACTCGCACATGCGCACACATGCACACGCACACACACACACATACACACACACACACGCACACACTCACACCCATATTTCTGCAATTTATCAAACCGAAGATGCTAGTAATCATAAGACCCGCCATCTTTGAAAATACTATTGAAGCATAACATGCATGGAGAAATGTATGTAAAATGCAAATGTACAGCTCAGTCAACCATCCCAAAAGCAAGACCTGCGTGCCTGCCAGTCAAGTCACAGAAGGGAGAGGTGCAGCCTCTTGAAGGCAGTACCTGCCTTGACTTCCAACGGCGTATCCTGGTGTGGCCTGGGTGTTTGGATGGTGCTTAAGCAGCCTCGAGCATTACGGAAGTTTCTGCTGGTGATTTCTGTCATTCGACCTTGTGTTGGTGAGATACATTCTTGACTCATCACTGTTTTATGTAGCCCTAGCAAAGAAAAGAGTGCTACCAATTAAACTATGGTACAAGTTTTTCTTATCACGTATCATTTTTGCTTTATACCCAAAGCAAACCAAAACTCTGTTTGTTCAGATTTTTATCACATTATCCTTTTGCACTCTTACTTTTTTTTTTTTTAAGAAGACAGAGTCTCATTACATGCCCAGGCTGGCCTCAAACTCCTGGGTTCAAGTTATCCTCCTACCCCAGTTCCTGAGTACCTGAAATTACAGGTATGAGCCACACGCGTGAATTCTGATGGTCTAATGAAAAGGAAAATAAAAGCAAAATAAATTGTAGGGTGTCTCAAACCTTCTTACATTCTGAATCCAGTTCTTCTAAATTGCTTTTGGCTCACAGTGGAGGATGTCTGTGTTTTGTCTGAATCTTCGGCACCTTGTCATTTGTTACAATGTTGCATTGGTGATATAGCTTTTTCTGTAAAGAGCCTCACACTCGTGTCTGGAGTTTTCTTCCAAGCTGTTGACCCCATCTGCAAATGCTGATACTGGGGCTTTCTTAATCTTACCAAAAGTGTCAACAGAAGGTTTTCAGACAACAACCAGAATTCATTGTCCCTCCTCAAAGGATCCTTAGCCCTTTAGTGACTAAAACATAGAGATCCAAGTTGTCTAGTAAGACCACCAAGGTGACAAGCCAATTTGCAAATGTTCAGACAATGACAACCACATAAAAATGACTGTCTAGCTGGCAGTGGCTATAAAAGGTCATCCAACATAAGATGCGTCCCAATTATGAGAGGATGAAATGTTTTTAGCATATATTTTAGAATCAATGAAATACAGTTATAGTTTATGTATTTATTCTTGCTTTCATATATGGTAAAAAAAAAAATGGTCATGTGAATGGACTTCACTTCCCTAAGAAGTGGGGTGGGGAATTAACCAGAGGTAAATTCTTCAGCAAATTTAGCAAATAAAAACACAGGACACCAGAGAAATTTGAGTTGTAGACAATAACTTTTATATACTTAGCCTAAAACAATTTTATTATCCTAAATTCAGATTTAATGGGAAACCTCTGTTTTATCTGGCAGCCCTACCTTGACCCCGGTGCTAACAGGACCTATTTGCCCCTCAGCTCTGCAGACTGCATCTCCCAGAACCCTTTGATAACGGGTTCTGGCTGGGTTTGGCCAGAACCCGTTATCTTTGTTCCTTCTTCTCTCCCTCAGGCAGCATCTCTTAGGAGCACCAGGGTCTCCTCCCCAACTCTAGCTCCTGCTGGAAATCTCTTGGTGGTTCCAGCTTCTACACACCGGGTGTCTTCAGTTCCTGGATTCTCCTCCTCTCCCCTCTGGGATGCTGTCACCGATCTCCGTGCTGCCTCACCGTTTCAACTGGGCTTCTCCATTCTTTGGTCATCTGCGTGACCTCTTTATTCCCGCATTAAAATCCCTTTGTACCAAGACCTCAGAAGGCTTCTGCTTTCCTCCACCATGATCCACACTCCCCATATCCAGCTCCGTGTATGGCCTCCGACCTGGTTTCCAGGGATACCTCTTGCTCCAGGACTTGGAGCCAAGAGTAACGCCCTCTATGTCAAGCTATTTTGGGTTCTTTCCCGTAATTGTAATAACAACCTGTTTCACCTGCTCTGATGTTTGGGGAAATGGTCTATGATTTTTTTGAGTTATAATAATGGAGTTTATGCAACAGTTACTACATGCAAAATATGACTTGTGCATCATCTCATTGACCTTCCAATGTGACTCATAATTTGATCCTGTGTCCACATCTGGCAAATGAGGACCTTGAGGGTCAGAGAGACAGGTGAGGTGTTTAGGAAGGACAAACCCAGGCACATCTGACAGCAAGCCTTCCCTGACTCCATTCTACTGCAGGGGGACCCAGGCCCATCTCCTGGTGGGCTCCTTAGAGTCAATGCCAGTTTGCCCAGAAAACGTGGGTATCTTTAGAAGCTGGTGCACAGGCTTTCTCTAGAGGGATCTTTGAGGTTTTTTTTTTTTTTACCTAACCATCTAACCTGAGGCCACTTCAGTGAAGCAGGCTGGTGGGCTGTGGGCGGGCACGTGTGTGAGCGAGGTCAGTGGTGATTACAAAGAGGGAGTGACCTTGAAGTTTGCAATGAAGTCGCTCTGCGTCAGCTGTCAGGGTGAGGAGCTCTGCAGGGGACCCAGGGAGACATGAAAGGCACACAGCCAGGAGATATGAAGGAGATATCATTAATCAGACAGAGGGGCTGTTGGCACCGAGGGAGACTCTGCTCAGCAAAATATGAAATGTCACCCGAGCTGCACTGTGGGGTTTCCTGAACTATGTGGCCTAACAAAGACCCATTTAAAACAAAAAGAAATAAGGAAACGAGGTTGACACCTATCCCTCCATCCCTCTCTCCCATTTCTTGTGAACCCCCTGTGTTACCCTGAGCCTTACAACCGGAAGCTCATAGAGCTGTCCCTACATAAATACGAATCCCCCGGGGCAGCTCAGGCCCCTTGAGCCATCAGCTGCACAGACCCAGCTGTTTAACATCTGCAAACAAAGTGTCTATTTTTAGCATAGCATGGGAGTCAGAGAATGAGCAGAAGGCCAGGGAGGGATGAAGCACAATTTGATTTAGCCCCGTTTCCTGTGCTAGAGAGAGGTGGAGTAGAAAAGGCAGTGAATAGACTGGTCAGATTAGGAGCAGATGGTGTTTATGTCCGGAAGTTTCCTCTGGAGACTGCCACACCAAACACCCAGTGTTCAGAGGTCATGGCTGTGGTACTTCAGCAAGGCCTACCTCCAAATTCCTCTTGACCCATTCAACACTCAGCAAGCATTTACTGAGCACCTACTACAACCTAGGCATTTTGATAGGGATAACCTCAGACTTCCAGCATATTCTGCCCTCCTCCTTCAAGATCTTACTTTCTGGCCACTTACTTTATTCTGTTGAAAAAAAAAATGTTAATTGAGGGACTGGGGCTATAGCTCAGTGGTAGAGTACTTGCCTAGTACAGGCAAGGCCCTGGATTTGATCACCAGACACACACACACACACACACACACACACACACACACACAAATGCTAATTGAGCAACTACTATACATCAAGCACTGTAGTTGGATCTATAATAGCAATGAACAAGACAGACCGGTCGGTGGCATATGTTGGAAGAAGTACCATATCTGGAGTCAAAAGATGGACTTTGAGGGGTTGGTTAACCCCTCAGTCCATCAATTTCCCCATTGTTAAAATGAAGACAATTCTACCCACTTCCCAAAGACATCATGAATCTCAGAGATAAATGCTTTGGAAACTTCAAAACGCTTATCAATCAAGGTTTTGACTTGCATACTCAAAAGAGTATTTGAAGAATGTCTCATGAAAGGACTATTTGTACCTGTCTGGGAATATTAACGGAACTAGCAAGGGATGGGGGGGTACCCCGCCTAGCAAGAGCAGGTAGCGGTGGCCACCAAGAAGGCCTTAAGGGCTAACGGGAAAGAATGAAGAGCCCAGAACCTGGCAAGAGCTGTGACCTGGCAAAGGGACTTCCTAACAGAAGCTGTGGCCACAGGTAGAGAACACGTCCATTAGCCACCTCGGGCCCCCAGGGTGTGTGAAGGAGGTTTAATTATTCTTCAGGTCTGGCGAGGCCAACGGAGCGAGAGACAATTGCCACCAAGAAGATGGTTTGCTGCTCACAGTTCCTAAGAAGAGGGGACATGCCATGCCCTGCAGGGCCACAGGAAAGTGGCAGCATCCATCAGGAGGCAGAGAGAGAGAAGGGAACCCTTGGCGAGAGTCTTTATTGTGGTGTCCACGGAAGGAAGGGGCGAGGCCTGGTAAACTGGCTTCGGAGCAGCCAGTCTGAATCAGACTCAGTCTCTGGTGTCGCAGGGCAGGCCATGAGGCTGAGGCGGCCGCAGAGGACCCTCCTCACACACCGATTCCTGGGATCACGCCAGAAAGACTTCTGCCACACTGCTCAGCGTAACAGGCCTGAGTCTATTAGAAGGTCCAGGAAAAGGGAAATGGGGACCGTCCCCAGGGAGAGAGCGGGTGCTCTCGGGAGAAGAAGAAGGGCATGCCCCTCTTGCCCGCCAGGCTTATGGGGGGCCCCAGGGAAGTGTCCTGAGAGTCCAGCCCGGGTCCTCCTCTTGATTTTTGACTGACAGCAGGATAGCATCCGACTTTCAAGTCCCCACTGTGGGTCACTCTGGCCCATGCCACTTTTAACTGGAACCTGTTCTTACAGATTTTATGAATGAGCCTCATCTCCCTGAGTTCCACGAAGTGTCGGGTAAGGATCACAACGTCCCCCCGTACCTGTGTTCTTATTGGCATTTCAGAAAGAATTTCTCCTGCAGGTAACGGGTTGTTTGCCGAGGAATGAGGCACATCCTATCGACTGACACCAGGCAGGGCTGCGGGTACATTGCTTTTGACAAGAAAGCGTGTGGGGGTCAGCTCAGCGGGCCCAGGGTCCAGAGTCATTCCCTTAACCTCATGTGGCCGTCGCTCACATCGGTCTGTTCCTTATCAATGGAACTTAGGCGCTGATCTTGTTCTCTGGAACCTGGCCCTGGGCGATTCAGACAGGTGGCTAGTTACCCAGAATGTGAGAGGTTGATAATAATAATAATGATAAAAAGGTGATCAGAGACAGAGGCTCTGAACCAGTAGGCTTGCATGGGAAAGGGATGTTCCCGGAGTGAGCACTGTATTCTCTTTAGGAATTATCTAACCCTGACAGGAGGGTCTCCTCCAGGGTCAGCGAGGTCCAAGATGGCAAAGCATTAGAATAAAAAGACATGCTTGATACATAGCAATGGAGTTGGTGAGAGACGAGAGGAATCCTACCTGAAATCTACCTCTCTCTCTCTCCCTCTCCACCCCCTCCCTCCCTCTTTCCCTCCCTCTTGCCTGCTTATTGGGCGAATCCAGCAGGAAGTTGATGGTTTGATTAGTAGCAAAGAGGAAGAGAAAGTGAATCTAGAGATTCACTTAGATATTGGAGACTCCAATAACACCGTAGATACGCAAAGTATACTTGAGACACTCTGGGGTATATTTGTCTCTAACAGAGACCTGCCCTCAGACAGCTTTTTTCAAAATAATACTAATAGCCCATTGACTGAGCATGTATTCATTGCCACCGTAGTAAATGCCTTGCAAGATTTAGTTTATTTAATCCCTGATACAAAGATATACAGTCAGTATTGTTGCAAAAATGGAGGCTTAAAATAGGTTCAGTGACTTCCCCAAGACCACACAGCTGTATTGGTGCCCAGATCTGGTCCCAACGCCCACACTCATGACCATGACATAGATTTGCCTGGCTTACTCCTTCCTTTCCTTCTTCCTATGGTTTTTTTCTTCTTCTTCCTATTGGTTTTTGAAGACTCAGTTCAAATCTCCCCTCTTCTATGAAGAATTAGAGCATAACTTTTAATATCTCAGTGTATACCTGTATATGACATCATATATATTTTACATCAGTGGTTTAGTAATCTCTTAGTCCTACCATAACGCATTAGCACAAGCCTGGTGGTTTAAAGCAATGGAAATGTATCCTCTCATGGTTCTGGATGCTAGAATTCCAACACCAAGGTGTTGGTGGGACCAAGCTCCCTCCAAAGGCTCTAGGGAAGAATCCTTCCTAGGTTCTTCTAGCTTCTGGTGTCCTCAAGTGTCCCTGGGCTTGTGAAAGCATCCCTCTAACCTATTTTCACCTGCACATGGCCTCCTGTGTGTCTCTGTGTGTCCTCAACTCTTCTTAGAAGGATTCTAGTCATTGGACTTGGGGCACACCCTAACCCAACGTGAATTCAGCTTAACTAATCACGTCTGCAAAGGCTCTATTTCCAAATAATGTCTCCCTCTGGGATTCTAGATGAACCTAAACTTTAGGGGAACACTGTTTAACCCACTAAGTTGGACGGTGCTGTCCATTGATTAATATGTTTGGGACTCTATGTCCATGTCTTCTATTACTTCTTGAGGTCAGGAAGTACGGGTCCAGGATTTTATTGGATCCTCCATTTTCACCAACATCTGGACACCGGCTGAATGAATGAGTGAGGGAATGAGCTAAGAGATGATTAACGATGGAGCGGTCAGGGACTCAGGGGCCATGTTGGTAACACAAAGCTTGAGGGGTCTCGGAGGAATTGGAGAGCATGTCCCAGCACAACATGGCTACTCGACTCTAGACAACTCTTGCCAGGACAAGATCAAGTCCAGAGTTGCCAGACCTTCTGATTTCCCAATAGAAACCCCAAACATTATTTTATATGTGCAATACCTTGAGTTTTAAATATTGGCAATAAATTCGAATTTTTAAAGCAGAGTATGGAATAAACTACATACGCAGATGAGTTGGATTTGGTACTGGGCCTCCCATTTGGAACCTCTACAGACCCAAGGAGCAACCCTATGGGTACCACGTCCTGCAGGCCAATGATAAAGAGATCCTTGAGCTGGCTGACCTGCCAGGGTCTCTCCTCTGCCTACATATGGGTTGAGTGTTCATGAAGACCTGCTCCCACTACAGGGGGCGGATTCACAGCCTCATCAATTTGTGAATCTGATAAGTGTTCATTAACTCTCCTCTACCCGTGAGGCTAGGTGCTAGGCTGTGCATACACACGACATAATTCTTACCCTCTTGAGGTCCACCTGGAGAGGGAAGGAGATGCTCAGGGGATCACTATTTAATTACAATGACAGCAAACTGAAAAGAAGACAGGCAAATTCCTCATCTCTGGGTTTTGTTTTTTGTTATTTTTGTTTAGCCTGTTTGATGATGGAGGCTTACGAAGGGGATCATTACTGTAGCCTGCAGAGCCGAAGCAGAATAATAGAATTCTTTAAAAAGTAACTGGAAGAGTCAACAGCCACAGCTACCATTTAGTGAGCACCTATTACATTCCTCTCATGGTACCAGACATATCGAGTTCGTTTTCTTTAAATGTTTAGAATAAGTCTAGGGGGCAAATGTTATTTTCATTTTCTTTCTTTCTTTCTTTCTTTTCTTTTTTGTTTTATTGTTTGTTCCATTTAGGTATACATGACAGCAGAATGCATTTTGATTCATTGTACACAAATGGAGTTCGACTTTTCCATGTTCTCGAGGAAAAACACTATGACTGAGGGAAACTAAGGAACCTGTTGAGTAAATGACAGAGTCAAAATTTTACTCCTCACCTGTCTCAGCCTGCAACCTGGCACCTTTCAACTACCCCGTGACCTTTCCAAGCAAACACTACCACAAACCAGCCCCAAATATAAACTCCCTGTCCAGACTCCCAGCCCTGAGAGCAAACAACCCTCCAAAACCATAATAGCTCAAATATAACAGAAATTTGTTTCTCGCTCATGTAATATTCCATCCAGACCCAGGGCTCTGGAATAGCAGACGGCTCCTCCGAGCAACAGTTCAGTGACCCGGGATGCTTTCAACTCACGGGTTCACCATCTTGAGAAACAGAAGTGTTTCTAAGTTTGACCAGAAGGGCTGTGGGTAGACTCTAGTGTGGACCAGGGGAAAAATCCTCATCGTTTGCTTGCACTCCATTGGCTAGGTCTGGGTCACATGGTACACTGGCTGCAAGGGAGGCTGGGAAATGCAGTCTGACTATGTGCCAGGGCAAGAAAGGAAGTTGGTTTCATGATCCGCTGCTCCTCCTGCCACACCACTTCCCCATAATCCATTCTATCCCTGGTGTCTTTTGAGTTCTTACAAAAGCCTCCCTCAAGCTTCTCTTCCCTTTTGGAGAGTGTTCCAGAAGCTTTATTCCCGGGTCTTACGGTTTCATATTTACATTGATAGCTATTGAAAGCCTGCATCACTTCTTGACACTATCATTATCCTGCACGCTTCGCAGAGGTTAGAGTCGCGGGGAGAGACATGCTTTCTTTTCCATGGATTAGAAATGAATACAGGCCCCTAAGCAATCTTGCCGAGGACTAAGAAAACGATATAAAGAATGAAAAGCTTTCAAAAGGAAGATATTATTCCCAGAGACATGGAGGACGAGGTCTGCGAAGGAGATAGGAAAATACCATAAGCCAATTTCAAGCGAATGTCATCCAAGACTTTTAAGAGGTTCCCTCTTGTCAAGTTTCTATTTATGACACTTTGAAAATTTTAGGGTACATCAATAAAGCATGGTCTGCCATTTCCTGCCAAAGCCCTCCCTGTCTCAAAATCCCAAATAGCTAATCCCTAGAACAATGTCTCCCGGAAGCTTTCCTGGGTATGCCTCAGCTTGGTTTATGTCGTCCTTTATGCACAGAAAGAACTCGGGCTCTAGTCTCTACCCAGCACGAGCTGCCTCGTGAACTGGAGGCTCTTTCTAACCCCCTTTTGGGGAATAAATTAAACACAGCCTTTAACGCCTCCCCGGCTAGAGGGAGCTGCTGATGCTGTTTCGTGGGATACTCTTTCTATGGACATTCATGACTGTTTTGAAAGGAAACAGGGGCAAGGAAGGGATTCTAGAGAAAAATAAGGTGAGGCTGTAAAGATCATGATAATAGAAGGGAGATCAGTAGAGAGGAGGCAGGACACTGAGGAGGGAGGAAAGGCAAGGGAGGAACCGGGTCATGAAATTGACCAAATTATATTGTTATATTGTGCGCAGACACATGTGTAGCAATGAATCCCACGGTCATGTGTAATCATAATGCACCAATTTTTTAAAAAAGACTAGAAAGAGTTTTCTTTATTGCAGGACTTGTAAGAACCTCACATATGTTAATTCTCCATCAAATACGGAAGAGGGGACACAGGTCGACTCTGAGGATAGAAACAGCTGTCCTTTCACACAGACACAGAGGACAATGGGGAGTGAGCCCTTTCATCGAGGGAGATTCCATTCTTCTGAGTTTGGAAACAGGCTTCTGCTCAGCTCCAAATATCCCTAAATGGGATACTGTATACATTCCCTGTTTATGCCATTGTAACTCAAGGATTTGGAAAGGAAAAAAATACCTCTTAGTTCATGAACGGTGGTGCTTTGAGATAAAAACAAAGCGAAAACTTGAATTCACATCCTTATTCTTCTGTTCATTTGCTGTGCAACTTTGAGTAAGTTAACTGAACTCTCTGAGCGTCATTTCTTGATGTTCCATTTCCTCGTCTGTGAAATGGGACTTAGTAATAGTGTCTGCTTCACTGTTGAGAGAAATTAAGTGAGACAAACTCCGGAAAATACTTTGTAGGTGTCCTGCACACGATGGTCACCTCCCTCCCCAAAACACACTGGTTACGACCATGTTCACTATAGCATGTTATGATTCCCAGATTTATATGACATGATTTCACAGAACATCCACCATCATCTCAAGAAGCCCTATGGAACTGTTTGGGAAATGCCAAGAGACCATCCCATAAGGCCACAGCAGGTGCACCCAGAAATTCGGCATCCCCGATGTGGTCTCGCGACTCGCCCATCGCTCAGAATCCAAGCTGGATCATCTGGAGATGGTATCAACTGTACTATTTCCTGGGTCCACCCAACTCTCGGTGTCTGGGCCTCTCCCACCCAGGACACGTAGAGTTGGGGGTTGACCTCTCTTTCTTTAAAACGAGGCTCTGCTGCCTGAAGACCCCACGGATCTCTGAGACCCGCAGACAGCCATCCCGGCCACCGACGCTTGAGCGCCACGCTGCCCCCATCTCCTCCTGGGGTTTATTCTGCTCCCGTCGGAGGCAATTCCTTTAAGTCCACCCCAATTTTCCTTCTCCAGGTTCTGTCAGCGAGAATCGGCCACCAAATGCAGTTACCGCAGCCGAGTTTCAACACATGTCGACAGTAAGATAAGGGTAGCTGCCTTCCTGGTGGCACTTGCAACATGCCAGGCGATGATCCTGGCACCCTATGTGCCACTTCATCTAGCTCCTCGGAGACTCTACCAGGGAGCTTCCGGGGTGTCCAAGTTACTGGTGACGAGGGCGAGTTTCCAGGAGGCAAAAGTCAGGCCTAGGGTTTCACGGTAACTAATGATCTGAACCTACCTGCGTTCACGTCACCCGTTCCTGTGGTCTCCTCTTCCTCCTGGACTCCTTGTCCCTCCTGCCTGTGGGTCCAGGCGGGGAGGGGGAGGGCCACAACGACACATCGATTTCGGAAAAACAGCTTCCAGCTCACTGATGTTCAGCACGCCGTTGTCGCGGGCTTATTCAAGAAAGGCAAAGTGAAGAATCACACGGCACACTGCATCATCAGTTCCTTAAATGCTTTCATTTAACCTAAAACAAAGCAAAGCCATCCGCCCGCCCAGCTTTTGATGTAGGGAGAGGGTCTTGCCCAGGAGCCTGGGAGCCCTGATGGAATTCCCTTTTGTCTTCCTTGCACGAATCAAAACCGTAATGCACTGCTTCTGAAATCCAATTCCCAGCGCTTTAGAGCCGAGCCCTTTCAAGGTCCGGGCGAAGTCACCCCCGAGGGGACTTTCCTCCAGACTTGCGATACTTCTTTTTTGCCAATTTCTCCGTTTTCATCCCCTAATTTGACAGCATCTCTTGGCGACTCTTCGTTTCAAATTCTGTTCAAAGCATTTTACGGAGGACTCAGAGAAACAACTCCTCTCTTTGAACTCGGATTTCATCTGTGACTTGTAATCTGTAAGGGAACGAGGGCCAGACAGCGAGAGCCGGACCCTGACCCCCGCCGCCCGCCTGGCTCATCTCTCCCTTCTCCCAGGTCTCGCCTCGAATCCCATCTTGGCAGTGAGTGAGGTCATCTCTGATTATCTGATATTGTGACGCTGCCTGCTCCACTCCCCTGCATCACTTCTTTTTTTTTTTTTTTATTGTAAACAAATGGGATACATGTTGTTTCTCTGTTTGTACATGGAGTAAAGCATACCATTTGTGTAATCATAAATTTACATAGGGTAATGTTGTTTGATTCATTCTGTTATTTTTTCCCTTCCCCCCCACCCCTCCCACCCCTCTTTTCCCTCTATACAGTCCTTCCTTCCTCCATTCTTGCCCCCCTCCCTAACTCTAACCCTAACCCTAACACTAATCCCTCCCACCCCCCATTATGTGTCATCATCCGCTTATCGGCAAGATCATTCATCCTTTGGTTTTTTGAGATTGGCTTATCTCACTTAGCATGATATTCTCCAATTTCATCCATTTGCCTGCAAATGCTATAATTTTATCATTCTTTATGGCTGAGTAATATTCCATTGTATATATATATATACCACAGTCTCTTTATCCATTCATCAATTAAAGGACATCTAGGTTGGTTCCACAATCTGGCTATTGTGAATTGAGCAGCTATGAACATTGATGTGACTGTATCTCTGTAGTATGCTGATTTTAAGTCCTTTGGGTATAGGCCAAGGAGTGGGATAGCTGGGTCAAATGGTGGTTCCATTCCAAGCTTTCTGAGGAATCTCCATACTGCTTTCCAGAGGGGCTGCACTAACCCCACCAGCAATGTATGAGTGAACCTTTTTCCCCACATCCTCGCCAACACCTATTGTTGCTTGTGTTCTTGATAATCACCATTCTAATTGAACGTGTGCCTTCCTTGACTGTTATCTCACTGCATGAGAATTTAGGTGCCATGAATACCAAGGTTTGAGTCCTTTGCGTTTGGCGGATGCTTCCCAGTGTCGGACACCTTGGTGAGTCCTCAATAAATACATGTCAAGCAAATGAACAAAGGTCCCAAAGTCATGACGAGGGTCCAAAGCTGATACCAGAGAGATCCTAAGGCCCTCTACATTTAAAAAAGTCACCTACCTCTGAGATCAAACCGTCACCTCACAGGCTTATACCAGCCCACGCCCCACACCTCAGCTCTCCTTGGCCACCACAGAGTGAGCAAAGTTCTGTGATAACAGGTGATTCCCAACCCTCCCTACAGGGTGAGTTGGTGGGGAGATATTTTGACCACCCTGAAATCAAAAAGGAGAGATTTTTCTAAGTTTTGGTTTTCCACAATCTTTCCAGAATGTACCCAGGTATTGCTATCTTTATATTTATCCCACTTGGGGTTTGTAGAGCCTCTTCCTCTCTTGTGAACTTACCGACCTTCTCCTTCCTTGATTCCAAATTTTCTTCTGACCCAATATTCCAGTCCACCAAATCTCTCTTCTGACTGTGTCTGATCCACTGTGAAACCACCCAGTTCTTAAAGCTTTTTTTTTTAATTTCTGGAATTTTCAGTAAGTTCTCTTTATTATTTCCAGTTCTCTACCTACATTCACAATTTTTTTTCTTTTACTGCTTTAAACTTGGCAAGTAGAACTATTTTAAAGTCTTTGATAACCCCAATATCTGAGGCCCTGGGGGTCTGTTTCACTAGTCTGTTGTGTCCATTTGTTGTTATTGGGTTTTGTGTTGGTTTGGTTTGGTTTTGCGGGGCTGGGGACTGAACCCAGGGCTTCATGCATGCTAGGCAAGTGCTCTACCACCAAGCTACACAGTTAGTCTCCTCTTTTTTTATTTTTATTTATTTATTTTCATTTTAAGATGGGGTCTTGCTAAATTGTCTGACTGGCCTTGATCTTGCAATCTCCCTGTTGCTGTCTTTGTTTCATTCTTCACGTGCCTGATTATTGTCTGATTGCATATCAGACACTGCACTTGTGGGCTTGTTTGTGGAAGTAATCTGAGGCCTCATGATATTGTTTTCCTGCTTGGATAAATTATATTTGCTTCTCTCAAGTTGCTGTGGGAATGAGTGATCTGGGGTCACCTCGACCCAAAGTCAGAAACTGAGGGGAGTCAATGATGAGCTGCAGCCTCCTGCCAGAGCCTGCCTCCTTCCACGTCCCCTCCCCGCCGGGAGGCAGCCCTCAGGGTCCCAACCGCAGGTGAAGACAGTTCACCAGCCCCGGGTCCTAATCCCTGTGCCCCGGCCCTGCGAGTCTTCAGATCATCATTCAGTCCGTTAGCCTCTCGTCACAACCAGACACGAAGCCCCAGCATCCACAGATTCTGGTTAACTGTCACTATTTGTTAGTTCTCTGGTGCCAGAAAGGGTGCCGTGTGCACACACATGGGTACGTGTATGTGTATACGTGTGTATACGTATATGCATGTGCGTATTTGTGTGTGCACGCCTGTGTATTCCGTTCAGTCACCCACGGGAGGACAGGTACAAATCACCTTACCTGCCATTATCAGAAGCAGACGTCTCCTCATCTGTGTCAGGGTCTGGACTAGGCTGAGATGAACCAGGCACCTGGACACAAGATAGGAGAAGCTCTCTCACAGGTGCAAGAACGTGCAGAGCTGTCACCTGAGAGCCAGCACCCCGTGACGTTTTGCACCTTGGGTGCCTCCTCTGACCCACGGTGACCCCCGTCCTGACCTACATATGTTTATAGAGACTGGCATCCCTGGAGAGACACAGCCAAGGGAATATATAGCTTAGCAAATGAAACATGTTTTGCTGATTCTTTGCTTACTTCTAAAATCCAGTCTCAAACTGCTGGTCAAAGGCACCGGGCTGGGGATGTAGCTTAGTTGGTAGAGTGTTTGCCTCCTGGGTTCAATCCCCAGCACCACAAAAGATAAAAAATAAAAAAGGCATTCTCGTGCACAAAATGCAGGCCACTGGCCGAGCTGCTTCCAGGTCACTCTGCAGCGGGGGCAACTGAGGCCCCGCCAGCCGCCTTCTCCTTCCCCTCCCGGTCTTTTCACGCTCCTCAGCACAGAGGAAAAATGACCTGGGGCCTGTTCTCAGACATGTCAAGAGGCCAGACTACAGCCCGGCCACATCGGTCTGCCTGTTGTTACCATGTCAACTCGGGCCTCTGTCCGCGACACGGTACCCGACTCCCATTACTCACTCTGTCCTTCCTGTCCAGTTGTGCCAATAAAATGATTTATCAGCAGGAGCTTGGGACAGGCTGCCAGGCTGCGGGCGAGGAAGGAGGCCGGGGAACTATCTTACTAAGTCAAGGCCTGACCTCCAAAGCAGTCTGGCAGCGCTCTGGATTTTGCACTCTTTATCCATTCCTTCACTCACCAAATTACCTCCTGAGGACCCAGGCGCTGTGGACTAAGGTGGTGAACTAGAGAACTGCCCCCCTGGAGTTCGCACACCTGTGAGGAAGGGAGGCACGTTGCGAGTTACTCATAGGTCGGTTCCCGTAAGTACCGGGTGGTATCAGGACACCAAGCAGGGACCTCACCTGGCCTCTCTGAGGAAGGTGATTCTGGAGACAAGATCCAGAGGCAGAATAGACGTTAACTCCACCAAGTCAGAGGGGTAGAGTGTCAGACGGAGGACACGGCACAGGAAAAGACTCAAGGCCGGAAGGAGCTCGGTGCTTCCTGTCACAGGAAGTGCGGCCAGGAAGCAAAGGTGAGCAGTGGGGAGAGAAACGGGGAGGAGGTTGGGGACCTGAGCAGGGGCCAGAGGACGCAGAGTAGAGGCAGTCATTTGAAGAACTCAGTCTTTATCCAAAAGGGTCAGAGAAAATCGTCGGAGGGTTGTAGACAGATGCAGGTATCCCTCTTGCATTTTAGAAAGGACACTAAGGGACACAGATTAGGAAGAGACCTGCATGGAATGAGAGGAGCCACTTAGCACCCCACGCAGTGCTTCTCAGACAATCTGTCAGGAAGGGCCATTTCTTCCCCAATCCATCACAGACCTATACTTTTGTAAAATACAGCAAAAAAATTCGCTTGGATGTCACAGCAATGTCAAATGGCTACAGAAGTTTCTAAACACTTACTCCCAATTACTTCCTCATTGTGGCCCAGTAAGAGTTCGCTGACTGTCATTAGTCTGTACATGACAGTTCCAGTAGCAGTGGCGTGACATATCCATGGTCCCAAGGGAGACGGCCGCATCTAAAAGGAGCTGGTTTCTGGAGCCTCGCTCAATTTGTGACACCTAGCCTCTGCTCAGCCCCATGCAGAGAGCACATTGCCAGCCCTGTGGCTGAACCTCCAGGTTACTCCTCACATACCTTAGAGATGTTGTCACAGTTTGGATAGGACGTGCCCCTCAAAAGCTCTTGCATGAGACCACGCAAGAATGTTTAGAGGTGAAATGACTAGACTATTGTGATGGACTGACAGATCTGGCTCCATGAGAATGTTCTAGGCCAGTCTCTAAGGGAAATGACTAAACAGACTCCATATTGCTGTGAGACTCCATGTTATGTAGGAAATAAGCTTCCCCCCTGGGAACACCCCGCCTCTGTGCCCATCATCAGTTACTTAGTGTGACATGTTCAACAATACAGAATGATAATTGCTACGTAAAGAAAAATTGCTCTCTTTTGATCCCTATTGCTCCTAAACAATGTACCATGTGAACGGTGATTGTGTGGATGTTAGTAACCATTCTTTAGTTTGTACCTGGGTAAGGGTCATTTTGACCCACTTCCCCCTCTGTCGATGATCGCATGATGTTAATGTGTGATTTCGAAACATAGCAACAGACACTTATGATTGATGTGATTTTTGGTATAAGAACCCCTACAACCCTGTGGTCGGGGCTGTTCTCCCAATAGCCATTTTGGGGGCATTGTGTGAGACAGTCAGCCGGCCGGCTTAATAAAGACTCTCGAATTTGGACTTCTCAGTGGTGATCGGTCTGTTCTTAAGTTGCGCCCCATAACACTATGAGGGTTGTAACCTAATCAGTGGATTAATCCACTTGTGGATTAAGTGGGTGCTCACTGTAGGCAGGTAGGGTGTGACTGGAGGAAGTGGGTCACTGGGGTGTGCCTTTGGGGTTTATACTTCGTCCCTGGTGAGTGCTTCTTGGTTCCATGAACTCAGTAACTGTCCTTCTGCCATGATGTTTTTCCTCAGCCAAGGTCCAGAGCTGAACCTCTGACATCATGAGCCAAAATAAACCTTTCCTCCTCTAAGTTGTCCTTGTCCAGACTTTTTGAAATCAAAATGGGCATCCAGTATTATGCCTAACTAAAAAGAACCAATAAATTTGAAAAAAAAAAAAAGAACTTCTTCAGGATCAGACTTAAAAATATTTTTACTCTGTGTTTTTCACATTAAATACTTTCCACTATGTAAAAAAAAAAACTGACTAAAATAGATGTTTATTCCCTTCCATCTCCCTCATTCCCTCCTCCTGCTTCCTGCTCCGTTCCAGGGAACTATGGGCACCTAGTATCCCAGGTGGGGAAGGGCCTGTTCCTTTACTCTTGATCAGCCTCTGCCCCGAGTGCAGCATGACCCTTATGGTTCTCGAGCGGACCTGCCCTGAGCTGGAGTCACCTCCTTCTTTGGTCTTCACCTGGTGACCTCAGCACCCACACTCTGCGGCTCTAGTCCCTCGTCCTGGGATCAGCCTTCTCTCTCCCCCCATTTCTCCCTTCCCTTCCCCTCTGGGGCCAACCTACCTCTCAGCCACCCCTGACCTTCAGTTCTCTCTCTTGCCATTAAAAGGGGGCCAGGCTGCGAACGATCAGAGTATCCGAGGAGACCAACAAGACACCGATGTCCTGCATCCTTGGGTCTCCACACTTACAACGGTGGTGTCCCCAGTCTTCAGCTCACAGAGGCGGAATGGACGCATCTCAAATCCTCTGTCTCTGCCTCTCTCTCTCCATCTGCCTTCTGTTCTCCCCCTCCCTCTTCTGATTATTCCTGTTCTCCTCCCCGACTCCCTTTCTCTTTCTCCCTCCTTCCCATCTTCCTTCTCCCTCCTCAGCCTCTCCTTCTACCTGGCTTCTAGTGAGAGATGTGAGGAGAGAATCTGACTGGTGCTGATTTTCTGAGTCAGTCTCTCTCAGTTGGATCAATATTTTGGATTAAAGAGCTTATTAATTGCCACCCTGATTTTCAGCCCCATCTCTACCACCCATTCCTTGGGGGAAGTGATTAGATAAAAGTGCTGCTCACTCAATTGTTCCAACTTCTTTTCTTCTTCCAGTGACTCCACTGCTCTTTGGAATTAGACATAGTCACACAGCTTGCTGTGGTCAATAAGATGTGGGCAGAAGTGACATGTGTTACTTCTGGGCGGATTCATTTCAGAGCTATCAAACAATTCTCTTTTCTCCCCCTGCAGAAATTATAGAAGAATGGATTCCTCTAGAGCAGCCATAAGATTAGAGTAGCCTGCCATGCTGGACCATCACAGATGGCCTCCTCCAGAACATCACTGAAACTGATACTCAACTTGGCACATGTGCAAAATAACTTTTGTCTTGAACCCACCTATTGTCTGTTACAGCAGCATAGTGTTGCCTCATCCTGACTGATGTACCTCATTACTGGCCCAAACACAGAATGGTGAAAAACGAAAAGAATTAAAAACAACACTCACAAGCTCCTATCTCAGAAGGTCATCCCGTGTCCATTCTTCAGGCTGCAGATTATGGTGGCCTGGTTGGTAAAAGCAGCAGCAGAAAAGAGAACAGAAGCGCATGGATCAGATGCACGGTGAAAAGAGACAAGTCTGGGTGATCAAGGAGACTGAGGGAAGGAGGAGAGATGTGTCAGGTTATGCCCTGGTTTTTGGCTTAGAAAATTGGCGAGGTGGCGCAGCTATCAAGCAAGATAGACAGCACTGAAGGCTAAGCTGACCGCATCTCCCAGACTCAGGGGTTCTGAGCTTGGCTCATCACAACTGCTGGGACACAGGGCTTTTATTTTGAACGCCCTCTGGATTCCAGTCTGCAAGGTAGAGGATGAGTCTTCTTCGTTATATGGCAGATGCTCAGTGGAGCAGCCCACGGGACCCTGCGGTAATTGTTCCCATTTATAATCATCAGGAAAATACTGACCTACAAGTAAGGATGCCCCACTCCAGGAAGGTGGGCGTCTGGACACCTGTCGGAGCTGCCAGGCCGAGGGCTTGATGGATGCAGGAGGCTGAGGAGAATGTCTGGCTTAATTGTTCCTCGTATCCAGCAATTACATGGTACCCGGTCCTCAGCCCAGGATGATCAAAGGGAGGGATCCCTGCATTGGAGATCCAGAGAACTTGGTTCCAATGCTGTCGTCCGTGACCCTAAAATTGCCTCCTTTCCCTAGGTGTCCCCAGCCCTGCGCCTTCACAGAACAAGGTAGTGCAGGGCTTCCTGGCCTGGGGTCTGAGCATTTCTTAGAGGTCCCTCACTGAGCCCGAAGGAGCCCCAGAAATGACAGACAGAACACCATTTGAAGGTGCCGATGTCTGCGCCCTGGAGAAGAGGGTCTGTCATCTTCATCGGATCCCCCAAGAATTCTGTGAGCTGGAGAAGGTTTCAAAATCACCCAGAGCAGAGCAGAGCAGAGCAGAGAGCTGTAGGGAAAGCCGCGGAAGAAGTGGGCAGGAGCCAGGTCACCAGGGGCCTTCAAAGCCGTGTAAGGAGCCTGGCATCTCTCCGAGAGGAACACAGGAGCCCCTTCCAGTCCTCTTTTCCAGTTGTGCTCAGGCAAGCCAAAGCAAGGGGTCCAAAATGCGGGGACAGGGCTGGGAGAGGGTAACTGAATCGTTACCGCGCTGGCTCATCCGGTGGAGATTTGTTGAGCACCAACTATGTGCCAGGACCTGAAACCATGGGTGGCGGATATTGGGATTCTAAAAAATCATGATGGGGACAAACGGACAGAGAGGTGTGTGTGTGTGTGTGCGCCTCTGTCTCTGTGTGCTTCTGTGTCTGTGTGTCTGCGTTTACATGTGGGTGTTGTGTATGTGCCTCTGTGGGGGTCCACTCTGCCACGTCCTGCGTGGAGGAGAAAGGGTTTTGCCAGAGGAGGATGTGGGCGGTTTTTCTATCTATTACCCAAAAAACTTATCTACTCCATGAACACACAAGAGCCAACGCTCTTTTTATGAGTCGGGGCGCAACAGGTCCGGCCATACCGGCTCTGGCCTCCTATAACAACCTGGAGCTGCCCAACTCTACTTTTTTATTTGTAAAGGGGGCCAGGACCAGGAGGAGCTTCTTCTGTGATGGACAGGATGGGGTGGAGTTAGGGCAGCCACTCTTTTAGGGGGAAAATTCCAGAAGGAGACAAGGAACCACTCCCATGCGGTGCCACATGCTTCCCAGCAGTTCCTAGAAGCCAGGCCTCTGCGTCCATGGATCCACCTAGTCTGGTTCTGCTAAATAAGGGCGGCTTCCCACACGCCTGCATGTGTCTGTGTCTATGCACGAGCCCACGAATCTTTCTGTGTGTGTGTGTGTGTGTGTGTGTGTGTGTGTAAGTGTGCCTGTGTGCGCATCACTCTATGTGTGTCTGTGTGCGTCTGTGTCTATGCATGAGCCCATGAATCTTTCTCTGTGTGTGCGTAAGTGTGCCTGTGTGTGCATCACTGTATGTGTGTGTCTGTATGTGCGTCTGTGTCTATGAGCCCATGAATCTCTGTGTGTGTGTAAGTGTGCCTGTGTGTGCATCACTATGTGTGTGTCTGTGTACATCTGTGTCTATGCATGAGCCCACGAATCTTTCTGTGTGTGTGTAAGCGTGCCTGTGTGTGCATCACTGTGTGTGTGTCTGTGTGTGTCTGTGTCTATGCACGAGCCCATCATGAATCTTTCTGTGTGTGTGTGTGTGTGTGTGTGTGTAAGTGTGCCTGTGTGTGCATCTCTGTCCCTGTGTGTCTGTGCGTCTCTGCGTGCGTTGGCCCTGGGGGAGGCTGTGGGTCTGGGAGCTGCACCGCAGCCCATCACTGACCCTGGACTCTTGGGGGGTTAGAGCACATGGTCCGGAAGAGCCGACGCTAAAGCTGCTCAGCAGAGGAGACACCGGGAACTAAAAGAGCCGTGTTCCTAAGGCTGCAAAACTGGTTTAACAAGGACCCACTAACCCACGCCCCCCTCCATGGGCGGCTTGGTCACCGTCATTGAACTGGTGCCAGCGGTGCCTCAACAAGACCTAAAGCCTACTGAAAGCGGATTTCCTGGATTTCTCTAATCCTGGCCAGAAAGCCTACGACGCCACCCAATTTTACTTTTTCTTCTTTCTTTCTTCTTTTTTTAAGTGCGTGTGTGTGTGCACGTGCGCACATGCTGGGAATCAAATCCAGGGTTCTATGCAAGCTCAGTAGGTGCGAGGCCTCTGAGCTACACCCCCAGCCCATCGCCCCAAATTTAAAATGCAGAAATAGAAATTCAGAGTTCTCAGTGCATCTGTTTACTGAAAGCTAAAGAGGTTTGCATATGAGGTGTCTTCCCCCAGTAAAATGTATGATCTATCAAAATGTATAAACGTATTCTACTGTCATGTACAACACATGAGAACAAATTTTAAAAATTAATTAAAATTTTTTTTAAAAAAAGGCTGTGGGACAACCTCTTTGACAACTGCAAAGCTTAAGCAAGGCAGCATAAAGAGGTGATGGAAGGGAGGAGTTAGGAATAAGGACTTTGGGGTTAGAAAGGACAGGTGTGAGCTAGTGACCTCTATGGGCCTCAGTTTCCTTGTCTGTCAAGCAGGAGGAAAGGTAGCTCCTACCCCCAGGACTGTGATTTAAATAACTGAGTTAATGTGTAAAATGGCTTGCAGTGGTACATAGTAAGCACTAAATAAACATCTTCTATTATCGTTATTATTATTCAGGAAAAATGGTTTCCTCCCCCTAATGTGAGACCATACATCTTCAGAGGAGAGGGACGGGGAAAAAAGGCAAGAAAATAAGATGTTACATATCTACCCATTAATGATACCAGGCAAGGAAAGAGCAGATCAATTTTTATGACACATTAGTATAAATATTTTATCATATTAGAACTCGCTTCAGCTCTAATATATCTTTTTCTCAACCGTGAGGCATTTCTTTTTTAGTCTAAATTAATTTTGCCATATTTTGCTTAGAAGAAAAGAAGGAAGGAAGAAAGGAAGGACAAAACCAAGGTAAGAAGGAGAAATGGAGAGACGGGGTTGGGGCAGGGGGAGACAGGAGCTTTGTAAAAATGAACTCCCTGCTGGGTGGGTGCAGGGATGCACGCCTGTCATCCCAGCGGCTCGGGAGGCTGAGGCAGGAGGATCATGAGTTCAAAGCCAGCCTCAGCAACTTAGCAAGCCCTGAGAAACTCAGCAAGACCCTGTCTCTAAATAAAACATAAAAAAGGGCTGGGTGGTTCAGTGGTTAAGTGCCTCTGGGTTCCATCCGCATCTTAGTGCACCAGACACCAAAGGCACAGTGCAGATGATGATCTCCCAGGCACCAGCTTCTGCCTGTTGGCAAACAGCCCCGTGAAGCAGATATTCATGGCTCCATTTTACAGAGGTCAGGACTAAGGCTAGAGAGATTGATAACATGCCCACAGTTACCTGACCAAGTCCCAGCCCCTCTGACCCGCCCCTGCCCAGGAGCCCTGTGTCCCCCTCCTGCTGCCTCTCAAAAGTCTTTGTTTATTCACTCAGCAAGCAGAACTCCAAGTCCTGCCCCATGCCTGCCCTGGTGGTGGCTGCTGCAGATACAGAAATGAATAAGCTACTGAAGTTTCATGGAGGTAGATCACAATCCAGTTGTCAGGTATTTTAGAGGGTTTTCTCCTAGAGTGACCTTCTGGCACAAAAGGAATTCCAGAACCACGGGGGTCCCATGATCCTGGGATCAAATCTTGTCTTAGTCCACTTTCTGTTACTATGACAAAATGACTGAGGCTAGATAATTTATGAAGAATAGTTTATTGGGTTCATGGTTCTGCAGGCTGGGGAGTCCAAGCATACAGTGCTGTCCTCTAGTGAGGGCTCTACTGCTGCATTACAACATGGAGTCAGGTGCCACATGGTGAGACAGAGCAGTGGGCTAACTTAGGTCTCTCTTCCTCTTCTAATAAAGCCACTAATGCCATCACAGAGGCACCACCCTCATGATCTCACCTCACCCCAATGATTTCCCAGAGGCTCATTTCCAAATACTATCAGCCAATGAATTTGGGTATTATATTTCCAGCTCATGGATTTCGGGGGGCAACATTCAAACCACAGTAAGCCCAGACGCCCCACATCCCACTGTAGGACCGTGGGCACCCAGACAACCTGTCCGAGAGTGAGTTCCACACTCAGACATCAAATGATGATGACGCAGACACTACCTACTTCGCAGGGCTGCCCAGAGCCTCACTGTAAAACCAATTCCTGCAAAACTCTCAGCCTGTTCCAGGAGCGCCTCCTTCCCAGAGGCTGGATGGAATTCCTCCCTGATGGGTCTGAATATCTCAAAAGGAGATGAAGACAACTGGCAAGAGGTGGGTGGGTGGAAAGTACAGTTGGAAACATAGCCCAGGGAAAAACAAGACAATTACTAACTTCCAAGAGAACAAAAGGTTTTGCAGGAGGGGAAGGTCATCCGGTTGACTGCGACCCGGGCAGCAAATGTCATTCACAGTTAGGGGAATGTAAACCCCGAATGTTGATCTGAAGGGGAGGGTGTGGGTACAGGCCACTGCAGAGAAGGTAGAAGCAGAGGAGGCAAAACCCGACTTCCGCAGAGAGAAGCCAAGGTAGTCCACAATGGAGGAGCCGAGAAATCTCCAAAGAGGCAGCCCTCCCAGAGAATGGCAGGTAAATAAAATAGCCCACAAAAAAAGGTATTAAAGAAAAAATTTTTTTTTTTGCTTCCAGGGAAAGGGAAGGAGCTGGGAGACTGTTTTACATAACATGCTTTGCAGAACTACTTGAATCTAAACCCGGATGTCCCGACCACAGGGCCGCTGACATTTGGAACCAGATAATTCTTTGTGAGGGGGGTGGCCAGCCTGCTCACTGCAGGATGGTGAGCTGCACCCCTGACCTCTGTCCATCAGCTGCCAGCTGCCCCTCCCCCTCCCTAGCTCGAACAATCAAAAATGCCCCCCTGGCTCTGTTGAGAACAGCTGATCTAAATGAAATCCGTGAATAATTTTAAAAACACTTTCTCAGCCCAGCTAGAGCAGTGATGGGCGGGGTGGTTAGCGCTTAATAAATAGGAGCCAAGTTTCTTATTTCCCTGACCTGGCTAGACTCCTTCTCAGTCCAGCGACAGAGGTTTTCCACATCACCAGACTCATGACATGCCCCAGGAATCGCCTCAGCTTTAATATTGGAAGACAATCCCACTACAGTGACTGATATTAGCATTTGGAAACACATGCTAATGTCGATTCCCTCTTCGTTAACCTTGAGAAGGGGCGTATTCTCATATTGCAAGAAGTCAAGCAACATCCGGGGAAAGGGCTTTAACTTCAGACCTAATTCTGTCCAACTCCTAAGCAAGTTACCCCACTCCACCTGGGATTCTCAATCCTTGCTGCGGTGCATCAGAACTAACTGGGGAGCTTTTAAAAAATAATGATGTCCAGAAGCTACACTCCAGACCAAGGAAATCACCATCTGTGAGGATGAAGCCCAGGCAGGTAAGATTTTTAAAGCTCCCCCAGGGTGACCCTGATGCTAAAGGGAAGTTGACAAAAATCAGACTAGACTGGTGCTTCTTCAACTTCAAGGTGCACATGAATCTTGCTCAGTGCCAAGTTCTGAGTCAGCAGATTGGGGGCAGAACCTGAGGCTCTGCATTTCTAACAAGCTTCCAGTTATGCCGATTCTGGGGCAGACCCCACACTCGTTAACCCTGCCCGTCAGATTTACTTTGGGGTTATCCACAGTAACAGGCAAACTGAATTTCCTCTCCAGGGAACTAATAGTGATAATAACTAAAATGAAACGGAGGCACAGAGAAACTACGTGACTCACTGAAGAGCGATGCAGTTCGCAAAGTCCGTCCATCTGGATGGGTCTTGAACTCTCGATCCCTGGGTCATCCCGAATACCTTGACTCAAAGCCATCCTCCACCTGTGCCTGCAGCCTTACGCAGATCGCTCCACCTCTCTGAGCTTCTCAATGCCCAACTGAAAACTGAGCACAAAGATCCGCCCCGGATGCCTCACGCGAGCGGAAGCTATTCTGAGGTCAAATAGGACAACATCCTTGAATGAGGTCCCCGCTTCCAAGACAGCCTGTTAGGAATGTCCCTTCTGGAGTGGAGGGACAGTGTTCTGCTGTTGGTCTTGAATAGGTGGGTGGGATTCTGGCTTCTGGGGACCCCCACTGCATGAGGGTCTGGGAGCAGGTAGGGACATCTGTAGAGGAGATAAGGCAATTGCTACCTCCGATGACCGGAAACTTGTTAAGGAGGGATGGCCGGAGAGGTGACATCTCCCCACTGAAACACCAGCCCGTTAGCTCTGGCAGAGGCTCGGCCTGAGGCAGAGGAGCACAGACAACAGGACAGTGACAGTTCCTGTCCTCCAGGGTACCGATGACACCATCACCTCCCACCAGCCAGGCCAAGGGCCAAGTCGGGTACGGACGTCCAACACCACGGGGATGTTAGATCAGTGACAGGGTCAAAGTTCTGTGGGGAGTAGTAATTGCATCCAGCTTGGAAAATGATAAGAAGGCCCAGTTCCAGCTCCGCCAGCCTGCTGAGCCCGCCGGGGCACGTGCCCACACCACGCACGCAGGACCTGACCCCACGCGGAGGAAAGAGGGTGCTTCCGCCCGACGCACCTTCCTAGTGGGGCCGTTTGGAGATTTTTTTCAAATGTTGACATGTACTTTATTGATCCAAATCCAGACAGTACCTGAATATTTTTATGCCAACAGTCCTGCATTAATTTCAGGTACGTCAGAAAATGTACCTTCGTGGCTCTTCTACTGCCCTGCCGGTCGCCACCGTCACCTGCCCTGCTGTGTCCCCATCACTACATAAATCTCTCAATCCACGCGTGTGCGTCTCCTCTTTGTCTTTTGGTGCGGGGTGAATTCTTAGGGCCTCAACGCGTCTGGGGTGCACCAGGGGCTCCGTGAATATTTTGCTAAATATCAAACCAGGAGTTCGCTGATCCTGTTGCTTAGGACGGGCTCAAGGTTTTTGGTTTTCAGTTGGGATTTTTTAAGTGAGCAGATTTCTAAGGCAGAAAAAGCCGAATGCAAAAGCCCAAAGTTCAGGGGTGACATTTACTGGGAAGGGAGCTCAATGGGGTCTGAGGGCTCTATCTCTTGATCCATGGGTGGTTCTGCAAGTGTCTTCCTTTGCAAAATTCATGGAGCCGATTGCTTAAGACCTGTGTTCTTCAGGGCATGTCTTATACTTCAATTTCAAAGGCAGGAAAGCGGTCAGAAGGAGAGCGGAAGGTCAGAATGGGCGGCCCACCTGGCCGCAGCAGAAGCCAGGAGACGGAGGGGACCCAGCAGGCCTGGGCCCTGGCTCCTCCCTGTGCGGTTTGGAAGAGAAATTGCAGAAATTGCCTCCTGGGGCCATGACAGCTGTTCATAACCTGTGAGCAGCTCCCCCTCCCCCTCTCTCCCCCTCCCCTCCCCCTCTCTCCCCCTCCCCCTTCCCCACCTGCCTAACCTGGGCTGTGACTGCAAACCAGGGCTGACCCTGCAGCACACCCAGGAGCATGGAAATCTGACAAGAGGTCCAGAATGGGGCTCCTGCTCCCGGGCCACAGTCACCTGGCCCAGGATGGCCGGGGGAGGGGGCAGCGGGGAGGGGTCCGCGCCATCCCAGGCAGCAGCACAGCCTGGTTCTAAACCACTTTGGATCTCTGTTCACCAAAGTGCGTCCTCAGAACTGGCTCGGAGCTTTCTGCCTATTTTCAGGCAGAGTCACCTGCACTGGGTTCCCGGTGGTATCAAAGTGACCCCGGGTTGGAGCCCTGCTGCTCAGGGAAGCCTCCAAACAGGGTCCCAAGGGCCCGACGGAGGGTGTGACTGTTTGGTGCGCGGGTCTGGAGGTGACATGTGCATCTTTCCCGTATCCCTTTAGGAAACAAGAGGAAACATTCCCCCTGCCCCTGTGATCCCATCCACTCTGGTCCGCTAAGAAATTTTAGGAAGTGTTGTAAAAACACCAAGAGGCAAAGATAAATGATGTCTACACAGACACCCGCGAAGACAGTCTGCCCTTACTTCAGGGTGGTTCTTATCTTCCAGGATCGTTTAATGGCCTTCGAGTGCATCCACTTTATTAGTCCCATAGTAAACTAATAATTGATATGGCTGCTATTCACGTGCTGCACGCTGACCTAAGCACGTCTGCGTCTGCATCCATTTCCTCCTACCCTCAACCCCGTGGAGTGAGTTCTGTTATTGGCATCCATCCAGGCCCGCCCTTAACAACACACTTGGCCACTTTTATGGGGGGTGGGGGGCGGTGTCTCATACTGGGATTGAACCCAGGTGCACTGAACCACTGAGCCACATCCCAACCCTTTTTATTTTTTATTCTGAGACAGGATCTCACCGAGTTGCTTAGGACCTAAGCTGCTGAGGCTGGCCTCAAACTTGAGATCCTCCTGCCTCAGCCTCCAGAGGAGCTGGAATGACAGGCGTGGGCCACCGTGCATGGGGTAGGGTCCCCTTTGGTGTAGTGTCTAGAGTTGTGGTGCCACTTATCTACCCACACAGATCCCTGCCTTGCCGTTTGTTATACAGATGTGTGTTTGTTCGGGTGCCTGTGCATCACTGAGAATATCTCTTGGGGCTCACTGCCAAGCTGGGGGATGGCTGGGTAGGAAGGAGAGCTCTTGACTGATGAGTTCCTCTCTGCAAAGTCCGCGTGACTCATCCTCCCTCTACAGGTGGAAACGGACAACCCTCCTGCTTTCTAGAGCCTCATCTAGGAGCACCACCCTCTCCTCTCCTCGAACACGCCTGGTGCGCCATTTGTCGAAGCCAACCTGGGCAGTGGGCAGAGCTGCTCCATCCTCAGGGCCAGACAGGCCTCGCTCATCTTCACGCCCCGCAGAGACCGCGAGAGTGGCTTCAGGTATTCGCACTGGGAAAGGCCAGGTCCTGAGGGGGATTCCCTCCCCCGGCCTTTGCCCCCGCAGCGCCTCTGCCAGATCACTATCCTCCACTCTCCCACCTACCCTGACTTCAGCTGCCACCTCTCCTTCCCACCGCCTCCTCCAGGAAGCCTTCCTAACTGACCCAGCGCCCCCAGGGTACCATCTCCCCCGACCACTGACATAACGCGGACCACATTTCATCCGATCTTAGCCCCTCACTGTGGCTGAGAAACACCCTGAGCCGGTGCTCTCCTTCTCTTGTAACCGCTTTCTCTACACTCGTGTGCCACCAACCCACGCAGGTAAAGGCACCGTTCCATGGGCTTTAGGATCGTCGTGAGGTTGTGCAAACACCAAATACCAGCCCGTGTAGATCTCTGCCCAGACGGTCTTAGAACACGTGCATCAACTGGAAAAGCAGGACTCTACCCACCTGCTCTCTGCTCCCCTCCCCCGCCCCACCACTACTCCCCTCCCCCCATGCTGGATTGTCCCATGACTGGCATCACACGGTACGTGGGCTCCCGCAGCCGACGTCTTTCACTTGGCATGACATTTTCCAGGTTCCTCCTCAGGATAGCATGTGTCTGCACTTCCTTTCCTTTTATGGTCAAATAATATTCTCCCGTATGGATGGATCACATTTTCTTTATCCACCCCGTCCGCTGACGGGCATTGGGGTTGTTTGACATTTTGGCGAGGGCTACAAACCTGCGTGCCTGTGTGGATGAGGCACGTCTCCGGTCCCCTTGGCTGCACATCGAGGAGTCGGTGCTTTCTTATCACTTAGAATTTTTATTTCCACTTACTTATAAAGCACTTTTAGATTTATTTAGACATCAATTTTTATCACATTTCACTCTGCACATACTTTGGAAAAAAAAATAGACATAAAATACATTGGCTAAGAGATTCTGAAAGTATCTTCGACACAAAGTCTAGATGGATCCTCTAAACAACTTTTTCAACCTCTAAGTAATAGTTTTTAAAATCATAGTCGCTAAAGTTTTTGTGTTCCTATAGGATAGGATTCTCCGTGCCATTCAGGATGTGGGAGCTACAAGAATTCTTCAAAGATAGCTTCAGCTCGGCCTCCCTGGTCCTGGTACTACTCTTCTCCGGTGATCTTACAACACCATGCACTGTATCATGCATCCTGAGTCCAGAGAAGTTAATAAGTAAAAACACATGCATCTTAAAACTCACAAAGTGCGATCGTTTCCTGTCTATTTGCAAAGCTCCCAAGCGCTGAGAGAACAGGAAACCAACCTCGCCCACGCTCGAATTCATTCACACGTTTAGTCAACAAAAACGTGTGCCACACCCAGATCGCTCGTCACATATTCTTATGAAAATTCATCAGATACATGAAAACCAGAATGAATGCCCATCAACCTACTTTGGAAAATGGAACTCGCTCACCACCCCCAACCAAGGAGACGCTCAGTCAATTTCATCTCTTGGAGACATTTCCCTCCGTGTGAGAGGAGGGCAGCGGTGGGGGGGAAGAAAATCACCTGTATGTCACTGGGCGATGCCAAGAGGAAGTGAGTCCCTGTGTAAGCAAGCCCCTGGCTCGGGAGCGAGTGGGCAAGGGAAGACCCACCCGTTGCTGTGAAAATCCTCTCACTGCTGGGCTAGGTGACCGTGGGCAAGTCCTTGAACTTCATTCCCTCATGGGTGAAATGGGCATTCGAGTACCCTACACACCCAAGGTGGTAGTGAAGAAGCTTCGGCTCACGCTTGCAAAGCCGCTAGCTCAGCTGGTGACTGCCTCAGAGGAAGCCTTGCACTGACAAGTGGCCCTAACCAGCAGGGACTGCTTTCCAGGGAAGCCCAAGAGCCCCATCGGCTCCTCCCCGTCCCAGAGAACCCAAGCTGCGCCTGCCACGCCAACACTGCAAGCTGTCAGGCGGGCTGGGCAGGACCCGGTGGGGGTAGGCTGCGTCTCCCAGATGAATAAATCATCGCAGGAGAGCAGCCTGCATCCCGCCAGCATCCATAAGGACCTGAATTATATATAACAAGGCAGCCGAAGCAATTTATCCCAAGCACGTGCAAGTCATAAAATGGGAGTTCTCAGGCGCCCGAGACAATTTTCAGATATTGCAGGTTTTATCAAAGCAATAAGGGCCCACCAAAGGAGCACCCTGCCCCTCAGGTCCAGGGATGCCTTAATCAGGTTTATTTATCATCGGAAGAGAGGAACCAAACTCTGCCTCCCGGTTCTGCCGCCTCCCCCGTCCATCCACCTAACCCTGCTGTTCCTCGGCTCAGGGGCTCCGGGATGTGAGGATGAGCTGCCAGGAGCATCTAGTGGGGACCATACGCTGAGAGGCTGGGGTGCAACAGGTGTGCCCCACGTCCCTGGAGGGAGGATGGAGTGGCAGCAAGACCTCTAAACCAGAGCCGGGGAGTCCCACCTCTGCTGCTGGTTATAGGGGGAAAGGGAGGCAGGGAAAGGCAAGGTCCTTACCTGTCCAAGATCACACGCAGACGGGAGGAAGGAGCTGGACTGAGAACCCAGTTGGGTTTGGCAGACATTCATGGAGCACCTACTAGGATACCTGGTGGAGATGTCCCTGCTCGTGGGACCTTCCAGATGCCTCTCTGCCCACATTTCCAACAGGCAGCTCCATCCCTGGGTCTCCGCCCACAAGGCTGCTCGCGAGTTCCACATGCACTAAGCGCATCTGCTCTCGGGGCACTTCCTGCCTTCCTGCTGACTCCCTCACCTCCTGGCCTCTCCTCCAACGTCACCTTCTCGGAGAGCTGTTCCCTGAGGTCCTCATCCACAATGGGAAGCCCGCTGCCCTCCTATTGTGCTCCACTGGCTTGTCACATGTCGGGTTCTCCTGAAGCAAACAGAGATAGAGTGTGGGCTGTAAGATGCTTCCAGGGATCAGTCTCTATGAAAGAAAGAGGAGGGACAGGAGAGGACAGTGGGGTGACCCACTGTGTGGAGCTCCACGAAGCCAGTGTAGGACTCTGCAGCAAGCATCACCCTTCAGTGTCTGAATCAGGCTGAAATGGCTTGGCCTAGGGACCCCTGCCTCAGTCACTGGATGCAGCTTGCTCTGGGACAGATGGGAGCTCAAGCAAGATGGCGGCCGGCAGCAGAGGCAGGCCCAGGAGGAGACACCAGGGGGCGCCACCTGCCGACCACTCTCCCTGCCCTGCTCAGCAAGCCCTCTCTCGCAGGTGTGGTGGTGCACCTACAACATTCCTTATCCCGCCTTCTGTTTCTTCCATTGCCTGACATTGTTCATATCTAGGTCTTGAGGTTTTCAGGGACATAGGCAATGGCCATCTTGCTCTCATTGCTGTGCTTGACACGAAGCAGGTACCCATTAAGTATTTGCTCAATGAATGAACAAATGCAGGACTACCCTCCCCACACCACCACTGCTCCCACTTTAGCAGAGGAGAGTGACTGATGGACAAGAATGATTATGCACTGGGATAACCCAGGGGCAGCAGGTGGTCTCTAACCCAGCCTGGAGTGGGGAGTATCCAAGGAGGGCTGTCTGACTCCAAGTCCAAGGCTATTTCCACCACAGGGAGCGGTCACGCCGTGCTGAAGCAGCCTTCGTGACGCTCCGAGCTCCTCCGTCACCTTGACATGCGGTGCACCATTTCATGTTTTATGCATGGCTACTCCAGCCAGGTGATCGCTTCCTTGAGCCCGGGGAGCATGTCTTACATTCCTTTTCTTTATCCCCTCCATGCTGAGTGTGGTGTTTCGTGCACCGTGGACACTCGCCGCATAATCACAGAATGCACAAATAGGGGCTTGACGAATGAAGACGGCACAATTCTGGGTGACCAGGTTTTCTGACCTCCACTTGCGACACAAGGTCTCCAAATATAAAAATCGCCATTGCTTAGTGGGCACCGGCGTTAGCGAGACACTGTACCAAGCACTTGGCATAACATCAGGGCGGTCAATCCCAATGGCAGCCTTGCAAGTAAGGTCTGAACGTTGTCTCCATTTCACAGATGAGGAAACTGAGGCCCAGAGAAGGGACAACCTTTGCCCAAGCTCACGAGAGGCAGGGCTGAGCTGGTGTTCTTAACCATGATACTGACCTTTTGAGGATGATGGGGAAATTGTGCAAAATATGAATAGAATCATAAAAGTGGGGGTGGGAAGTCAAATATCTGCATGATCCTGAAGTCATCAGGGTTCCCGTGTATTCGGGAGGGCGGGCGGCAGGATAAGTGGCGCTCAGCTCTATTCATGCTCATCTCTGCCGCAATGCCAGATGTCTTCCCACCCCTCCGTCCATTCTCTCTCCACCAGAAGAAAGAACCAGCAACTGTCTCCCAGAGACTCGAAGGACTGCCTGCAGATTGGGTGATTCCACCCAGATCCTCAGGAACCTGGGGACTTGACTTTCTCGTCACACACATCTGTCAGGGATAGACATCTGGAATTGCTGCAGAGATGAGAAGGAACAGAGCTGAATACCAGGCCATCATCTGCCCCTTGTCCCACGGTTGCTTCACACAAGAGTAATTGGTGCGCATGAATTCACTTCCCTCGTGACTAAGGTGGTCACATCTGGTCAATGAGAAATAATGGTAAGAGCGTCTAGGAAGACATGTGGCTTCCTAGTGAAAGGAACAGAGATAAGAAGAGCTGACTGGTACTACCTCTTTCCCCTTCTTTCCGCTTTTAACCTGGGTGCAATAACCAGGTTGCAGCAGCCACTTTGCACCATGAGGGGAATAAAAATCCAAAGTGCTAAAGTCTGCGGATCAGAGAGGAAGAAAGAGCATGAACGCTTGCTAACCGTCTTAATCTGCACCTAACCTGAAACTGACATTTATACTTCCCACTAAAGATGAAGGAACGTCAGTTGTTTAAGCCAATGCTGTTCCAGTTATCAACTGCACTCTTAAAAATCACCCCAAAACTTCAGTGGCTTATTATCCCTCATAATTCAGCGAGTTGACCAGGCTCAGCTGGGAGGTTATTCTGCTCTATGGATGTTTGCCGGGACTGCGGTCATCTGGACGTCCCCTTGGCTGGCAGCTGGTGCTGTTATCTGAGAGCTTGACCTCTCCATTCAGCTGAGGCTTTTCACAGCACAGAGCCTGGGTTCCAAAAAGGGGTCTCCGAAGTGTGCAAAAGGGACAGTAGCATAGCTTCTGCAGCCCACCCTTGGGAGATACACAGCATGACCTCCACTTCATTCTGGTTTGCAAAGTAAGTCAGAGGGTGAACCCGGATTCAAGGGGAAAGGAAAGTCAGCCTGTCTCCTCATGAAGAAGTGGCGCAAGAGATGCAGCCATCTTTAATGGACCACAGTTATCAATCTGCTTTTGTACAATCATGAACTGAAAGCACTTCTCAAAAACTACCGGGGCAAGAACTACTCCAAAGCTCAGACTTGGGGTCCATCGGAGAAGATGGCTCTGCAAATCTCTGCCCCGCCAGGTTTCCATGGTGGGTCCTGATGGATACCGTCTCTCTTTAAATATGTTAATGCATGAGGACAAAGTCTTGCAGGCCTGGGAGCCATCTTTAAGGTGACTTTGCATTGCTCTGCTTTGATCTATAATATATTGACTTCATGATTTAGCTCTCAGAAGGCAATCTTCACTCCCTGTTTTTCAAGTACTTGAGAAAACATTCCGGCAGCCACCGAGATCTGTCAGCAACCTTCATCCAGGTGATAATCCTTGCCCTCTCTGCGTCTTGAGGGGCTTTAAAGATTGGGGGGAGGATAACTGGAAAAGTATCTCGCCCAGTTCAAAGGGGTTGCTGTTATTATTATCATCAGAATCAAATCAGCATGTTGGATAGGTTTTGGATCTTTTGGTAACAAGTGAAATAAAACCCATTTCAAACCAGCTTCAACAAAAAGAGAATTTGCCCAGAAGTCTGATGTCCCCACCATGATGCGATCCGCTGCTCAACCATCATTGGCAGGACCTACTTTCTCACCTCTGGGTTCTCATCTCCTCCAGGTTGCTTCCTTCCCCAACAGGATGGTGGCCGGTCAGGCCAGGTGCACAGCCTCTTGGATTCTCTTTCCCTGACAATTTAAACAAAAGTCCTGCCACGGGTGCTTCCTGGCCCAAGTTGGGTGACATGCCCATCCCATAACTAATCACGATGGCTAAGGGCATGTCATGAGCTGACTGACCAGAGCGGGGCTGAATGATGGCCCTGGATCTGAGGACAGGTCAGTTCTGCCCACATTGCAGAGACTGGGAACATCTGAGGTCTTGCACCAGGAGAAGGGGGAACATTTGTCCTGCATATGTGCCATCGTGGAAGAGCTCTGGGTGAGGACTCTGGGGACCGAGGACCTGCTGGATGATGCAACTGTCCTCCTGCAGGTTGCTCTCACCCGTCCTGAACTCCGTCCAGTGTTACTTAGGCACAGGCCATCAAGGTACCCAGCCAAGTTCAAGCATGGTCCTTAGAGATTCCTGACAGTGACTCAGAGGGGTCCAGCTCATGTCCCTTTCATTATGGATAGTCCTTGACCCATGTATGGAATGGCCGACCTGGGTCATGGGCCACCCCGGATCCGAGGACCGGTAGCCCGGAAAGGTGTCACGTGGTGTGAGACAGGAATGTCTTAGTCCCAGGAGGGAGCCGAGAGCACAGACGTGAACAGGAGAAGTGGGGCCACCCCAGCAAGGAGAAGAGGGGGATTCTGTGGCCAGTAGGGAAGGAAGGAGGGACGTTCCTCCCTGGGTTTCCTATTTCCATCCCTGGGAGGAAAATAAACACTAGTAGAAGATATTTAAAGGGACTCCCAATACCCAGCCCATATTTTCATGGCAAATTATGGAGGAGGGAAGGAATATGATTTAGAAGGTTATCTTTTTTTAAAAAATGAAACTAAACCTTATCAAGATAACAAAATTTAGGTTATGATTTCAACCGTGCAAGAATTCTGATAAAGAACAGAAAATGAATTAAGTAGTGAGGTGGGTGTTTGGGGGTGTAATTTTTCTGACAAAACCCTTCACTTCAGGTTTGACTTCCTTAACATGATAGCAAAGGGGTCATTTAAAAAAAAAAAAAAAAATATATATATATATATATACATGGGCTTTACCAATTTTCCCTAAGGCCCTCTGGAATCTTTTGATATTTAAATCTTTCTCTTTTGAAGTGCTCACCTCATTTTCCTTGTCAATTTTTTTTTTCTTCGAGGGTTAACTCTTCTTGGGACGATAGCAAAAATCTTGAATACCTGGTATGATAGAGGTACTGCCCAAGCAGAACGGTCACCATGACAACCAGCACGGCTGAACCTGTGCTTTCGTCTGTGATTCTTGTCTGGTCTCTGAACATGTTTCCAGGTCGCTTTCATCAGCTTCATGGAATCCTGCATCTTGGTCAAGATTTTCCCTCCAACATCTGCAGCTGGATTACATCACGCATGCACCAGGGTCTGTCAGTCAGTGGGAGACTGATTATTCTCTTTGACAGGGCTCATTGGTTGGAAGAAACAATAATCCACTCAAGGACACAAAATAGGCATTCCAAATGCAGGAGACCCTTGAGACCCGGCCCACAAGGAAGTTGATAGGATTCAAAGGGTTCATGTTGCTGTTGAGCAGGGAAGGTCGTTGAGTCATTAAAATTTCTAATAGTGGAAACTGAAAAATTTTTTACAAGAATGCTTTCTTCTCTGCACAGTTTTACAGCCGCATGGATACAGATGATAAATACTCCGTCAGGAGAACCCCTTGAACTTTGTTTTTGAACTAGCTTGCATGCATTGTCCTTTCTTACACAAATGAGCACCACCAAAGACCCTCAGGACTTACCCATAGGGGCACCAGATGATTTCAACAGAAATACCAGCCTCAATTGGAGTGGGGTGGGGTGGGGAAATGTGGTAGCCATGTATGGGTCTGATATTTCCTAATTTTGTTTCCCAAGCCAAATGTTCAAATCCCAGCCCGCATGGTGAAACTAGACATCCTGTTTATAAGACTCAGGACAGGTTCCCTCCTCCATTGTAGATGTTAGCTCATGATCTATCGGCCAACCTGTGACCCAGGTGTGGGACTTGCCTGCTAATCAGGTGGCAGAAAACATAGAAAAAGTACAAGAGAAAAGAAGCACAGGGAATTTGCCTCTCCGCTGGGGATTTGGCGTTCCGGTCCTCAGGTGGAAGAGCCACGTCGGGGTGATTACAGGTCACTGGCTGCCTCCTGCCCCAATTTTGAGGTGCAATACCCAGGACCTCATGTTCTGCAATGCTAATTAACCTGAATCAGGAAAAGGTTTGCCAGAATCAAAAACAGCCCTGGAAATGAACTTGTGAATTCTGCAGTCTGTGAATTCCTTCTCGATCTGTGAATTCCTTAATTGACATCTAAACACACATCCTTCCCAAGCCTGAGTCAGAGCTTTTCCGATCTTGGAAAGAGTCGAGCGATGGAACCCAAAGGTAGAAGTCATTGGCTCTCAAAGCCACACCGAGGGAAGGAGCTGAGGCTCTGGAGTCAGGCAGGTGTACAGACAAAGGAGAATACCATGTGCCAGACACGGCTGCAGTATCAGGTGCTGTAGGACCTATCGCATAATGAACGTTTAAGAGTTATTATAATCTAACCGGGTGGCGAAGACCTATCCTCTCTTCCCTAGAGCATCAATTATTCCCCTCCATCAACAGTCCCTGTGCTTCCTTTGAGGAACCCTGCCCTCTTCTTCTCATAGGCTGGTCAGTGTGGGACTAAGTAAACCCACCTCCGGTGCCAGAGCCAAATCTGTGCATTAGTTTGCTAGGGTTACTATAGCAAAGTCTCTAGGTAGCTGACCAGAAGTTTATAGTCTCATCCTTCTGGAGCTAGAAGCCCAAGATCAAGGTATTAGCAGAGGTGAGACTTCTGAGACTGAGGACTGGTATCATCATTTGAGCCCCTGGATCCAGCTGAGCCTGAAGGGAGCCCTACTCCCTTCCACAGCTCAGAAGCCACTGAGCTCCCTCTGCAGCTTGAGCCAGTTTAAGTAACTTGCAACCGAAGAAGTCTTAACTGATAGAGCTGCTTCTTATGTACTGATTCATTTGCAGATCCCAAAAAATTAGGAAGAAAATGAGAAAAATCAAGGAACACAGATGGAATATAGAAGGAATATTTACAGAAAAAAATTAGGTGAATAACTTGGGTATATAGTACAGGAATCAGTAGACTGAAGAACAGATGTTTTCCTTTTAATTTAGCCTAATGTAAGGAAATTTGACTCTACAAAGTCGTTAAAGCTCAGAGTTCATCCCTGAACTGTGGACCTCTGGGAGGTAGCAATAACGTCTTATTGAGATGCCATGGATCCCTCCAGCCAGCAGGAAAGAGGCCCTCGAAAAATATCCGCGGACCTGAATGGGCTTTCCAAGAAATCGCTTGCATTTTATGATACCACACAGAGACTCTTTAAAATAACGAATTTGCCATTGCACTATATTCACAAATTCCCAGGACTCTCGTTGTTGAATCATGACATTGATAATCATATGGTAGCTGAGTATTAATTTTAATGAAGTCTAATAACACAGAGGGGAGACTTTTCAGTGTGTCCCGACAATTAGCTGACCTGTGAGCGGCCCTTTCTGGACCCGTAAATTGCATCCTGATTGTCTGTTGCGAAGGGGACGCCTTGCTGAGGACCCGGCACAGCCCCATGTCAAAGGGGCGGGACTATGCCCGGGGCTATGAGCACCAGCAGGAAGTGAGGCTCTTGTCCTACTTGGATGTCAGAGGAAATAAGACCCTTGGACAAGAGAGAGCACGCCTCTTGGTGATGGCAGAGGTCTCGGCCACCAGAGGAGGAGGTGGCACGCGACACTCTCCAGTCCACTTCTCCCTCACCTAACCACGTTCATCCCTCCTGGAAATGAAAGCCCACCATGTGCTTCTCCCTAGCCCACTGAAAGGCCAGTAAGGGAAATCATACCTTCTCTACTCGTGTCTAGGGGAAAGACAGGACGCGCTGCCTCCCAGCCCAAGCCTGTCGATCCTCAAAAGTAGGAAAACGCACCCACTGAACAGCGGGCATGAGTCCATATGTCGTAGACAGCCTGAGTAAATAAACGCAGCCTGTGCAAAGTGCTGTATTAGTCAACAGGAAGGATGATCATGAAAGGGGATTTATTAGATTGGCTCACACGACCAGAAGCTGGATCGTCCACAATGGCCGTCTGCAGCTGGAGAGCTGGAGGAACCAGCAGCTGTGCAGTCCAAGAGGCAGAAGCCCCAGAACAAGAGCGATCAACAGTGCTACCCTAGTCCAAGACCAAGGCTTCTGGAAACTTCCTGGAGAACCACTGGCAGAGTCCACTTTGGAAGAATGAAGAAACAGGAGTCCAATGTCCTCAGACCATCAAAGCAGCGATCAAGAAGTCCTACAAGAAGAGCAGAGCTTGCATCTGCATCTGCTTCCTTGTTTGTCCAGCTCTTATCCCCTCCTATTGGGAGGTGCCACCCAGCTTAGGGAGGGGCTCCTCTTCAGTTCGCTATCCCACATGCCAATCATGCCTAGACACGCCCTCCTGGACACACCCAGAGGCCTCTTAATCATCGGCATCTCTTCATCCAATCAAGTTGACAGTTCCAATTAACCATTACAAGCGTAATGCAAGGAGAGTTTATGCATTTGCCAAAAGAGGAAGAGCGGAGGAGAGTGGGCAGAGATTGGCAGAAAGAATTACAAGGGACTGATTCTTTGAAAGGTGCACTCTGGTTTCTGCACCATTTTCTTGACCAGTTTTTCAGCCTTCGTGAGATTCATGCTTACCTTATGCTCAAGCTGTATACAAAAATAAAAAGCCTTGGTATAAAACAGGGTTGACAAATAACAGCCAAATACAACTGCCCCGTCCATGATGTACCATCTGTAGCTCCCTTTGCCCTCAAACAGCAGGACTGAGGCATCACAACAGATACCCGAGAGGACCCTGGAAGCTGTAGAAGATGGAACCACCTCTTTGTGTCTCTCATCCATCCCATGGATGCAAAGAAAGAACTTTCGGATTCATCCAAACATGCACATTATTCCATTATCCCTCTTGATACTCTATCTTGAAATTCTCATGAGCATGTCTTTGCCTAAAATTCCAATATCCAAATACCACCTCTTACCCCATATTTGTTTGGTGTTTTAGAAACAAAAAATATCATTCCAGTGAATCCAAGGAAAGAGAGAGCCATTGGGTAGAAAATAGTATAACGTTCTAAGAACCGTTGCCGTGGAAAGTCATTTATCAACAGTCCGTACAGGGGTTCAATCTGCTTTTCTAGATCGGTGTTTCTCAACCCCAGTGCCATTGACGGATAATGCGTTGTGGTGTGGACTGCTCTGTTCCTTGTGGGTTGGTGACTGGAATCCCTATTCTCCGTGCACCCCTATTCCCTGCTGTGGTGACCACAAAGACCGTGGACACTGTTGAGTGCTCCCTGGGGGCAAAATCACCCCAGAGTGACATCTACTGATCTCGACAGCCTTCTAGACCTTCACCTCACCACATCTAACTGCCTAGCGCCCTGTCCCCCACCCTCACCGCCATTGTGTATGATACGTCAGGAAAGGATTTGATGGCCGAAGCCTGCAGAATCTGTTGCTAACGCTCTTGGCACTTCCCTACTGGAGGCTATATAATATGGAAGCTAAAACTGAAAACTCACAGGTCTGGGGGTGTAGCTTGGTGGTAAGTCACATGCTGAGCAGGCACAAGGCTCTGGGTTCAGTCCACGGCATCAAAAAGACACCAAAGGAACCCTGAACACTCAGAGCCGATCCTGAGTTCTGAGCCTTTCTCTGCCACTTGGTGACTGCCTTGAGCAAGTCATGTGACCTCTCTGGGCACTTTATCTGCACATGAAGACTGGTATCTTTCCTCACTGAAAGGTTCTGGGGATGAAGCCCTTACTATGGTTTTATTTGTTAACTTACAACGGCTTAAGCACCCAGATCTGAGCTCATATTCTTATTACTATTTTACTGATCAGATTCATCTTGTTTTAAGTTCTGCTCTATCAAAGGCCATCAGGAGGCTTAGAGGATGTGGTGGAGACGGTTAATGCTCACAGAATACCCATGCGACACTCTGTATCTCCCAACCTCCCTCACAGACGGGTTGAGGCCAAACAACTAGGTGTGGATAACTGGAAATGTTAACACAGGACCTAGGAGACTCTGGGCTTCTGTGGAGCTGGGGGTGACCTGCCTGTCTTCCTGGATGTGGGCAAAGGTCTCTCCCAACAGGGGAAGGAGTCCCCAGATGTCACCCTAGAGCATAAGCAAATCGCTTCCAGAGGAGGACGAGACCCTTTCTGTTTGTTATGCAATCAACCCTGAACACATACTGTCAATGACTTTGATGGGCAGTCTCAGACCATTCGAGAACACAAGAGACTAAGGAGGATGTCTCCGAGCAGATCTGTGTTGAGATGATGGAACCACAGGGTGGAAGGCACCTGGATCCCTGAGGCACCAGATGGAGGAAAGTCCCTGGCGACCCACATCAGACTCTATATGAGCATCCGGCTTTGCATGAGCCAAAAATAAACTCTTGTGCTTCTCAACCACTGAGATTTCAGGCCTTTGCTGTGACAGCTCGTGATAATTATCCTGACTAATAAGGATGACTTTAGCATACATTAAATAAATTATACTTGTACAAGAAATAAGACAGCAAGACAATATGTAGCAAGTTCCAAATGACAATGATAAAGGTGGAACTTGGGAGAGGACAGAGGATGACAAAGAAGTCATCGCCTTACTAGTGACAAAGTAAAAAGAGACAGAAATTTGAGAGACAAGCCACAGCCATCCTGGCACACATTCCCCAGGCTCAGCATATCCAAATGTCACTGGTCCACCTGGTCCATGAACATCCTGACTGCAGCCAAAACCGCGAATGACTTTCACACTAGTTTAGACATTTTCAGATCATCTTAGCTCAATTACAGCTAAACCAATAACATACCCCAAACATCATGATTGGAAAATCACCAGCCAAGCCTGCTAATTATATTTGCCACTTCTTCATCACATTAGTATGGTCATAAGTACAGCATGATCTTCCGGGGGGCAGACCATTCACTAGGCCAATTTCCTTAGAGTGAGAGTTTCATCTCACATCAGTTTGGAACTAATGTGTCTCGGGAAATAAACTGTCAGATCAATAACATTTGCAACCAGGAAATATTTGGAGCAAACAGCAGAATAGAGCCTGCAATTGAGAATGGCATGATCCTTACCTGACACTTGGAAGCTGCAAGGACTCAGAACTCCTGGTGTTTTCCAAAAGGTCAATTTGGAGATACTGTTCACATGCCCTGCCAAGACACAAAGAAACCTCACCGGATTACTTTGCAACTCTTTCCTGGGAAGTTCACTCTATTACCACTGATTTGGAAAAAGCAAATAACATTTGCAAAGTTGCTTCTGTGGTCCGGGTTTGATACTTCAAGCAGTGTACACGGAAATAAGCAATCTTCCTGGTAGTCCACCAGGGGGTTCAAGTTCAAATTCTGAGTCTGAAACTCCCAAAGACAAGTTCTTCACTTCTCTGGGTCTCAGTTTCCAAATCTGTACACTGGAAAAAAGAGCTACCTCTGAAGGATGTCCCGATGACTGAAGTACATGGCACACAGTAGGTACCCAACAAATGAGAATTTTTGCTGTGATTATAAATACCTCTTTTTATTTAAATTTTGAGACAGGGTCTCACTAAGTTGCCGAGACTGGCCTTGAACTTGTGATTCTCTTGCTGCCGGCTTCCAAGTCAAGCACGGCATTTTGATTTTGAGGTAACAGAAAGACAGAGCTGACTTCTTGATTATTTTTCCTTTTCTTTTTTTTCATGAAAATTCCTTGACCTGCTATGGTCTGAATAGTTATGTCTCCCACAATATAATGGAATATTACTCAGCCTTAAAGAAGAATGAAATGATAGCATTTGCTGGTACATGGATGGAACTGGAGAATATCATGCTAAGTGAAATCAGCCAATCCAAAAAAAAAAAAACAAAGGTCAAATGTTTTCTCTGCTATGTGGATGCTAATTCACAATAAGGTGGGGAACCAGGGAAGACTAGAGGAAATTTGGATTAGACAGGATTGAATGTAGGGGAGGGGGCGTGGGGGTCGGAAGGATAGTAGAATTGATCAGACATGATTACCCCACATACATATATAACTATATGACTGGTGGGACATTCTACATCAAGAGCAAACAGAAGAATGAGAAATTATACTCCATGTATCAAAGTACATTCTACTTTGATGTATTATGATGTATCAGAGTACATTCTACTCTCTTGTGTAACTAATTAGAATAAATAAAAAATATTTAATGAAGTGGAGAATGATAAATAATGGGGGTGGGGGTGGGGAATGAGAGAATAATGGGGGAACTTTAGAATACGTAGAAGGAAATGAGAGGGAGGGGGTATGAAAAATGGTGGAATGAGACAGACATCATTACCCTATGTACATGTATGATTACACGAAAGATATGAATCTACATTGTGTACAACCCTAGAAACGAAAAGATGTACCCCATTTGTGTACAATGAATCAAAATGCAGTCTGTAAAATATTAAAAGCTAAATTAAAAAAAAAGAAAAAGATATTTAATGAGAAAAATTCATATGGGAAATTTAAACCCCATGAAGATGGTATTAAGAGGCAAGAATTTTGAGACTGATTAGGACACCAGAGCAGAGACCCCCGAATGGCATCAGTGCCTCATGAAAGACGCCCCTGAGAGGTGCCTCATCCCTCTGCCAGGCGAGAATGCAACATGAAGGTGCCACTTATGAGCCAGGAAGCCCTCGCCGACGTCAAGTCTACCTGCACATACCTTCCCAGCCTCCGAGACCGTGAGAAGTGAGTTTCCTATGTTCAGAAGTGACCCACTTTATGATATTTGGTTACAGCGGCCTGAATGGATGTCCTTAACCTAGCATTCTATATTTGAAACCATCAAAAAGCCAACAATGAAAGTACAAAAGCCACGGAAGAGCAAGAAGAATTCAGCAATTCAGACAGTCGAGGTTACTCTTGAACCAGGGAAGCAAGGGTTTGAATCCTGGCACAGCTGCGTGACTTTGGGAAAACAGCATACTTTCTCTGAGCCATGGGATGTCCTATGCAAAATGGCAGAGCCACCTACCTTAATGAGCTTAAATGAGAAGATAGAGGGTAAAACTTTAGGGAATATTGATTCTTATCCCTTTTTTTTTCAACTCCTACCACTAAAAGGCTCAAAGTTTTATTTTTTTTTTTAAATTTAATTGACAAATAAAACTTTTATATATATATATATATATATATATATATATATATATATATATACACACACACACATACACATACACATGGTGTTTTGAACGTGTGTACATTGTGGAACGGCTAACTAGGACCAGTTAATGGATGCACCACCTCACATACGTATTTTTTTGTGGTGAGAGCATTCCTAGTGATTGTAAAATATAAGACGCAGTCTTCCTAAGCATGGCCGCCATGTTGTATGAAGGACGTCTTGAGCTTTTTCCTCCTAACTGAAACTTGGAGCCCTTTGACCGACATCTTTCCAACCCTCCATTTCCCCAGTCTCTGGGAACCACGATTCTACCTCCTGCGTCTGTGACTGCGATGTTTTTAGGTTCCACACAGAAGTGAGGTCATGCAGGTTTTGTCTCTGTGCCTGGCTTATTCCATTTTGGATGAAGTCCTCCATCTTCCTCCATGTTGCCCAAAAGGACAGAATTCCCTTCTCTTTAAGGTAGAAGAGGATTCCATTGTGTGTATACTGCACCTTTTCTTCATCCATTCAACTATTGAGAGATGAACTGATTCTCTATGGTGGCTCTTTGGAATAACACTGCAATAAAAAACCAGGCATTAGGACAGACACCTGAAGACCCAGCTACTCAGGAGGCTGAGGCAGAAGACGGCTTGAGCCCAGGAGTTCAAGACCAGAATGGGCAATGTAGCAAGATCCCCTCCCCCAAAAAATTAATTAATTTAATGGAGCTGGGTGTAGTTCAATGGTAGAGCACCTTCCTAGCACGTGCAAGGTCCTGCATTCAATTCCCAGCACCCCCCACAAAAAAGAAAGAAAAATAATGAAATACAAAATATGCTGCATAAACATAGGACTAAAGATATCTTTTCAACATACTGATTTCATTTCATAGAGCTCAGATTAATTTAATAAATGTGGGGAAGGAAACAAGAACAGAGACCCTACATCTTGGGAATAGAGTGGGAAAAAAATCTCACAGGGGATCCAATTTTTGAAATTAGTTAAAAATCATTAAAGTAAATATGATCTAAAAAGTTGAAAAATTGCACCCCAAACTGTAAATCTGTAAAAACACAACCCAATGGAAATTTTAGAACTGAAAAGTACAAAAACTGAAATTAAAAATTTAGCAGAATGTTTAACATTCCATTTTTAATCTATTTTTTAAAAAATAGATTAGTGAAATGGGAGATACATCTATAGAAAATATCCAGATGGAAAATAGAGAATGTATGACAGAAAATCAGAAAAGATAACAAAAAATAAAAGAGACATATTAAAAAGTTCTAACATAGGTATAACCAGAGTCACAAAATTAAAAAAGGATGTTGAAGTATGACTATTTGCAGAAATCACAGTCAACAAACCACCAAAACTGAGTAGAAACATTAAAACATAGATTTGAGCAGTTTGGAGAAGTCCAAGTAGGACAAATACAAGAAAATCATAGCTAGCTAGGCACAGTGGTGCACGCCGAGCAACTTAGGAGGCTGAGACAGGAGGATTGCAGGTTCAAAGCCAGCCTCAGCAACTTAGTGAGACCTCGTCTCAAAATTAACAAATTAAAAAGGGCTGGGGATGTTGCTCAGTGGTAAAGTGCTTCAGGTTCAATCCCCTGTACCACCCCGTCAAAAACAAAATTACAGATACACCACACTATGGTGAAATCTGAAAACAAATGAGATTTTAGGGGGAAAAAAACTTTTTAAAAGCACACAGAGAAAAAGAAAAGACATTAACTTTAATGAAGCAACTATTGGAAAGCTGACTTTTCAAGACAGATGATGGAAACAAAAAGACCAAAAAAGGATAACATCCAAACTAAAATTTTGTATGAAGGGGAAATATTCTAAAACATGAAAAAAATAAAGGTTTTTTTCCACTAACTTAAAACCATGGGAATTTGTACCAGCACAGCCAACTAAAAACAAATACAAAAGGGGATTCTGCAGGTAAAGAGAAATGATCCAAGACAGGAAGGACTAAAGAGCCACAGGAAAAGTACATGATAAAATACAGATGTTGACAGTCATAACAATAATTTCTTATGAGGTTTTAAATATATGTAGATTTAAATCAAAAATATTATGAACAAAATATGGAAGAAAGGTAAACTAATTATAGAATAATAGGTATTAGTATTGCCTAGGAAGTAGTAAAAATACTAACGCATATTAGCCTCAAATAAACAAAGCAGGCATGTCTTCATTTCCAGGATAATTACTAAAAGAAGGCATAAATAACAGGTTAGTAACTGAAACATTAATTTAATTTTTAAAAATCAATTGGTCCAAAGGAAGACAAGAAAATAGGAAATGAAAACAAAAAAAGAAGTGAGGTGAATGGGAAAAAAAAGTAGTAAATTGATAGATATAAAGCAAACTATGTCAGTAATTACATTAAATGTAAATGGACTAAATACTCCAATTAAAAGACCTACTTTGTCAGAATACATTAGAATAAAAGTTCTATGCTGCTTACAGGAAACCTACCCTAAATATAAGGAGACAAAGTTGAAAGTGAAATAATGGAGAAAAAACAGTATCCAAAACAAACTGGTATAGCTACACCAACATGAGAGCAAGGAAACTTGAAGGTAAGATGCATAGCTAGACACAAAGAGGAAAATTTCAGTGAAAGGATTAATGCACCATGAAGCTAGAACAATTTTATGTTTGCATGCACAAAATAGAATTTCAAAATAAACAAATCAAGAAATTTACTACAAAGTAGATAAATCCATAATTCCAGTTGAAAATTTTAATATCCTAACTCAGCAACTAAAAAGACAAAAAAAATGGCAAAGACAGAACATCTAAGCAGCACAAGTTATGAATTTGGCTTGTTTGACCGTGTGTGTGTGTGTGTATGTGTGTGTGTGTGTATGTGTGTGTGTGTGTGTGTGTGTGTATTCTTAGAATCTAAAAATACAGTAATTGAAAAAAAGAATTTAATACAATGTTTAACATAAGAATGGACATAGCTAAAAATAAAAAGGATTAATGGAAGAGGAGATAAATATTCAATGCAACCAACAATAGAAAAATCCACCTTATTTCAAGTGTACCTGGAACATTTACCTAATCAGTCAAACACTGAGTCATAAAGCAAATTTAGACAGATTTTAAAGGATTTATATTATTCAGAATACATATTCTAACCACAATGCAATTATGTTACAAATCAAAAACAACTAAAAATCTGCTTGGAAATTAATAAGAAATAACAAAGAATATAATCAATATTTTTAAATGAATGATAATGAAAAGACATCAAAAACCATGGTATGTAGCTAAATCTCTGGTTAGACAAAAACCATTGTGAGTTTTCAATGGATAACTTGGGAGAAAAGATGGAAATCAATTATATAAATTGTCATCTCAAGAAGTTAGAAAAGAACAACGATTCAAACTCTAAGAAAGTAGAAGGAAGGGGGATTGGAATAGGAAAGATAGTAGAATGAATCTAACATAGCTTTCCTATGTACCCAGTGTATCCCAACACCACATATATCCATAAGACTGGGATTCTAATTAAAATAATAAGATATATACCATGTGTGTATAAATACATCAAAGTAGATACTACTGTTTTGTATAACTAAAAAGAAAACACAAAATTTTTTTTAAAAAAGAAAGTAGAGGGAAGAAAATAATAAAGATAGAAAAATCACTAAGATAGCAAATTGTAATAGAGAAAATCAATAAAGCACAAAATTGACTCTTGATAAATGAGAATTATAAATATAAATTGATAAATGCCAAGCAAGATGCTACAGGTACTGAGAAGATAATAACAGAACATTATAAACAGCTTTAGGCCAACAGACTCAGACAACTTAGGTGAAGCATACAAATGAAAAACATACCTCACAAAAATCTGACCCAATAAGAAATAAAATATCTGACTACTTTTTTATCCAGAAATTGAATCCATAATTAACTTTCCCACAAAGAAATCTCTAGTGCTAGATATCTCACTGGTAAATTCTTCCAAAAATTTAAAATAGAAATAATACTGACCTTACCCAACCTCTAACAGGAAAAAAAGAAAAAGATAAAACATTTCTTACTAATTAAAACAAAATTTTAAAAAATACCTATTAAAAAAAACACTTCTCAATTCTTTTTTTAAGTCAGCATAACCTTGATATAAACACCCAAGTATCAATTGTAAAATCTTAACATTTCAAATCAAATGCAACAATTTGTAACTTCTGTACCGTGACCAAGTTTGCATTATTCCAAGAGTAAAAAGTTATTTTCATGGTTGAAAAGAAATGAGTCTAATTTTCCACATTAATAGAAGAAAGAACAAGAGAGCATAGAAACATCTCAATTGAGGAGGGAAAGTATTTGACAGAATTCAGTACTCTTTTATGGATTAACTTTTGCAAACTAGGAATAGTTTGCAAACTTCATATGTAATCGTAAATATTTACAATTGCTCTGTGAGGTCAAAACTGAGGACATATGTTGTCACCACTTTTACTGACCCAGCCTGAAATTCTGTGGACCTGCTGTTTGTCACAACCCTCCAGCAACTCCCTCCACCACCCCATCATGGGCTGGTTCTCAGGTCAGCTGTGGCCAATGCCCCCCATTTCTTCACCACCTGCAGACCTCCTGGTTAATCTCTGGTTAGACAAAAAACATTGGTGAGCTTTCGATGGATAAATTGGGAGAGAAGATGGAAATCAACGATATAGTCATCTCAAGAAGTTAGAAAAGAACGATTCAAACTCGAAGAAAGTAGAAGGAAGGGGATTGGAATAGGAAAGACAGTAGAATGAATCTAACATAGCTTTCCTAAATACCCTGTGAATCCCAACACCATGTACATCCATAAGATGTACCTTCCCAAATGTGCCTGAATCTCAGCCTTGGCAATGGGACGTTTCCAACTCTCTTTACCTACCCACCATCCCTCTGCCCCAGCAGCAACTTTCTGTGCAGTGGTTCTTCCCTGACCCTTCTAAGTACTTATCTATCCTTTAATAGTTGTACTAGTTAACAGTTTTTACATTAAATTTTCCCTACTCTAATTACAGGTCTGGTTTCTGTCTCCTCAATGGACTCTGAGACAAGACCTAAGTGAATGCATAATACTCATGATTGGAAGACTCGATACTCTTTAAAAAAAAAAAAAAAAGACATCTTTCCTAGATTTAATGAAACTCCATCAAAATTCCAATTGAATTCTTTTTTGGTTGCAATTGATAAGCTGATCCTATGATTTATATGGAAATTAGAAGGCTCAATAATACCCAAGACAAGATTACTATGTTGAAAGATTCACCCTACCATATATGAAAACTTGCCACAAAACGACAGTAATTTAAGATGGTGGGGATAATGACGTGAAGACAGACAGACAGTTCCATAGAAGAGGGTCTGGAGTCCAGAAATAGATCTATGATATATGGTTAGTTGACTTATTATAACAAAGACACCATTTGCTGCAATGGTGTTGTATTTTCAAAAACTGATACTTCATAATGGAAATTCATATGGGATTAAAAGAAAAAGTCTTGTTTTGCATCATCTACAAAATTCTTGTTTCCTTTTCAGTGCAGAAGCTTCTTAATTTGATGCCAACCAGTTTATTAACTCTTGGCATTATTTCCAGAGCTTTAGGAGTTCTCTTGAGAAACTCATTGTCTGTGCCTTCTTGCTAGAGTGTTGACCTGTATTTTCTTCTAGGAGTTGCAAGGTTTCTGGTCTTATTCCTAGGTCTTTGATTATGAGGTTAATTTTTGCGCAGGATGAGAGATAAAGGTCTAGCTTCATTTTTCTACATATGCATAACCAGTTTTCTCAGCATCATGTGTTTAAAAGGCTGTCTTTTCTCCAATGTATGTTTTTGGCACCTTTGTCAAGGATTAGATAACTATCTGTGTGACCTTGTCTCTATGGCTTCTATTCTGCACCAGTGGTCTATGTGACTGGTTTTATACCAGTACCATGCAGGTTTTTTTACTATAATTTTGCCGTATAGTTGAAGCCAGATGCCTCAGGTTAGCTTTTCTGGCTTAAAATTGCTTTGCCTGTTCTGGGTCTTCTATTCTTCCAAATGAATTGTGGACTATTTTTTTCTAGTTCTACGAAGAATGTCATTGGTAGTTTGATGGAGATTGCATTGAAGCCACATATTGCTTTTGGTACTATGGTTATTTTATCAATATTAATTCTGTTCTATCTATGAACACAGAAGGTATTTCCATCTTCTGAGGTCATCTTCAATTTCTTTCTTCAGTGTTCTATAGTTTTCATTGTAGAGGTCTTTCCCCTCCTTAGTTAGATTTATTCCTAGGATTTTTTATTTTTTAGGCTATTGCAAATGGAATTGTTTTCCTGATTTCTTTGCAGGTGTATAGGACAGCTATTGATATTTTGTATGTTAATTTTATAACCTGTTCCTTTGCCAAATTTGTTTATTAGCTCTAGCAGTCTGTTAGTGGAGTGTTTTGGATCTTCTAACTGTAGGATCATATCATCTGCAAACAGTGATAATTCAACTTCTTCCTACTTTTATCCATTTTCTTTCCTTCTCTTGACTAAGTGTTCATGTTAGAATTTCTAGGGCTGGGGAGATAGCTCAGTTGGTAGAGTGCTTGCCTTGCAAGCACAAGGCCCTGGGTTCAATCCCCAGCACCGCCAAAAAAAAAAAAAAAAGATTAAATGGAAGAATTTCTAGCACTATATCAAATAGGAGTGGTGACAGTGGACATCCTTGTCTTGTTCCCAATTTTAAAGGAAATGCTTCCACTTTATTCCCATTTAACATGACTTTGGGTTTTTCATATATAGCACTGATGGTGTTGAGGAAGGGTCTTTCTAATCCTAGTTTCTTCAGTGTTTTTATTATGAATGGGTACTGAATATTGTCAAAGATACTGGCTTCATGGAATGAATTTGGAAGTGTTTCATCCCTTTCTATTTCATGGGATAATTTAAGGAGTATTGGTTGCTTTTTTTTTTTTTTTTTTTTCTTTTTTTGCGGTGCTGGGGATTGAACCCAGGGCCTTGTGCTTGCAAGGCAAGCACTCTACCAATTGAGCTATCTCCCCAACCCCTAAGAAGTATTGGGATAAGCATTTCTTTAAAGGTCTGGTAGAATATAGCTAAGAATTGGTCTGGCCCTAAGCTATTCTTTGTTGGAAGGATTTTTACTACTTCTTCTATCTCACCACAAGTTATTGGTCTGTTTAGGTTTTCTATGTTCTCTTGATTCAATTTTGGCCAATTGTATATGTCAAGGAATACATCTCTTTTCTCTATGTTTTCCAATTTATTGCAGTATAAGCTTTCAAAATAGCCCTTAATAATCCACTGGATTTCTGTGGCAATTTCTCTTTTTTCATCTCTAATTTTATTAATTTGGGTCTTCTTGCTTTTTCTTTTGGTTATTTGGCCAAGGGCTTATCAATCTTGTTTATCTTTTCAAACAACCAACGCTTTGTTTCATTGATCCTTTGTATTTTTTTAATTCTCAATTTCACTGATTTCAGCTTTGATTTTAATAATTTCCTTCCTTCTACTGGTTTTGGAATTGGTTTGTTCTTTTTTTTCCCCAGGGACTTGAGATGCATCATTAGGCTTTAATTTGGGAATCTTTCTGATTTTCTTACGTAGACACTTGTAGCTACAAATTTTCCTCTTAGAACTGCCTTCAATGTCCCAAAAGTTCTGGTATGTTGTATCACTATTCTCATTTGAGCCTAAGAATTTTTTTAATTTCTCCCTGACGTCCTCTGTCATCCACTTATCTTTCAAAAGTGTATTGTTCAATCTCCATGTGTACATATAGTTTCTGTAAGGTTTTTGTTGCATTGATTTCGAATTTCATTCCATTATGATCTGATAAACTGCAAGGAATTATATCAATTTTTTGTATTTGCTAAGAATTGCTCTGTGGCCTAAAATATAGCCTATTTTGGAGAAGGTTCCATGAATCTCTGAGAAGAATGTGTATTCTGATATCGTTGAATGAAATATTCTATTGATGTCAGTTAAGTCCACTTGATTTATAATATTCTTCAGGTCTAAAGATTATTTACTAAGTTTATGTCTTCATGATGTATCTCATGGTGAAAGAGGTGTGTTTAAATCACCCAGTGTTGGGTGATGAGTTGTTTAAAATCACCCAGTACTGGGATCTATCTGAAACTTCAATTTGAGTGGCATTTCTTTCATGTAATTAATTGCCCACATTTGGGGCATAAATATTTCTTATTATTATATATTCTTGTTGGATTGTTCCCTTTACCAGCATGAGGTGACCTTCTTTGTCTCTTCTGATTAATTTTGGCTTGAAGACTGCCTTGTCAGACTTGAGAGTAGTTACTCCTGCCTGTTTTCAGGCTCCATTTGCATGTTACATCAATTTCCATCCTTTCACTTTCAGTCTGTGGCTTTCATTGCCTGTATGGTTAGTCTCTTGCAAACAATATATAATAGGGTCGTGGTTTTTAATCCATTCTGTCAGCCTATGTCTTTTAGAGAGTTGATACCAGTTACATCTAATGCTGTTATAAAGAGATGTTTATTAATTACTGCCATTTTGATTTATTTATAATGTTTAATTTGGTCCTGTTTCTCATTTGCTTAACTAGTCTTCAAATGAGAATTTTTTTCACTTGTGAGCTCTGGGGTTTGTTTCTTATTTCAACAGCATGGAGTATTTCTTTAAGCAACTTCTGTGATACCAATTTAGTAGTCATGAATTCTTTTAGTTTCTGCTAATCTTGGAAAATTTTTATTTCTTATTTAATTTTGAAGGCTGTAGCACTCTGGGTTGACAGTTATTTTCTTTCAGGGACTTGGAACACATCATTCCAAGCCCTCCTGGCTTTTAGAGTTTGTGTTGAGAAATCAGAAGTGATTCTGATGGCTTGCCTCTAAATGTGACCTGATGTTTTTCCCTTGAGGCTTTTAAAATTCTATCCTTGTCCTGTGTGCTTGGCATTTTAATTATAATGTATCATGGACAGGTTCTTTTTTAATCTTGTCTATTTGAGTTTCTGAATGCATCCTACATCTGGATGTCCATCTCATTCTCAAGATTTGGAAATTTTTCTGTGATTATTTCTCTGAGGAGGTTATCCTTTCCATTAGCCTGCATCTCATAACCCTCCTCAGTTCTTAAATTGGGCTTCAGTATTGTCCTAGAGTTCTTATATATTCTTGTCATGTTACTTATTTTCTTTTCTTTAATACTGTCTGAGTGCTCAAGGCTGACCACTTTGTCTTCTGGCACTGAGATTCTGCCTTCAGTATAGTCTACTCTATTAGAGGGACTCTCAACTGAACATTTTATTTGATTTATTGTCTCTTTAATTTCCACAATTTATTTTTTTCACTATTCCATCTCTTTATTGAATTTCTCATTCATATCCTATACTGACTTTCTTAATCCATTCACTTGTTTTTCTGTGTTCTCATGGAATTCATTGAGCATTTTTATAATCATTCTTTTGACTAATTTATCTGATATTTAATCCACTTCAATATTTTTGGGTCAGTTGCTAGTGAATTATTATTTTTTTGGGGGGGTGCTGGGGTTTGAACCCAGGGCCTTATACTTACAAGGCAAGCACTCTACCAACTGAGCTATCTCCCCAGCCCACTAGTGAATTATGAACTTTAGTAGGTGTCATGTTACCTTGGGTTTTTTTTTTTTTGTTTTTGTTTTTTTTTTTTTGGTTTTTGGGTTGTTGTTGTTTTTAATTCTTGCATTGGGCTTTATGCATCTGTTGAAATGGATGTCTCCTCACTCTTAGGTGTGGGCCTTTTTAGGGCATAGTCTTTCCTTGCCAAAGTGTCCTAGAGTGAGCTGGATTAGACCCCCTGCATAGGCGTGGTATCTACAACCTTCGTGTTAATCCTCTCTGTTTTTGCTGCAGCAGTGAGTGTCCATGAGTGGGACTTGAGGGTCCAACCCTAGCCATTTCTATCTGGGGCCTGGACATTAGTTTGGAGTTTCATCTCTTCTATTCTTTGTATCAAAGTCGGGGTAAAGATTGGTTGTCCTTAATTTGTGTATGTAGCAAGAAATGCTGTCTTTTGGCTGAGATTAGTTCAGCAGCAGCCTCTACCCTATGGACTCCCACAACCTGACAGAATAGGGGAAACAAACCATACCAGCAACTGGTGTGAACAATACGTAGCATTGAAATAAATACCTGGGGCTGGGGTTGTGGCTCAGTAGTAGAGCGCTTGCCTGGCATGTATGAGGCCCTGGGTTTGATCCTCAGCACCGCATATAAATAAATAAATAAAATAAAAGATCCACTGACATCTAAAAAATATTTTAAAAATAAAATAAGAACCTGGTTCCTACTCTGACATCTACAGCGTTAATTACCACAGAGGGGGGAAAACAGTAATGGTGGGGTCAGCAATTGCTAAGAACAAAAAAAACAAGTAACCAGAAACAAGATCTGTCATTAAAGCAAACCTGTTTTGACTATCTCATCCACAGCAATATTAACTGCAGTAGCATGAATGGTGGGGGCAGAAGTTATATAAACCACTTAGCTCTAAAAGATGACTGGATAAAGAAACTGTGGTATATATACACAATGGAGTATTATTCAGCCATAAAGAAGAATAAAATTATCAATAAATGGGCTAAGGAAATGAACAGACACTTCACAGAAGAAGATGTACAAGCAATCAACAGATAAATGAAAAAAATGTTCAACATCTCTAGTAATAAGAGAAATGCAAATCAAAACTACCCTAAGATTTCATCTCACCCCAATTAGAATGGCGATTATCAAGAACACAAGCAACAATAGGTGTTGGCGAGGATGTGGGGAAAAAGGTACACTCATACATTGCTGGTGGGGTTGCAAATTAGTGCAGTCACTCTGGAAAGCAGTATGGAGATTCCTCAGAAAGCTTGGAATGGAACCACCATTTGACCCAGCTATCCCACTCCTTGGCCTATACCCAAAGGACTTAAAATCAGCATACTACAGAGATACAGCCACATCAATGTTCATTGCTGCTCAATTCACCATAGCCAGATTGTGGAACCAACCTAGATGCCCTTCAGTTGATGAATGGATAAAGAAATATATACAATGGAATATTACTCCGCAATGAAGAATGATAAAATTATAGCATTTGCAGGCAAATGGATGAAATTGGAGAATATCATGCTAAGTGAGATAAGCCAATCTCAAAAAAACTAAAGGATGAATGATCTTGCTGATAAGCAGATTAGGACATATAATGGGGGGTGGGAGGGGTTAGCGTTAGGGTTAGGGTTAGGTTTAGGGTTAGGGATAAGGAGGGTGGTAAGAATAGAGGAAAGAAGGACTGTATAGAGGGAAAAGAGGGGTGGGGGGAAGGGAAAAAAATAATGAATCAAACATCATTGCCCTATGTAAATGTATGATTACACAAGTGGTATGCCTTGACTCCATGTACAAATAGAGAAGCAACATGTATCCCATTTGTATACAATAAAAAAATAAAAATAAAAAATAAACACCATTAAAAAAAAAAAGAATAAAATTATGGCATTTGCAGATAAATGGATGGAATTGGAGAATATCATGCCAAGTGAAATAAGCCAATCCCAAAAAACCAAAGACTGAATGTTTTCCCTGATAAGTAGATGATGATATATAATGGGGTGGTGGGGTGGGGGTAGAGAAGAATGGAGAAACTTTAGATTACATAGAAGGAAAGGGAAATGAGAGGGAGGAGGAGGGATATGAAAGATGGTGGAATGAGACGGACATCATCACCCTATGTACATGTATGATTACACGAATGGTGTGAATCTACATTGTGCCCAACCATAGAAACAAAAAGATGTACCCCATTTGTGTATAATGAGTCAAAATGCAGTCTGTAAAAATAAAAAATAATTTTAAAAAAGATGGTAAAAAAGGAAACTGAAATTGAAAGGCAGAAGACCGTTTATAATTTTAAAAAGTGAACACAGGGAGAATGCGGAAGCAATGTAGCAGGCGATGGTTATCAGGAAGGAGGAGAAAAATAGGAGAAACAAAATAAAGAGGGAGAGAAAGTGAGAACAAGAAAAGGTGGCTGTTAGCAGAAGAAAAGAGAAAAATAAAAACAAGAGGGAAGAAAATGAAAACAAAACAAAAATATACAAACTAAAACCCCTGACCCTCAGAAGACAAGGCAAGGAAAAATAATTATATTTTTTAAATGCTAAAAATGAGAAAAGAGAAATAAATATGTCTATGTATACATGTTCATGAACCAATTAGCACAGCAAGAACACACACACACACACACACACACACACAAAGAAAAAACGATCATGAAAAATGAATCGTCTTCACCGAGATGGTCAAAATGGTCAAGGAGAATGGATGGTCACTACCCAGGCCCGGCTCTTTCCTTCGATTTGTTCTGAGGGGTGAGAGCAAGAACCGCATGGGCTGGAGCTGTTCATCCCCTTCCTCTTGTTATGTTGCTCACCAAACTGCCAGCTGGCCTGCCCGAGACTGAAGCGGGTTCAAATAATCCCCAGCTTCCCTTCTCCCCAGTATGCGGTGAGACAGGATGAGAAGCATTATGGGCTGGAGTTTCGTCTGCACAGACCAGATGGGTGCACTCCCAGGGTGGAGCTCTGGTTCAGGGGTTCTGGAGGATGAGGCTGAGATCCTCAGAGGCTTCCTTGGGTGATGTCTGCTCTGGAGAGATTAGATCAACGCACCCCTGGGGCTGGCAGCTTCTGATCTCTATCCAGAATCTGAATCTCAGGAGCCTCCCAAGAATTCTACTCAGGGGGCGAGGGAGTCAATCCTCCACACCCTCTGCTGCCCAGGGACCCGGACATCCCAGAGCTAGTCCCTGAGAGCTTTCACACCGCCAGTTCAGATTCCTGACCCGCTTCAGCTGGGCATGTGAGCCGCCAGACTCAGAGAAGAAGTGAGTTGGGCTCCCCTTCACTTTTCTGACCTGACCCTCCCTGGGTACAACCCTCTCTGGGCCTGTGTCCCTCACATTCTGCTAGGTATACTTCAGGCACTTGCCAGGGAAGCATGGCAGCGTTTTCTCATCTTCCAGCTGCAACATGGCCAGTCAAGATGGCTCCGCCTCAGCTCTCCACAGCCACGTGGGAAACAGTACTTTTCAAACACCAGTGCGCAGTGCAGCCTCCAGATCTGGTACATTCAGGCTGCTTTTCTGGACCCAGGTTTTACTGTACCACATCTGTCTGTGGGTCTCCTCTGTGTTCTCCCTCCCTCTGGGTGAACCAACCCTGCTCCAACTATGGCGGCCACTACGCAACCAGCTTGGCTCCAATGGGCTCTTTCTTCTTTGTTCAATGTACCCAAATTTCTACCTCTCTAAGTCACTCTGACTGTCCAGGATTGAATTTTAGTGAAATCCCTCTTTCACCCTCTGCTTGAGAAGCAGTACGGCTGCAGCTTGACTCCCAAGTTCTGGAGCAACTAGGAAATCGGCTTCCTCTAACCCACCATCTTGAATCTCAGAAGGTTGCCTTTTCTCAAGTGGATGCATAAACTGATACTTCCGCACAACTGAACACTCCTCAGCAATTTAAAAAAAAAAAAAAAAAAACTACTCTTAGATGCAACAACTTGGATGAATCTCACAGGCTTTATGCCGAGGGAAAGAAATGGATCTTAAAAGTTACACACTGTAGGATTCCATTTATCTGACAACCTCAAAAACAAATAAACAAAAAACCCCTATCAGATGGGGAAGACATTTGTGGCTGCCAGGAGTTAAGGATGGGAAAGAAGGAGCACAAGAGATTCCATGGGGTCATGGAACAAGTTCCATCCAACTGTGGTAGTGGTTACACAAATTTATATGAATGTTAAAATTCATATCCTCTGTATAGTCTCCCCCTGCCCAATTCAACCTTATTATATGATTTTTTTTTTTTAATGAAACATAAGGTGAAGGCTTTGGAGCCAGACTTCTTGGTTGGAATTGCTTACTGACCACTTGTCCTGAGTTAGGTTACTGAATGTTTCTATTTCCCAATTTCCTCATAAGAATAATGTGGGTAACGGTCACACCTCTCTCAAAGGATTGTTGTGAGCATTAAATGGGCCAAACATACAAATAAATACAAATAGAACCTGGTACATAATAAGAGCTCGGGGAACACTGGCGATCGTTATTAGTAAGCACATATATCATGTGGAGTTTGTCATAAGCTACGTAATTCGAAAAGAGGATTTACTTTCATAAAACCCACATGCTCAATACTTGATGAAGGAGTAAATAAACTGTGATCCATCCAAACTTGAAATATCATTGAGCCATTAAAAGGAATGAAATACTGGTCCAGGTTGTAACACAGATGAACCTTGAAAAACTTACACTGAGCAAAAGACGCCAGTCAAGAAAGGATACATATTGCATGATTCCATTTATATCAATGTCCAGAATAGGAAAATTTATATAGAGAATAAAAGTAATGGTCACAGGGGACAGGAGTGGAAAAATTGAGACTGGCTGCTAAAAGATTTCCTAAAGGTTTCCTTTTTGGGGTGATGGAATTCTGAAATAGATAGTGATGATAGTTGCTCAAACCTATGAATATACTAAAAGTCACTGAACTGAATACTTTAAAGGGTGAATTTTATGATATGTGAATTATATCTCAATAAAGCTGTTATTAAAATATATAATAACCCTTAAACGTGAGCTCACTGTTCAGTCAACTCTGTCTACTTGCTGAACACTTTCTATCGACTACAGAACCTTGAAATGCATTTTCCCCTTAGAGAAGGGTATCTGTTTATTCTTTGGTAATAAATTAGTTCACCAGTGATGAATTAGCTTTTAAAGGCATAAATTATTTTTTTCCTTTAAAGGATTAATTTTAAGTGTCGGTGGATGCAAAATGAGGCTTTACGTAATCGAAAATACTTTTAAACAATATTAACCAAAAAGAGATGTGATAAAAAACCATTTAATGGCTATTAATCTGAATAAATAGGTTTTAAATCATAAAGTAGCATTTAATTGACCTGTAATAACTGGCTTGTTAAACTTAAATTAAATCATTATCCGAGAAGCTTTCAAACAGAGACAGTGAGAGAGAGAGAGACATTTCTTAAAGATTTGCAGAAGATATTAGTTAAGCCCAATAAATAAGAATGATAGGTGGATGGTGATCCAATTATTGAAGAAACCCATAAGTGTCTGCATTATTCACATGTCCAATCTGGTTTAATAAAAATTTATTGAGCACTTGCTACGTGGCAGGTGCTGAGTTAGATGATGAAGGTACATTCGCAAAGCAGGAAGCCAAGTTCCGTCCTTCCTCGGCCTAACAATCTAGCCACTGTCATTACCCAATGCGAAACTATAGGTGTGAATAGAAGCCGCATCTGTAATTTCACATTTTCTACTAGCCACATTAAACAAGTAAAAATAAACAATTGAAGTCAACTTAATATAGTTAACTAATATATCCCAAATATAATATGGATATGCTACAATATAAAGAACCACAAATGAGATATTTTATGTGCTTTTTGTCATAACAACTCTTTGGAACCCAAACTGTAGTTTATCTATACAGTGCCTCTCGATTAATCCAAGCCAACTGCACTGTTTATGAGTTTCTTTAAATTGACTCTCATCTTTTTACTTAGGAAAATTCTAACATATACAAATGGAAAACCACTATCCCTTGTTGCTATTAGAAGGCTATTGCAAAAAGAAAGAAAGAAACCCAAAGAACCAGGTGCTGTAAAATATCTCCATAGTTCTGTTGTCCCCTGAAGACTCTCATGGCCATGGTTTGTTTTCTTGTTCAAAGGTGGATTGGCCACAGCCAAAAGGTGTTAGCGACGTATATATTAGCACCAAAATAATTCTCTCCCAACCCTAAACAGCAGAGTAGGCATGTGAATGAGAAGAACTCTGTGATCCAACTACGCTTCATGTTCAATGCGACCTAAAGTCATCCTACACGGAGCAAATGGTACCCCTGCAACCACAGACCAAAGGATTCTCCCCAGAATTGGTTGACTTGAAATCAGAGCCTCAGCCCCCTAATTTGGTTTGCAAGTAAATCAGTCCCTTGGAAATGTCACGCCCTTTGAGAACACCCCGTTTCCAAAGCAACCTGTTTCTCTTCTTTTCCTCCCCAGCGGGAGGGCGCCCCAGCGTTCACGCCCTGGAAGATACATTCCTAATGACGCGTCTGGCTGGAATTTGGTTTTCAGGGAAGCGGCGTGGTGCGATGGCTCAGCCCTCAAGCTCCAGAGTCAGACAAACCCAGCTCTGCCACTCCCCAGCTCTGCGATGACGACAAGCGACTTGACCTCTCCAAACCTGTGTTCCTCATCTGCAAAACAGGAACAGTCCCCGTTGGTAGAACTGCTGAGAGGATTAAATGAGATCATATGCTTAAAGTACTCCGCACAGTCCCGACGCTTAAAAAGGCACTCAGTAAGCGTGCGGTGTGAGGCGGTGGCCGCAGTGACTCGGATGAGAACGCTTCCGCATCCATCCGGGTTCGGTCAGAGGAGCAAGACCACCAGGCACAGAAAGGTAGATTTTCTCCCAGTTCTTGTATCGCATGTACTGAATATGGGTATAAATATTTATATTTAAAATATAAATTGCATAAATATATTTAAAATATAAATGACATATATACACAATTATGCATTTATATATAAACATAGAGCAAGGGGTTGGCCTTATGCAGTCGTGGCTGTTCAACCGTGTGTGTAAGGCTGCTGCCTTCACACTGGATACAGGAGCCTGGTCCTCAGGGCAGGCAGTTGGGAAGGGACGGGGGCTTTTGCGCAGGGGCAACACTGGGTTGGAAGGAGGTTGGGGACAAAGCACCTGGTGCTCCAGGTTCCCATAGTGACCAAGATTGCCTGCCTCGCGACCTCCCTCCTGTCCCTTGTTCATAGAACCATGGTTCTGTTCATCTTTTGAGCATCAGGAGCTTCTAGATCCTTCCCCATCCCTGCAGGCGGGTCTGACTCTTGATCAGCCTAAGGCACTCTCGGTGGACACAGGATGCACTACAATCCTGGCCAGGGTCGTTGAGGAGAAGGGGGCTGGCAGAGTCTCTGAAAAATACTTTCCTGATTGAAAAAAAAAAAAGAACAACCCACAGGAGAGGATGCAGCCACCAACTCATTCCCTGGAAGGACAGTGTGCAAACAAGAGAAAAGCTGGAGAATCCTTGGTGACATGACTGAGAGTCCAATTAACCATTCCGGAACCGCCTCCCTCCAGAATTCTTGTGGTGCAACTTAATCTTTTCTTGATGCCAGAATCCTTTCTGGCAGGGCTCTCTTCGACATAAAGGCCAAAGCGTCCTAACCAATTCAGTCTCAGTTTCAACCCTACCTGGATCCTACAGACATGTAGACATATGACTCACAGTCCCCAAAGGGGCCACCAGCATCTTCGTCTGGCCCTTACTCTGCCTGAGCATCCTCCCTCCACACCCCCTCCCTTAGATTCCTAAGGACAAAATCCTAGTCACCCCTAACAGTCACTGAGCGACACTTTTTCTCCTAAATCTTCACCACCCCCCCTCCAGGCCATGTTAAGTACTCCCTCTTCACACTCCCATGTTAAGTACTCCCTCTTCACGCTCCCATATTGTATACCATGGGGGCTCGTGTAATGGGGGGTGAAGGGCGCAGTGTCAATAACCACACAGACACCGGGAACCAGGTAAGAGCAGGCGAGCTTGCAGCTGCTGACTCATTTATTGTGGAAGCTGCTTCTTCTTTTATTGAGTACCTATCCCATCAGCATGTCAATCAGCGCGTCTCGCCATTCGAAACCACCAATCATTTGAGGGTTTTGTATTTTGCACCAATGTGGATATATGACTCCACACTCCCATACTATGCTCTAAAATCTCCATTTCTGCACTTTCTTCCCTAAACTTCTTTGTGAGTCTCTCTCCCTGACTGTATCCTCCCCAGGACGGGAACGATGAGCCACTTCTGAATTCCCAGCAAAGGTGTACTGAACGGAATCAATGTCTTGGTCATTGTCCATGACCCCCAACCCCTGCATCTGTAAAAGGAGACCATCAAATCATGGATGGTCTCCAAGCAGGACTCAGTGTAAAGACTTAGAGAGGGATTCAATGAACTTCTGAGCCTCCACCTAGCTCCATTGACTATTTTAAGACTCTCAGATCAGAATATTGGCATCCGGTCCTAAGAGGCAGAATAATAGAGAGCTGTCAGCAGCTTGTGTTTGATAAGGATCCAGAGAGTACATCCATTCATTTGTTCATTCACCCAGGGCTGATTTACTGTGCACTTACCGTTCTGTGCCTGGCATTACGCTAGGCACTGGGGGTTATAATGGGAAACAGGACAATCAGCCATGTCTTCATGGAACACAACCCTCAGCAGGAAAGAGAGATGAACAAAAACATCTGTGATCCAAGTTATCAAACTAGAGAGACCGTGAAAATAAAGAAGAATGTCTGACTCTGGCATGAGAACTCAGGAGATTCCTCCAAGGGAAATGCCATCCAGGATAATAGCTAAAGCTGGAGAAAGGGGAGGCGGGACAGCGTTCCAGGTAAGAGCACGTGCAAAGGCTCAGAGGTGAGACGAGAACATCGGAAGCTTGGCAAAGTTCTGTTTGGCTAGATCACAGAGTGAAGGTGGATCTGAGAATGTCGGCAGAGGTTCTATTGCACGGTGTGTTGGCAAAAGTGTCGTCAAGCGTTTAGGATTTGTCCTGAAGGCGGTGGGGAGCCATTGCAGGTTTTAGGCAGGAAGCAGGCAGCCATGGCCCAGAGCCAAGTTACTGAAGAGGCTCTAGGAGAACAAGTAACACCCAACCTGGACTATTAGGGGTGACTAGGATTTTGTCAGTTAGGAATCTAAGGGAGGGGGTGTGGAGGGAGGACGCTCAGGCAGAGAAAGGGCAAGATGAGGATGCTGGTGGCCCCTTTGGGGACCATGAGTCATATGTCTATATGTCTGTAGGATTCACGTAGGGTTGAAACAGACTGAATTAGTTAGGAGGCTTTGGCCTATAAGTCAAAGAGAGCCCTGTCAGGAAGGACTGGAGCCTCAAGGCGAGACAGGCAAGCTCGTTCCCAACTCAGGGTCCTACCTGCAGGTCGCTCAGACGGGAACGTTGTTCCTGCAGATTTATACACGACTTGCTGCTTCTCATCTTCAGGCCACCACGGAGAAGGGGACATCGCCTCATTTGTAATGTGTCCCCATCATCTCCAATAGTGCCAGGCACTTGGCAGGACCTCAAGAAGTATTGAGCGAACGAATTCATGTTTGAGTGACATGGTACCACATCACTCTCTCTTCAGAAGAGCCTCTGTCCGGATAAATGTGATGAGCGGCCTCCTCGTGCTGCTTCTTGAATGAGAAGTGGGGAAACGCCTTCCAGAGAAAAAGTCATCGTGTGTCCCCCTGGGGTGCCAAAACCATTTCCCCGAATCACCCTCAGTTCATTTTACAGGGGGATAAAAGCAGATCCCAAACTCTGCAGGTTCATTCAAAGCTTCAGTGTGGGTTGCAAGTGAGGGATGCTGCAGACAGGCCCCTGTCTGTCTTGTGTCTCTGGAACAGAGCTCAATAAATATTTGAGGGAGGTGGAAAAATTGGTCCACCACGCCAAAAAGCCTTGCTCTTTGTTGCCTGGGAAGTCTAATCCTTGACCCTAAACACTCCACGCCACCCCTTGGTATTTTCCAGGTGATTTCTAAGAGTTCAGTGCTCTGCTCAACCCAGAGGAGCATTGGAGAAGACAAGGTTGGAATCCTCTAGGAACAGCAGCCTGGATCCTGCGTAAACTAGAGGTTGGAGTCAAAGTTCAAGTCCCAGCACAGTCTAAGCCTAATCCAAGCCAATCTTCTCTCCCCTGCAGGTGACCTCTTGCTAGTAAAGGGAACGTGGGCAGATCATGTACGTCTTACACCTCTGTTTGTTCATCTGATTTTTAAAAATTGTATTAATCCCTGCTTCAAAAACTTACTGCAAGAATTAAACATACACTAAATGTACTTGGCACAGAATCTGGAACACAATAAATGCCAAAATGATCCATTATTAATAACAGCGAGTGGCTGTCCCCTAACTCTCCAAGTCTCAGTTTCTACACCATTAATGTGGGGCGGGGGGTGGGGGGGGACACTGCCTCATGGGTTTATTTTGAGGATTAAATAATTCTCAGTCTTTGCTGAGTCATCTGAAGAGACTGTAAAACTTCTGATGCTAAATAAGGCTGCCCAGCCCTACAAACCAATCACATAATCTCTGCTCACAGGGTTCGATTTCAGTGAATTTAGCGCCCTACATAATTCCAATGTGCAGCCGAACTGAAGCAACAGTGGAGTAAGTGAAATCACATTTGTAAACACATAGTAGGTGCTAACCAACAGCCCTTTCTTCTAGCCCTAAAACAGCTCTGAGGGAACGAATCTTTGTATGATCTGAGACCTTCGCCACTTCTATGATGATGTAAACAATACTGATAAGGCTTTTGGAAATCAAGTCATACGTACCTACGCAGATGAAGATAGGTGAAGCAAATCCACAGTTCATTATGCATATGTTCTTGTGGGCCTTCTAGCTCCTTCATAAGCTGGGAAGAGGTCCCAGGAAGATTTTAGTTGAAAGACCTCCTTAAATGACAGACACAGAGAAACTTACTATCTCAACAGCAATGGTTCCGAAAACAAGGCAGCTCACCTGAGAACAAGGAACAGCCCAACAGAAAAGAAAAAGGGCTTGTTTTTGTTCTAATCAAGAAATATCCCACAATTTAACTTTAGAGGTGTTACCCATCTCAATTATATTTTAAAATAATTTTAAAATTATAAATTATAATTATAATATAAATTATATTTTAAAATATAATTTTAAAATAATTAGATATTTTAAAAAGAAAATACAGAATAATTCCATAATTCTGCAGTAAATAAGGATTTATTAAACAGGATTAAAATGTGCTAATTTTAAGTTAAAAAATTTGTTACATGGACTATATTAAAATTAAGAACTGGTTTTTATCAAATATACCAGTAAGAGAATGAAGAGGCAGCATATTTACTCAATGGAGTATTATTTAGCAAAGAGAATAAACCAACAATAGCCATATACAACCTTGTGGATGAATCTCACAAAGATAACATTGGACAAAAACACTGATTCCATTTACATAAAACACTAACAACCCCAAATTAGTTTGTGCAGTCAGAGACCAGGGTAGTGACACAATAAATGTTTATTTCTCAATTATGCAAAAAAAAAAAAAAAAAGAAAGAAAGAAAAAGAAATAGATGATCTTTCTATCAGGGTTCATTATCTCAAAACTAGGTGCTACTTCTTCTCGTTTCAAGAAACATATCTGGAAGGCCCAGGGCAGGGGCGCAGTAAATTATTAATATCAGTACACGAGGCATTTTTACTTTGATTTTCATCTGTGGCTTTGGAGGCACTTAATAAATAGTGGTTAATTAGCCACCCAGCAGTCGTGCAAGGGACCTGTTCCAGCTCCATCCTCCAGATGAATGGAATCTCCCTCAGTGGGGGACAGTGCCCTCCATCACCCCGGGACCAGCCTTGGCAGCTCCACGGCTGACCCACACCCGTGTTGACAGGGAGGCTTCCTCTGCTCTCTGCTGTCATCCGGCATCCATGCGTTCATTCAGCAGGCGTTCCTTGAGGGCCTACCGTGGGCTCTGGGCTTGGTAAGGAAATGCTAGCATCTAAGGACAAAGGCTGTACCTTAGTCACGGCTGTGAGCCTAGGGTCTAGAAGAGTGACTGACACGAGGTAAGTGCTCACTGCACTGTGGTTTAAAAATCAAGTGAACAAACACGCCCGGGACACAATCCCCCAACCAACACAGGGAGCCCCCGCCGCAAGCCTCAGCCCCTCCCCCACAGCTGCTCTGGGCGAGGTCCCAAGCTCTGGGCACACTCCCTCACTGACTTCTCAGAACAACCCCAGGAGGCAAGATTGGTCACAAATACTGGGACTTGAAGTGGTGACAATGGGAGACAATGGAGACACAGAACTCCGGAGTCCTCTATGTGCTGCTGGTCACCGCCTGCCTGAGTCCAGTGAGACAGAACATCACGCACGTCAGTTACGTGACGAGGGTTTATGGGTTACAGACAGACAGCAAGGGCCGAGCTGATCCTCCAGGGCCCAGGAGAGCCGTCTAGGGAAGATGGAGTCTTGTCTGTGCGTCATGTCCCTTCACACCACAGCTGAGGGACGCCAGGAAGCACCTTCCCTGGGTTTCATGCCCCAGGATCGGGAACCACATGACACTCTGAAGCAGAAAGGCCCACAGTTTCCAGGAGAGAATGCAGCAGAGCCCACCTGCCCTCCCTGCCTGTTCCTTCTGCAGGCTGTGCATTCCCAGCACATTCGACAGTTATCTTTGCCAAGGAATGACAGCCGCCACCAGAAGCCAGGAGAGAGGCGCGGAACAGACCCTCCCCTCAGAGACTCCAGGGGAAACCAAGCCTGCTGACACCTTGACTTCATATTCCTAGACCTCGAAGTTGCAAAAGGATAAATTCCCAGCATGTTAAGCCACCAAGTCTTTAGTGATTGATCATGGCAGTGCAGAAACTAATATAACCCCTTAACACATTGCAATCCAAGAACTTCCTTTTTCTCTTTAATTATTGTAAACAGCCTCAAGCCTGCAAAATAAAATTAAAAAAAAAAATTGATGAGTGTCGTTGAACTCCTCACCCATCTTAGGAAACCATGTTTATGTAGGACCCCCTACTGTCCCAACCAGTGAGAAGTCCCCATCCTCCCCAAGAGGCAAATACTCACTGAATTTGCTGCTAATCATTCCCTTAAGAGCTTTTATACTTTTACTACAGATGTATGAATTCCTATGTGACAGATCGATTCCTTTGCCTGTCTCTAAATCGTATATAAAGAAACCATATCCTGCAACGCGCATCCTTCGGCAACTTGTATTTTACTTAACATTGTTTTCAAGACAGATGCTGATCCGTGGGGCTCAGATTCATTCGTTTTCACTCTTCTGCTATTGCATATATCACGGATCTATTGACATGCTCTCCCGTGGGTAGGCATTGCAGGTTATTGGTTTTGTTTTATTTTTTCCAATTTTTCTGTTATTACAAACAATGCATCAGTGAAATTTCCTGTCTCCTGGTTCCGCACTGGATGAGGATTTCTCTAGGGTTCTGTTTCTCAGAGTGTGGCTTGAGATCCCCTGGTGAGTAATGAGATCATTCTGGTGGCTTTGTGGTCAGGGCTGCTTTTTCTGTGGGCAAAAGAGAAGATAAAATATTCAACGGCATCTTATAATAAGAGTATATGTATGGCCTCATAAAACTTTTGTTTCAATTATAGATAAGTGTGTGCCAGATGGCAATACAGATTATATTTCTTACTGGCAGGCGCAGCCAAAATTTAAAAGAAAACGTCTAGAAAACAGTTCTCTGGGGCCCCGCTGAACAAAGTGAGGTCAGAGGACCAGCAAGAGTATCACCCGGAAGCTGGTTAGAGATACAGAGTCTCAGACTCCATCCCAGACCTGCTGAATCAGAATCTACGTTTTCATCAGATCCCTAGATTCTTCGTCTGCCTGTTAAAGGTTAAGAAGCATTTCCCCCGAGACATACCAAAGAGTGGAATTTCATACCATAGAAAGTGTCCATGTTTTCTTTCACCAAAAGTGCTGTCCACCCTGATTATACCAAAGAGTTCCTGTTTCAGTTTTTCATCACTGTGACCAAAATACCTGACAAGAATAATGTAGAAGAGGAAAAGTTTATTTGGGCTCATGGTTTCAGAGGTTCAGTTCACGGTCAGCTGACCCCACACCTCTGAGCCCAAGGTGAGGTGGAACATCATGGCGGAAGGGGGTGGTGGAGGAAAGCAGCTCAGGACAGGGAACCAGGAAGCAGAGAGCGAGCTCCATTCACCAGGGACAAAATATAAAGCTCTAAGTCACACCCCCAGTGACTTACTCCCCCTAGCCACACCCTACCTGTCTACAGCCACCACTCAGTTAATCCATATCAGTGGATTAATCCACTGATTAGTTACACCTTTCACGATCTAATCGTGTCCCCTCTGAAAGTTCTTGCATGGTCTTGCTTTTGGAGGACACCACATAACCAAACCATCACGGTTCCTTTCGAGATCTGCCGTCCATGTTAAAGATCGGAGCAAGACGCCATTTAATCGCGGCATTCTGCAGCTACGAAGTTGGGGGAGGGGGACTTTTTAAAATCAGAGCCCCTCTTTGCTGCTCTTCTGTGACTCTGTCCTTCTCCGTCCCTCCTGGCTTTCTCTGAGAAGCAAGGGACGCCCGGGTTAAACAGGCCACTCCTCTAGAAGAACAAGGCTTCACCCAGCGACAGACCAAGGGACAGCTGTCACCACATGGAACCACCTGAGATGTTCAAACACCACGTCCTGGACAGCAGCCACCCCCGGGAGATGGCGACAGTCATCTCTGGCCGTTCCTGGCGTTCCCGGGGCTGAGGGCACACAGCTGCCTTCCTCGGTGAAGCCGACATCTCTTCCTGGCTAGAGCAGCCCCAGCCCCGGATGCAAAAGTTTAATTTGATTTTCTCACTCGAGTGACCAAGGCATCTGCGACGCTGTGCTTCTGACGAGGTCCTGGCACTGCGTTAGCAGAGCTGTTTCCTCGGGCCTCCTCTCTCCACTCTCTCGCTCCTTTCCCTGGGGTTGCTCTGCCTGGCCTCTGCCTCACTACTTCCTTATGCGGAATTGACCTAATAACACGTCTCTGTGCTGGAAGCCACTGCTTACTCAGTCTACGATGGACCCACAGCTGTGCTAGGGGACACTCCATATCACAGAGAGGCCCTATTATCCCCATTTTATGGCTGAGCTCATCAGTCCAAGATGCAGTCTGTCACTGATGACATGTGGGTGGGTCTTGGGATCAGTGACATCTGATCGTCCGGTGATCCAGAAGGCAGATTGATGTCATGGACAGGCCCGTGTGACCGGGATAGCTTGGTTTTTTTCTTTGTGACCGCCTAGTCGTTGAGAGGATCGCTCACCATTGACTTGGGAGGATGACAGGAAAGTTCGGTTTCAAGGAAATCTACTCCAGAGAAGTAGATACCTGCTCCGGAGAAGCATCGGATGAATCAACCAGTACAGAGCTCAAGGTCTACTGCAGAGGAAGCATTCTAGACCTTTACTGAAGTCATGAATGCATTCCTGGAATCTATGCACGCTCTCAAGAGCAAAGAGACTCCTAAACGTACCAACGCAATAGCAAGAGGAGAGGGCACTTCCTTCAATCCATAGGAAAAGTCACCTACCACACAGAAGGGACACCAGATGCAAAGGGATTTTCAGATCCAATTAGCTACCTCGTGGCTAATTGGGGATGCCACACTGTTCTGCACAGCGATGAGGAAACGGAGCTTCAGGGTTACATTTCTTGTCCAAGGTCCCATATCTAACCAGTGGCAGCTTAGAAGTAGAAGCCATGCTGACCCAACACCTGACCCAGTTCCAACAAATGGATCAGTACTTATTGATACAGGAAATGCCCCAGCACGTCAGCAACTCCAAGAGTGGACACTCTCATCAAAATGGCAACCTGGGGTGGGAGTCAGGAGCCCAGAGACCCTGGAATCAGAGTGGACTGGTTTCCAGTCACCGCCCTGACGTCTATTTGATGTGTGGTCTCGAGACAATTATTTTATCAGGCAAAACCTGTCTTTCTATCTGTACATGGAGAATGATAACACATAAAGCCTAAGGAATGTTCCATCCTTTATGCCCCTTTTTTTAAACCAGGAACCAGTCCTCCTCTTCTGACAAGAGTATGTAGATTTCTCCTTTGGGGAAGAACCCCATGCCCCTATTCTCAGTCCACATGTTTCGCATGAGGTCAACGCCACCCCCAGATGTGGGCCCATGACCCAGGCTTGGCCAATCAGAGCTTCCCGTGGCCGGCCTCAGTGACCGGCAGAGATCAGCACAGACTCCAAGCTGCAGACACGGTCACAGTGAGAACCACGAGGAAAAGGAGCCTGCTGAGAGGGTGACAATGGCCGTCACTAAAGGAAGGGGACGGGAAGCTGATCGCGAGTGAAGCCAACCCAGAAGAAAGCTGAACGGGAGGATGGAAAAGACTGGTGACATGGTTTAAACTCCTGGATCCAGCTGTGCCTAGTTTCCCTGAACTCATTATTTCATGACCCCGTAAGTCATGTCCCCCTTGAGCTAGTTTGGCTTGAGTTTCTTTGATCGGTCACCAAGAGTTCTAAAATGCTGGTTCCTATGACTGTTGATGCCATGAGATGATCCTGCTGGAGCACTTAGCACAGAGCCTGGTGCATAGTAAGTGCTCAATAAACAACTCATTATTTCATTGCTCCTGGACCAGTCCACCTTCTGACCCTCAAAATAAAGATCAGAGCCAGTCACCATGACACCGAGGACGGAGCTGAAGACTCGGCCTGCTGCCCCTTCAACACCCTCTGCAGAAAGCTCTAGTGTCAGGTGGCTTTGGGAAAACAGGGACAGATGAAGACCAGTGCAGGAAAGTGGCGGCGGATCCTGAGAGAGAAGCCATTGACGAGTAAGAGGTGGAGGCCAACTGAGCCCAAGGGACTTCGGAGCCTCCAGACCTCCAGCTGCTGGAGTGTCACCTTGGTGTGTGCTAGTAGTGGCCACAGCTCCCGGGGCCCCGTGACCTCAGGCCAACCTCATCCATCTAGCAAGGGTCTGAGCAGCCCTCGGCTGCCCGGCTGCCTGTGTCGCAGCTGGGTCCCCTGACTTGTTTCAGCATGGCGAAGTCCCGCATGTCCCTGAGGTCCGTCGGAGACACTGTGATTGATGGTGGGTCTCCTCAGTGCGGCAGGGTGACGGGGGAGGGAAGGGACGGTGCCTTGCTTCTTGGTTTCCTGCTCCCCAGTCCTGCTTGGGATCTGAGGTCACCTCAGCTTCCCAACTCTCCGCTGGATGCCCTTCCTTCCCTTCCTCTCGCCTCCTCTTCTCCTTAGATGGCTGTGATTTTTTTTTCCCTGCCCTCAAGGGCTTTATTGGTGCCACAGCCAGATCCCCTGGGGTCCCTTTTGCCACTTCCACACACCGCGAAGCTTCTGTACGCTGGGTGGTGAGAACTCTGCATCCGTGGCCTCTTGGGAGCATGGTCCTTGAACCAGAGCTACCTCCCTCCTTTGGAGACCCAGAAGCCCCTGGGATTGTATGTCCCCAGGGAAGCCACCGATGACCACTGGTTCTTGGGCACAAGACCCAGTTCCCCTGCCTGGAGGCGGGACACACTCTGAGCGGTGATTTCTACTCCAGAGCTCCCTATAGGATCAGGCTGGGACTGGAAGCTCACCAGAAATCGGGTGCTTTTTTGGCTTCGTCCCTTTTCTTTATCTTCCCTGGCCCATAAACATTTCTTAATAAGTAAACGAGTTGCGCCCCGCCGCTCGCCTCCACTCGGCCGCTGGGAGAAGCCAGCCTCACACGCCTGTCCCACGCCCATTCTGCTTCCAGCAGCGGAACCTGGCTTTTCCTTTGGGGAAACAGCCTGCTCCGGCTCCCGGTCCCTGTGCTTTGGGTAAAGCTGATGGCCCCACCTCCCCCCCCCCAAGGACACACCTCCAGACCTGGCCAATCAATTTAGTTCATCTACCCATGACCTTGGTGATTGGTTTAAGGGTAAGTGTGTGACCCAGTTGGGTCCAATTGGGACCCAGTCCATGACTTTTGCTCTATGGAGAAAAAGAAAATCCTGTCGCCCTGGGCATGTGGGTAGTATCTGAGTCTTGAGGAAGGAGGACAGGGCTTCCTGGGAGTGAAGCATCCAGGAATGAAAGCGGAGCTGAGAGGGCATGACATCATGTAAGCACCTGGATCCTGCTGTACCTGACCTCCACGTCCGCCCTGGAGGTTGATCCATTCCTTGATGCAGAGAGTGTGGCTCCCCACATGCCCCCATCTCACAATGCCACAAGGAGCCATTACTGTCCCCATTCTACAGATGAGGACACTGGGGCTCGGAGGGGTAGAGTCATTTGTTCACATCACTCACCAAAATCTGGAGAAGAGAGACTCAGTGGGATGGTGCCTTCATCCCATTCATTCATGCCTACAGTATACAGCACAGAAGAGTGAGCAGTACGTGCCTGCTGAATACATCAATAAACGGATGCCTGAATGAAGGTTGGGAGGAAAATCAAATAGTACTTTCCTATTTTCGATATTTTCTAGGGAGTGAAAGCTGGTCAAGAATAATAAGAAGACAGGTGCGGTGGTGTACACTTGATACCAGTGACTCAGCTCGGGAGACTGAGGCAGAAGGAGCCCAAGTCCAAGCCCAGACTCAGTGACTTGGCAAGACCGACTCTCAAAATAAAGAAGTAAAAAGAACCGGGGGTGTAGCTCAGTGGGAGAGCACCCCCGAATTCAAACCCCAGTACTGGAAAAAAAAAAAAAAAAAAGACTGATGAGAAATAATTCCTTCCAGTCTAAAATTTCCTCAGGTAAAGCTCTAAGGACAGGGACACTGGGATATTTTATTCTGGAAGACAAGAAAATTAATTTAGATCTGACCGTGCCCTTATTTCTAGAACATTCCACTGATGGATATGATGGGAAAAATCAAGGCCTTGGGGGTAGACCCAAGGTCAAATCCCTAGTTGATCACTTGTGAGCTGCATGACCTTGATCCAGTCACTAAGATTCTCTGGAACTTTTTCTTATCTGCGAAGGAAGGGCAATTCAGAGATACACCCACCAGGTGGGACAGATGTACATAGTGAGAGAAGATGCACATAGTGGGCCCTCATGAAGACCAGCTCCCTTTAGCACATCTCTGTACTGCCCTATAACTCAGATTCTCTCACATTTAAGTCACAGATGACAAAAACCCTTTTGGTCTGAAGCAAGCTGAAAACTTCTGGAAGTCCTTTTGCATGGTAGCTACCAGCCAGCTGCTTCCCTGGGGCACCAGGAGCTTAAATGGGACATTGCCTACGAAATGCTTTGAGGGCCTTGGAAGAAAAGGGGCGAGAGAATCGGGCGGGTTATTATTAGACGTGGAAAGGGGAGTGTGGAGCCCACACACGCCTCTGGTATAATCAAACTGACATTGAGGTTTACAGTGCATTCAACGCCGCGTTCCAGTCCAGGGAGCTAAAAATGGAAACCTGCGAAAACAGTAGCTGGGTTAAAACAGGAGCAGCCGTGGTGTGTGCTGAGCGGACTCCCAGGGACCAGAGAGCAGAAAGGACGCCAGCCAGGCCCTTGCCGCCCAAGCTAGGGCAGCGGAGGCCTGGGGCAGGCCAGGACACGGCTTCCCTGCCAGACTCCCACTCGGGCCTCCGACCCTGCAGCCTCACCCACTCTGGCAAACAGCCAGTCAGGGTGACAGCCTGTCCCTGGGTGGGGGAGGTATTTTCACTACCTGGGGCGTCTGGTTCCCTACCTGTAAAATGAAGACACTGGAAGGTTTGTTATAAGGACCTGATGGGTTCATACTAATTGAGAACTCCTCACCCACAATGCTTGAGGCCAGAAGTATTTCGCATTGGGGATTTTTATGGATTTTGGAACAGAGGCCGGGTGTGAAAGGTTCCTGCTGCGTCATGTGGGCACTTCACATTTTTTGGATTTGGGATCTGGGGATGCAGGGTGTTCAACCTGTCCGTGAAAGGGCTTGCGATGGACAGCTCGTGTTGCTGTGGGTTTGCCTGGCCTCCCTCTCAGCCTCCCCTCTGCTGTTCCGGCCTCCGGAACCCTCTCCTCACTAACCCCCAATCTCACTTACTGCTTCCTAACCTAGCCGTCCCCTCAGTCTCCATTCCAAATCCATCGCATGTGCTGGGAGATTCAGGGATTGATTATTGGGCACCTACTATGTGCCAGGCACGGTCCCAGGCGTGAGGCTGCAGTAGTGATCAAAACAGAGGAAATCCCTGCCTTTGTGGGACTTCCATTGTAGGACATGATGATCACGCAGCTTTTCTGATTATATTATCATAACTACATAACAATGAACATTTTTTAAATGGGTCTCTCTACCTCCTAAAATCAGCTCTGGTACCATGAGAATCCCAGACGCGGAGGCTTCAGATATGCAAATCTTCCCGCGCCCTCCAGGGCACGAAGACCCCGCCCCCTCTCCCCAGAGCACCCAGCTGGCCACTCCCCTAAAGCTAAAAAGATATTCTTAAATAAAATCTGGCTGCCTTAAGAAACCAGGCCACCCGTGTCTCACATTTTTCTCCCACACCTAACCTACCCCGAGAACGTGGGATGATACCCAAAGAATCCTTCGCAGGAGTCTGTCTTCGTGTCCAGGATGACCGGGCACCTCAATGACATTTCCCCAGCCTGATCAACTGTCCGCATCTCCCCCGGAAGGCAGCACGCTCTTTCAGAGTCTGGCAGTGCCTCGCGTCTGACCTGAGATGGAGCTGGCTTTGGGGACCCAAGGGCAGATGTTCTAAATGAACAGCACGGGCCTGCTGGAGATTGGGGATGTCTTGGCCTCTCTAACTCAGTGCCAGCACAGCCTCCGGGAAAGCAGTCGCAGCCAGACTTGTAGCATCTGCATCAGGAAGCCTGGGGAGGCCAAGATGTCAAGACCAATGGGCCTCAACCCTCTCCAGGGGACATTTCCCGTCCTCCCACTCACTAATCGAAACCCTGCTGGCCAGGGAGTCAGAAGAGCTGATCTATCTAGGACAGTGGCCACTGACCACGGGAAAGTCATTAACCACCCTGAACTTCATTCTTCTCTGTAAAATGGAGCTCAAGATAAAATCCCTCCTCAGCCTAGAGGTTTCCCTGAGAGGAGATGAAATAATGGTCACACAAGTATTTGGTAACCATTATTTACCAACTGGGTGACCAATCCTCTCTGTGCCTCAGTTTCTTCATCTGGAACATGGGCTCGGCAGCAGGACTTTCCTCTCAGATCTGCTGTGAAATGAACGCATGAGGTCAGTAAAAAGCGTAGGTTTCGGGAAGGATTCGGGAAACCAGCCATGGCCGCATCTGCACCTGAGCTGAGGGGTTTAGGGGAGGGGAAATCCCCAGCAGACCGGAAGGAGGAGGTCAGGTCACTCCAGAATTCTCTAAGTGTACACGGCGTCTGGCACCTGTTAAATTCTGACAGGCGCTAATTGGGTCAATACTCGTGGTTGATGCTCAGGCCCGTCTCTAATCAAGAGCTCAGAATCTGGAAGTTCCCAGACAATTCTATTGAGCAGCTGAGGTTGAGAACCACCCCGGGAGGGGGCTAGAACCCCCCTACACCGAGATCCTCAACCCTGCTGGAGTCTAGAACCACCCAGGGGGCTTTTAAAAACTCCCCCTGCAGGGCGCCCACCCCAGAGTAATGGAATCAGGAATTCCAATCACAGCACCCGGCATCCCTGCGAGGACCTAAGGATCTGGCAAGGTCAAGGACTCCACACCCCCCACTCCAAAACAAAGCAGGCTCCACCTGAGGGACCAGAGTCTTGCACATATTCTGGATGACTTTAGAGGACCCAATGCTTAGGCAGAGTTGTTAGAAGGATTAAAGGAAAAAAGCAGCAGTAAACCAGAAGCTCAATAAATGGCAGGCTTATCCTTGTGCATTTACTACGCCCAGAATGTGCTTGAGATCCCAGACCCTAGGGCCCCCTTGGGTTCCAATCCCAGGCCTGCTGCTTGCTGAGTGTGTGGACTGGACCAGGCAGCTCACCTCTCTGTGCCTCAGCATCCTCCCCTGTAGAATGGGGATGATCGTTTCCGCCCTGCAGGGTTGTTATGACAATGAAAGAACAGAAGGGGGCAACACTGAGTAAGAGCTGAATCACTGATTGCGCCACCCAGCATTGAACCCATTTTACAGATGAGAAAATGAGGCTTAAACAGGTGAATTAAGTTCGACCAGCTACTAAGGTTTGGGGCACAGCTGCCGGGTCACCTTTTGGCAGCGTTCACAACCTGGCTGTGGGCCTTCCCTCGCCCTCGGCCCTGGGCTCTTCCCACCCTTCGCATGATTTCCATTTCTGAGCCCTGTGGTCACACAGCCAGTCATTCAAACCTCACCATGAAACGAGTTCCAAGCCAAAGATAGGAACAAAAGCAAACTCTCTGCACCCAGGTGAGCTTTCCAGGGGGAATCAGGCCACCTTCGCCTTCTCCGTGGAGAATCCAGACGCTGTGAATACCTGACAGCAGCCTGCGGGCTTCGAACATATCATGACTCATTTCATCCCCACAGCAAACTAGGAGGCAGGTGCCGTTAGCAGCCCCATTTCACAGATGAGGAAACCAAGACTCAGAGAGGGTTCAGAAATTTTCCCAAGGAACCAGGAGGTCTGGTTGCACAGAGGCAGCCAAAGATCAGTTCTCCGTGGCCAGGAAGGCGAGGGAGCATGTCACAAGAGGCACGGGGTTGTCTGTTTGGATTTCTGTGTGTTTTATTTTGCTTTTGTTTTTGTTTTTTGGGTTTTTTTGGTTTTGCTTTTTGTTCCTAGCTTTATAAAGAAAGCCCAGAGCCCAGCCCAGAGTAAGGGACAGAAGCAATTTTCAACACAACATAAAGCAGAGCTTTCCAACCTTCAAAAGAAAGACCGCCTTAGCCATTATAGCATGTAGGAATTATTAAAAGCAGTTGGCCCCAGGGAGGTGGTGGCAGGGCGGGGTGGAACAACCCCAAAGAGCCTACTTAAAACATCTACCTGCCCTGAGCTCTGGGAAGATTATATAATTCAATGTTAAAAAAAAAATCAATCCAGAAAATAAACATAAGGAATGCCAACAAATGCTTTCTTTGAATTATCAAATTCTTTCCCCTAGTAAGAAAAATGAGGGGAGGGGGAAGAGGGGAGGGATTTCCTGTTTCTCCTTGTTTGACTTTTCCACAAGGAACAGGCAAACTTTTGTAGCCACGATTACTTTAAAAATAAGAATTATTTTAAGGACTGGGGAGATAGCTCAGTTGGTAGAGTGCTTGCCTTGCAAGCACAAGGCCCTGGGTTCAATCTCCAGCACCACAAAAAAAAAAAAGAATTATTTTAAATGATTTGGAAGGGTAGAATGGAGGAATATCCTCCATTCATCCAGTGGAAAAAATGACATCACCAGGTAACCTTTTCCTTTCCTACATTTATTTTTAGGTGCCAAAACATTAGTAGTAGCTAATAGGAGATGGGGTTATGGATGATTTTTATTTTCTCCTTTCTACTTTTCTATTTTTTTCTGCAATTGCATGAATCAGCTATATAATAAGAAAAAAAAAAATAAAGGTGTTCTTAAAAAGAAGCTGATTTTTGCTGAGGTTTGAGTTTCGAGGCTAGAAAAATTCAAGCTGAGGCAGGAAATGGGGACAAAAGGGTTCCAGCTTTGGAGAGGATGTCAGAGACTTGAACTCAAAGAACCCTGAATGCAGGGTGCTGTGATGGGACAGGTCCCTTTGACTTTATATGTGGCAAAATTATGTTAATAGTATTTGGAGGTGGGGCCTCTGGTAGGTAACCAGAATTAGATAAGGTCATAAGGGTCACAACGACATCAGTGACTTTATTAGAAGAGGAAGAGAGCTGAGTTAGCACCCTGCTCTGTCCCACCACACCTTGACGAAGCAAGCAGGCCTTCACCAGATGCTGAGCAGATGTCCGCACCTTGCACTTGAACTTCCCAGCCTCCAGAATTGTACGCCCAATAAACTCCCATTCTTTATAAATGACCCAGACTCAGGTATTTTGCTTTAGCAACATAACACAGACTGAGACACTGAGATTCTGAGGTTTATGAAACCTGAATAGCCAAGCCACTGGGTACACTGATCAGCAACAGGGGACAGAAAGGGAATCTGGAACAAGGAAAAAGATGGTGTGTTGCTTGTGATCTCAGACACATTCATAAAAATGGAGGTTGTAAATCTGAGAACACTGAAAAGAGCAGCATTGAAAAGTTTGGTGGTTTCTTATGTGAAAGTAATCAGTGAGGCTTGACAGAGAGAAAAAAAAAAAATCCCCAGACACCAAGTCCTGCCCCGGGCGTCTCAATCTTGCTTGCGAATCAACTGGAGAGCTTTTAAAAAACACTAATGCCCTGACCCTACCCTAGCCAATTAAGTCAGAATCTCTGGGTATGGAGCTTGGACATCAGCATTATTTTCATTAATAGACAATTTTTAAGAACAGTTTGAGATTCACAGCAAAATGGAGTGATAAGCACAGAGTTCCCGTATATCTGCCCCTACGCATGCGCAGCCTTCCCCCGTGTCGAACATCCCGCACCAGAGAAGTAGATTTATTAAGTCAGTGAACCAACTCTGACACACCATCTTTGCCTAGGTCCTTTCTTGGTGTGGTACGCTCCATGGTATTAACACACGTATGATAATATGGACCCACCATTGTAGTATCCTAACAGAGTAGTTTCCCTGTCCTAAAAAAAAAATCTGTGGTCACCAGTTGTTTTTAAACATCTCAGGGAACTCTAAGGCACAGCCAAGTTTGAGATCCTCCACTCTAACCAGCAAGAAGAGAGTTTGTTAAAAGCACTAAACCTGGAAGAGCACTTAGTCTTGGGAGAAAAATGATGAAGTGAGTTTTAAAAGGGAGAGAGGAACAAAGAAAAACATAAAGATAGAAAAATAGGGAAAAATAGAAAAATAGGGAAAGGAAGAATTTCAAAAAGAAGATGGAGCCTGACACAAGAGTGAAGAAAATTAAGAAATGAGTAAAAGAAGAATGGAGAGTTGTAGTCACAAGATCTACGGTGGCCTTGGCAAGTTCAGATTTGATAGCATGTTGGGGCAGGATGGGGTGTGGAAGTAAATTTGGAGGTGAGGGTTGAGTGGGTCATAATGCTGCAAATATTTATCAAAGAAGAATGGAATTATGTGGCCAAAAAGAGAAGGAAGCTCAAGGAAAGTCTTGTCTTTTAAATAGTATGGGCATATGATTAAGATGCTATGATGCAAAGGAAGAATCTGGAAAGAGACAGAGATCAAAGATGCTGACTGGAGAGAGAGAATTCTTGGAGCGAGACCTTGACCACCAGAGATGTGATGGAGAATAGAGGTTCTTGTAGAAGAAAAAGAAATCTTCCCATCTCCAAGATTGCAAGAATGGAAGAGATGGTAGTGACGACATGTGTAAAGATGGAGACGTCCCGTGAAGATAGAGACGTCCCCTGAAGAAATCCAGGTGTCACGACACCAATCTCTAAAGCCAAGTGGAAGCCAAGTTCATCTGCAGGGACCTGAGAAGAAAGGCTGGACAGAAGATAGGGCCTGGGGTTAGTAAGGTTGAAGAAGAAGGGACTCTTAGGGGGACATTCACAGCCTCAGTGCAATGCCTGGAATTTAACAGACATTAATTACATGGTTAGTTACTTGGTTGGTTAGTTGGTCGGTTGCTTTTAAGAGGAAAAGATGTGATTTCCTAGGTGTTTTCAGTAAAGGGTTATAGAGGAATGGAACCAGGATAGATACCCACTCAAGGGCTCTCATCACATGTAAGTTAATCTCCCCATTATTTCAACTGCAGGCTCTATCTTTCCTAAAGAAATGTGGGCTCCTCTCACAGGACCCACCCCTCTTTTAGCTTTATCTGTAGAGAGAGTACCCAGGTCTTCTGACGCCCCACATGCGACATCCCCTTGATTCTGGTTTTCTACCTTGAAGTTTTCCCCAAAGCTACAAGAAGAGCCTTCACAGGTACATTCTGTAAGTACAGAAGGGGCTCATGACACCAGGAACAACCCTTAGCCCGTGGAGCGTAGAAGTCAGTAGGTACAAATCTCATCTCTGGCCCTGCAGGGGGACAGTTCTGAAGTGCCTTTGCCTCAGTTCCTCAGAGGGCTCCGCGCAGTGTTGAACGGCTCTATCATGCACACGTTGTCACTTCTTTGTCCTTCCCTGTCTCGTTCTCCCCATTCTTTCATGCATGCTTTCTGGGATCAACTCCTGAATGAACTACTTACACTCAAGTCCTTGTCTCAGGCCCTGCTTTGGAGGGAACCCAAACAAAGACACTCACTACACACTCACTGGGAGGGATGTTCTGGACTCCATGATACCCCACCCAGGTCCTCCTCCAGGAATGAGTGACTCATTCTTCCAGCTCCTGAGCATGCTGCCTTAGCTCTCATGCCCTAGGGCTGCCCATGTCCAATCCCCCATCAGCATGGTTCTCTCACCCCCAAACTGGGACAGTCCTAAAAGATCACCCAGTTTCAGAATTCCCTGGAGAGTTGGCTGAAACCTCCATGTGACTGCACTGTAGCATAATGCCCCCTCTTCCCAGTCCTGCGTTGGTCCTTCCACCCAAAGCTATTGATCCAAGAGCTCTCCCTAATACACCCGCTGCATGTTAGTCTCCGCCTCAGAATCTTCTTTCCAGGGGAATTTCTCTTCACCATAGACCGGTGAATTCTCAGTGTCTAGACAGTGCCTGGTCCATAAACAATATATGCAGTAGCGTTGATTGATTGATTGAGGAATGAGGGAGCCCTCTGTGGAAACTCTACAGGTTTCATCCATGATAATCTGTGATGTCTAGTCCTCCTTCCACCTGTTCTCAGTGTCTCTCCACCCTTTAGAAGTCTGGGCACTTTGCTATTTGTTTTTGTCGGCTTTTTTGCTGCTGTGACTAAAAGATCGAACCAGAACAACTGTAGGGGAGGAAAAATTTATTTAAGGGCTCACGGTTTCAGAGGTCTCCGTTCATAGACAGCCAGCTCCATTCCTCGGGGCTCAAGGTGAGGCAGAACATCATGGCGGAAGAGTGTGGCAGAGGGAAGCAGCTCACAGGATGATCAGGAAGCAGAGAGAGGCTCCATTCTCCAGATACAAAATATATACCCCACAACCACGCCCCCAATGAGCCACTTCCTCCAGCCACACCCCACCTGCCTCCAGTTACCACTCAGTTAATCTCATCAGCGAGTAATTCACTGATTAGGTTAAGGTTATGATCCAATCATTTCTCCTCCAAACCTTTCTCCTCCAAACGAGAGTTTTGGGGGATACCTCACAGTCAAACCATGATATTCCCAAAGACTTGCTGCTAGACAAGAGCTTCCAGTGGCCTCAGTGAGGGTGAAGCATGTCACAGTTCACCTTTCATGGGCTTTTTACCTTCCTCCCAACAACCACCCAAGGCTCCAAAGCAAAAGCCAACCTGTGATGGGCTGACAGATCTGGCTCCTGAGAATATTCTAGGCCAGACTCTAAGGGAAATGACTAAACAGACTCCATTTTGCTCTGAGACTCCATGTTATATAGGAAATAAGCTTCTCCCCTGGGAACACCCTGCCTCTGTGCCCATCACCAGTTACTTGGTGTGACATGTTTAATAATATACAATGGCGACTCCTATGTAGTAAAGAATTGCTCTCTTTTGATCCCTATTGCTCCTAAACAATGTACCATGTGAACCGTGATTGTGTGGATGTTAGTAACCATTCTTTAGTTTGTACCTGGGTAAGGGTCATTTTGACCCACTTTCCCCTGTGTCGATGATCTCATGATGTTAATGTGTGATTTCAAATCATAGCAACAGAACTTATGATTGATGAGATTTTTGGTATAAGAACCCCTACAATCCTGTGGTCAGGGCTGTTCTCCCAATAGCCATTTTTTGGGGCATTGTGTGAGACAGTCAGCTGGCCGGCTTAATAAAGACTCTCAAATTTGGACTTCTCAGTGGTGATCGGTCTGTTCTTAAGTTGCGCCCCATAACAAACCTAGTCCATGAACATCTCAAGTTGGGAAAAAGCCAATGTGTTACCCTTGACCTCCCACTCATAATTCAGATGGTGTTTAGGAGAATCCAGGTGTGTGTCCAGAAGATGAAAGGCAATTGGAAATTGGAGCTGGGGCTGAAAGGAGTACTGAGCTGAAAATAACCACTTTCCCTGCACCTGGGTCTCTCAATGTACCACTAATTGTCTGAGATGAAAACTGACCATGTTCTGTTCCCACCTACTGAGAAGGATTGGCCTCACCTGCCCTTGGTCCAGCAGCAGAGAACGGGCAGACTAATAATAGGACTCATAAGACTGACCTCTGTAGCAACATCTGCTTGGGATAAGGCCACAGCAGGTCAGCATGGACAAAAGAGGGGCTATGTCCAAACGTGAAGAATTTCCTGACTCTGGGCAATGAAGTCACAATGCTTCATGTCTTATTTTAGAAAGCATGCCCGTGCATAAGCATTAGAACTTCTAAATGAGCCGACCCTTTGACCAGAAATTCCCCTTCTCAAAATGCATCCCGATGCTGAATAAACTGCAAGAATGGTCACATAAGCACTTTGTAGATAATGATGAGTGTTTGGAAACAACCTAAATGTCCACCTGAAGGGGATCCGTTATATGAATTATGGCCTAACATGTCAGGAAATAGAGTCATTAAAATGAATCTAGAATATACTATTACATTTACTGGCAAATCATAACATGCCCCTAATGTATTATTAATTGTAGGACTGGGGTTGTGGCTCAGTGGTAGAGTGCCCACCTGGCACGCGTGAGGCCCTGGGCTCGATCCTCAGCACCACATAAAAATAAAATAACGGTATTGTTAATTGTGCAATGCACTGTGTGCAATTTACTTCCACAGGGTGGAATTAAAGAAAGAAGGAAAAATGGAAGGGAAAAGAGAAAAATGACAAGAGAAGAAGTCTTGTGGTTCAGACCTGGAATCTCACATCGCCCTGATGAGAAATGGGGGAGGTGCTTCTGGTGCCCCCAAAGGCAGAGGTTGACCTCAGGAACATGTGGGGCCCATTGTGTAAAGAGATCAGAGGAAGAGAGAGGGGTGTGGTAAATTAAGAGCCAAGGACTCTTGCTTTCTACTCTGAGATCTGCTACCCAACAGCTTCCTAACCTGGGCCTGTGTCCCCAAGAGCAAAGGAGTGAACATGAGTGATCACTAAGATTCCTCGTAAGTTTAACAATCCTGCCTTAAGAATGAGTCTAAGACTCTCTAGTGGATCCTAGATTCCCTCTGTGTCTCCTCCCATTCTCCATTACCCCTACTGATGGTCCCTAATTATGTTAACTTTCTTAAGGGTAGGGAGCTGCAGGCGTGTTTCAGGGGCCCCTCTCCCTACCCGACCCGTCTTCCTTATCTGAGGAGGAACCCTTAACTTGTAGGGTTCTCGTTCTCTCTCTCTCTCTCTCTCTCTCTCCCTCTCTCTCTCTCTCTCTCTCCCTCTCCCTTTCTCTCTCTCCCTCTCTCTCTCTCTCTCTCTCTCCAAATCACCCCCTAACGGACCGTGGAGGTTATATATAGAGAGCACCTTTGGCAGCTGTGTTGACTCATGAACAGACAGAGGCGGCCACTAAGAGAAAAAGGACACAGAAACACAGAGAAGAACATGGGCACTCTAGGAAATGAAGGGCTCTTTCCGAGTACGCTTCATCAAGGACATTAAAGGGATGGTTATTTACCAGTACACAAAACCTAGAGTGGTTACAAATGGGGAATGGAAGCTCAGACAAGTTAAGTCAGGGTTAACCTTGGAGTTTTGGTATTTAGGACCTGTGAATTCTTTGTTGTGGGAGAGGCAGGGGCTAATCCGTGCCCTGGAGGGTGCTTAGCAGCATCTCTGGCCCCTAACACTAGATGCTAGTAGAAGTTTCCTGTCACCCCAGTTATGACAACCAGAACTATCTCCACACAGTACTAAATGTCCCTGGGGCATGGACCTGTGGGGTGGGGCAGATTCTGGTCTCAGAAGAATATCTAAGTCCAGACCACTGGATCAGGTGGTTACTTGTGGTCACACAGCTGGCCAGAGGTGGAGCTGGGATTCCAGCCTCAGATTTAAAATGATGGGTTAATGATGTTGGGAACTGACATATTTTTTTCCAAGACTCATTTTTTTTTCAGTACTGGGGATTGAACCTAGAAATGCTTTACCACTGAGCCACATCCCCAGCCTTTGTTATTTTGTATTTTGAGACAGGGTCTCATCAACTTGCTTAGGGCCTCACTATGTTGCTGAGGCTGTCCCCAGATGATGATCCTCCTGCCTCAGTCTCCCAAGACACTGGAATTACAGACATGCACCTCCCTGCCCGGCCCAATGACATAATATTAAGTGAAAAAATACAGGCAATCCAAATTGAATGATCTCAAAGTTGCAAGTCACAGGAAAAAGGGACACCCTAAAACATTGACCCTAATTTGGCCTATTTTTGGTGGGATTTAAGGTGACTAGCCCCTTGATTTTTTTTCCTGTGTTTTCCAAAAGGAGCCTCTATGATTTTGTAATCAGTAAATATTAAAGATTATATTAAATCCCACTTACCAAAAGAAGTTAGCAAAGCACATTTGAAAAGAGCTTGGTGACTTTGGTTTTAGTGTGTCTTAATTATGTCGACTCGCTCAACTGCTTATTTTCCAAACCCCATGCACATTCACACAGCAGGACCCTGCACTCACAAGAGCAGATCTGATTTCCCATTTCCTCATAGGCCTGGTTCTGGGCTCCAGCTAAGAGCAATCACTCTCCTCTCCCAGTCTCTTCCTTCCAAATGGAGAATTCTGCACATTGAGCAGACAATTTAATTGTCCCAGAAGAAATTTGTAGAGAGGTGGAAGGATTTTTTTTTCCTCTCCATCTTCAGGGAAGAAAATTGAGCTTTCTAAGAACACGCTACCCAGATGAAATTAAACACGATGCAAAACTCCACTCTCATTCCACGTTCAGCAACACACCCACAAAGACACTGACATCCCACACCAGCAAGGAGTCTGGAGCCCGACTTTGCAAGCTGTTGAAGGCACTGTTGGCAAGCTTAGGGTCTGGATGCCTTCCCAGCAGCCTCTGCACATGGCCTCTTCTGAAGGCAAGGAGCACAGTGATGGTTTGGGAGTTATACACACTCGGCTTGCTTTACAACACTTTCTACCTGTGTGCACCGGAGCTGGTGATGTCACCTTCAGAGACCAGTTCCCTCGCTTTTACTAAATGGACAAGACAGTCTCTACCCACAGGGCAAATGAGATAAGAGAAATAAAGTGAAGCATAGTGACTGACACATGGCGGACCTCAATAAGGGGACGCTCCCCTTCATGGTGTTAATGGCTACTAAGTAGGGACATAAACAACTTGTGGTGTGGGATAGATTCTTATCTCAGAGGGATGTATGAGTTTCCTGTTGCTGATGTAACAAATTACCTTGACTCAATGATGTTAAAAAAAAAAAAAAAAAAGCTTGCCATGTGCAATGGCGCATGGTAATCCCAGTGGCTCAGGAGGCTGAGTCAGGAGGATCTTGAGTTCAAAGCCAGCCTCACCAATGGCTGGGTGCTAAGCCAACTCAGTGGGACCCTGTCTCTCAATAAAATACAAATAGGGCTGGGAGTGTGGCTCAGTGGTCAAGTGCCCCTGGGTTCAATCCCTGGTACCAAAAAAAATTTTTTTAACTTAGATTTATTATCTTATAGTTCTGGAAGTCAGAAGTTCAAAATGAGACTTTCAAGGCTAAAGACAAGACCTCAGTAGAGCTCTGCTCCTTCCTGAGATGCTTGCAATAAATCTAATTTTTTGCCTTTTCCAACTTCTGAAGACTTCCCACATTTCTTGTCTGGTAATTCCTTTCACCATCTTCAAAAACAGCAGGGCTCTCTCTCCCTCTCACACACACACACACACACACACACACACACACACACACACACGCCCCTCTACTTCCATCCTCACATCTTCCTCTCAGACCCACCTGTTCCTCTTATAAGGACCCTTAAGATTATACTAGGCCCATCCAGATAATCCAGCAAAAGCCTCCTCGCTCAAGATCCTCAACTCAATCTTATCTAAAACAGGTTTCAAAGGTTTAGATGTGGACATGGGGTGGCATTTTTCAACCTACCTCAAGGGATAAGAAAGGAGCCAATTCTTATCACCAAATCACTACAGCTGGCTGGTCCTGGTAACCCAACGCCCTGCCTGCATACTTGAGGGCTTGAAGTCACTTTAGCTGGCTTGCTAGCTGATTGAGCACTGACCAGATGCCAGGCTCCCCATAGGGGCCCCAACTGCTGCTAGAGGGGACGGTGATGTTTGAGAATCTTCTCCAGTTACTGAATCCTTCTGTCTGCTTTATATATTGGATTGCATTATTTTGAAATATTCTACTATTAAACATTTTTGGAAAGCTCCCATCAGCCAAATGCTCTCATTCTAATATTAAAATGAAATCCAGAGAGATCCAGTAACTCAAGCAAGGCAGGGGAAGATCAGCCCATAAAAAAGTGATTATTGTTGTTATTATTATTTTTATTATTATTATTGTTCTATTATACCTTGGTGACCACAGGGTCCTTTATAAGTAAGTTGATCACTGAGAAATTACTACCAAAGGAGTACACAGTGGCCAAGGGCATAAACTCCAGATACACACACAAGTTCAAATCCTGCCCGGACACTTGCTGGGCAGTGTTTCTAAAACTATTGATCTCGGGTTAAATGAGATAATGCACAAAAACCACTTAGCACAGCACACGCGCATCCACACCGGCCGTCATTGACGGATATCATCACCATCATCACCACCATACAATTCTTCTCTCTCCAGATACACTGCTCCGTTCTCTGAAGGTAGAATCTGATGTGATCTGTCCATGAGACAGCTGGGAGCCTCATCCCCTGTCTTTACCTGAGCAGCTTTCTACGTACCCTGCCGGTCTGGTTTGGTTGTCACTTAGTAAAACTGAGGGAACTGGTCTCTGAAATCACCTCTCCCTAGGGAAGCCATCCCAGGCCACCTGCGAGGCACTGGGGCTCCTGTTTTACGCTCTCACAGGACCCCAAACTCTCTTTGTAACCATCATCCCAATTACTAAATAATTATTTATGCAGTAATGCGTTTGATCCCTGACTTCTACAATGCAAGCTACAAGGCAAACTCTCCAAGGACAGCAGTTAATTGGGGCCGTGGGACTAATTCTGTCTCACGAGCACATATATGTCACTTCTGGGCTGAAGCATAGAAAAGTTGGCATGGTAACTCTCTAGTTACCAATTTCCCTGAGGCAGTGATAGACACGTGTTGCAGCAGCCTGGGTCCCTGAATGACTCTGTGGAGAGCGCCCTCTGTTGACCCATGTCGGGCTTGCGTCGCATGAAGGAAGAGGGGCAGGATTCTTGGCTGCATTAAGTCTGTGGGATTTCAAAGTTAATGTATTACTGCAGCACAATCTAATGCATCCTGCCCAATCCATGACTATCTTCTCAGTATCCAGAAGTGTTGAACATATGAAAAATACTCCGTAAATACTCGTTAAATGAATTAACTGACTCCTGAAAGCACAGGTAGAAGTCACAAAGTCAGAATACATGATATTGGACTGGGGAGACAAGACCCTGGGTTTGATCCCCAGCACTGCAAAAAAAAAAAAAAAAAAAAAACATGATATTTCCTAAAACACTGGAGGACAGATCTTCATTACCCAAAAAAAAAAAAAAAGAATGAACTAGGTCACTAGTTACCTCCAAAAGTTAAACCCCAGGATCCCTGTCCCCCAGTACCCAAGCTGGAAATAATGCGGACTCTCTGACCTTGAAGGGGCCGAGCTGAGTCACCATCATGCCTGGGGGAGGTCACAAAAACACTCAGTGACGCTGAGGACAATTAGGTACTCAACAAAGTGGTAAAATCCACTACAACCAGAGCCATTAGTCACAGGACATTATTTAGAAATTGTCTCAATTTATAATATTTATGAATTGATCTGTAGGAACCCGTAAACATTGCTCATCAATATAACTAATTGGCTTTATGAGTTTGTTTGGTTGGTGGATACATTCGGGCTGGTGTTATCCTAGTCTTAAATAAAAAAGGAAGCCAGGCGTGGTGGGGGCTCGGGCTGGGATGCTGGTGGTGTGATAATCACACTGTCTTGGACGAGGAGTTGAGTGAAATTGGTATATTTAAGGGGCGGAGGCAAGGCTGACTCGGAAGTGGAGAAGATACAGTGAATAACTGCTGTCCTATTAAGTGAGCTGTTGCAGAGGGCGACAGGGGCTTAGTCCCATGGGGACTCTCTGGGGAAAGGTACAAAATGGCTTTTCCCTCCTACTCATCCTTCAGGTCTCTGCTGAATTAAGGCACCCCAGGGGCCAAAGAACGAGAGGGCTAGTGCACACCCACTCCTGAGAGTCCGTGGTCAAGTCGTTGGTCAAGGGCCGCTTTTAAAGCAGGGAGTGTGGATTCCTTGATGCTCCCGACCTGACACTCATGGGCAAGGTTGAAATTCTAGAAATTCTAGCACAGATGCAGTCACTGGGGGCAGAAGCTGGCCAGAACACGCGGAAAGGCAGGCGGGCTGTGACGGTGGCATGGCCCGTGTCTGCCACGTCCACGTCTCAACAAAGACACTCACAGAAGCCCATGGCTTTTGAGAGTTCTCCGGGGGCCAAGCACCAGGCAGGGAACTGGGGACATAGCCTTGAGTTTGCCCTGTCACTAGACTCACAGAATCTACAGTCCAGAGGAGACCCTGTCAATCCCAGTAGAGTCATGGAATCCCAGAGTCTCTACTGGAAGGTCCAGCAGAGGCGGCTTCCAAGGGGTAGAGATGTCCGCCTGGGTCCTGAACACGAGGACCCAGTCAACCATCTATAGAAGGTGGTTGTGAGAACCGTGTTTCAGACAGAGGGAACAGCATGGACAAAGGCACAGAGGCACAAGGGGACACCCAGGGCCCAAGGAACTGCCATCTTTAGAAAGGCAGAGGGGAGGATGTGCCAGGAGTCGGGAGCAGCGAGGACAACGTGAGAGGCCTCCAGCTTGAAGGGATGAGATTTTGATTTGCTTTCTGCAAGTTAAGTGTCCAAGGACAGGTGCTGATGGGTGTGGGATTCCCTTCTAGGGTAACAAAAAAAATCCTAAGATTAGATAATGATAATGGTTGCAGAACTCTGCAAATACACTAAGAACCACTGAATTATACACTCTCAATGGGCGAACTGCATAATATGTAAATCATATCTCAATAAAGCTGCTTTAAGGTATAATGGAGGACAGGTTGGGGATATAGCTCAGTTGGTAGAGTACTTGCCCCGCAAACTCAAGGCCGTGGGTTCAATCCCCTGAACCACACACACACACACACACACACACACACACACACGCACACACACACAAAATATAATAGAAATTGGACTTCTGGGAGAAAAGGGCAAGGACTTGCTAGGTGGCTACTGCAGGAGTCCAGGCAAGAGGTGGCAGTGGCGGGATTGGAGACCACCTTTGAAACTAGAGCAGAGTTTGCTCAAGGGTAGGATGTGTGTTGTGAGTCAAGGACAGAAGTCAAGAATGGGCAGGAACATTACCTCTTAGGGGAGAGCAGTCGGGGAGGACTAGGCGCTGGGTGGACCACGACTCCCCAAGTCCTCCCACGCCTGCGTGGAGCTGCCTTGGGACCAGAGCGACTGCCAATCAGCGTGAATCCCCATGACAGCAGCACCCGGGGATCCTGCAGGGGTTCCTGCACAGGCACCGTCTGCAAGAACAGCTCCTCCTCCTGCCGCCAGGCGTCCACAGATCCCTGCTCCCAGGTATAGATAGAGGGACATTTTAAAAATAGGACTTAACCCTGACCCATTTCCTACATTCCTTTTCCAATAAAATATGTGAATGATAATAAAAATTTGTTGACCTGGAAATAAAAGAACTTGGTTTGTGCCACGTTGAGCGAGAGGCCCTTCAGACAGCCACCGAGGAATACCGAGTAGACCGCTGGGCGTCTGAGGCTGGAGATTAGGGGAGACGTCCTGGCTCAATTTGTCAGTTTGGACATCAGTCAGCGTTTCAGTCGGCTTTTTTGCTGCTGTGACTAAAAGATCCAACCAGAACAATTGTAGGGGAGGAAATGTTTATTTAAGGGCTCACAGTTTCAGAGGTCTCCATCCATAGACAGCCGGTTCCGTTCCTCAGGGCTCAAGGTGAAGCAGGACATCCTGGCGGAAGAGTGTGGCAGAGGGAAGCAGCTCACAGGATGATCAGAAAGCAGAGAGAGGCTCCACTCTCCAGATACGAAATATATACCCCACAGCCACGCCCAATGAGCCACTTCCTCCAGCCACACGCCACCTGATTCCAGTTACCACTTAGTTAATCCCATCAGGGATTAATTCACTGATTAGGTTAAGGTCTTAACCCAATCATTTCTCCTCCAAGCCTTCTTGCATTTTCTCACACATGAGCTTTTGGGGGACACCACATCGAAGTCATGACAGTCATGAACTTAAAGATAGAACAAGGCTCTACCTAGTGAGCGAATATAGGCAGAACAAAGGACTCTCAGAACTGGCCTAGCACCTAATGGAGGGAAAGAAGGAATGTCCAACTCCCCAAAATACAGACTATGTAGTAGTAACTCTGACCTCCACCTCCGAGGGTCTGATAGTATTTACCAGACTTTCCTCAGGTCTCCCTTTAAAAATTCCTATTAACCACCCAACCTACCCTTCCCAGGGAGACGCCTGCTGTAGGGAGAATCTGTAAACATCAAAAGGATTCCTAGGATCAGGGGCTGAGAGAAACGTTCCCTTTAACCCCTCAAATCGTTCTTAAAAGGTTAGCAATCTGCAAACATGTTTTTTTTTTTTCCTTCGTCCAAATAAAAAATTTTCACTTTGACCAAAAATAAGCAAAAAGGGCAAATTTATTGTAAGAATATGGAGGTGTTTCATGGAGCTAAAAGAATAAGTAGTTGGATATTAGCAACAATCATCTTTCATCTTTCCTCCTTCCTCCTCTTTCCTCACTTCTTCCTCTTCCCTCCCTCTCAGCCTTTCTCCAGATCAGCTTTTCTCTTGTCCCTCATCTTCGTGGGATTAAAAGGCCTACCTGTCATCTTCTGTGTATTACGATCTCAGACACTGGAAACTTCATGACTCTTCTTTCAAACTCTTCTAAGTCCAAACTCTCAGGGAAGCATTCAGTGGGTCCATCTTGAGTCTGGAGTCTATTTCTGGACTAACCATTTAAGACCAAATCGGGAGTCTGACAGGCAACACCAGCTTTCTCAATGTCCTTGTGATTAGAATACAGGATTGGGGTGAGAATTGATTTTATTCAAAAAAAAAAAATTCCCAGAAATAAATATTTGCAAAGAATCCCTTCAAAGTCTCACCATTTTAAGATCTGAACTCCAGATAAAGTATCGATGGTTGAAAATGGCTAAGAATGTGATTTTTTTTTTTTTTAAATAACATTTAGCACCATTCTTAGGCTGCAAACCCCACCAGGGCAACAGGGCTCAGTAGAGAATCTGGATTTGAGGACAAAACATCTCCACACCCCTCACCGGCAGTCCCCCCACGACTTGGCCTCCCAGTGCATCTGTCAAAGAGGACGGTGGCTCTGTGGCACACACACACCTGGGCCTCGCGATGGCTTCCCACTGCCAGTTCAGCTGAAACGCGCTTCTCCGCGTCACAGGGGGCGGCCCGGCTCCATCGGCCCCGCTCCCACTCAGCCACAGATGGCAAACGGAATGCTCACGCCCTCCCCTCGCTCCCTGGCCCGGCTGCTTCCACATTCCTTGACAATAACGCTGGTTTGGAAGCTGGCACTCGCAGTCAGCCCTTGCTAGGCACAGCAGGGTGGGCAAGGCAGAAGGAGAGCTGGCAAGAGACAAGCAGGGGCTATTTATTTTATGCTGGCCCCGGGAAGAGTGGGCAGCGAGATGGCAGCAGATGACAGAGCTCTATCAGGTAAGGGGCGGCAGCGGGGGGCGCGGGAAAATGACAGCCCCACTTGCCAAGTCTCGGGGACACCTGCGTCTAATTTAGCATAAGGAAGATTTTTATGGGAAAGGGCTTCCCAGATGCAGGCTCTCACTAAATCTCCTCTCCTCCGTCTCCCGATCCTCTCCAGCTTGCTCCCTCCGTCCCGCCCACCGGCTCTCAGCCACCCTCATTTCTTGCAGGGAGAGCCGCCGTTGCCTCCTGAATGCACGGTCTGTTTGCTCTTCGGCCACAACCGTCGGCCCTCCACCCGGTGACCAGAGTCATCTTTCTGGAACCTCACTTCTGCTGAAAAGCCAAGAGTGGCTCCCCAAAGGACAGAACCCCAAATCCTTTGCAACAGCTCTCACGGGCCTTCGCAAGCTGATCCTGGCTCACGCCAACCACTTCAGGCATCGAAGAGGGTGGGGGTATGTGGCAGATGGGTTGGCACCCTGCTGTCCCCTGCCTTTACCACGCTGGCCCAAACTCCAATGGCCCGCACCTGCTGCCATTTCAAGGGTTGTCTATGGCAGCGGAAGCCCCCTGACACATGGCAGGAGGGAACTGCTGGGGAATTAAAGCCCCCTTGGAGCGGACCCCGAACAATGATGGATGGAAGATGGAGCAGAAGCCCCCAATCCCATCAGCCTGCGGGTGGGATGACTGAGGCACAACTTAACACTGGCTCCGGAGCTCCCCAGTTACCTGCTGGATAAACCCCTTGACTGGCCTCTTCTGCTCCCTGCCTCACCCCCTATTCCCCTACCGCTATTCAGGATCACCTCTTACATAAGACTCCTGCCTTCAGCTGGACATAGCAGCATACGCCTATAATCCCTGCACCTCAGGAGGCTGAGGGAGGAGGATCACAAGTTTGAGGCCAGCCTCAGCAACTTGGCAAGGTCCAAGGCAAGTTAGTGAGACCCCGTCTCAAAATTTAAAAAATAAAATAAAAAGGACTAGGGATATAACTCAGTGGTAAAGTGCCCCTGGGTTCCATCCCCAGGACCAAGAAACAGAACAAATTCAAATCCTTAACTCAGGGTCTTCTTTTGGGAAGGTTCCAGAAAAATCCATTGTTTTCCATAACTGGATTTTCCAGGGATGGGCATTAGTCACGAATGTGCAGTAGGTTCTGCAGCCTCTGGGCCTTTGCACAAGCTCTCACCTCACACCCCACTGCCACTCCATCCCTGGACGGATCTTACTCTACCTTCAGCTCTACTCTAGCTCAGATCTAGGTTCTTGAGCAGAACTTCCTGATCCCACGCACACACATGCATGAACACCCATGCAAATCTGCCCCTCTGCGTGCAGTTTCATTGCATCCTGCCTATCCCGCTTATATTCGTTAGAGCCTGTTGCCCCACTGAAACCTTTGAAAATAGGAGCTTATGTCTATGGGTTCATTTCTGTGTCCCCAGAGCGGAGCACAATATAGATGCTCAATATAGAGTTGGGTAAAGGGCACTTCAACATCCAAAAAAAAAAAAATAGAAAGAGGCTGTAAAATCACCCAGAAATGGAAATGTTCGACACGGGCTAATTGGATAATCACAGCCACCATGGCTCAGCACACCAGTGGGCAGGCATCTTGCCAAGGGCCTCTCGAGCGTCACCTCGATTAACTCTCAGAAGCTAATACTGATGTTTGCCCCATTGGGCAGAAGAAGAAACAGAGTCAAAGGAACTTGCTAAAGGGCATCTGGCAACAAGGACCAGAGCTGGGACGTGAACCCAGAGAGTCTGGCACCGGCACGCATGCGTCTGACCGCCAGGCGCCCCTGTCCGTCACCCGGAGTGATACTCCATTTATAGGGTCCTTCATGGCACCTGCAGTGCAGAGCTTCTCCCGTCACATGAGCTGAAGAAAGACTACATGCCAGAATCTGTCAAGTAAATGAACGCCATCGAGTTATGGAAATACTCAGAGTTCCTGTGGGGAAAGGTAGGAGGATCCAGCCTCCAAATAATCAGACTAGGAATCTAAGTTAGCATTGGTCTCATGCTCACTGTGTGAATGGTGTGGATCTTGTGCCCTTATTTTCAAATATCCTGTGGTGTAAGGCCCATGACGGTCACCATTTCAACGAATCGTAGAGAGACTAATTTTCCCAGGGGTCACAAAGATGAGAACCGACAGTGAGAGGCTCAAACTCAAGACTCACAGATGGTAAGGCGCCTCCTTTACATTTGGAGGGGTTGGTTCTGAAAGGACCAGCTTCTGGTTTTTCCTTTTTCTTGTGGGTTCTTAGTGCGTTGGACAGCTTTCTGTCACTGTGACGCTCGACTTAGAGGAGGAAAGATTTTTTCTGGCTCCCCGTTTCAGAGGTCCCATCAGCAGCCAGCTGGCTCCAAAGCAGTAACACCATGGTGGAAGGGCGTTCTGGAAGAAAGTTCTCAGCTCGTGGCAGCCAGGAAGCAGAGAAAGCGAAGGGTGGGGGAGGAGGGGATCAGGACAAGAGAGACCCTTCCGAGCACCCCCCAGTGACCTACTTCCTACAACTCAGCCCCACCTCCCGGTTTCCATGAGCTCCCGATAATCCTACCAGGAACCCTTAGTATTTTGCCAAGAGTTGCCTATGAGATCTGGAAATGGTCTAGAGGTGCCACTAACCACCCAGTTGGGAGGCCACTTCCTAGAGCCTTATGTCCTTGTCACTATCATGGCCAGCAAATGCCATGATTCTGTACATCTGTTCATCTCCACCCAGACTAAAACTCCCAAGGGCCTGAAAGGAACTAGGCACCACCAGGCACCACCAAGAGGAGAAGAGAGAAGAATGCACACCTGAAATAACTTACTGACAATACCCAAACAGCTCTCCTCCAGTCCCTGCCTGCTTACACCCTTTCACCTCATAATCTCATTCAATCCCCACAAGCACGCAAGTGGGTGCATGTCATTCCGCCCATTCCTACAGATGAGTAAACTGAGGCCGGCGAAGGAAAGTGACCCACAAGCTCCCAGCCAGGTTCTAAAGCCAGGGCCCCTCATTGAGTCTAGCAGCCTTCCAACGCCACTCAGTATCTTGCTGTGATAGGTTTTTAGAAGTTTGTGTTTATTGACTTTGTTCTACATGCATTTTTACCATCTCAGAATCAGCCAAGAGTCGGAGGTGGGTGGGAAGAGAAGGTGCAGGGAAGGAGGGGGAGGCTTGAAAACAGGAGGAGCATGAAGCTAAAAGAATGGTGACTTGAACAGAGAAGGTTTCCCGTTATCTTTCCAGCTGCTGCCTTGGAAGTCTAGAGCCTGATACCCAAGTATCGGTCCCCAGAAGTAATCCAGCACCGCATCTGCATAGGATGAGATGGTACGGCAAACTCAAGAAGGCTTCTGTGCAACCAAAAGAAACATCAGAACGAGTCAGTACTCCCCACTTACAAGAGAATCTGCCCGTTGTAGCCCCTGCCGCCCCGGCTACCTCTAGACCGACTTTCAGCCATTATGCACAAATGCAGCCATGTTGGAAGTTGAAATATTGAAATTCTTCTGGGTATCTTGATAAACTACCTCCCTGAATACCCTGAGAAACTCCCTCTGAAACAGCAAGTGAATATGCCATCTCATCCAGAAAGAAGCCCATGCTAAGGCCCGGGTGTGGCCGAACCCCAAGGCCCTGGGTCGAATCCCAAGAACTGAAAGAAGAAGAGGAAGAGGAAGAAACCGCCACCTGTGTTAGTCAGCTTTTCGTCACTGTGACAAAATACCTGAGGAAAACAACTTAAAGGAGGAAAGGTTTATTTTGACTCATGGTTTTGGAAATCGCAGTCCATGCTTTTAGGCCAGGCCAAAGCATCATGGCAAAAGGCGACAGCAAAGGAAGCAGCGCTCACCTCAGGGTAGCCACAAAGCAGAGAGAGTGAGGAGGAACTGGGGACGAGGTACAGCTTCCAGGGCATGCTCCAGGTGACCTACTTCCTCTGAAGAGGCCCCAACTCCTACAGATTCCACCACCTCCCAAGAATGTCTTCAAATTATTAACCCATCAGTGGGTCAGTCCACTGAAGAGGTCGGAGCCATCATGATCCAGTTACTTCCCAAGGACCCCACCTCTGAATACGCTGCATTGTGGATCTTTGGGGGACACTTCTGACCCACACCACAGGAAAGCCCAGCTGTAAGGATGGCTTCAGGAGTCTGACCCAGAAGGATCAGGTTCTTGCTGTCCTGCTGCCCGGCCATCCACAGAGCAGACTCCGCCCCGGCTGAACCCTGCCATGTTTAGAAGACCCCCCTCAGTGGCGCTCGGTCTGATTCTTTCTTATTTAAGCTCAAGAGGAGAGAGAGAGGGTCTCCGGACCACTTCAGATCCCATGACTGTGTTTGGGCCAGCAGTCAGGGAAATGCTCCTCAGGGACATTTTCGGTTGTCACATCTTGGGGACCAGATGAGGCAGTATTTAATGGGTAGAGGCCGGGGATGCGGCTAAACATCCTACAACGTAGCCAGGAAGGATTGTCCTATCCAAAATGTCAGTGAGAAACCCTGGCTTTGATGAATCCAGAGTGGGATTGGAAAACTACCACCCACCAGCCGGGTCTTGTGAATAGGGTCATCCATGGCTTAACGACAGGGACACATTCTGAGAAACCCATGGTTAGGCAATTTTGTCACGTGTGAGCGTGACGGAGTACGCTCCACAAATGGAGACGGCTATGCTGTCACTGGACCATACCGTCTTGGGAGACCACCGTCACACACGCGGCGTGTCATGGACCGAAAGGCCCTCCTGCAGAGCATGACTGTCACGTGTCACTGGAACACAGTCATTCATTACCCGCCGTCCGTCTCCATTTGCAGGCTGCTGCCACAGAGCTGCCACAACAGCTCCCTGTGATGGACACCATCTGCCCCGCCCCCACCCAGAGCTTAAGGTATTTACTCTCTGTCCCTTTTCAAACAGTGTGCTGACATCTAACCGAAATCTACCCTTAAAACTGGGGGTGGAGAGAATATGTAAACAAAATTCTAGGTTCTGTTAGAAAAGAAGAGAAAAAAATTGGTGCTGAGGAGGAAGAAACGCGACCAAGATAGAGTCGTCTCTGAAGGTCGCGCGGCACCCGGTAGCTTTCTCTGGGGCTTCCTGATGAACATTTATTCCCACCCAAAGGACTTGTGACCACAATGAGAAACTTAGGCCCTACAAAAATATTTTTTTACTTTAGTGGGAGGTGTGAAGCCCTGACCTCTCACCCAAGAAGAGGTTTCAGGCCCTGTGCGACTCTTACCACCTAGAGACAGAGAAGCTCCTCAGACAGGGGTGAGTTCTGAGCCCGCCGTATCCCAGAGGCAGGACTGGTGTTGGCTCTCCAGCAATCCGAAACCAGGTGGAAATCAAGAGAGAGGAAATGCAGAGGAAGCAAAGGCAGAGGGAACCACGGGAAGGATGAAGAGAAACCCCCCAAACCCGCAGAGGGACGTGGTAAAAAACAGCTGGATGACCACAGTTCAATCCCATGATGCCCTGGGGTCCTGGGGGGGTGGGGTTCCCAGCATCTACTCAACAAGTCCTTTTCTCTGAACAAATCCAAGCAGGTTTCTGTTCCTTGAAGCCAAAAGATTCCTAAGAAAGATGTCCTTGAAGACATTAGATTCCTTCTCTCAAGGGCAGGGTAAATATTTGCCCAAGGGGTGGACTGACTCCTTCTCTTTCCTTGGATCCTAGTCTCCCAGTGATTCCAACCCCCCCTGGCAGGCAGTTGGGCAGACCCTGAGGCCCGATAGAACATTTAAGACTTAGAAACTAAGAAACCGGAGCAGGAAAATAGGACCTGACTTTGTATAGTTATTTTCAAGGTTCCTTTGAATAGCAATTCTAAATGGTTACTGGACTCATCAAACATAAGTCAAATCAACGCTTAAAAAGGACTAAAGAAGGAAAAAAGACTTTTTTTAAGTGGAAGAAAATTCATGGCCGTTTTCTTTCCACCTGTGATAAGGTCGCTTTGATCTTCCTGCTCACCCAGCCTGGCTTCAGTTATCACAAGCCCACTGCCTAACGCCCTGTTCTTATTACTTCCCTATTTGATATTTTAATTGAATGAGAACCATCAGATCCTGGCCAATATTCCCCATCTGCTGCTTCTCGGGTTTTGTGTGTGTGTGGTTTTGTCCTAGGAGTGCCTGGGGCCACATTCCTCCCTGAAACAAAACCTACTCTCTCTGGCTTCCTCTGGAATAGATTCTCTTTCCCAAAGCCAAAGTCATTCACCTCCTGGAGGCAAATCTGTCCTGGAGGCGTCCCTCTGGAGGCCACCATCTGGGTTTCTGAGCTGCCCTTATGGAGTAGTGACTGGCAGTGCTGAGTCTCTGCCTCAGCGGCTTCCAATCCAGCCTCTGCCTGCTGTGGCCTTTGGAAAAGGGACCCCTTCTACCTGAACAACAGCCAACTCAGGATCGACTAAATGATGATTCTGAGTTAAACAAACCGATTTCTTCCCAGTCCCATTTTGCAGAGAGGAAGTCTCTAGAAGCAGCAAGATCACAGTGAAAACCAAATACTTTATGTGACCATATCCAGCAAACATGAACCTTCTCTGTGTCAGGGTCAAAAGATAGGGACAGGAAAGATACAGGACATACCCCAAAGGAAGCCAAAGGCCTAAACAAGGATATAATTTGCAAATTTTTCATAGTCACATCAGGATGAATAAAAAGAGACAGGTCCAAATGATTTTAACACTATTCTATTTAACCCAAAATATCATCATTTTTATCGTAGGGGTTGAATGGAGGCTTAGAAGAGTGGCTGGCACGTGGTTAGCACCACCTATCACAGATAGGCATTGATAGATTTGTCCTTCCATCTAACATCCACTTCTGGGACACCCCCTCTACTCCAGGTGCCATGCTTATCGGATAGAAGATGAACAGGACAGACGGGATCCCTGTCGGAGGAGTAAGATTCGGGCAGAACTGGGCGATGGGGCAATTCTAGTCTGGCACATCACTCTTCCTCTTTCAAAAAGAAATGGTAGCTGGGCATGGTGGTGCATGCCTGTAATCCCAGCAGCCCAGAAGGCTGAAACAGGAGGATCTCCAGTTCAAAGCCAGCCTCAGCAACTTAGTGTGGTGCTAAGCAACTCAGTGAGACCCTGTCTCTAAATGAAATACAAAATAGGCCTGGGGATGTGGCTCAGTGGTCGAGGGTCCCTGAGTTCAATAGTTCAATCCCTAGTACCTCCCCCCCCAAAAAAAAGAAAAAAACAAATGGTATTGGAAACAACCTAATGTTAATCGACCAATGAATAAATAAACAAAATACGGTATATCCGTGTAACAGAATATTATTCAGGACTATTATCAAAAGGAATGAAGTACTTATATGCACTATAAATGGATGGACCTTGGAAACATTCTGCTAAGTGAAAGAAGCCAGAAACAAAAGACCAGTTTTTGTATGATCCCATCGACACAAAATGTCCCTAACAGGCAAAGCCACAGATACAGAGAGTCGATGGGTGGAGGGCAGAATCCACTAGGGGTGGGATTTCTTTGGGGGTGATGAAAATGTTCTCAAATCAGATAGTAATGACAACTGTACAACTTGGTGAATAATCAGTTTCACGGGACAAATTTTATGATTTTTGAAATATTATCTCCATTTTTAAAGAAAAGGGAATGGCATCCTAATAGACAGACCTGATTGTCCCCCAAAGCTTGAATGCCAGTGATATTTTAAATATTGCCCATGAATCCAATACGCATGACAGTATGTGTTCAATCCCAGCAAGGATCTCCAAGCCACACTGTGCAGAACCTCCAGGCATGTTATCGCCCTGCTTCTGTCTTGACGCCAGACGTAGGAGATACATAAAAATGTATTGTTGGAATGGACTGAGGCTGGACAGAGCTTTGGCCTGAAGGCTGAGTGCCAGAGGAACTCAAGTCTCTGACAGTTTGGTGCCAGCTCCGTGCCATTGGACTGAAGTTTTCCATCCAAATGATTCTGCTCGTTAATCAGTCGAGAGTGATCAGTCACTAAGTGATCAGCACTGTGCATAAAAACGAAGCGGGGTGGGCTTCCAGGTTCGCCGTTTCAGCAAAGAGAAAACTGCTGCTTGAGACCCGGTGAATGTTCTCTGCCTTCATTGGGGAGAATTCTGTTCTAGGATAAACACAAGGGGCCAGGCACTGTCCTTGGTGCTGAAGATTCTCCACCTTGGAACTCAGAGCACTGGAGGGGCTGCAGATAGACAAGTGCCCCGAGGAAAGCTTGATGCTAATGTGGAGGAGGAGAGGCATTGCCTCTCTGGCACTGATCTTGAAGGTAAAGGGAAGAAAGAGAGGCAGGGAGAATTTCAGGCAGAGGTAGTGGCGCATGCCCAGGTCAAGGGGCAGGAAGGGCAGCATGCTTCCGGAAATGAGAGGATTCCAGGTGGCCAGGGTGGCTGGTTTGGGCCTCCTGGCTCCAGGAAAGGAACCGGTCAATGGGGTCAGTGAAAGACTCACCTCGCTCACCTAGGATGAGGACGTCCATAGAGATGGAAGACCATCCGCTCCACAGCATTTCGGGAATGCCCTGTGCATGTTGGGAACTGGACTGACTTTGAGAACGTTCACAGCCACGGGAACGCCCCAACACTTACAGGGTCCCAGGGGCAGAAGCACAGTTATGGCCTGAACTGTATCCTCCCCAAATCCATATGTTGAAGCCCTAACCACCACATGTCTGTACGTGGAGACAGGTTTTTAAGAAGGTAGTTGAGGTTAAATTGAGCCATAAGACTAGACCCCTAATGTAATAGGACTGATGTCCTTTACAAGAGGAGAGACACCAGGGATGTGCAGACACAGAGGAGAGGCCCTGCGAGGACACAGCAAGAAGGTGACCACCTACAAGTCAAGAGAGGCCTCTGGAGAAGCCAACTGCACCAGCACTTTGACCTTGGACTGCCCGCCTCCAGAATCGCAAGGAAATACAGTCCTGATGTTTAAGGCATTCACTCTGTGATATTTTGTTTTGGTGGTCTGAGCAGACAGTTAAAAATACAAATAGAAGTCTCAGACTGCCACCTACCCTTCTTCCTGAACCACCAGAGGCCTTGAATACATATGTGTGGGCCGCCTTGTTCATATTATGCCTAAGCTCTGCATGTATGCCCGCAACAGCCCCAGAAGACCTGGGGAATAGACACTGGTATTTTCTACCCTTGGGAAGATGGGCAGGGGAGGAGGTCTGGAAAGGCCTTGGAAATGGGCTCAGAGCTCTTTGTACCACCTAGCAGAGGCACGGGGAGGGCAAGCAACTAGCTATGACTCACACAGGTCCAACTTAGAACCCTGTCCTGGGATTCCTCACCCACACTGGATCCCAAGGAAACCCCTCTCCAGCTTATGCAACCTCCCAGAGAAAATGCCTTTCCCTCAAAGAATTAAAATAGAACATCAGTAGGCATTCATTTATTGAGCACCTATTACGTACCTAGCATTGAGCTGAGATTAGCGAGAAAGAAGGCAAGAGTCCCACTCTTGGGGAAGTGATTATCTGCAAGGCAGCAGACACAGCTCGGCAGGATGGGTACCAGAATGGGGTGCTCACCATTCAGCAACCGGCAGACAGCATGTCCATCCCACAGCGTGGTTCATATGACGTGCTCAATAAGTGCTCAATAATTATAACTATTATTGAAATGTCTTAATGAGACTAATTATATAATACTAATAACTGTTAACATGACAACTACTGCCAGCCATGGTGCTGAGTATTTCGTGTATATTACTTTTCTTCTAAATATTTATCACTCTTTCAATTTGTACAGCTACTGCCTGCCTCTCCCTCAAGAGCAGGAACCTGTTTGCCTTGCTTGCTGCTGTACACCCAGTGGAGACCGATGCAGGAACTAAGAGTTCGGTCAACAGTGTTTGGGTGAATACATAATAATCCCATTTACAAGAATCCAGAGAAATAAATTGGATTGCCTTGACAATTTCAAACGAGGACACCCAAGTGGAGGAAGATCTGCAATGGGCACAAACCATGCAAGATGGGGAAGGCTGGAGGCGAGGAGACCAGGGAGAAGGCTGTTGCAGATGTGCAGTGAAGAACACAGGGATGGAGGGAAGTTTCCAGACTGGAAAAATTTTAAGAAGGTGGATGGAGTGAGTGGGTAGATGGGTAGGTGTGTGGATGGATGGATACGTGGGTGAGTGAGAGTATGGGTAGAGGAGTGGATGGATGGGTAAGTGGATGGGTGGGTGGATGGATGGGTGGGTGGATGGATGGATGGATGGATGGATGGATATATGAGTGGATGGGTAAGTGGACGGGTGGGTGGATGGATGGATGGATGGATGGATGGATATATGAGTGGATGGGTAAGTGGACGGGTGGGTGGGTGGATGGATGGATGGATGGATGGATATATGAGTGGATGGGTAAGTGGATGGGGGGATGAATGGATGGATGGATGGATGGACGGACATATGGGTGGAAGGGTGAGTGAGTGAATGTGTAGATAGGCAGATATGTGGGTAAATGGATGGGAGGACAGATGCATATAAGGGTGGAGGGGTGGCTGGCTGGATGGATGGATGATATATGAATAGACAGGTAGATGAGTGGGAGAGCAAATATGAGGGTAGATGGACGCGTGGATTATGCATAAATGGATTAGATCTTCAGAGGCACTTAGGGCCCTTGCAGAGAGTATCTTATGCAGAGTGAACATTTTATTAACAGTCACCAGAACTGATATGAAAATCCTGTCTAGATGGTAGGAGCAGGAGACCTGGAGGATAGAACAATCCTCTCCAAGGTGCCTTCCTACCAATTTTTTTTCCAAGACCCACGTGCTCAATCTTTCTTCCTTTTACCCTTCCCAGCCAAATAAAGCATAAATCAGTCTTTAGCCTGTCATCCCTTCAGCCGATTTCCAAATCCAGAGTGCTGAGGTTTTAAATTATTCTGTGCCTAACTTGGTTAAGCAGTACCTGAGTCTCGCTAGGATAATCTTATTGTCAGGGAAACAGAGTTGGCCTGACCTGCAAAGGCTCCTGCTGATGCTGCTGCTATTCTGGAGAGAGTGTTAAAGGCAACTCGGAGTGGCTTTGAAAGATGAGGCCTGTCCAGTCGAGTTCAAATAGACACCTGGTCATAAAACTCCCAGTTGGGTCCTTTTTCCTTATTAAAAACACCACATAGACAGGTCTAGTCTATTCTTCCCTTTTCTTCAGTTCCTCCTCCCCAGTTTTGCCCTGTGTCTTAAGCATGCGCGCGCGCGCACACACACACACACACACTCTGCCATGCTCAAGGCTAGAATCCGTGAAATATGTTAATATAATTTAAGGGAAAGCCCCACCCCCAAACAGTACCGACCCAATCTTTCTTGAAATTCCTCCATTAGCAATTCATTCCTTGGTGTTCAGCATCGCCCTCTTGTGGCCTGATGATCTCTTGTGAAATATTAGTCAAGAATTCCATGTGCTAAACTGGGCACAGGGGCACACGCTCACACTCCCGTAATCTCAGCTACTCAGGAGGCTGAGGCAGGAGGATCACAAGTGCGAGGCCAGACTAGGCAATTTAGCAAGACTTGGTCTCAAAATAAATACAGATAAAAGGGGCTGGGATGTAACTCAGTGGTAGAACAACCCTGGGTTCAATCCCCAGGACCTGGAGGGGAAAAATTACACAGGTTAGACTAGCAGGAGTCAATATCTTCACGGGAATTTCCCCTTGCCTCTAAATTCTTTACATTACCCAGGGACGTTAAACCCTCCGGGAAAGTTTATTATCCAACATTCACATCTCAGTGGAGTGGAAGCTGGTTGATTCCGATGCTTGACATACCAGGGAAAGTCAAGTGTCCTAGGGTGCCTGTAATACTGGACCACTCTATGATGGTCCCTTTTGAACCCAGCTCCTGGACAAGAACAGTAACCTATTCTAAGGTAGACTGCATCCTTCCCCCTTGCCAACCAAGCTGAGCATGGCGCCTGCGGGCTCCCTCAGGTACTTAATCTCAGACTGGTGTTTTCTAGGGCACAGTAAGTGGGTGAGTCCAGAGGTAACTTTTTCCTTGTGACAAAATATATGTAACATAAAACTTACCATTTGAATCATTTTGAGGGTCTCCAGTTCAGGGCAATAAGTACACTCACCAATGTCATGTAACCGGGCCATCATCCATCCCCAGAAACATCTGTATCTTCCCAAGTACAACCTCTGCACTGTTAGTAAGGGCTCGTTCTCTTTTCCCCAACTCCCAGCAACTGGCAACCTCTGTTCCAGATTCCTGTCTCTGAATCTGTCTCTCCTAGCTACCTCGTACCAATGGAATTGCAAATATCTGTCCTTCGTGACTGGCTTTCAGTCCCAATATTTTCAAGGTTCATTCACACTGTAGAATGTATCAGAATCTCGTTCCCTTTTAGAGACAAATAACATTCCATTGTGTGGCTCGACCACATCTCTTCATCCGTTGAAGGACACGGGGCTGCTTCGGGCTGCTGGCTTTTGTGACTCATGCTGCCATGAACGTTGGTGCACGCGTATGTTTGAGTCCCTGCTTGCTGTGTCCGGGGAACTTTTAATAGCGTCAGGCTGAGCCTCGGTCACCAAACTCTATTCAGTCTCTTCTCCAACCTGGTTTTATTTCAAGGAGCCCTAACTCTTCTCTCTGCCACCAGATTTTTGGCCAGGAACCCCGCAAGATCCCCCCCGCTGGATCTATTAATTTAGGAGACTAGAAATTGCTCTGCCGATCCCTGTCCTCCAAGGAACTCCAGAAGCAGCAAACCCATCTCTCTTTTTATCCCTGTCGTGGGCTTTGCATACCAGGCAACTGGGGAGGTGACCTTGTTTGAGTCCTGAAAGTTTTTCTAACACGCTAATCCTAGGACAACATCCAGATTATACCCTACATTTGCCCAACAAAGAATAAAGAAGATTAGCTTCCTCCATTAACAATAGAACTGTAATCCTGTGTAAGATAGCTACCAAATATTTATTGAATGGCTGAAGAATGGAACATTAAAATAATTTTCCTTCTTGGAATTGGGCCAACACTGTCACATCCTGATTTCGGGTATTATGCCACCTGTACAGTACATGTCAAAGAGCCATGATACTGGATTGGCAGGTGCTAGCCCATCTCACCCTGCTGGGCTATACTAGCAGGGTGGGCACTGAGGGGGATGGAGTGGGAATTTGGGGATGGGTATTTGTTAGGGGCCTGTGTTGCCCCACATCCCACCACAAGGGGAGGGGATATATCTTCTTATTCAAGTTAAGTGGAGAAGGCTCCAGAGAATTTGACATATGACCTCCAGGGTCTTGGGAACTCAGCGGGGTATTGTAAGCTCAGCAGAAGTCCAACAGGACACGAGGTATGTGTACCTGGAGTCCCCCATGCTTGGGAGCAGAGTGAAGAAAGGACTCCATCGGGTGGAAAGTGCCCTCCCACTTGTGAGGGGGAGAGTCAAGGGAACGAGTTCCATGGAATTGAATATGGTTCCCACAGAAGGGGTTGGCTGATGCCATCTTAAAGGGTATTCTTCCCAAGCATCACTTGGAGTTGTGAAGGACCAAGGTGCAGCGAGGGGATTAAGAGCAGAAAGATCCCTGGCATTAGAGACACAAGTAGGAGGCTCTGTGGGAACCACAAAGATGCCCACGAGAGGCTCAGCACGGATCTCCACCCTGCCCAGGGGGCAGCAGCCTGGATGGTTACTGCACCTGTTGCAGAAAGCGTCTCCACCTGTCCTTCCACCACCTTCTCCAATCCTGATTGGCCAAGCACGTCACGCGGAAGGAAGTGGAGAACCAATGAAAATCCAGCCACACCCCTCCTCTGGTTCTCCTTCTTCCAAGGAAGGAAGAGGGAAAGATTTAAATTAGGTAGCAGATCAGGTTTTGTAGCTCTTGTACCCAAATGGTTCTCCAGAGCTGCAGGACCTGAGAAAGGTTTCACCTAAGAATGGAAAAGAGTAAAATCAGCACACGACAGTGATTCGGCCATGTCAATGTTTACAGCAGCTCAATTCACAACAGCTCAACGATGGAAACAACCTAGGTGCCCTTCAGCAGATGCATGGATAAAGAAATTGTGGTACATAGACACAATGGAATATTACTCAGCTTTAAAGAGGAATGAAATTATGGCATTTGCCGGTAAATGGATGAAGTTGGAGAATATCACGCTAAGCGAAATAAGCCAAACCCAGAAAACCAAAGGTCAAAGGTTTTCTTTGATATGTGGATGCTAATTCATAGTGGCGGGGTGGGGTGGGGGTGCGGCAAGTGGGGAAAAGGTTGGGGAAGAACTTTGGATTAGGTAGAGAGGAGTGAAGGGAGGGGAAGGGGCATGGGGGAAGGAAGGACAGTAGAGTGAAACAGACATCATTACCTCAGGTGCATGTATGACCAATGTGACCCTGTAATATGTACAATCAGAAAAATGAGAGATTACACTCCATTTATGTATGATTTATCAAATTGCATAAATGCACTCTACTGTCACATATAACTAATTAGAACAAATTTTAAGAATTAATTTAAAAAAAAAAAAGAATGGGAAAGAGCAAGTCACAGGTGGTGGGTTTCTTTCTTCTTGGTTCCCATCAAGGCGAGCCCACCCATTGAGCTGCTTATACCCACCACGGACGACTCGCAACTAAACTGAATAAAGTCCTTCCTCCGGGACCTTGTTATGTGATCCTTAATGTATGATAGTAGGGTTCTGTTCCCTTTCACAGGCAGGAATTGGGCATTCGCTGGAAGAGCCGCCATACAAAGAGATTATGGAAAGGTGACGAAGATGGCAACATGATTCTAGATTTGCTCCAAATCTTCCCATAAAAATGTCCAGAAGGAGGGGGCTGGGGAGATAGCTCAGTCGGTAGAGTGCTTGCCTTGTAAGCACAAGGCCCTGGGTTCGATCCCCAGCACCCAAAAAAAAAAAAAAAAAAAAATGTCCAGAAGGAAAAAAAAGTGTAATAACCAGGAGAGGGTGGTGGCTGGCACTCGATGCCCCTGGTGCCCCAGATGGCCTGTACTGGGCGGACGCGCCCATCCCCCACACTGGAGAGTTGCTCTCAGCTGCAGAGGAACCTCTTGTCTGCGATGCCTCGAATTTCAGGAAGCAGCCCACGCCAGCGAGAGACGTGGGGAGAGAGGCCACCCCCTCAGCTGGGGAGGACAGCTCTCAGGTGCAGTTCACATGTCAGAGCTCCCTGTGGGGTCCCACACCTCTGCTCAGTCCCTCCTCTGCCATCTCCTGCCTCCTTCCCTCCTCTCCTCCTGGGAGAACTTCCCTAGTTAATCACATGCATGACAAACCTCATCGCAGGCTGCATTTCCAGGGAGACTCGCCCAAAACCAAATGCAAAACCAGAAAACACTTCAACAGAACTAGATGACACCGTGTCCCACAAATCCCAAAATTAAGAAGGAGTGGGGACAGACCATCCATAGCTGCTGGGTATACATGGTATTAGCAATTGCAAGATGACATGGAAGGAAGGAAAAGGGGTCCTCCTGAGACCACCCCCAAACCACCATCTGATGCTCACAGGAAAGCAAGTCCGTGCTGGGAGGGGGTCCTGCAGATGGTAGCTCCCAGCTGCATGCAGGGGACTGCCAGAAGAGAGTGACGCATCCTCGAGAAGTCTGGCCCCTTGGGTTCTCCAGCCTAGCACGTCGAAGCTCTCTTCCAGGACAAAGCCCTGCTGGTTCAGTCAGACCCAGCCAGAACAACTGCAGGGGAGGAAAGGTTTATTTGGGGGCTCACGGTTTCAGAGGTCTTAGTCCACAGAAGGCCGGCTCCATTCCTCAGGGCTCGAGGTGAGGCTGAACATCATGGTGGAAGAGCGTGGCTCACAAGGTGATCAGGAAGCAGAGAGAGAGGTCTCCACCCGCCAGATACCAAATATATACCCCAGAGGCACACCCCAAAGAGCCACTTCCTCCAGCCACACCCCACCTGCCTCCAGTTCAGTTAAGCCCATCAGGGACGAATTCACTGATTGGGTCAAGACACTCGTGACCGAATTGTTTCTCCTCCGAACCTTCCTGCACCGTCTTACACGTGAGCTTTGGGGGACACCTCACGTCCAAACCGTCACACCTGCACTGAGGAAGAGCTGCTGAGAGTGGAAGCCAAACAGGACAGGGACAAGAGGGCCAGAGGAAAGAGGTCCTGTGTGAGCAGAGGAGGGAGGAGAGAATGGACACACCTACAGGCATCAGACCATGTCGTGGATGCAAACTGACGCTGAGCCCAGAACCAGAGGTTGCTCAAGTTTCCCCGGCCTGATTTTCTACACCGAGCACAGGAAAACTCACTTTCCTTAAAATCAAGTAACAAAGGGGCATCACTCTCAAATCCCATGCAATACGATAAGAAAAAAAAGAGAGTCAAGAGACAATGAAAGCGGGTCAGACACATTCCCATGGAAAAGGGTGGAGGGGACTCTAACCTAGTATTTCCAAACAGACCAAATGAAATGAAGAAAATGGCTGAAAAAATGTATATACTACAAGTCCCTAAAGAATAAATCCCAAACAAGTGAAACAGAACAAATATTAAGGACTATCCACCAGATAATCCACCAGAAAGGCTAAATCTGAAACTTATTCTTGAAAAAAAAAAAATTAGATTTTCAATAATAATAATACTTTGAACATCAGGCAAAAAAGACAAAATCACTTACAAAGATAAATAAAACCAGACTCATTAGACTTTTGGTGGGGGGGGTACTGGGGATTGAACCCAGAGGTGCTTAGCCACTCAGTCACATCCCCAGCCCTTTTTTAAATATTTTATTACACACAGGGTCTCACTGACTTGCTAAGTGCCTCACTAAGTTGCTGAGGCTGGCTTTGAACTCACGATCCTCCTGCCTCAGCCTCCTGAGCTGCTGGGATTACCAGCATGCGCAACCGCACCCAGATCATTCATTAGACTTTAACAGCTTAACTTCATGCTAGAAGGCTATGAAGTATCATATTTAGGATCCTCAAAGAAATGAAATATGAGCCAAGAATTTCCATCTTTAAACTGACCATCCAACGAAATTAAATCAAAAAGTCTCTAAATATTCAAAGTAAAATAAGTGAATCTAACTAGGTATTCAATTAGTATCATAAACACATAAGACAGGAATTTTTCAAGCATCTTTAAAATTTGACACATAGCCCAAGAGTAAAAAATAACGATTTACCCACAAGAGTCAGAAAAGGGTATTCGATCAAAATTTGTACAGGAAGGTTCACAGAAGCACGATTCACAATAGTCAAAAAGCAGACACGACCCAAATATCCGTCAACTGAGGAATGGATAAACAAAACATGATCTGACACCTGCTACTCCGTAGATGAACTTGAAATCGAGATGCAGGTCAAAGAAGCCAGACAGGAGAGACCACCTATGGTGTGATTCCATTTACAGGAAATGTCCAAAATGGGCAACTCCATAGAGACGGTAAGGGAGTCCTGGTTTTCAGAGGCTGAGGGGAGGGCAGAGCAGGAAGTGACTGCTTAATGGGCACAGGGCTTCTTTTTGGGGGGCGATGAGGAGCTAGATACTGATGGGTGGCATAAGATTCTGAATGTACTTAATCCACTGAATTGTACACGTTCCAGTGGTTAAAAGGGCGAATTTCATCATATGAATTTTACCTCGATCGAGAAAAAAAACCTTCAACTGTTTTCCCTAATCATATTGATGGGGTAAATTATGGTATTGTTATTTCCAGACTCTTGTGTGTGATGTGGGATGTTGCAGAATGAATCAAGAGAATAAACACGTTACGGGTCGCGGTGGGGTGCACCTCTAATCCTCAGGAGGCTGAGGCAGGAGGATCGCAAGTTCAAAGCCAGCCTCAGCAAGGGAGCAAGGCCCTGAGCAACTCAGAGAGACCCTGTCTCTAACTAAAATTTAAAAAGTGGCTGGGGAGGTGGCTCAGTGGTTAAGCACCCCTGGGTTTGATCACAGTTACCAAAAGAAAAAAGAAGAAAAAAAAGAGAGAGAAAGAGAGAGAGAGAATGATCACATTAATATCTTTGGGAACTAAGAGTCTCAGCAAGGAGGAAAAGAGATCCAGATGAAAGCATTTGAGGTTAAATAAAAACCTTATCACCAGGATTTAACTGGAAATGTCCGTATGAATTTATTGTGTGTTCTATTCCTTTAAGCACACACCTATGGTCTACTGAAAATTCCTAGGAATGACCACCAACTCCAGTCCCTGGCACCATGTCTGGCACAACTGGCAGAAAATGTTTGTGGGAGATCAAGGAAGGGAGGAGAGGAGGGCAGAGAGAGACCGACGGTCAGAAGAGAAGGAGGGAAGACCAAGAATTCACGGAGAAGTTCTAAAAGAACACTGGAATTAGTACCGTTGTTTACCTCGAGGGGGCGCAGCTGAGATCTGTCGCAGTTTACTTAATACCCTTTGGTTACTTGAGAGTATCTTAAAGAATACATAAGAACTTTATTACAAAAAGACACATTTTAAATCAACGCCCTCAATCTAATTGGCAATATGTATTACAAACTTCAAAATTATGCTTGAGACAAAATAACAGAGCTTTGCGCCTGTGGACGTTGCCAAATTATTTGTAATATGGGAAATTTCCAAATATCGAGTACGTTCGATAATAGGGCATCGCTTCAGTTAATTATGCTACATGCATATATTGGAACACTATGAAGTCATTCAAACTCACATTCTCCAGAACCATTGAATGAACAGGAAAATTTCTGTGATGTATTATTAAGTGGAAAAAAAAAATTCTAAAGAGTCTTGTATGTAAGAGCCAAAGAATTTTTTTAAATGTGTGTATACATGTGAATTATACACAACCAATGCTATTCACATACAGAGAAAAAAAAATTGGATCTAAGGATGGATATAAACCAAAATGTTAAAGGGCTTACCTCTGAGTCATAAAAGTATGAGTAATTGTAATGTTTATTTCTTCAGTAACCTTATCATTATGGTGTACCTACAAAGTATTTCCTGTATTTCCCTTTTTATGAACATGTTTTACTTTTGTAATTCAAAAGGAGCAATAAATGTTCATTTCAAAGATATAAAAAGGATCTCTGAGAATGAAATGTAATATAGCAGCACCATCCACTTCCTCTAAGTGGACATGGGACCTGACCAGTGCCGGCCTTGAAGGGAACCGGGGGAAGTGGGGAGCCAGGCTCCGCTTCTGCCCAGGACAGAACCATCATCACCCCAGCGGCCACTGCCCTAGCTCCTTGTGGCCATCCTTCACCCAGCCGGCCTGTGCCTGCAGTGCCAGCTCCTCAGGAAGCTGAGGCAAGAGGATCGCTTGAGCCCAGGAGTTGCAACGCAGCCTGGGCAACATAGCAAAACCCCACCTGCAAAACAAGCAAACAAAAATGTACAAAACCCATTCACTCCTCTTCCTTCCCATCTGGTTGTTCTCTTCCCCCACACCAGTCTTTGAAGAGTCTACACTGATGCTTGGGGTCATGTCCCTTGGTTGATGCAAATGGTCAGACAGCAGTGGTTCTTGACAACCTGCATCCCTTGGTTTTTCTGGCAAAGCAGGCTGCGTTACCCCTGGAGATACCGTCTCCCCGCTCTCAGCCAACGCGCTACGGGTGAGGCTCCTTCCCCAGCCCAGCATCAGAACATGGAACCCAGGTTCAAGCCAGTGAGAACATTCAACCACAACGAGGGGTCCAGGGATAATACTGTGGCCCAATCAGAGCCCAGGAGGCTTAGTTACAAGGAACAGACACCTGGCATCCGAAGACCAGGGTTTGAATGCTCTCTCGGCTTCTCATTGGCTGTGTGACCTTGAACCCGTCATCCTTTCTGAACTTGAGTCTCCTCATGTGTCAAACAAGGTGGTGTCCAGACACCAGCTTCGCAGCCTTGTAGTTGAATCAAACGTTGAGAATTTAGATTTTTATCTTAAAAGCCCTTGACAGATGTGAATGAGGAGAGGCCTCCAACTTATGTTTTGAAAAAAATCCACTTTGGCTGCTGGCGGAGATCGGGTTGCGGGAGGGCAAACGTGAAAGCAGAGACCTGGTAGGAGTGGGCTTGGAAGACCAGGCTGATGACCTTCACCCACTGTCCCTCACCAAGTGACGGCTGCAGTGGGAATCACCAGATTTGCCAAATACCAGCGCCACAGGCCATCTTACCTTTTTCCGTGTTGTTTTCACATAAATGAACCTTATGCTCCGATAATCCTCATTCACAGTAATGATAACCATGGAATCTCAAGTTTCATTAATAAGAGACGTAGAGATTTCTAATCCACATTAAAATAAGCATATCACTATTAATTGTTTAAAAATATTTTTAGATGTCGATAGACCTTTATTTTATTCATTTCTTTATATGTGGTGCAGAGAATCGAACCCAGTGCCTCACACAGGCTAGGCAAGTGCTCTATGCTCTACCTCTGAGCTACAACCCCAGCCCTCACTATTAATTTTTAATGACTATGTACAAATCACTCAAATTCATCTCAAATATTACCAGTAGTAGTCAATAGACCCCATCAGAGGGGCAGCATAAGGGACAGAAAGAAATGATTTCCTCTTGGGCTGGGGTTGTGGTTCAGTGGTAGAGCACTTGCCTCACATGTGTGGGGCACTGGGTTCAATCCTTAGCACCCCATAAATAAAATAAAGGTAGTGTGTCCATGTACAACTTAAAAAAAAAAAAAAAAAACTCTGTACATTGAAAAGAAAATTATTTCTTCTTGCCAGGTACTGTGACCCATGCCAATAATCCAAGCGACTCAGGAGGTTGAGGCAGGAGGATCGGAAGTTCAAGGTCAGCTTCAGCACTTCAGCAGGGCCCTAAGCAATTTAGTGAAATCCTGTCTCAAAATTAAAAATAAAAAAGGCTGCGGATGTGGCTCAGTGGTTAAGCACCCCTGGGTTCAATCACCAGTACCAAAAAAAAAAAAAATTTCTTCTTGTTATTCAGAGAAAAGGAACGACTGGGCGTAAGTAAGGTGGTTTATGAAGGCCAGTTGGGATTTTTTTTTTTTTTTTACCTGTAGATGGACTTCAAGAAAGAAATCAGTTTAAAGACGGGAAGAAAAAAAAACCTCAGCCTAGCAGAAAAATTAGAGGGTGATTATTTGAATGACATTCCTCCCTTTTACAAAATGGCTCACCGTGGAGACCCTTTAAACTGAGAACTCCCGACTGAATAAGTGCCTGGTACAATCATTAACTGCTTGACGGAAGGCTTAGGGGCAGGTGGGGAGGAAGGAGGCGGTGAGCAGGAATCTTAAAGCCAAGCCCTGGCCTATTTAAGACCAATTTGAAATGAAGATTTCAGAAACTCTGAAAGTATAATTTAAGTGAATGGGCTAAGTAGGCTTCCACGAATAACTTCCACTTAGACAATGTTTCTCAAGAATATCCCACTCGGCAGCCATTAAAAAGTGTGTTTGGGGAGAATATCTAACGACATTGGCAACATCTCAAAAGCAGGTGTCAAATCAGCATGTCCAGCATGATTCTAATTTCAGATTTTAAAAAGGACTTCTATACATGACATTAAAAAAAAAAAGAGAGAGACTGGGAGTCTACATTTAAAACACAAATGCTCACAGTGTTTATATGTAGATGGTGGGATTCGACGGATTTTGTTTTTATTCTTGCCTGTATTTTACCCCAGTTTCTGACTATTTTAAAGTACAACATGACAATTAAAGGATGTTTTCCTAAAAAAAAAAAAAAAAATTAAGAATTCATCCATGGTCCTTTGCAAATTAGAACATTCCCTATTGGCTGAGAATATAAATAGGCAAACTCTCACGAGATGGGTCGGATCCCTGATTTCAGATATGATGATCTGATGATGGTTAACATTTTGTAACCACTTATTATATGTCAGGCACATATAGCTAATCATGGCGCTGACTCCTCACCGCACCCTATGAGATGGGTATTTATTACCTCCACCTCCAGTTTTCCAAGTGAAGAAACTGGGGCTCAGAGCAATGCTGTGACATGTTCAAGGTCAGGAACTGGCAGGTGGCAGAGAATCCAGGTCTCCTGAATTCTAATTCAGGGCTCTTTCTTCTCCATGGCATTGGTTTTCTACAGATGCCCTAGTTTATGGGCTGAAAATATCCCATAATTACCCCATAAATTAGCTATCGAATTTATTTATTCCTTGCATTTAACTTATTATTTAGCATTTAAAGGACACATTACATTGAGCAAGAACCATCAATCTTTCACATAACGCTCTGGTTAATAACTTGGTAATTATAATCCGCAGTCACAAAGCTGAACGTGCTTACCGTTTCCATGGTGCCGAATCCCCTTTTAAGGAAGAGTGCTCATCAATTATCTCTGACCTGCCTGCTCTGTGAATTTATACCCTCCCAGACCACTAGCACTTACCCTGGTGATCAGAAGGTTCAAAAGTAATTGCAAAGCCCCTAAACTGTGTATATAGGATCTTTCTCAATGTGGTATCAGAACATTATTTAGCCATTCCATGATGCTCATACAATTATTTATATTCACTCTGTGCTAAGACTTCCACTAACTGCTATGCTTACAAGAGGAATAACAGAATGTAGTGCTTATCAATCCTGTCAGATCCAATATCCCCATGTATCAGTCAGTTTCTGATGCATAACAAACAATCCCAAAGTCTGAATGACTTGTAAGAATAAATATCTAATTTTTTTTTACCCTTGTGTCTGTGGCTGGCTATGCTGAGACCACTGGAATCCCATGGGCTTGACACTTTGGGTGGGTCTGGGTCTATTCTAAGGTCCCACTCTTCTCAGTTCAACAGGCTCCCAAGGCATTTTATTTTTTCCATAGCAAATGGCAGAAACACAAGAGAACTAATGGAAATACCTGGTGATTCTTGAGAGCCAAGCTCAGGACTCAAACACACTTCCATTCTGTCCATGTTCCACTGGTCATAAGAGCCTCAATGCCAAGATCAAAATGAATGAGGCAGGGAAAGAGTCTCCACCCACTTCAGTGGGAGGTCCTACCCAGTCATGTGGCAAAGCATGCTGCTCTGTAATTCCATGAAGGGAAGAGGGAAGAATCTGGAGCCAGGGTCCATTCTAGCCAACCTTTAAAGCAAATAATGTGACTTTAGGGTACTGGAATGAAATTCAGAAAGAACTTACCTACATTCACGATTTTCACAAATCAATTTCACGTGGAAATGCTAAAAGACAGAGACACTCAGAAACTGGCACCTAACCAAAATAAAAAAATAAATAAAAACACAGTTCGCAGTCAGAGCTACAAAAGCAAACTGGCTCAGGCACGTGGTATTGGCCCCTCCGGGACCTGGAACAACATTTTCGCTGGTGATGTGAATTTTCTGAAGTGGCGAACAACTGTGGATGAAGATTCTTTTAAATAATCTACAATTGATCTTGATGTGCATTATGGGTTGCACCCCTCTAAGAAGCAGAATATGCTAACGCCATGCAAAGTAAACGCTATATTTATTTGCAAAATAGGTTTTGATGATTATCAACAGATTTTTTTCACCTACCTAAATGTCTGGAAGGACACTGGAAAGTCAAGCAAGACACAGGACAAGTCTTCCCTACACATTGCTGAGGGTTTAGCTCACCTATGTGCTAAAGTAAATCATGCCAATGTCACCCATTTCCCATCAGTCGAACTACCAGAATCATCCCCACAAATTTCTGGAATATCACCCTAAGGGGTGATATTGCTCCTGTGAGAATCACAAGTACTGTATTAGAGTGAAGTGTTTGATCACCTAGGCCTCACTTGGGATACAGACTCAACCTCCTTTTTTTAATATTTTTTTAGATGTTGATAGGTCTTTATTTTATTCATTTATTTATATGTGGTGCTGAGAATCAAACCCAGTGCTTCACACATGCTAGGCAAGCACTCTGCCAATGAGCCACAACCCCAGCCCCCTCTACCTCCTTTTTATTAGCTGTGTGACTTTGGACAAATTGCTAAACTACTCTGAGCCTGCCTTACTCAAATGTGACTTTAAGAATAAATGACAACAGAATGGGAAATGAAACTCAGTGGTAGAGCGTTTGCCTAGTCTTCATGAGTCCCTGGGTTCAATTCCCAGCATCACACACAAAAAAGAAAGAAATCAATAAAAGTCCTCACCTAATGGTAATGCTAGTCACTTAACTTTATTCCCATTACGCAGATGAGGAAACTGAGCCTTGAATTAAATGTCTTTGAATGTCTCTCCTCCTCCTCTCTATTCTGATCTGGTCCAAAGATGAGCAGTAACCAATGTTCTGTTATGGGTTAGCTTTGGAAGAGCAGTGAGACTGGAAAGGTGGTGGAATTGACAAGAAAGTTCATGAGTGGAGGCGATGATTGACAAGGAAGTCCATGAATGGAAGTAGTGATTGACAGGGAAATCCATGAGTGATTGACAAGGAAGTCAATCACTACTGGGTGGAGCCGGAGTGCATTCAAATTCCGGCCGGGACACGTCATGGTCTTATGATGAAGAAAAGGCCCTCTTTCACATCCCCATCAGTGTTACCACCTGGGACTCTCAAAAGCCAAAACAGGCTCTGAGAAAGACGTGGCCTTCAGTGGGGACCCTGCAGGAAGTTCCGGAGGGGCGGCATGCAGGGCAGACTCCAGATCCACCTGCCAAACCCCGGCACTGGCACTTACCATCTGTGTCTCCATGGCACCTCCCTGTGCCTCAGTTTCCTCATCTGTTAGAGGGAGTGACGGTGTGTCCGTCACAAGTTGTGACACAGTGTCTGTAAACCACCTGCAACAGCGCTGCCTGTGATCGACTCCGCACCACTGTGGGATGTCTTTATCGAGGAGATCAGAACGAGTGGTGTCCACCCCTAGGTTTGATGTGGTCATAGAGACCCACCATGGACGATAAAGTGACCACAACAATGGGTGAATGGATGAACGGTGGCTGGAAACAACTTTGGACTTCAGAAACACGGGTCGCAATGGGGCATTCAGCCCTCTGGGCTGCTCAGCCGCCGTACCATGTAGTCTTTCAAACACACAAAACCCGGCTGGGGTGCCCAGGTGGGCCACAGCGGTTACCGTCCTAAATGAACCACCACCCCCAGCATGGGCCGTACACCGACTCAGCCTGACACCCGAGGGCTTAACCCCCCTCAGCAGCACTCACGGAGGAGCGTGAAAGAAGGGGACCCCAAGAGGAAGAAAAGAAGCTAGAAGTGGGAGGAGAGGAGAGCCCAGGACAGTGCCCGATGCCAGGCAGGCCCACGCACGTGTGCCCAAGGGGTGGATCGATGAATGAACGACTGCCCGATTCTGCCCCTTTTGAAGCTGTAAATCAAGACCTGAGATTTCCAGAGATGAAACAATAATCTCAGTTCACTCGCTTTTAACATGTCAATAGCTTCCTGAGAAGGAGATACGAAAATACCCCGTTTTCCCGTGGTAGGAAAACCACGGATATCTCATATTCCAACAAAGGCTCTGCCTCTTCTGGTCTATGTGACCTGGAGCAAGTCACTGTGATTCTCTGAGCCTCATTTTTCTCATAGATGGTCCCCAAGAATCTGCGCGGAGTCGACCTCACGTAACATTATGAGTGTTCATGGTGCGTGAGAGATAATATGTGTGTACGTGAGACCAGCGCAGCGCTTATTAGTTATATTCATTTCAACCCAATACAACTGTTGAGTTGTTGACTTGAACAATGAATATGCACCACGGTACATTATGGGGGATGGGTGACTCCTTAGTTCCACACCGAACTCAAGGGTTTCTAGAACACTAATGCTCTGGCCACAATTTGCTTAATGCTCAGTAAATAAGGCCGTGCATTCCCTCACAGGTCTGCACAACTCAGTGAGTTATTGCTCATCCCATATAAGTCCCATCCTGTCCCCAACCACACTGCATATCAAGCAATCATGAAAACCGCAGGGCACAGGGCGGTAGCATTGGCGCGGGGTTCAGCGGACCTTGCTGTCTCCCGCGCACTTCCGTGGTGACCTGCGGTTATCTAGGCAGCTCTGCTGATCTTGGTTGGACTCATTCCGGCCTGCTGGCTGTCAGCTGATGGAGGGTGGCCTTGGAGGGGTGACTGAGACACCTGGCCTCTCATCCTCCTGCAGGCTACCCCAGGAATCTCCCCAGGACAATTGCACGGGACCTGGAAATCCAAGGAGCTCGTTTTTCCAGACTTCTGCTTGGACCACCTCTGCTGATGTGCCCCCGCCCAACACAAGTCCCGGGACCACACGAATCCAAATGTTTGTTCCTCTCCTTCCACGAAAGGAGCCGCAAAGGGCGTGGAGAAGGAGGGGAACCCTGGGTTGAAAATGAATGCAAGGGACAAGGAATGAAGACAGTAAGGCAGTCCTGCTCCACACTCTCTATTCCACAGGGAGAAAAGGGGGGCGCACAGAGGCCAGTGCGCTGCCCAAGAAGACGCCAGGTAAGGAGCCCTGCTAGCCAGAGGGACCTGGGCCTGCCAGATGGTGCCCTTTCAACAAACAACCCTGTGTCTCCTCCTACGAGGCTCAACAAGGAGGCCCTGGTGTGCGCGGGACATCGTCCATGCCCAACTAGGCAACGCTGAGCCTAGAGCTTTGGTTTTATGTTCCTTAATGATCTGGTAGTTATGTTTACTGCTTGCCGATGAAGGGTGCCATCGCCGGTTCCTTGAGGGCCTTTATTTGACCCCAGACTGTGCAGAGATTCTGACAAGATACAAAGGCGCGAGAGGCAGGAGGAGCCAAACCGGGTAAAAACTTGTATTTTGAAATGCCTGCCAGCTAACTCCTCCCGCCTAAGCCTCTACCACCAACTCGATTTGCGTTAAACAGGCTCGATTATTTAGGATGACTAAGGCCAGTGGAATGATTTCTTGGATAGAATGAAATGAATGGGGAAGAATTCAACCATCAACTCATGGATGAGTCAGTGTTCTCCAGAGGAACAATGAAATATGTATCTCCATATATTTCTACTGACGTCTATTTATCTAGATAGGTAGAGAGAGACATAAATATAAATAGCAACATACTGGAAGAGATGTGTTACGAGGCATTGGCTCATGCAATTACGGAAGTTAAGAGTCCAGAACTTGCCAACTGTAAGCTGGAGACCCAGGGAAACTGTTGTGGTTTGAAGACCTGAGATTTAGCCTTCCACTGCCTCTGTGTTCTGTTCCCAGTCTCAGTGATTCAGATCATTCCCACCCACACTGGGGAGGCCCATCTGCTTTACTTGTCCCATCAGCTGAAATGCTCAGAAATAATTTCCCAGATTCACCCACCCACAAATAATGTCTAACCTGCTATCTGGGCATCCCATGGCCCAGTCAGGTTGACACATTCTATCAAACAACAGAACCCGTTATGCAAATGTTTACTGAGCACCTACTACAAGCGAGGCCCTGGAATACAGACATAGTCAGAGAACACAGAAGTCCATTGTCTTGTATTCATTCAGCGGTCACTCAGTCAGTACTGATCTTGAGCACCTACTGAGTGCTCACTGCTGTGAGGGTCGCCAAGAATGCTGAGCTGAACAGGATGGGTGGGGCCGCTGATCTTGGGGTGTACAGATGGGCAGATGGACAGGTGTTAGATGACTCATGGCCCAACTAAGCAATGACAACTGTGATCAGTGCAGCAGAGGGGAAGCAGAAGTTGTGAGGGACGGTCAGAAAGGCCATGATCAAGAATACAAGTAACAATAAGTGTTGGCGAGGACGTGGGGAAAAGGTTCACTCATACATTGCTGGTGGGACTGCAGATTGGTCCAACCATTATGGAAAGCAGTATGGAGATTCCTCAGAAAACTTGGAATGGAACCACCATTTGACCTAGTTATCCCACTCCTCAGTATATACCCAAATGACTCAAAATCAGCATAGTACAGTGTTGCAGCCACATCAATGTTTATGGCAGCTCAATTCACAATAGCTAAGCTAGGTGCCCTATGACAGATAAATGGATAAAGAAAATGTGGTACATATACACAATGGAATATTACTCAGCTTTAAAGAAGAATGGAATTATGGCATTTGCTGGTAAAAGGCTGGAACTGGAGACTATCATGCTGAGTGAAATAAGCCAAACTCCAAAAACGAAAGGCTGAATGTTCTCTCTGATAGGCAGATGCTAACACACAGTCAGGGGGCAGGGGAGGGAAGAATAGAAGTTCATTGGATGAGTCAAAGGGGAACAAAAGGAAGGGAAAGGGGATGGGATTAGGAAAGACAGTAGAATGAATGAATGGGACATCGCTTTCTTATGTTCATGTAGGAATACAAGAGCAGTGAAACTCCACTACTATCACTTGGCCTTGGTCTGCCAGGAGCTGATCTGCTGGCCTGCCCAGCTCGGGCCTGGAGTCTTCCTGCTGAGCATGAGCAATTTCACCATGGAGTGTAAGGCCACCCTGAGACCACAGTGGGGCAAGACAAGACGTGAACACTGTCCAAAACACCACAATGACCACACGTCCCCCGTCCTAATACCAGTGGCTCTTGGGGCAGTCTTCTCTCTCGATTTATTGAGGTCCCCACAGGATGACTCCCGCTTCCTGCCGGGATCCAATCCAGAGACAGTCTCGCCTCCTAGAACCCTCCCCTAACTCACCCGAAGTCCAGATTCTGAAGTCAGTCCTCCCTAACCCCCGCTGACTAAGGTGCCCCACGACTCCCCTGGCACCTGCTCTCCGTCCCTGAAATGAATAATAATCCCAACTTGTTCAACAGCCAGTGTGTTGCTACTGGGCTTTAGCAGAAGGCCCTTGACCCTGGTAAAGGCTTTTAAAAGATCTGAAGAATCTAAGCTCTCCTCCAAAAGCACTTCGAAGTTTAAGGAGGCACGAAAAAATTACTTGGATGCATAATTAAAATTGATCATGGCTAACAAATTAGTTTATGGTAAATTTAAGAGGCGACTGTGTTTTTATGTGTCATATAGACACTTTCAGAGTACAGTGGGACCTTTTCTAAATAATGTGCCTGATATACTTTTACTTGTATTTGAAGCCAAGTTTATTGTCTGAAATCATGATGAGGTTTGGAGTTTTCCTATCTCTGGGAGTTGGGCACATCTCCAGTTGACATTTCTCTTCAGAGTCTCAACCTGTGTTACTAATTGATTCAGGGGCCTTGAAAGTGACCTCAGGCCTCTGGCACCTTGACCTCACTTGACCAAACCAGAACTCATTACCTTTCCCTAAAAATCTGGCCATCTGGCAATTTAGAAGAACTTATCAAAATTTTAAATGTGTTTAACCTTTGACCCTGTAAAGCTACTCTGAAATTTTTATCCTATAAAATTCACTGTCACAAAAATCTAAAGATACACAAAGTCATTCCTTGCTTTGTTGGTAATAACAGAAAGGAAAAAAAAAAAAAACTGGAAACAACCCAAATTTCCATCAATAGTCGACTGGCTAACTAAATCTTAATAGAACCACACAGGTCCCTACTCAGTATCCCGTATAACCATTGGCAGTGTAACATAAATGTGTATGAATGGGGTTGGTTTGGAAAGATGCAGGCGGGGGGGAAATGTGCTCAGGACCAGGGATGCAGCTTGGCGATCCGATGCTTGTCCAGCGTGCACAAAGTCCTGGGTTCAATGCGTGCACCAAAAAAAAAAAAAAAAAAGATATGCAAGGGGTTGGGGGTGTGACTCAGTGGTAGAGCGCTTGCCTGGCACGTGTGAGGCAGTGGGTTCGATCCTCAACACCACATAAAAATAATAAAGATTTTTTTTTTAATTTTAAAAAAAAGATATGCAATAAGATTCCGTCACACACACACACACACACACACACACACACACACACACACACACACGCACATTTATAATGCATTTTTTATGCCATAGATAAAGTCAAATTATTTCTGGGGACCTTAATTCCCAGAACTGGAGAATTTTACACTATAAATCACGTTCGAAAGGCATATTGCATTGTGTTTAATTTTAAAAATTACATTTTTAAATTGTCTCATTTGCTACATTTCTCTCCCCCAGATTTACCAACTGTTTAATCTCCCATTTGAGATCTTAAATTAATTCCCGTTTCCCTCTCCCTCTCTCTCTCTCTCTTTCTCTCCCTTGTCCCTAAGTCCCAGTTCCTTGCTGAGCCAAACCTTTCCACCTCTGAAATATTTCTCAGATCTCCACGGCGCTCCTCCCTCCAGCCCAGGTCAGCGTTACCTGGCAGCCTCCCGCCTCCACTTGCTCACCGTGCCAAGGTACACTTTGCACTGTCTCAGAGAGCTCTTTCTGACACACTCCGCCCTGATCCCTCTGGGGCCAGTGAACCCTGTGTCAGAGGGGCTGGTTTTTGCTTTTTCAGAAGTTTAAGCAGCATCTCTGGCCTCGACCCACTAGATGTCCCTCACCCAGTTGTGACAATCAAAAAGTTCTCCAGACCTCACCACATTCCCCCGGGGCGGAAGGGGGACAAAATCACTTCCTGCTGAGAACCACGGTGGGGGCTGGGGTGGGGGACATATCTTCTCAGGACCCAGAAAGTCATTGGTCCAGGCAGCTCCATCTTCTCAGCTTCTTTCCAGTCCTTAGATGCCTACAAAACGCTTCCTCTACAAATGTCACCCTTTCTGTTCCCCATAACTTAAGTCCACATGCGTTTTACCTTGACACGAAACCAACTCTGGCCACTGTGCAGGATCTTGTTCTTCAAATCTCCAGCAACCAATATGGCAGGCATCTCCATCTCTTCATACACACCTTCTCTAGAAACCAAGGCTCTGATTGGTTGGGCGAAGGTCAGGGGTCCAGACAGCTGTCATTAGGAAAGAAGCTGCACCTGGAAGGTGCTTGGGAACCCCTGTCTCACTCCCACCCTTCAGCAGGGGTTCTGGGGTGCTTCCAAGGAAGAAGCGTCTACCTTCTCTCTTTTCCTCAGGTAGAACTTAAACTCATCTCCCACTGTCCTGGAGCCCACCCTCTCCCTCCTGCTATCAATTTTTTGTTTCAGGTCAGTCATATGCTTTTTTTTGTTTGTTTTTGCAGTGCCGGGGATCGAACTCAGGGCCTTGTGCTTGAAAGGCAAGCACTCTACCGACTGAGCTATCTCCCCAGCCCCGTCATATGCTTTTCAATACTGTTTTCAAAGAGTAGACAGGCTCCAAGGAGAAGTCCCAGATGGTTCAAGACGTTTGTTTTGCTTCTTCAGAGACCTCTCTTAACTCCCTTTGGATTCTCAGGACTGCTTCAAATAACTAAGACTGCAAGGATAGGGAAATGTCCCTTGTGCATTAAAGGGCATCAGAATATGCCGCCCACAGATTTGCCATTTTAGCATAAGGATTATTTGAAGCTGGAGACGATTAAGAAGCAGCGAAAGCAGAAGGAGCTGCTGGCCCTCCTTCTACCTAAAAGCAGGACATAAGTTTCCCTTTGTAAGGTGTTCCCCTCCCTTCCCGCACACTGGGAGGAAAACCAATTATTATTGCTTGAAACGGATGAGCCTGCACAAACAACCCATAATGCAATAATGCTTGTCTTACAGTAGTTTCCCCATAATTATATTTATAATATTAAATTATGTTATAATTTATTACTATGTAATAATAATATCCCCATAGTCATATTTACCTTCCCACAATTTTCCACTCCGAGAAGCCCAAATCCCTTGTCCTTTGTCTTGTCCCTTCTCCACAAATTTACCATTCTTTGTCAAAATGGTATATAAGCTCCTCAGTCTAACCCTCTCTGACGCTAAGAAAATAGAGGAAAGGTTTTTTTCCCTTCCTTATCATATTTTAAGTGTACTACACCCATGTGTTTTCTTGGCTGTAGCTGGAACAAATTCCCTTTGGAAGACAGCAAACAACATTTTTATATTGCATACAATTTCAAGGCTGTGGTTCTCATTCCAAGGACATTTCACGAATCCTATAAGAATATTCTCACATATATTTACATAAAATATGAGTTAAACATGTATCCAGTGTGTTGGCATCACACACACACACACACACACAACTTATTTGAATTCAATTATGAGAAAAAGAAATTTTTATCCTCTACTCTTTATGCCAATCATGCTAAAATTTGGCCTCAATGCCTCAGAGAAAGGAAGGTCATAATCAAAATTCAGAAAAAAAAAATTAAGCTAATTCCTGCCTTTTGACCTTGTAAAGACCAGGGCACTTTAAGATAATTTTGGCTACACAGAACTTTTGCCTTAAGCACTAACATTAGAACCTTTCCCTTTAACCTCCCATTCAAGAAATAACCCCCCAGCTTTCCATATCAATGGTTTTCAAACTCGAACGGTCATTATATCGATTTAATGAGTCAAGACCAGCAGACTTTTTAAAATTAAACAGAACAGAATAGAAAATATCAGAGTGTACGATTCATAGTACGATTGAGTATTGTTTCATGAGACTCTTACTTTGTTATAACTCTGTGTGTGTGTGTGTGTGTGTGTGTACTGAGTTGTAATGAAAATCATTATTCTATAATTCTGTGCTGCCACATACAGTAACCCAGAGATTCCTGTGGCTAGCAAGCACTTGAAATGTAGCTATTCAGAATTGACATGTACTGTTAAGTATCAAATACACACTAAGATTCAATTAAAAAAACATGAAGGGAAAATGCAGAATGTAGACTATTGTATTAATGATTTTATATTGAGCCAGGCCAGGTGGCGCATGCTGTGATCCTAGCGGCTCGGGAGGTTGAGACAGAGAGATGGTGAGTTCAAAGTCAGCCTCAGCAAAAGTGAGCAACTTTTAAGCAACTCAGTGAGACCCTGTCTCTAAGTAAAACACAAAATAGGGCTGGGGAGGTGGCTTAATGGTTCAATGCCCCTCAGTTCAATTCCTGGTACCAAAAAAATAAAAAATAATAATATTAATTTTATATTGATTACACATTGAAATTATAACATTTCATTTTTGGTAAATTAAACTAAAGAGAACATTATTAAAATTAATTCTTTTTGGGGGATATCAGGGATTGAACCCACAGCACTTAACCACTGAGCCACATCCCCAGCCCTTTATGTATATATATATATATATATATATATTTCATTAGAGACACGGTCTTGCTGAGCTGCTCAGTGCCTTGTTAAGTTGCTGAGGCTGGCTTTGAACTCACGATCCTCCTGCCTCGGCCTCCTGAGTCACTGGGATGACAGACATGCACCACCACGTACGGCTCTGACTCTAATATCTTTATATAGCTTCCATCACCTTATGATCACCAAATACTTAGAAAGATCTCTTTGACGTCAGAACATCTGCCAGTTCTTCAGCGTCCACTAAGATGGAGTCCCCATCATCTGGAGGCCCTGACTCCAATGCAGAGGGTGCCCCTGGGCCCAGCCTTGGGTTCTCCTCGGCCCGGCCAACTTAATCCCACGTCGCAGAGCCCTGACAGAAGGGACGAGCCCCTGGGAACGCTCTTATTTTTCTCTTTGCCTTCTTAGTTCAGAAAGGATTAGGGCCATCCTGCCGATGATGACGCACTCCAAGCCACTCGGCATCCTGCATCACGCAGGAAATGGCTGCATGTTCGCTTCCTGTGTCGCCTCCAGACCTCTCAGTGCCTGAGCTTCGCTTCCCAGCCCCATTCCCCAGACCCTCCGTCCCTCTCTTACCTCAGAGACCTTCCAGTCACAAGCTTGGTATTTCTGCCATCCGGGGTGTGCTACCCTGGCGCCCCCCACATGCCTGAGTGTCCATGGGTGTGTGTGCACATGCATGCGCGCGCGCACACACACACACACACACACACACACACAAGCCTGCCACTCTTGACTAGTTCCAGCCTCTCTGGATCCTCCCGCGATTTCTCCTGCTTGACACCATCTACACCCAACATCTTCAGTCCTATTGATCTTAGAATTCTTCTTCCCTTCCTTGTGGTGAATAATCAGATGACAATGACCATACAGTCGCTGCCTCTTCCCCAGGTTACACTTCAGCACGAACGCCCGGCAGTTTCTCCAGGTTAACCTGCCTGCGGTGCTCGTGGCCAGGATGAATCCACGGTTGCTTCTGTGTTTATTTTGTCTCGTGTGCCTTTCCTCCACTCGACGCTCAGACCCCCACGGCTATTGGGCAGACTCCGTCAATGCCTTTTTTCCTACCGTTCAAATTCATGATAGAAAGTCAAGATGTCTATACTTGGCAAAAATTTGAATTTCTGACTTCTCTTGCAAAATAAAAGAATCCAACGATCTGAACTTAGGCAGGTGTTACTCGGGAGAAGCGTGCCCTGCCCTGACAATCTCCACGTGCAGACTGTAGTTCACTCGCGCTGCGAGTGCGTTGTGCAAGTCAGGTCTCTGCACCCCAGCGCCCCCTCCCCCGAGCTCCAGCTGGAACATCCACAGTCCCCGTGTCCCAAGGAAACGGAGGCTCAGCCACACCACCGACCCTCTCTTCAAGTTCTAACCCAGAAGCGACACACGCCTCTTCCACCCACACACCACTGGCCAAACCAGACAACAGGATGAGGTTAGTGGATCCCTCCGGAGGGGGTCGCTGGCACGTCTGCAAAGCAGCGAGACAATTCCGTCACAGAGAAATAATTGGCTAGAGCCGAAGAGTGGCCATCTCCTTCAGAGGGGACATTAGCTCCTGAATGGGAAACGCGCCTCTCTTCCTATTCATTATTCTTCATCTATGACAGCAATTCTCAGCAGAAATGTAAGTTTCTAACCCCTGCAGTGGGGACTGTTGGAAGAAGAAGTCGGAAAATGAACAAACTATACGAATTATATTATAACACAAATGAAAACCAGTTCCTTGAGACGCATCCCTTGGTGCCAAGCCCTGGATGATCAGTCATTGCCTTTCTTGGGACAACCCTGCACAACGTAGCCCCACCCATTAGCTGACTGACCAGGAGTGGACAATGTCCCCAGGCAGACTCCCCAGTATTATAGCCCAAGTGGAACATCTGTCCCCTCAGGGTCCCAGCCTGCCCCCTATTCCTCACAGCAGGGTGGATGGCATAATAAAACAGAGAGAGGCATGTTGGGGTACAGCCTTGTTCTTATTTCTTAATGACCTTGTGATCCAATACTGATCACAAACGCCTCGTTTCCCATAGTGACGAGAAAGAGAAATCTCTGCTCTCTTGCTCATAGATTCGGGGCATGGAGGGGTTGATGGTCCACATTTATTTTCTTGCTTTCTTTGCATCATAAAAGTAAGGGTAACTCAAGCTTTTCTCTAAATTTTTATCTCTAAGGAACCCTAAGATACTATGCTGAGGCACGTAGGATGTGAATTAGCCATTAAGTAAACTCCCGTCCAGTCTGCATCAGCTCTGCCTCCACGAAGCACCGGACTTTACCTCCTCCTACACACAAGCACAGGTGTCCCATTTGGGAAGTTGAGATGACATCATTCTGGTTATACCATGTTCCAGATCTTCCCTTTCTTCCGATTCTCATCTGTCCATTCCCTCATATGTATGTGTGTGCATCGGTTATACATGTGTCTGCGACTGTGTATATAAACTTCCTTATTTGTTCCCAGGAACATTTAGGATGAGGTTAGACCCTTAGGGTCATTGATGAGCCACACAGGCACGGATGCTGGCCCTCCAGGACTCGGACTCCTGAAAGGAAGACTGTTGCAATAATTGAATAACAAAAGAAATTCTTATGAAAAGTCCTAGAATAAAAGAAGTTCAGAAAGTTATAGGGAGACCTGAACCCAGACCCAGAAGGTCAAGGGACCACTGTGCAGAAGAAATCGTATTTAACCTAAAGGTGGGTGATAACTAGTGAGCAACTCCAGGCAGAGGGAACAACTCAGGAAGACCCAGAATCCCCAAAGAGCCTGGAATTTTTAAAGCACAAATGAGCCTAGTCTGGCTAGGACATTGGTGCAGGAAATCGGGCACAGAGCAGGTGGGGAAATAGTGAGAGAAGCTAATGGGGAAGGCAAGGGCCAGACCTTGTACTGCAGTTAGAACTTGATTCTGAGTGAAACAGGAAGCAGCAGAGGGTTTTGATCACGAGAGTGCTATTGATCCCATTTCCCTCTGCTGTGTGGGAATATCCAAAGCACTCAGTTACCGGAAGTCTTGACCGGGACCCCTAGAATGGATTTAGACAAGGTCCTGAAGGCGCCCTGCTCCCCTGGGCATACACCCATTGACTGATGAAGGTCCGAAGTGTCCCACGGGAGAGGGAGAAGCTGCCCAAGGGACAAGGGGCTCAGGACAGTGGAGTTTTTGTTTGGATTGATTTGGTTTGGATGGTAATCATTTGCCAATGTGCTAATTACATCTAAAAACATACATTCAAGAAAGATGAAGGGGGGGCTGGGGAGATAGCTCAGTCGGTAGAGTGCTTGCCTTGCAAGCACAAGGCCCTGGGTTCGAACCCCAGCACCGACAAAAAAAAAAAAAGAAAGATGAAGGAATTTCACAAGCAAACATGTCCTGGGATTTAGGGTGATAGGACCACGGGTCTAGTTCAGAAGGACTTTAATGTTTTAACAGCCAGTGTGGCCATTCACGGGGACAGCACATGTCCTCGCATCTGCGTCTGCACAGAACCAATAAGCCAGGATTGTATTTTGAAGGAATAAGTGATGTTCTTGCCTCTCACAACTAGTATGCTGTGTTACCCCCACGACCTTTCTGTTTCAGTGGTCAGAACACAGTAGTTGAAAGCAGAAAAAAGGCTCTTTTTTTTTTTTTTTTTTAAAGTCGTCTTTTATTTTTAATTGACAAAAGCAGGAATAAGACAAGGATGCCCACTCTCAGCACGCCTGAGCCTGACGGGACGTGACCAGTGTTTCTGACCTTTTCTTAAATACTTTTTTAGTTGTAGACGGACATATTGCCTTTATTTTATTTATTCATTTATATGTGGTGCTGAGGATCGAACCCAGTGCCTCACACATGCCAGGCAAGTGCTCTACCACTGAGCTACAGCCCCAGTCTCTGTTTCTGATCCTTATGACTCGATAAAATAGGCAGGGAGAGGCAAGGACTTGGTCATGAGGGAGCTCCTGTCCCCCTAGGGGATCTATCCAGGAAACTGCAGAAAGGGAATCAAAACCAGGGGTCTGGACTCGCTTTGAGTGTTCACCCAAGAAACCAGCAAGGAACCCAAGAGAGGAAATAGCTACAATCCAGGCACATCGATCAGTTTTCCCTGCCCTCAATTCCTGTGGTATTATTCAAATCTCTTGGAAATTAAAAAAACAAAAATAGGTTCAGGCTCTAGAAACACAAGTACAAAAGGCGTTCGTAGGTCCATTGGAAAAGTTTGACTATGTACTAGATTTTAGATGATATTATGAAACTGTTGCTAATTTTCTTAACTATGATACTGGCATTGCGATTATGTAGGAGAAAGTTCTATTACTTAGGAAAATATATGCTAAAGTAGTAAGAGGTAAAAATGTCATCATTTCTGCAAATTATTTTCAAAAAGAGAAAACAAATCCAGCAAAATGTTAACAATGGAGCTAACAAAAGAGTGTTTACAGTGATATTTTTGTAAGTTCTATATGTCTTAATTTTTGATAAATACATAAACTTTTATAACAACATTTTACAATAAAACCCATAATTATAATCATGAATGCCAGAAGTCTGAAGAAAAATATTAATGCAAAAAGCTAGGAATGATGGTGTATCCCTTGAGGAGGCTCAAGCAGGAGGATCACTTGAACCCAGGTTCAAGGCCAACCTGGGCCACACAACAAGATCCTGCCTCTTAGTTGTTTTAAAAATGATGCAGTAATATTGTTAAAATGCTTTGTTGCCTAAGGAATGGCTTGTGTTAAGTACATTCCCATATTTATAAAAACCCACACAAGAAAAATGAAGATGTAACGATACGTTCTCATGAGGAGGCTCCTGTGGCACTTCCCTCTATTTTTCATCTGTCTGCACTTTATAATATTAAAAATTAATTTAAAATGTTACCTCCAGAAAAAGGTGGATGGGAGCAGAGATCCTCAGTTGACTGACATCAAATATCTTCCACCCACCATAAGGGACTAGAATGGAAATTAAATTGAATTATGGAAAAAGTAAGAAGGTTCCTTTATGGTCATTTCTGGGTTAACAGATCAGCACACACATGGTCAGATTTCTCAGTTACAAGGAACAGAACCCAGTTTTTGCTGTTAAGCATTTTTGGGGACAGTGGGACACTCAGAATGACCAGGGAGACAGGACAGCCAGGCCTCGAAAACGGGTAGTGAAAAGCAAGGCGGGGGTCCCCCGCCAAACCCAGAGGTCAAGAGCAGCTTTGGGGGGCTGGGACTGCAGCAGCCACGGAAGTGAAGGTGCTTTAGCTCAGACCCCAGCCCCACCAGCCTGGGCACCGTGAGCTGCTATTGGTACTCTTACTGCCTCTGGAAGTCCATGGCTACTCCTGCTACCTCCAAAATAGATCTTCGCTGTCCCTTTTATACACAACCCTGCTCCCACTTAAAATCCTCACAGATGTGTGCCTCCTTGGCCAAGTCTAGGTCACGTGCTTCTTCCTGAGCTGCAGAGGAGCTTGGGAAGGCGATTACCTTGTCTTTGGAGATCTTAGTGTAGAAAGAGGGTTCCACCTCCCCCGAGAATCATCTGATGGGTTTTTAAAATTTTTTTCCAAAGATGGGATAGAGATTCTAAAGTGGGCAGAAGAAAGAAATGACAATTGTTACTATAAGGTGGTTTCCACAATTGAGCCAGGTGCTGTGTAAGAAAAAACAAAAAGGTCCAAATTTGGACTCTGCCCTTAAGAAGTAATTTTGAAACAGAGACTGGATCTTGTTCTTCTTCGCTAACCTGTGCACCTGGTAGAGAGTGAACCCCCAGCAAATATTTGCTAAATAAATAAAAATAAATGAACAGTCTTCCCTGGACAAATCAAAGAACCCCTCAGCAGACAGGGGAATGGACAAAACAACTCTCCAGCAAGAGGATTCTTGGAATTTATAATCCTGCCTAAGAGTGGCTGAGTCGCACGGTGGCCTGCCAAAGACTCTGTATGTGTCAGAAGCTAGAAAATCTGCATTGATATGCTGCTAATTCTTAACGCGACCCAGATATTAAATTTTGAAAATGGATTCACTTAGGAAACCAGTTCAAATTCAACGTAAATCTAAAAACTTTCTGAAAAAAATTGAACAAGAAGGAAATTTGTTCTGCGTCCCTACCGAAGGCTGGATTTTCTTCTCTTGGAAGCAGGAGACCCAGTGCCATTTGTTTTGGTCGGACACTGGTCTGTGACGCCATGCTGCGCTACCGTGTCACAGCAGACACCAGCAATAATTTTATAAATGTGTTCTCCCCAGCCGCCTGCCCATGAGCTCTAATCGATTTCCGGTCACAGTGTGCACATTTCGTGCCAAAAGGCTACGGTGGGGGTCCTGAGGGTTGGTGTGAAATCGTTTGTTCCGCGGATCTTTAAACACAGGTGAGAATCACTTCTCCTTTCAGTGGTTTTGGTCTCGGTTTCACTAAAAGCAGCGGGCTAGATTCTCTGGACTTTTCGTTTCTTCTTTCACTCAGCAAATTTATGCAGACACCCCACGATGAGCCAGGAACCATGCTGGATGTTGGGGATAGAGCGGTGACCAGAAGAGGTGCGGTCCTTGAAATGCATGGCACTTAAATGAGGTAGATGGAGACCCGTAAGCGAAGATGCAATTAAAAAGTGAATGGGAGCTGGGGAATAAAAACTGGGCATTAGAGATGAGAATAATGGGACATCTAATTTGGATTTCCAGAGAAAAACTTCCTGGGGACATTCAGGCTGCAACCTTAAGCATGAGAAGGGTTTTTTGTGAGCTAAGTGGTATCCCCACAAAACACACCTGTCGAAGACCTGAGCCCAGGTCTCAGAAGGCATTTGTAGGTAAGGCCTTTAAAGAGATAACTAAATTAAAATAAGGTCATGAGGGTTGACCCTAATCTAATCTGACCAGTGTCCTCATTAAACGAAATCTCAGCAATGCACATGCAGAAGGAAGACCTCCAGAAGATGCAGGGAGAAGATGGCCATTGACAAGCCCAGGAGAGGGGACGCAGAAGAAACCAACCCTGCTGACACCTTGATCTTAGACCCGGAGCAGCAGAGAGTGTTGTACCAGCAGAGAACTGAAAACAAAATAAACCTGTGTGGTTGGGGTTGAGGAAGAAGAAGGATCGGACCAAGGAGGACCAGAGAGAGAGGCAGAAGCCAGAAGATCCAGGACTTGGTAGACTAGATTCAAGACCTTCAGGGCTGGGGATGTAGCCCAGTTGGTAGAGTGCTTGCCTTGAGAGCACAAGGCGCTGGGTTCAATCCCCAGCACCCTAAAAAAGGAAAAAAAAAAAAAAAGACCTTGACATTTTCTCCTGAACCTTTTCCTTTATTGGTGCTCCTTAGTTCCACATGACAGTAGAATCCATGTTGGTAAAATTATACAAGCATGGAATAGACCTTATTCTAATTAGCACCCCGTTTTTGTGGGTGGGCACCATGGTGGGGCTCACTCAGGTATTTTCATGTGTACATAGAAAAATTATGTTCAATTCATTCTACTGTCTTTCCTAGTCCTATCCCCGCTCCCTTCCCTTTGTTCCCCTTTGTCTAATCTACTGAACTTCTCATCTTCCCCTCCCCTACCCCTTATCGTGGTTTAACTTCCACTTATCAAGGGAAAACTTTCCCCTTTGGTTTTTTGGGATGGGCTTATTTCACTTAGCATGCCACCACACATCAATGTTTATAGTAGCTCAATTCACAACAGCTAAACTATGGAACCAACCTAGATGCCCATCCACAGACAAAGTGGATAAAGAAATGGTGATATATATGCACAATGGAATACTACACAGTCATAAAGAAGAATGACATTTGCCAGTAAAGGGATGGATCTGGAGACTATCATGTTAAGTGAAATAAGACAACCTTCTGAATTTTTAAAGGAAATCATCAAATAATATTGGTAGAGATGGAGAGGCATGGTTTAGTAGTCACTGTTGGATATCATGTGGTCGGAGGGTGGAGGGACATTGTAGCAGGGACACTAGAGTTGGTGTTCTGACCAGTGGGAGGGATGGGAAAAACTCCGAGGTTGCTTTTACGAGGATGCTAATCCCATTAATAAGGGCTTCACCTTCATGACATAATCACCTCCAAAACCTCACAGCGAAGATTAGTTTTCAATTCCAGAATTGGGTGGGGCGGGGTGAGGGGGTGCACACAAACAGACCACCGCAGAAAGGTAATTTGTAGATGTGACCACCCTCCAGCACACACTACCTAGGAGCAAAGATATTCAGCATAATCATCAAATTCAGGGAAAATGATATTGATGCAATACTATTATCTAATAGCCCATTTTAAAATGTCGTCAATTGCCCTTAGAGTGTTTTTTCCACCATTTTATTTTCCTGATCCAAGGTCAAATCTAAAGTACACATTCCATTTAGTTGTCATGTCTCTTTCATCTCCTTTTATATGGAACAGTTCCTGGATATTTCTGACTTTCAGATATAGGTCTGAATAGCCCCGTTATTTTTGTAGACGGCCCCTCAATTTGGATGTTTTCTTGTGGTTAGATTCCAAACATGCATTCGTGACTGGAACATAGAAACGACGTGCCCTCCTCGGTACATGGTATCCTGAGGCACGTGATCCTGGCTTACCCCACCATCAGTAATAAATCACTCCTTTCTTCCAGCACGTTCTTCCTTTGACTTCTGTGGCTTCCTCCTTCCTCGCTAGCAGATGCCTCTTGGTCTATTTCATGGGCTCCCCTTCCTCTGCCAACCATAATTGCTGACCTGGCAAGTTCCTCTTCTAAGAGTCTATGCCAGGCTCTTGGCACTTTCAACTCTCCCAGGTGACTGTGTGCTCTTCTGTGTCTTGAATCTAATCTTCTGTGACTCCATTTACCACCTGTACACTGATGGTTCTCCCAACCCTCAACTCTCTCCACCCTAGATCTCTCTCCTAAACTCCAGACTCAGCCTGTGCACGAGACAGCTATTCGGGGATGTCACTGCACAGTTCAAGACGAAATGCACCCTCTTCCCCTACCCCAGGCCTGCTTCTCTGCCTCCTGTGATGAATGGCAATGGTCAGAGCCCAAGTCATTTGTCTGAATAACGAGGCACTCAGAAATTTCCAAATTTAATTATCCGGTGCCTTCCTTTCTGAAGGTTAAATTTCTTGACGAGAGAACCATGTCTGTCTCTTTTGCTGTCATATCCCTGGAAATGCCTGACACTTCAAAGTGATGGCTATTTTTCAATCAAACTCGGTTTTCTCCTTTATAAGGCAGAGATAACAGGGACCTCATAGGGCTCAGGTGAGGATAAATAAGATCGTAGATGAGCAAGTCCTTTATACATTTACCACTATTTTACCTCCTGGCTACTCGACATGGCCACAGATTAACCGCTGTGTCACCCAAGAACTGGTTGGAAATGGGGATCTCAGGTTCACCCTGAATCAGAATCCACATTTTAATAAGATTCCTGGGTGATCCACATACACAGTAAGGTTTTGGAAAGAATTGCTTCATCTCAGGCAAGCTAATCACATGCAGACCATAACGTCTTGTGGATCCACGTATGTATGACGTCATTTTTGAACATTCAGTTCCTGGTCCTTGTCACACAGGAAGCTTTCCCTAATCAAATTAAAGGAAAGGTTCACATGAGTTGACTGAGCATGGTGGAAACAGCAGGCATTTGAATCCCGACTCTTGGTGCCTGCTGTGCTTTTGACCTTACGCCCATGATGCTCCGTCTGTAAACCCCTGTTTCCTCCTCTGTAAAATGGGTCTGCGTGCACCAACCTCCTGATGTCGCTGTAGTGACTGGAGGAGTTGATGCGCCTCAAGGCTCACAACTCATTTGTGCTTAAGAAACTCGGGCCGGGATGGTTTCCCAATGGCTGTGGAGGTGTGATCTCCGAGCTTACCTATCTCTTCCACCTAGGTTACAAAAGAACAGGAACTCTCTCTGTTCTATGTCTGCTCTCCATTTCTGGGAGCTCCAGATGGCTGTACTCTTTTAAGCTACCAGTCGCTGAATTCCTACTATGCGCCAAACACAGGTTGAAGGCAGTGAGTGTCTGGGCTTTCACTTTCCCGGGGCCAGGTTGCTGCCGGCCTGTCGCCCAGGAGGCGGGCAGAGGCTCGTGCAGAACAGAAGGACCGGAAGAAACGGGAAAGGGGGCCAGATGCTGAGGGACCGACTGCCGTGCCCAGGCTCCTGTTGCCAAAGTGGATTCCAGTGAAGCTTTTTTGTTTTTTCCAAGCTTCAAATTTAACCAGCTCAAAATAATGACAAGTCCCATCTCTGCCCCCAGCCCCGAACCCAAAAAAAGGTGCTTCTTAAATATCAAGGATCTCTTACACCCAAGATGATTATGGCTCTTCAAAGAGAGAGCTGTGCCAGGTAACACAAGTCACAAAATGACAGGCTGACATTTTCTAAACCCCATTGGGGATTCTGATGAACCCTGCCCGGTGCACCCTCCAGGAAACCAACCTTGCCATAGACGCAATGTTTTGCATACAATTTGGCAGGGGATGCAATTCCCTGAAGCAAGCACATGAGTCTGCTGCTTAAAATCCCTTGATTTTAGGCTTGTTTGTTTTTCTGTGCACAGACCTTTGTGTGCGGAGGCACACAGGCAAATGCGGGGGCATGCACGCATGCGGGTACACACACACACACACACACACACACACACACACACACTCGCTGCATCTTCAATCACTTCATTTACCTCTCTAGCTCCAAAGCAGAATAAATTAACATTTTCCTGGCAGTGAAGTGGAGACATGTTTTGTCTAGAGATTACATAGATTAAATCATCAAATGCCATAATCCACCCCCTGATAAGACAGAAAGATAGACAAGAAAATGCAGATACAGCTGTCTAAGCCCCAGTGGGGAACTGCAAATTCACCTCTCAGGAGCATCCTGGACCACGGAGAAGCCCCTGTGCTCCAGCTTCTCTCCAAGGAGAAGCGCTTCTCTGATCCGATTGACATTGTTCAGAGGAAAACACATTGTGGGTGAATATGATTTTATTTTTCTTAAACTGTAGGCTCAGAGAGACCAGAGTTGCTTAGGAGCTGCTAACAACTTCATTTCTTCCTTCTTACTGAACAACTAAGTAAATTCTCAAAATACATTCTTTAATCCAAAGTTAAGCATTTCAGCTCCAAACCTCAGCAATAAAAGAGTCCAAGGGTTAGAAGCAGGAGCCCACGTGGGCTCAGACTTCCTGGGTTTCTTTGAATATGGACTCTCCCACTTCCTCTGAGCCTCAGTTTATCCACACATATAATGGGGTGATGCGAGCACTTTGTGGGATTCATGGGAAAGTCCAGTGAGGTCATTTGAATGTAGGCCTTAGCACAGTGCCTGGCCTGTGGCAAATACTTAATAAAACCCATAACTCTGACGCTGATGCCTTAGGACTCAGCAGACTCTATTCTTCTTCTTTAAGTGCACTGCAGTAATACATAATAGTGGGGTTTGTTTTGACATATTCATAAATGCATATAACACGTTTTTCCATTTCAATCCCCAGTACTACCCCTTCCCTCTCCACCTCCCTCCCCTGATCCTACTTCCTCTATTCTGTTGGTCTTCCTTGTATTATTTCTTCATTTTTAATTGGTGCATTACAGTTATCTGTAAAATTGGAATGCATGGTGATTTACGCACATATGTACTTAGCACAGTTCAGTCAACTCCATTCCCCAGTTCTCCCCCTTTGCCTCCTCCTCCCCCACCCCTGGACCCAGGTTTCTGCTCTACCGCTCTCCCTTCTAATTCCATGAAATCCCCATTTTTTATTCCTTTTTTCTCTCTAGCTTCTGCACATTAGAAAAAACATTTGGCCCTTGACTTTCTGAGAGCAGGTTCTAATCTTTTCCTTGTGGGGGGGCACAGGGTTTAACCAGGGATTGAACTCAGGGGCACTTGACCACTGAGCCCCATCCCCAGCCCTAGTTTGTATTTTATTTAGAGAAAGGCTCTCGCCAAGTTGCTTAGCACCTCGCTGTTGCTGAGGCTGGCCTTTAACTTGTGATCCTCCTACCTCAGCCTCCCCAGCCTCTAGGATTACAGGCACGGGCCACCACACCTGGCCAGACTCTAATCTCAATGGACAGAAAACAGTCCCCACATCCCACCTACTCCTTCCCCTCAACTTTTGCCTTATGCCACAGCGTCTTGGTAATGCATCACACAAACAGAATAACCCTCGGCCAAAGTCCGTGATTTTAACTCATTTGGGAGCTTTTTTGTTAATTTCTTTTATTGCAGTAAAATATATGTGACATAAAATTTACTATTTCGACAAGTTTAAGTGTATAATTCAGTGGCAGTAGTTACATTAACAATGTTGTGTAATTATCACCACCACCTAGCTCCAAAAAAATTTTATCAATCCAAATAGAAATTGTACCCATTAACCAATAATGATTCCTGATAGCCTCTACTCTATCTTCTGTCTCTATGAATTTGTCTGTTCTAGATATTTCTTTTTTTTTTTTTCTTTTCTTTTATTGTTTTTTGGGGGGTGGGTATCAGGGATTGAACTCAGGGGCACTTGACCACTGAGCCACAGCCACAGGCCTATTTTGTATTTGATTTAGAGACAGGGTCTCGCTGAGTTGCTTAGTGCCTCACCGTTGCAGAGGTTGGCTTTAAATTTGTGATCCTCCTGCCTCAGCCTCCCAAGCTTCTTGGATTACAGATGTGCACCACCACACCCAGCTATTCTAGATATTTACTTTAAGCAGAAAGGTATTATCAGTCCTTTTTGAAGGGCTTATTTCACTTAGCATGTAGGATCATCCATGTTGGAGCACGTAACAGAACTTCACTCTTTTTTCAGGTTCAATAATATTCCAGTGTATATATACACGTCTGTTTCATTCATTCATCCACCAATGGACACCCGGGCTGCTTCCACCTTTTGGTCATTGTGCAGAGTGCTCTATGAATTTTCACGTACAAATATCAGTTTGACTCCCTGCTTTCTATTGTTTGGGGTATATACCTAGGGGTAGAATTGCTGCACTTCTCTGGAAATTCTGTTTCACTTTTTGAAGAGCCGGCTACCATTTTCCACAGGAGCTGCACCGTTTTGACATTTCTACCAGCAACGCACGGGGTCCCAGCTCCTCCGCAATCTAGCAATATAGGTGACAGTCAGGCTTCTCCAAAGAAGCAAAACCAGTAGGGTGTGCGTGTGTTCCAGGGATGGGTCAAGCGGTTGGGAGCTGAGAAATCCCACACTGCAAGCTGGGAGAACGGGAGAGCCAACGATGTAACTCAGTTCCAGTTTGAAACTTCCAGAACCAACAGTGTCGCTATCCAGAAGCGGAAGATAGATGTCCCAGGTCAGAGAGAGAGAGAGAGAAAATCTGCCTTTCCTTAACCTCTTTTGTTCACTTTGACCCTGGTGATTTGGGTGGTATCCACCCTCGTGGTGGAGGGTCATCTTCAAAACTCACTCTACCATTCAAACATCAGTCTCTTCCAGAAACACCCCAAAAGAGACATCCAAAAATAACGATTCACCAGCTATCTGGGCATCCCACGGCCCAGGCAAGCTTACGCATAAAATTAACTTCTAGTACAGTAAACTTGTTTGCTAAAATACTCGGGTAGTGAGTAAGTCTAGTTCTATGGTTCTCCACTGGGGATAATTTTGCCCCCGGAGGACATTTGGCAGTCCGAAGCATTCACAACTGAAGACAAGGGGCTATTGGCATCCAGTGCAGGCCTCGGTGCTGGTGGATTGGTAAATGCTCATGACAGTCCCCCACAGCAAAGAATTATGGCCCGAAATGTCAAAAGGGCCAAGGTTTAAAAACCTGGTTCTAGTTTAAAAGTTAGCCTAGGAGCTGATCTACAAATGAGGCTCCATAGAGGCCCAGTGTTTCAGAGGAAATTTTCAAATAATAGAATTCCAAATGAAAAGAGCATTAAAAAATTACAGCATCTAGAGTCAGGCATGGTGGCAGTCAGGCCTGTAATCCCAGTGACTCAGGAGGCTGAGGCAGGAGGATTGCAAGTTCAAGGCCAGCCTCTGCAACTTAGCTAGACCGTCAGCAACTTAGCACAACTCTGTCTCAAAAAAAAATATATATATATTATAGCATGTCAAATTTTTTAAAGTCTGGAAATAATGAAATTCAGCAGTCCTATGCTAACACCAAGAACACGGCTTGGGGCTGGGAGTGTGGCTCGGTGGTAGAGTGCTTGCCTGGCAAGTCTGAGGTACTGGCTTTGATTCTCAGTATCACATATAAACAAATAAATTAAATATAGGTCCATCAACAACTAAAAAAAAAAAAAAGAACAACAACAACAACACAGGCTTTTTCATATTTCTCTGCTTTACCATGTTGGCTCTTATTCTCAGACTTGGTTCCTCGTGATCCCAACCAATTGCCTGCAAATCCAGCCATCACATCCTCACACAGTCCAATGGCAGAAAAAAAGCAGTTTTTCTCTCTGTCCAAGAAGAAAACCTACCCTAGAATCCACACGTCAAACTTTCTTTAGGTCTCCTTCGCCAGGATGGCTTCACTTGCATATGCCAGGAGAAATCACTGGCCAAGAAAATCATCGGGCTAGTGTTCGGCTGATGGACATTCATCCTCTGAGACTGAGGGGGCCACTCTCCTTGAGCTCGTGAGACGGTGAACGTCCACACATTACGAGATGTCAAAGGAACTAAGCTCATCCGAGGCTGTTTTATTCTCTGAGGCTTTAAAGCTAGTTGACCAGTCACTGGGTTACGGGTACAAATGATAAAATCCTGGTTTTCTAAAAGTGGGCTTCCCACCTTGCAGATTCGCCTGGGTCCTGGCGGTCACTGGCCATCATTGTAACTCGGCCTTGATCTCAGGCCCGTAAATCTGCTTTCCTCTCTACTGGCCGCGAGCTCAGGCTGGCTCTCCTGTTGGTGCCAACGTGACCGGAAGCCCACAGCTGAATCTCTCTGGCTTTGACGGGGCCGGCTTGGATCACGTGCCCGTTGTTGAGCACGTGGCTCAGGGAATGGAAAACCCTGAGCGGCTCCCTGGGGCCCCTCCAGGGGCTCAGGACAGGGCCTGGCTTCTGCTGGCTACTCATGACGCTGGCGGGGAAGGAAATGGTGTCAGGTGCTCAAAATGTTCAACAACCCTTAAAAGATAGAATGTGGCCGTTAAGCCCAAGTGACTACATCTGCCCTAACAACCCTGTGTTGTTTCCCCAGAGTGATGAGCATGGTAAGGGGCAAGAGATTGACAGCCCTCCCAAGCCGGAAGGGATGCTGTGTTTGCAAAACCAAAAAAAAAAAAAAAAAAAAAAAAAAAAAAAGTGCACACACCAAAAAATGTCTATACCTCTGCCACTAGGAAAGCCGAACGTCGTAAACAGGCCTTGATTCATTCCACAGAGTGCTCGCCATGGTGACTTCACCCTGGACCAGACAAGATGCTTGGGGAGGCAAATAAAATGTGGCCTTTTCCAAGAAGGATGCTGGTCCTCTGTGACTCACTCACTGCCTGACCTTGAAGGAGCTCCCTGACCTCTCAGATTCTCCGACTCATCATCCGTAACAGGAAACGGCTGGAAACTTGCTTTCTGAGTTGCTTCGCATGCTATATTCAATTAATTCTGACTTCCTTCCTGCAAACTGCTTAAAGGTCGCTGTTTTCCGTTTTTCCTAGATGCTCCCAATCAGACCCATTTGATCCTATTCGCGTGGCTTGTCACCCACCACGGAGGACCAAAAGAAAGAGGAGCAAGGTCAGTTTAGAGCCCCTCTGTGACTGCGCTACAGAACCCAGGCATCCAGTTCTCTGACAAGCCAGACGCCTTGTGGGTGACCATAGCTAGGAAGCCCAGTGCAGAAAGGGAAGTTCAGGCAGGGGGACGTGGGGAAGGCCCCCCCGGGGAGGAAGCTCTGAACCACGGGCGCTGCTTCTACCCAGCTCCCAGCCTCCGCCAGAGCCATTTCCCAGACACGTATGCAAGGGTGCTTGTCAGAAAGACTTATTGATACCCTCTGCAGATTGCAAGCTAAAATTAGCAGCGGGCGGGAAGCCAACTCCTTCAGAGGGACCGCAGGGCCCCGAGGTGTGAGCTTCCGCTGATTACTCATGATGCCGGCTTGCAAGAAAACGGTGTCAGGTGCTTCACATGTTTAGTGACCCTTAAAAGACAGAATATTGTCGTGAAGGCCAAGTGAATATGTCTGCTTTTACAATCCTGTGTTCTGTCCCCAAAGTGACGAGCAGAGGAAGAAGAGGCTGGCAGCCCTCACATGGGGAGTTGGGCACTGCGTATTGCCGTCTGGGAGGTCCAGGTGAATGGTGCCCCCCTAGGGTGGTGTACTGCTCAACCTGCACAACCATGCATGGTAGTATTTATTCTGAGCCAAAACCTAAGACAAAAGGCAGGAATCCAGAGATTGTCAATCAACCAACACATCATTGTTTGGGAAATAGCAGAAACTGTAAGCTCCCTGCATATTCCTAGAAGGTCACCTGTAGACATTTCCTGTACATGGTTATGGCTTCCTCTGTCTCTCAACCAGAAGATGTTCTTGGGGTACAGTGGACCAGGAGATAATATTACCTAGGAGAAAATATTCCCAAGAGCGACTCTCAACCAATTAACAGAAATTGGTCAATCATCAGAAACTGGTCACACTGCCCTCCGTGGGACAATTCCAGGCTGTCTTCTGACATTGTCCCTTGGAGCTGGTCTGTCCTATTTGATTGTCATTAATCACATGGGGCTATTGAGCACTTGAATGTGGCTCATCCAAGTGGAAAATAAATAAAAAATAAATAAAAACACATCAGATCTCAAAGACTTGGGATGGAAAAAAAGGATGTAATAAATCTCAATTTTTAGAGTGAGGACACACTGAAAGGGTAATACTATGGATATATTAGGGTCAATGAGATATTATTAAAGTTAATTTCTTTTTTTAACTTTTTAAATGTGGCTACAGGAAAATGCAAACACGTGGTTTACATTTTTGGCGTGCATTATTTCTGCTGGACAGAGCGGTCTCCGAGGGTCCCCAGCAGGATGGTACCCAGTTGGCCACAGCAGTGACTCTCTCTCCATCCTACCTCTTCCTGTCCTCCTTTGGTGACCCACCCCAATTTCCCACTCCTCACCGAGTTACATGGGATCGTCTCCCAAATGAGCAAGCTTGTCCCCCGATGCTTTGAGGGTAAACCAAACTAAGAAACAGACCTACCACGTTCAGGGGCCCATTTTGACTTCTGCTTTCCTTCTCCACGATTTGCATGTGATGGAGAAGGGAGAGGAGGACACCCTCCCGGAAAGTTAAACACCAGGTTGAAATAACAGAAGGGGAAATGTGCGTGATTTCCTGCCAACTGTGCAGCAGGGAGATCTGGGAGAAACGCGATTAATGGGAAGCAGTGTGGACAAGGAGGGAGGTCCGCTCACCCCCACAAGGGCTAACTGCTGTCCGGTCAGCGGCCAGGGAACATTTGAGAAGTTGGAGCAAGGTCCTTGATTCAAGGACTGACGTTGGTGCGTGACAGTGGCCTGTTTTGTTTTGTGGGGAGGACTCTGAATCAGTGTGCGTCGAGAGGGAGGGAGCCAGGGAGCCAGGCCCGATTCTCTTCTTCCATTCTGCTCCTGGGAACCGAGCTGGCAGGGGAAGTACTGGAGCCTGTTCCAGAACACCACACCAAACGCTTTCCCCACAGGGACCACCTGCTCTGCCCCTTCCCCGTTAGCCCGGGCTTTCCCTGCCTGAGATGAGGCCTGCAGCCCAGAGGGTTACTGAGCACTCAGTACCCCAGGTACTGTGCACACCGCCATGCGGGAAGCCAGGAGCAGAGGGGGAGCTTTCGGGAAGAGCAGAAACCCTACGCCATTCAGGCCTTGAACACAGGCAGTTAGGTCAACCAAAAAGGAACGTCCAGGAAACCATGTCAGTGTTCCAAGAACTGACGTTTCGGCAGAATTACCCACTCTTTCCTTTCTTAGTCCCTTTTGTAAAAATGAAACTTGGAAACCTTGAGTCCAGAGCTAGCCGTGCTTGAAAAGAGTTTGCCAAAGCACCTAGAACACGGCCTGGCACATAGTAATATTCAACAAATCTGTGTCTGTTGAAGGGGAAAAAAAAATTAAAAAGACTCTAAGACTAAGCCAAATAAAGTACAGTCATGTGTCCATAATGCCATTTTTTTTTTGGAGGGGGTGGGTACCAGGGACTGAACTCAGGGGCACTCGACCACTGAGCCACCTCCCCAGCCCTACTTTGTATTTTATTTGGAGACAGGGTCTCGCTGAGTTGCCTAGCACCTCGCTTTTGCTGAGGCTGGCTCTGACCTCGAGATCCTCCTGCCTCAGCCTCCTGAGCCGCTGGGCTCACAGGCGTGGGCCACCGTGCCCAGCCACAATGCCATCTTGGTCAGCGATGGGCCACATACACAACGGTGGTTCCATGGATGAAATGAAACTGAAGAATTCCTGTCGCCGAGTGACATAACGCCTGGCCCGCGTGCTGGTGCTGGTGCTAACCCATCACGTGACTGTAGCATAAAAGGACAGCACGGAAGACAATCAAGCACCTACGGCTCGATGAACCACTGACTGCTTTATGTATTTGGTGTATAACGCTTGGTATTTTAGAGTACAGGCCTACTCATCAAAAAACACGTTTTCTGTGAAACACGGCCCTGCGAGGGCAGCAGCCTGGTGCCTCCTGCTCACCACTGCGTGAGAAGCAGACAGAGGGACCGGCCGACGCCACCTGGATCTGTTCGAGCACCCTCCGTGATCACTAATGGCGCGTTTTTCCGACTCGGCCACAGTTGTGAAGTGATGCGTCACTGCCGGTGTCTCCCCCTCGGAAGATCAAGTTCATGAGAAAGAACCGGAGCGCTTTCCAAGGAGCAGGCGGGCTTCCCTGCGTCCCTACCTCGCCCACGACCTTACGCACGCAGTATTTTGCTCTCAATAAGCAGGAGGTCAGCACAGTCTATGTTGATGTACAGGCATGTTAAAAAGAGCATTTCTTTCATTTATTCTTATTTCAAACGCCCTGTTCTGATTTAAAGTTCCTTTAAGATACACAGAATCAGGGAATTAAGGTTTACCATCGATTCCGTTCAAGGGGTTGTGAGGCACATTTGATCTCGATGATGTTCCTTCTTAGGCCCAGCTGAAATCGCTCCTGTTCAAATGTGGAAGTTCAAGTTCAAAGGTCTACAAGGACCAGAGGACCAAATAAGTGACTAAAAACGGGACCTTTTAAATAGCAGCTGGCATGTCTCTAGTGTGGAGAGGACAGACACGACAAGACAGGTGGACTCCGTGTACACCTGTGTCCTCTGTCCAGCGTGGGAGGCCTCCACTTAGATGCCCCCAGGTGCCCAGGACAACAAGCCCCTGCTTGCAAGAGAAACTAGAAAACCTTGGAATTTTAACCTTTCTAAATTTATTTTCTTAAAATCCACAATGTAAGCTGAAGAAAATATCCCCGGGTTGGAGCCTGCCCACAGACTGCCACACCACGACCTCTGTTTAATATAAACCCTCTTGTTCAAGACCTCGTACCCTTTGAGAATTAGGAGATGTGAGAACAGGTATGCTTTCCCGCTTCTCAGCTAGGGAAACTGAGGCACGAGGTGATATCTAAGATTTCAGATCCAGTGGAAAGTTGAGAAAGCAACCCCAAGTCTGTTACCATGTTCACTAAATTGAAAATAAACTTTAAAATTTGTGAGCTCTTGGAAAAGTAACTCCCTGTAGAACAACAAAAAAAAAAAATGTATTATAAATTGAGAGCAGTATCTGGTATGGGGGGGTGCTCTATAAATGTGTATTGCAAAGTGCTGTATGAAAGTCAGCTCAGTCACAGAGCAGGGCTGTCTGTCACAGCAGTGCCATTTGAAGTATTCTGTAATCAAACCAACTTGGAATTACGCTAACGAGCAGCTTAGCCAAAGGGCTGTCTCAGCCTCGGTTTCCTCATCTGTAAAACACGGACAATAACTAACCTGACCATCTGTTGGGAGAATGTGAGATAATACACTGCCACACGCACCCCTCATATATAGGGACAGAGGTACACATCTGACCCTCCACCTCTGCCAATTCTGTGGATCAACGAGCCCCAAATGACATACCGTATACTTAGGCTTATAATGGCGTGTCTATACTAAATACACACAGACCTTTGTTGCTAGTCATCATTCCCTAAATGATACATTGTAACAGCCATTTATTTAACATTTACATTGTATTTGGTATTACAAGTAGCCAGGGGTGATCTAAACTATACAGGAGGATGCAAACACTGTGCCATTTTACACAAGAGACTGAGCACCTGTGTATTTGAGTACCTGAGGTGTGGTCCTGGAGCAACCTCCTCCGGAATACTGAGGGACAACTGTACTTGTATTTACATAATGAGCATTATAATAATTGACAGATTACTACACTGGTAAGTCAGAAGAACATCATATAAACAAAGGTTTGAAGAAAAGACACCATATTTTTTAACCTATTCAAATTGAGTTAGAATCTACTTCTGCCACTTACCTGCTTGGCTGCCCTGGTCAGCTACATAAACTCATTGTTTAATAATACCTACCCCTTCAGGGGGCTGTTAATAAAAATTAAAAATCACAACTGAGTGCTCACCCTACACCAGGCACTAGGCCAAGCAATTCACCTGTCATTGTTCACTTAATTCATGTAGAGTGCGTAGCATTGCCTGGACCATAGTAAGTGCTCAACAAACAGTGTGGCATGTTACCACTAGCATCTCAATGTCAATGGGGCACTTAGGCTTGCTCAGGAGGCCTGATGAGTACAATGGAGCAAAGCAGGCTGGATCAAAGTATAATTAAGTGGGTTAGCAGAAGAGCTCAGCCTACCTGGAGAAAAGTTTGCATGACAGCTGAGAGCAAAGGAGGCTTGATAATTTAGAAATAGATCAGGAAACTCTTTCTGTCAAGAGCCAGGCAGCAAATATTTTGTTTTTAGGCTGGACACTCTGCAGCAAACACTGGAATCTAGCATGAAAGCACTCGTGGACAAAGCATAGCCTCCAATAACACACAGCTTGTTCCAATAAAACTTTATTTACAAAAGCAGGTGGTGGGCTGGATCTGGCCTGTGAGCCATGACTTGATGACCCTGAAGTTCAGAGGACAACATGCCGTGGGGTAAATGTCAAGTGTGTTGATGTTCAGAAAGTACCTGTAGGGCTGGGGCTGTGGCTTAGTGGTGGAGCCCTTGCCTGGCATGTGTGACGCCCTGGGTTCGATCCTCAGCACCACATAAAAATAAATGAATAAAGGTATTATATCCAAATACAGTTTAAAACAAAAGGAAGGGTACATGCACTTGAACTCGGGGAAATCACGGGACATGGGAGCACAAAGCAAAAACTTTAAAGCTATTTTAGGTCACAAAAAAGAAAAAAAAGGAAAAAAATGAATTCTACTCTCCTCTGTCCTGAATGAGTTCTGGGTGTAGTAATGTGAGCTGCAATATGTCCAGGTGAGGTTGATGAGAAAAAACCCAACCAGAGGCCTCTTCTGGTGTGCCCCCCACCCCCCAGTCCATGCTCCCAGCTGCCAGGAACATTGCCGAAAAGGATTCAGAGATGGCGCCTCTGAGCCTAGAGAGGATGAGGGCCATGACTGATTGATTAGTAATGTCTGCCCTGGGTACAACCGGGGATAGTGACGAGTGTGCCACATAATTGCCAGCCCTAAAGCCACATCACATGAGGAAGCCTAGGAGTCAACACTGATAATGGATGTGGCAAATCCAAAATAGTCTTTATCACAGTGGCAGCAGCGGGCTGGACTGGGTCACCTCTGAAAATTCCTCTGAGCCCAGCTTAGGACTCTGATTGTTCAGGATGCCTCATTGTATCATCACAGTTGTGTTTCAGGTGGCTTAGCCTTTTCAACAGCTCTGCTTTGAAGACGTCATGAATATGTAAATACACTTGAGGCTAAACATTTTCCTGCTTCTCAATTCACCCAGGGTCCAAAGGTGGGTTTTGTTTGTAAGAAGCTCATTTTGGAGATGTGCGTACTGCACATATATGCATCTACGCCCACAGGCATGGTGTTAGATATACACGTTGGACCTTCAGTGTGTGTATGTAAATTCCTCTCTTAAATCCTGACACTCGGCTCTGAAGCCAAAGTCTGCAGTTAGAGGCCACCGACATGACTTCAGGCACATCGGCAGCTTTGCAATAAGCAAGGATGTACCGATTATTTGGGAATGACCTACTAATGTTCCCACTGCAGTTATTCATAGACTGTGACCTCAGAACCACAGTGACCATGAGACAGTCAATGTCCCTTCATCGTCCTGATGAGCAAGGGCCGGATGAGTCAGGGAAGGTCCCAGGCAAGGCATTAATGAGTAAGAGGGTTAGTTAAATACACATCTGCTTTGTCTATGAAATCCCACTAAAACAAAGGTAAAGTTAAAAAAAAAAATCATAAAGTCACTGAAACGGAGAGAATTAGAAAATAAACTGTATTAGCTGAGTGTAAATTGTTGAAACATGACTGAATCTTTAGCTGACAGAGGAGAAAGTTGGGAACTGTGGATTAGCAGCTCCAGGTCCCTCTTGCAATGCAGGTGGCAGGGGCTGGGGAGTGTGGCTCGGTGGGAGGGCATCGCCGACTATGCCCTGGGCTCAACCCCCAGCACGACAGGAGACAGACCAGATCCTGACCAGCCTGGCATAAAGACCGGCGGCTTCTTTAGAGAAGGCAAAACAAAGGGTCTCTGAATTAAGAGACTTAAGAACAGGATAACGCTTTTTAAAAAGAAGAGATTTAAAAGTAAAAATAACTTCCAGCAATTTTTTAAATGCAAAAGCTAAGCTCAATACAAGGATTAGAAAATAAAGTTGAGAAATTTCCCAGAATACAGAGTAAACAGACTGAGAGGTGGAAAACGGGAGATTTAAGAAAATGTGAAGACTGTTAAAGGAAGCCTACAATCCAAGCAACAGGAACCCCTGAAAGCAAAAACAGAGACGATCGGGAGGGAGGAAACCACCTCTTACCTGAGTTACCTACTGCTGCAGAACCAACTGTTCCAATTACTCAGTAGCTTCTAATAAAAAGCATTAATTATCTGGCCTAGTTTCTGGGGGTCAACCTGGAGCAGCTCAGGTGGGTGGTTGTGGCTCGGGGTCTCCACGCAGTCGTGGTCCATCCGCTGGCCGGGCTGCACTGTCACCTGAATGGGTGACTGAGATGGAGCATCTGCTCCCAGTGACTGGCTCACAGGGCTACTGGCTGGATACCGGTAGGAGGCCCCAGTTCCTGGCTGTGGATCCTCCCGGTGGCGGGCCTCCCCCACGCAGGCGATCGGAGAGGAGCAGCAGCGGAGACGCATCCACAGCGTCTGCTATGACCCAACCTCAGGAGTGACTTACCTCTGTTGTAGGGTGGGGTCACAAAAGCCTCCCCAGTCCAGGACGGCACCTACAGCACAGGGTGTGGTTGGGAGGCAAGGGGCCCTGGGGCCCTCCTGGAGACTGGCCTCCACATCCATCAAAGGTGCAGGATCTGGGGCGCACCGGCTCCAGAACATGCCCCGCCCCACCAGACAGCAAAGCCCGCGGACGCTCAGACCCTCCCTGGCACGGAGTTGGACAGAGCCTCCACATTCTTCCACATTCTTCAGCTCATCCCTCGATTGCGCATAACACCTGACATAATGTAATGCCAGGCGAATGGCTGTTACACTCTGTTCTTTAAGCACCAGTGACAAGAAAAACAGCCCGTATGTGTTCACTATCGAGTTAACTCCGTAGGCCCGACTCCATTTTTACTACGTGGTTGGCTGACCCTGTGGATACAGAGCCCACAGAGACAGAGGGCTACCTATTTCTAGAACTTTGGACATGGGTTTCCAAAGTTGGGAAACTTGGACCTGCTTAGCACACTGGGCCCACACCGAGGCCCGTCATCATGGAATCTCAATCCCCTGAGGACCCCATGAGCTCCCAGAGACGGAAACAGTCAGAACAAAGACTCAGCAATCGGAATGACTTCAGACTTCTCAACTTAAGGTGAAGATTAAAGCCATAAGCAACACCTTCGGAAAATGATTTCCAAGTTAGAAGTAAACCAGCAAGAATGGAGAGCAACAGAGGAACAAAGGTTAGAAGCTGAAAAGTAGATTACACACACACACACACACACCCCAAACACTGACAATGGAGAAAGCCAAGAATAGTAAATTAGCAGCCAAGGAAAGAGAGAAGGTAGAGTTAGCAGGTAGAAAGAAGTGACCCAGTGGGGTGCTCAGTAAGAGACACATCGCGAGCCTCTTCAATTCCAGAATGTGAGGCTCTACCTACATTTGGGGAATTACAAAAGGTACTTACACCAAACTTTCAATGACGTGAACAGGATAAAGTATTTTTAGTCATGGCTGGGAAAGTTCTAGAAGATGCTCTTCCACAACGGGGTGTGGGGATAGAGGCACAGGAAGGCACCCCCGTGAGAAACGGATGACCCACACCCAAGGAAGGGGAAAGGAGAGCCCCAACAGGTGGTGAAGGGAGACCCCGCCCCAGAGTGACAGCTGGGCTGGGCCAGGGGCTGCACCAGCCCAGAGCAGAGGAGGGCAGGGTCCCCAGGGAGGAGGATTTTCCAAGGTGACAGGAGGGATGGAAAACCTGACACATGGCAACGCAGACACTGGGTGAGGACTTGGGGGTTGAATTAGCCCCAAGAACATGGCAAACGAAGCAAACAACACAAAGAAGAAAAATACAAGAGAGGGATTAACTCCTGAGAGAGGGAACAGGAAGCGCTTCAAGGAAAGAAAAAGCAACCACAGTTGACAACGTGACGTGGCATGACGGAGTGCACCGAGTCACAGTGTCAACACCGAGTATTGACCGACTCAGAATAACGAGGTAACTGCACGGAGGAGACCGTGGCGGTGACTTCCACCGTGCGAACTGCACAGAAGACAGACGCTAGGTACCAGGATGATCGGTTTAAGGAAGGGACAAAATCCCCGGGAGGGGGAGCCGAGGGCAGGGGCTCCCCATAGTTCACGGTCAACATGTAGAATCCGGCACGCGCGTTCCTTTGGTTTTTGAAGGTTAACAAGCCACCACCACAGGGCACGAGGCAGTAGCCAAGCATTCATTCACTCAGCAAGCCCTTAACGTGCCCCGAGGGCATACTGGAGCCCCCAGGATGTGGAGGAGGAAGATCTAGTCCCTCCCTCCCCACCTCGTGGTCTCTGGTTTCAGTCCCTCCCTCCGGGGAGTGGCTCCAAGTCCCTCCCAAGGTCAGTGCGGGGAACAGATGCCTGGACAGTGCTCGCCTTGGGTTTGTCATAGTTTGTGACTGGTGGCTTCTGTCGGTCTCCCTGGGGCAAGAGGGACCACAAGCCCAGACACAACCACGGCCACACGGCCAGGCCTGTGCAGCGCGGGTTACGTTTTCTGAACACCCGGGGACCTCGGGCCTGTCTTAAGCATGCTGGTCCTGGTGCCGCTGGGCTCCTCACGGGAGACCTCCGTCAGAGCGACTGTTGTTCCTTCCGCTTTCCAAGTGCGGAAGCTGGAGCTCAGAGGTTCTGCGATTTGCCTAAGGTCACCCGGCTTATACGCAGGGCAGCTGGAATTCAGTTCCTCGGGCAAACTCTCCAGACTGGCGTGTTCTGAGTCAGACTTGAGAATGACAAGACCTGAGTTCTGGCTCCTGCTCCTCCATTAACCTGTGTGACGGGGCAAGTTCCTCTTCTGGCTGTTTCCAGGTATAAAAATGGAGCCGGTGGGCTCAGAAGACAACTGAGGTCTTCCGAGCTCTGGCAGCAAGCAGCAGGACGGGGGAGCCCCGGGGCAGAGGCAGCGTATGAAAGTGGTGCAGAGTCAACACTCACTTGTCCTCCCAGCCTCGATGTCCTCATCTGTGAAATGGGAGCATCCAGAGGCACATCACACAGTGGTCGGGCGTCTTCGATAACGAGCGGGAAGCGGCACTTGCCCAGGCCCACGACCCTCAATCTACACAAGCCCCAATTCAAACGCCCAGGTGGAAGGCGAGCAGAGGCTCACCACGGCTGGATTCCGGGAGCTTCCGCTTCTGGCAAGGGCCGGTCACCGGGTCTGAGAGGAGAGAGGCAGCCCGGCAAAAAGACTATCTAACAGGGACGCGTGCTGTCGCCCTTTATTGGTTTTACATACCAGTCGGTTTGCGAATACTTTCAGGAGCATGTAAGTGTGAAATTGGAAAGCGTCACTGCAGGCTGCCACAAGCCACCGCACTGGCGATGTGAGAGGGGGAGGGGCGAGCTGGAGGGCCAGGGAGAGGCTGGAGGGAGGAGAGGGGCGGCAGGTCAAAGCCGGGGAGTCCGGTGGAAGGAAGAGAGGGTGCTGGCTGAGAGAGGACCATCTCCAAGTTCAAAGCCATGGGGCCAGCTGGAAGTCAAGCCGTGACGGGGACTACGCCCCACATGCTCCGGCCACCTCCCCTGCTTGGAATTGCCATTCTGCTCTCCTTTCTCTGAATCCCCCAAAAGAGCCCAGGGCAGAGGCTGAGGCAGGAGGATCACAAGTTTGAGACCACATCAGCAATTTAGCAAGACCCTGACTCAAAGTTTAAGAAAATAAACGGGGCTGGGGATGGAACTCAGTGGTGACGTGCCCCTGGGTTCAATCCCCAGTACCAAAAATAAAAAATGAAAAAGAACCCAGGACAACACCATGCACTAGAATTCAATAAACGTGATTTGAATGGAATGCAATGACGAACACACTCAAGTTCATGATGAGTTACCATTCCAAGTAGAAGAAAAAACCTAAACAAGTGGCTGCAGGTGACCAAAGATGGTCATGGCAAAGACGTCTGTTTAGTTTGGGATGACAGTTAAGTTCTCCAGAGATGTACTATGTGGTGGAGACTCTGCTCCAATAAAAATGGAAATGGTAAATGTGTTCTGAGGGCTTACTATGTCCCAAACGCTACATCTTTTTTAAGTTTGTTTTTTGTTTTGTTTTGTTTTTGGTACCAGGGATTGAACTCAGGGGCACTCGACCACTGAGCCACATCCCCAGTCCTGTTTTGTATTTTATTTAGAGACAGGGTCCCACGGAGTTGCTTAGCGCCTTGCCTTTGCCGAGGCTGGCTTTGAGGTCGAGAACCTCCTGCCTCAGCCTCCCAGCCGATGCGATTACAGGCGTGCGCCACCATGCCCAGCCCAACAGTACTTTTAATTGGTTTCGCCATGATTGTTTAATTCACAAATCAACTCCGGGGAAAAGGGGCAATTCTCATCTCCTCCTCATGGAGGAGGAAACCGAGAAGGTGGTCCACCAGCATCCTCATTTGCCTGGGTCTCAGGGGTTCTTGGGATGCAAGACTTGGTGCTAAGTCAGCTTTGTGTCACTGTGACTGATATATCCAAGAACTCAGAGGAGGAAGTTTACTTCAGAGGTTCAGTCCACGGTTGACTGACTCCCAACGCGGAAGAGAGCGGTGGAGGAAAGCTGCCCAGCTGGTGGTAGCCAGAAAGCTAGGGGAGAGGCAGGGGCCAGAAGCAAGAAATGCCCCTCCAGGGCACCCCCCAGTGACCTACTTCCTCCAGCCACACCCTTCCTGCCTACCGTTACCACCCAGTTAATCCATCCAAGTGGATTAATCCACTGATGAGGTTACAGCTCAGTCTTGCACTGCCTCACCCGTGAGCTTTTGGAGAACATCTCATATCCAAACCCTAACAGGTGCTAAAACCAGAAAGGTCCCAGGCAAGTGAGCTCTAACACCAAGACACACAGGCACTATGTACATGAGTCCCAGCTAACGAACAGCTGAGCCAGGGCTCCGACCACCCCGACCTCCACCCCAGGCACAAAGAGAGGCCAGCACAAACCCCACGGCACCCAACTGGCCAGGGCAAGTGGGCTCGGCCTGCACTTTCCAGCACAGTACCCAGTGCAAGCAGGACCTCAAATAATTGTCCCAACCCTGCTTAAAACTGGCCATGTGACCTTGGGAGACTCCATGAACATTTCTGGGCCTCAGCTCTTCACATCTTCAAAATGAAGGGGCCAAACTAAGTCAAGGGGGACAAATTGTGGGATTCCTTGTGCATGGCAGACACTCACTGATTCGGGCAGCTGCCAGCATCACCTGGACCTGGGCTTCAGAGCCCTTCTCCCCTCTGCCCAGGGGACAGTCACAACCCAGCTGATGCCCCTCCTGACCTCTGAAGCCAGCTGTATTTACTTCATGGTCTGGCGGGGGTCAACCAGCTTCCTGAAATTGTCCTGATCGCTCAGGATTTGCCACTCAGACTAACACCCAAAGGCAAGGAGTGGACAAATGGCAACAGCAACTGCAATTGTGGGGACAGTCTCCACAGACCGAGCAGTCGCCGTGTTCAACCTGTGCTTCGCATGCTTCAAAGTACAGCAATGCGGTGAAGGACAGGGACTCTGGAGAGACCACCTGGGCTTAGAATCCTGGCTTGCCATTTACTAGCTGCGTGACCTTAGGCAAGTGACTTAACCTCTCTGTCTCCTCAACTATAAAATGAGATTATTGTACCTACCTCAAAGTGTCACAGGGATTCACTAGTGAATGGAAAATTCATTATTGTGTAATATACTTAGCACACAGTGTTGTGTTTACGAGAATCCTCAAAAATATCTGAGGTAGATTTTAACAGATGAAAAGAACTAAGTTCAGGGAAATTAAATTGCCAAAGGTCAAGCTAGGCAGCAAAGCCAGATTCACATTCTGACTTCAAAGCCTTTGTTCCTGGTCACATCACGCTGCATCTCAGTAAAAGATTCACTGCGAGAATCCGTGGTCAAACAGGTGATTTCAGGTTACCTGCAGGGGCTGCTGGCCTGAGCGGCCCTATTCCTGCCTTCATGTCTGCTGGCTCCCAGCTGCTGCTGCTGATCCGGGACCGGGAATTCTGCCTGGAGATACCAGGAGGTCCTAGCGTCGCCCCACAGCAAACCCAACACAGCCGAGTCCCCAGCTTCTGAGGACAGGGGCGGGGGTGGGGGTGGGATCGCTAAGATTCTGGTTATTGGTCTTCTCATATCAGGAAAGTGAATTTTGTTATTTTACAGATCCGTATCTTTCAGGAAATCGAGCAAACACAGATTAGAGGAAATGGGCAGAGGGATTAAGCATCTAGGCACCTGAGCCGCATCTTATCTCTTCCTTCCCCTGGCGAGCCTCCTCAACATATGTATCTTTGTGCCTTAATAACCAGTTATTCAGACAAATGTGCGATCTGGTCAACACCAAAGTTCCTAAAGGTAACGTAGTCCTCACCGGGATGCTGGGTCCAAAGAGAGTGGAATGGTGCCCGTTTCTAGCTCTTTCCATCTACTGCCTTTTTTTAAAAAAAGCAGGAAAGGTGCACAGCCCTGCAAGGTCAGGTCCTGGGACACCTTCAACCACAGAGAGACCGAAACAGGCTTCACTGTGCCTCTGCCCAACGGCACGGCTCCTACGCGGGTCACTGATGAACTGAGCAGACGGTCTAAAGCAGGTGACCTGGAACGGGGCACCCACCAGAGGGCATGATGTGAAAGGCCACTGACATCAGAGCGTCAAGGTGGACTCTGTCCAGCTCTCTGCCTCCACTTTTAGAAACCAGGTCCATGCCACCCACTTGCCTCCCTACTCCACGGAAAGCTGAGAAGGGCAGAAGAAAGAGACCTGGACAAATCTGGCGCTCTCGCTGCTCACTGTACGAGTAGGTCCAGGAAGACCAGCAGCTGTGGAGGAAAGTGCTTCTTTTTTTAGAATGATTATAATTACGCAGTATCAGTGAACGGCACCTCCTAAACTGGCCAGAGCTCGCCAACAGGAGCGATGGTTCCTGCAAGCTCTACCTCTAGCATTTGCCCTGTGCCTACAGGTTAGAGGCAAAAGCAGATTTTTCAGCTGCAAGGTGCTTGTTTAGCATGTGCAGGACCCTGGGTTCCATCTCCAGACTGCAAAACCAAAATCAAACAAGAAGCTCCTGGGACGCGCTCAGGAAGAGAGGTGACAGGTTGAAGAGAACGCGTTTGGTTTAGAGATGGGTCTCCCGGGGAAACAGACTCCTGGGCTCAAGGGAGCCTCCCGCCTCAGGCTCCATAGTAGCTGGGACACCAGGTGACACATCACTGTCCCCAACCCAAATGCAATTTTCACCAAGGGGCAAGGAAAAGGACTGTACAGTGTTATGGGAAACAGGCTGGGGTAAGATCCAGACTGTCACCCACCCCTTAGAAAGCCACTGGACCACCGATGACCCCTCCAGGTCCTTTCTCAGCTCGTTGCTGAGCACTGGTTGGAAGGTAGGTCTATGCCCTTAGGGTTGTTAAGAAGCTGAGCAGAGAACATCAGCAAAGGGTACCGCACCTGGAACCTGGGCTGTTGCTGCTTAGCAGTTGTTCTTCGACCTTCTTTTTTTTACTTATTTGTTGTACCAGGGATTGAACCCAGGGGTGCTTACCCACTGAGCCACATCCTGTTTTTTTTGTTGTTGTTGTCGTTTTTTTTTAATCATTTAAAAACAGGGACTTGCTAAGTTGCTCAGTGCCTTGCTAAGTTGCTGAGGCTGGCTCTGAACTCTCGATCCTCCTGCCTCAGCCTCCCAAGCCACTGGGATTATAGAGGTGTGCCAAACTGCCCAGCTTTACACCTCATTTTGACTGACTGACAAATAACATTTAAGGAGCATTTACTACGTCCTAGGCACACTGAGTTTAAAGGAGAACTGAGTCTAGGCTTGAACTGATCATATGCACAATTACAATTAATGGGGAATCTTCGACCGGGGAACATTAGGAGTCTTCCCCCGTTAGTGTGAGGATGCAATGAGAAAACGCCTCTGGGGGGCGCCTAGCCAGGCCTGGCACATCACAGAGCTGAAGGGAAGGCCTGCCCGCAGCGGGGAGCCTGCACCCGGGCAGCTCTGGCTCGTCCTCACTCAGTCACACCCCACCTGCCAACTCTCACACCCTGCCCAGTCCCCAGTGACAACAGGCCCTGGCTCTCCTAGAACCACCAAAGGACCGGGCTGCAGAGGAAAGGTTTACCGGGGTTCCCAATTTCAGAGCCTTTGGCCCATGTCCCTTTGAGCCTCTGGTGATGCAACACGCCCGGGTCTGCGGAGGGCGTCATGGTGGCTGTGCGTAGGAGCTGCTGCTCACCCTGGGGCCACTGCGAGGTGGAGGCAGGACAAGACCAGTGTCCCACAGTTCCCTCACACACAGGCCCACAGTGACCTGAACTGTGGCACCAGCCCCAACAGTCTCTCAAGGGTGCCAAGATGGGGACGAGTCTTTGATACACAGGCCTCTTGAAGGACATGCCAGGTTCAAAATGCAACATCAGTGGGAGTGGAGGAGCTTTACGGTTCCGTAATTAAACAGGAAACTCGGGCTGGGGGTGCAGCTCAGACCAGAGGGTCTGGCTAGCAGGGGAGGCCCTCCCCAGCACCGAACGGAAACAGGCAAAGACAAAACCAGAACATGAGCCAGGAGTAACCAGAAAGAGCCCAAGGGCCTGTGGGTCCTGGTCACGGTGCCACCTTCTGACGTCTCACCGAAGGTGTGTGCACAGCGCTGTGTGAACGTCACATTACAGTGTAAGACACACAAAGTGCAAACTGCCTTCCCGACGGGCCACAAGCTCACTAGTCACACAAGGTCACAAGTGGCGGCAACAAGGGCAGTCCGCAGCTGGCCCCGGGAGCAGGACCCGCGTTTGGGGTAATGAATGAACATCATCATGCACGGCAAGTTTACTTGGAGGTTTTTCCACCTGTCATGGGTTTCACTTACTCGATTTTAAATCATGTTATCGTTTCCAGCAAGTAATGGAGAGCACACTGCTCCTCAGGGTCAACAGCCCCACGCTACGCTTCCAGCGCGCCACCTCCACTCTTCCCTGACGACGAACCAACTTCTCTGTCCCAACTCCTCCCCGTCATCAGTGGAAGGAGAACCTGAACACCTTCTGACCTGGTCAGGTCCACAGACACAACAGACTCCACGCTGGTTTCCTCTTGGAAAGTTTATTTAGAAAAAAAAAAAAAAAAAACTTAATGACACATTTTACATTCACTTCTCAGAATATTGAATGGTACCAGCTAATAATGTTATATAAAAAGCCCACCAGCTGCTTGAAATGGCTGCAATTTTACCATGTTCTGGTATTAAAATGGTTTGAAGCCTTTGGAAAAAATCGGTGTAACACAAAGTACCAAGATTTTAAATCCCAAATGAAACAAAAATTTTTAAATAAGGAGGAAATCATTTCATAAAAATTCAAGGCTAAAAGGAAACGTTAAAAGAAAAACAAAACAAAAAACATTGTAAAAAATAGGATTCCCCCGCCCCCCCCACCGCACCCAGAGTTAGGTGAAAAAAAAAAGATGCAATCGACCCCACCCAACCCCCTTATTTCCCTTAGAAAATCCCCCAATCCCGAACACAGATCAGCCTCTGGGATCTTGCACTGGTCCTAGGCAGAAGTTTATAAAGAACTGAGCTAGGTAGTTAGTCCATAAATACGGGATCCAAGGGAAGCGAACGCCCTGGCTTTGGTATGGCTACAGAAATCTCTCTGGAGAGGAGGGCGCGGGAGGGCACCCGACCCCAAGGCGAGGGACAGCAAATCCTGGACACACCCAAGAAACCCGAGCGCAGCGGAGGCAGAGCTGTCTGGTCCAGCCCGTTTCCTAGGGTCCCTGGCAGGACGCCTGACGTGGGCGCCGCCTGCTGTGCCACCGGGTGGGAAGCCGGCCTCCTCCAGGAACCTCGCTCCGCTGCCCGTCACAGAAGGCCCTCCGTCTACTGACAGGGCTTATTCTGCCCCTGGTCACCAGAGGCCAGTTGGAACAGTTCGGTTGCCAATTCTTCACCTTTGAGGTGACTAAATAAAACTTAAATCTGGGACTGGGAATATAACTTCCTGTGCTGCGTCAAGTCTACCTCACCTTTGCCCGTTTTCACCAGATCGACTCGGGGCTGAGAGGAAGCGGAGGAGGCAGCGGCTGGGCGGAGGCCCTCTCTCTGTGTGGTCTCCCGTACCCCAAAGAGTGAACAGGAGAGAGAAGGCAGAAGCACCAAACCCTGGCCTTCAAACAGATGGTCACTTCACAAAAGCACCGAAGGGCCCCAGACAAGGCGAGGGGAAGAGGCAACCTGCCGCTCGACGCGGAACCCCAGGGCTGTGGACACCGTCCCCTCCAGGAGGAACGCACTTTGGTACACCGTCCCTGAGGACAGGGAGGTGATCGTTACAGAAAAGTTCAATGGCAAAAACACACCAAGTGTATCAAAATAAGCCTCCTTCACGGGGCACCTGAAGGTAAATGGCAGCTACGGGCCCCACGGTGCCACACGCCAGCGGTGATCCCAGCAAGTCCTCCCTCACAGCAAAGGCCCTCAGGGGCAGGGGAAGCTCACTTGCCTGACCTGGCTCACGGCAGTCAACGTGGTTTAACACTGGGGGGCTGGAGGGCGGAGAGGAAACAGAGCCGCCAGGCAACTTTTCTAAACACCAGAAAAAATGAGGAAAATTAAGACAGAAACAAAATGGCATCTGTCGGCGTCTTTACGGATTCAGCAGGTTTGCTCCCGGAAGCCAGGACGCAGAGGCTAAGTGAGTCCTCAGAGCCCCACCTGCGGTGGGTTTGTACAGCAGACGATGCAGAGAGAGGCCCAGGACTGAGCCGAGGGGGCCACTCAACGTCTTCCTAAGGTCTAGACTGCCCCGACGCCAGCCGGCGCTCCGACCCGAGTTCCTCACACATCTCATGATGCACACGGACCACGGACAACCCCGTCACCCACGGGGAAGGAGCAGGGAGTGCAGGGAAGGCGGCGTCCTGGGGACATGTGGGGACAAGTGCAGGTGTTTGGCAGTGGCCATGGCGGCTTCCGTCTCTGAGTGGACCAGGTCTCCTGATAGGCTGTGAGGGCCTGGACCTGAGACAAGGTGCCATGGTGTGGGACGGCCAGTGTACAGTAGCGGCATCAGCAACCAAGGTGATGCCCCAATGGCCTGTGAGTCTACAGGTGGCCAATCACTGCACTACCCACCTCTGCGCCCCACCTAGAGGAGACACCAGGTGATCGGCCTATGGCGCGCGCTCCTTCCATCTACTTGGGAACCGGGGAGAGAAAGACACTTCAAATAAAATCTTCTGAAATTACCGCTTCCCATTCCAGCCCAAGCTAGAACAAAATGTGTGTGGAAAAACTGCCTGCGTTAAATCACATTTAAAATGTGGTGACTCCAGCACATTATGAAATGAATGTCCCTCCCCTGCCCCATTTACTTCAACGCACAGTCTCCCAGGCAAACGTCCCCTCGCTCAGCCAGTGGAAGGGATGGCATGTGCCAGATGTCACACAGGCATTTCCCTCTCCAAGAAGGCTGAGCGCCAGGAGAATTAACCTCCCTCTGCCAGGACCTCTGCCCCAGCTTCTGGGGAAACAGCGAGGGCGCTCGACCAGGGCGGTAGCTCGGGATCCGCTAAGCAGATTCAAACGTGGAAATGCACCAGGGCGAGCGCCTCCGCTTCTCCAAGGCAGAAGGATGAACTCACAGCGCTGTTTCTGCAAACTCAGAGGGGGCTAAACAACAGACAAAGCATAAGCAAACAAAGAAAGAAAAGGAAAGGAAATCAAACGCCCCAATACTCCTGAAAACGACAGTCCCTGGCAACTGACGTCTGGGAAGAGGCTGAGGCAGGAAAAACGACACGAAGGTGGAAGGGACCGGCCACAAAGTACCCCGCAGAGTCCACGAGGGTTCTTCACTTCAAGGCCAAGAAGTTATTCCCAGTAAGTTAAATTTTTTCTATTAAGAAGTAAACAAAACAAACAAAAACCACGGCAGAAAAAGGGCCGGGGGAGGGAGCGCGGCGGGAGTCAAGCCGCTGAGCGCCGGCGGATCACGAAGAGCCCGCGCTGCAGCTGGCCCAGGTAGATCCTCATCTTGGTGCTGTCGCTGGTCTTCCTCACCCAGATCTGCAGGGACAGGAGAGGCGAGTGAGCGCGAGAGACGCGGGGGCCAACTCCCCGGGCGGGAAGAGCGCGCGCGATCCTGGGTCCCCTTCCGCCCTGACTGTGCGGCTCTTGATTAGGTCTGGCCAGGCATCATCCAAACACCTGAAAACACACCTTCGAATCCCCAAGGGGCTGCCCTATCGGAGGGCCTTTCCGTCTCTGGGGTCCTGACACCGTCCACAAAAGATGTCCCTGAAGGACCTGGGCCGGCAAGGCCCGAGCGCGGAAGAGCTCCCGTGAGAGGCGCCCGCCCTGCCGCTCCTCCCCGCAGGCGGACGGGGGCTTCCCGGTTCACAGGAGGGAGGCTCTTCTGCGGAACCGAGATGAAGGGCTGACAAGTGCACTCGGTAAGTGGCACCCTGTAGCCAGGAAGGGAAGAAGGGCTGCCACCTCGGTCTCCTGGGCAAGCCAGGAAGGGCTACCGTGCGCGGGGTGCCACCGGGCATCCCACTCGGCTGCCCCACCTCAGCCCTGCCAGGAAGCTGTCGCGGCGGCTGCAGAGAAGAGCCAGGTTCAGTAAGGCAGCGCCTCCTGTCCCATGTGACCTGGGCGCCAATACCACAGCCCCTGGCTCCTCCACTAAGCCGCCTTCTAAGCGGGCAGTTCCGTGGAGCTAGAAGCATGACGTTTTGAAAGGTCTGCACTTCAGCCACACAAGCAAGCTTGTAAATGGACCTCCTTCCCCAACTCAAGACTCAGGTTTTTAAAAAGCATATTTTCAGCTTCATCTCAATTTCTTCGATGTGATTCATTAGCCCAACAGAGATGTTTTAAAGCCAGTACACTGGTTTAAAAATGAAACAAGTTGGGCCCAGGTTGGAGCTTAGGGGTAGAGCTCTTGCCTTGCATACATAAGGCCCTGGGGTCAATCCCCAAAACGGGGAAAAAAACAGGCACAGTGTTACCCACCTATAATCCAAATGACTTGGGAGGCTAAGGTAGGAGGATCACAAATTTGAGGCCAGCCTCAACAACTTAGCAAGACCCTGTCTCAAAATAAAAATTGCTGGGGACTTAAGAGTGAAGTGCCCTGGGTTCAACCCCTAGTGCCACAAAAACAAACAAAAGTGAAGCAAGTTAAAGATCGCACTTGAAGCCAAGCTTCTAAAGGACTTCGAAGAACCATTTTAAACTGGTTGGGCTGAATCGGCAGGGTCAGCAACACACTCAGACACACCCACCAGACCTCCCCAGAGCTGAGCCTTTTCCCCGTTTTGGGTGATTGCGGTGTCACAGAAGAGAGTAACAGACTGGTTCTGAAGCTGGGCTTGGGACTAGGAAGCCACGTGTGCTTTGTAGCTCCTCCTAGGCAGCCAGGCACAAGTCCTCTATGGTGCAATGGCGATGCCCTTGGCTGAGGGACACGAGGTCTCCATTAGATGCCCTGGATCTGGTTTTGGCTTGGCTTCAAGTGACTCTCACAGATCCTGAGTCCAGAGAAGAATGACATTCGCTTGCTGGAAGGCCCTCCCTGACTTGTAAGTAAATAATCATTTTGCAAACTAGTCACATTTGAGGGCATTTTCGATTCAGGAAGCTGGGAGAATACAAGCCGCTTAAGTTATTTCATAATCCAGTTTCATTAGATTTACTGTGCACTGGCACGAATGAGTTACAGAGGGTAGACATGGGAAAATCAATTCCTTTGCAGACATTTGTGGGCTGATAAGAGATCAAGTCAACCTAGCTATTAAAGTTCTAAACTTTTTGTTAACTACTAACAAGTCAGACACTGCCAACATCCTCCTAATGAAGGGCCAGTTGAACTCGTAGGCAGCCACATCATCCTCTGGCATTAACCAAGGAACTAAAACCAGACCTGATCCTGCCGAGTATCTCAAGGAGACCAATACCCAAGGGCACAAGCCTGGCAGCTTGCTGCACGCTGGTTGGACTGTGTTGAGCATTTAACTCAATACTGGACCTTGTGCCAGGGGCCTCATTAAATTCTCGCAGCAAGAAACAAATCTGTTAGTACATAAAAAAGTCCTAGAGAAATAGCAAAAAAAGATGGAGCCAGCTCCACAGGCAGGTCCTGTCAGGAGATGACCACCTTACGGAGCAGCTGCACGTGAACGTATGGGCACACGCTGTCTGCCATGCTCTCCTGCAGTCTAGCTCAGCGGCTCCCAAATCGACCCCTGCCTTGGGAGGTCTCCAGGATCACCAGGAACTCACAGAGTCGCACGTACCATCGCAACAGGCGTAAGGCATTTTTCAAGGGTGTTTCTGACTAGGCGCAATTTCTGCCTGCAAGTGCTGACTTCAGAGTCCCCCTCAAGTGAGACGGGAATCCACCGTACTTCCTTGGTGGCACCTTCAGTTTAGGTTTGTCATATTTTCCACACTTCAAAGAGCTCATTTCTCTTCTTCAGGGTGTGGAAATGTGCCCTACCTCATTGGCTCCGACCGAGCTGATCACACAGCTCAGTTTCTGGTTGTCCTTTGACTCCAGATAGATGGCCTGGCTCTTGTGGTACCTGCCAAAAACAGGGCACAAAGTGAAAAAGGGAGACGCGGAGGGAGGAACAAAACAAAACACTACCACCATGAGAAATCTAACGATGGGGGTCCACAGAATAACTTGAGGAAGAGCCTAGACTTCAGAAGGTGTCATTTAAAGACTTCCATCCCGGAATGGGTGGCCTCCTAATCTGGCCCCTCTGAAAAGAGGAAAAAGGGCTGAGAAAAGGGTCAGAATATAATTCACCTTTTTATTTGGACTATATAACCCAGTTCAAAAAGCAAAATAAACATTTTAAGGTAAAATAGCTCTATTCCCACTTTCTGGACAAAACAAATATCTCTTATTATTAATTTGTCCAAATTAGTCATTAACAAGAAGGACGGCTGAATTCAGCCCTTCCTTTAATCATTCATTCGAAAATACTCATCAAGCCCTTACTATGAACCACTGACTATCCAGAGGACGGGGAAAGACGGTGGAAGGCTCAGGTCTAGCTGTCACAGGGCTTCAAATACAGGGGGAGGAGAGAGAATATTAAATAACCACACCTGGCAAATGCTAATCAGGCAAAGTTCTGGATGTCATCTGATTTGGCCCAGAGGGTGGGGAAAGCTGCTTTGAATGGAACAGATAACTCTCTTGGCCTCCTGGAGCGCAGGGCCACTTCCGACTTACGGGCAAGGCTGAGGATGGAAGTGAGGACGCCTGGGCCAATCCCAGTGGGACAACGGGATGCAGAGCAGCTGCCAGACTGCAAGACTGGAAATATCGGCAGACCTGCTGCTGCAGCCCTGCCCAGGGCCAGGCCCACTTTAATCTCTTGATCAAAGAGATTAAACCTCTGATTCACTCAAGTCACACACACCCAGCTAAACAGATCCACGAATTCATGTACATTCCACCAAAACACATCTCCCAGCAAAGCGATGCATCTTATTATTCCTCTGGAGGAAGAAGGCAGATTCTGTTTTGCTAGTATAATGAAATAATCTACTGCCAAGATATCTCAGTAAAGAATGTACTTCTCTCCCACAGTGAGTTCTTTCCAATCTAGGATCTAAGTGCTCTTTAACCTGCTACTTAGGAACCGAAAACTCAGGTTTCTAAGTTAATTCACTTTCTGAAAACATTGTTAAAAGAAAATGAATCATAAATGCAATTACAATAGTGAGACTGGAGGAGATCCAGGCTCTAAAGTTGCTTTTGGTCATATATTAGTCGGTAAACTGGGTCAGAGGACCTTTGGTATGCTAAACAGTTAACAGGACAAGAACCAAATTATATAATGCACAAGGAAAGGCTGAACGGTCCCCGACATGAACACTCCCCTTGGTTCCTCCCCTACATTTAAGGCAGCTCTCACATGTTGACAGGAACGTCTTTGAGTTACAGTTTGAATAAAAATACAGAACGCTCGGTTATTCTGTGGGGATTATGAGTTATTAAAGAGAAACACAAAACAAAATGCAACTAGCCTCGAGTCATCCTGATTCTACTTTCTCAACACTCTAACAGAGAAAGGTCAGGGGCTGGGGATCTAGCTCCGTGTAACGGAACTCACCTAGCACACATGAGGCCTGGGTTCAACCCCCGGCACCCCACAATGCACACACAGAAAGGTTATGGGCATGGTGGACATGCACTCAAAACAAAGCCAAGTGGAAAAAAGAGTCCCCACTGTTTCTGTGTTTGTAATAAAACATACACGTTTCCTGTGTATCCTACACACAAAGAAAAAAATGGTCAATTTACATATTAAATGTACATAAAAATGTAAAATTAAATAAGAATGGTATTCTTTTTACTGCATGGCTTTCTTTTTTCTAGGACAAATATTATTTATATTTAAAAGTAACATTTTGTAATTATGGTATTAGAAAACGTTAAATATTAAGACGAATGAGCAAAAAGAAAATAATGTTACAAAGCTGTGTTAAATATTAATCTGTAAGATCATTCAGACAGTTCTCAGGAGATGTGTTGTATTTTCCTTCAATTATGCTTAGAACCCAAACAACCTAACACATTTGACTGATTCAACTATGAACATCAGGAGTAAAGGTGGCCATGTGGCCCACACCTCTGGTCTCTCACCACGCAGTGGTGGCCTGGACCTCCACCAGGTCCCCATCTAGTCCACAGGAGAGCAGGCCCGCATGCCTCCCAAAGCAGCCAACTTCCGCCTCAACTGGCCCCCGGGTCTCCAGGATCTTCAGGGGATTCTCACACACCACACAATGGCCTTTGGGAGTCACCAACCCCGATTATCAAATCTATTCAATTATTTGAATTCTCTGAAAAGTCCTCAGAAATTAAAGTGTTCAGGTGAGGGTTTTTAAAGATTTTTTTTTTTAAAATGATAGCTTTAACATATAAATTTACTTTTCAATTTCTAAAAATAAAGGAGGAAATGAATTAAAAATATATTTAGAAAAAATGTTACAAAGCAACATCAACAGAGCTAATTTATGAAAATACACATCTTCTTTTGCCAATTAGCCCATTTTACAAGTTACAACTCAGCTGCTAAAAAAAAAAAGAAGAAAAAAAAGAAAAGAAAATTTTAAACAACCTCAGAGAATACGACCTAAATGTCAAATTGACTTTATTACTAATGAAAATTCTGATCTGGGAATCCTAACAATTAAGCTCTTAAAGCATTGTGCCTCTACTATTAAACCCAACCAACTAGAATGACTATCACTATTTTGAAAGAAAGCAATTTCTTTAGCAGGTAGATCTAAAAGTAGAGCAAAGAGCGAAGTAATTGAATTCTGAATCTACTGGGAATCCTGATATTAACGCTTCATTTCCCAACAACTGAATCCACATCACAGCTACAGAACCTCGGGGAGCCTGACGCCTGTTGGAAATATCCACTGCTTGGAGTTCATATGCTTTTGTGTCACCTGAGAGCTCCAGGGCGGAGTCTACTTGAGCGAGTGGTGACTTCATTTCTGATTCACATTAGCAGCTCCAGATTTAAAGTGAAGAGAGAAAAAAATAGTCCAGCAGCACCAACAGTTAGTTAGTTATTTAAAATATCAGCTGCTCCACAGTATTTCCTGAGAGGGGTCATTAGTCCAGATCAAAATGTGAGGCAAAAGTACGGCATGATATAAAAGGTCTTAAATGCAAATGAAGACCAGGCAAAGGGAAGATGCTTAGCTTTCGAAATGAAATGTAGCTTGGTTACGTGTTCACGCCCAGATGGGAAGCCTGACTCAGACTTGTTCTGCTAAAGTCATTTAACACTCAATGAAACATGTTTTGCCAAAAATACTGTTATACCAAAATACGCCACGCCACTGGATGCAGCATGCAAGTAATTCAGCTGATCTCTCCACCATGGGCTGTGACAAACAGAAACACGCAAAAGGATACCAAAGCTCATCAGACCTGGGTCCAGCCCTGTGGAAGCTCTGGCCTGGAGGGACCCTTTCGACAAGCACCAGGGAACAAAGGGACCCACCTTTCAATGATTCATCATGAGCTCTGACTGCTAAGGCCAAAGAAGAAAAAACAGAAGAATGAAGAAAACATTCTCAAAATATATTTAACAGTAGAATGAGTAACTTAAAATTCACTGAGAAAGTCAAACACCTCCAGAGACATTATTTTGCAAATGTCTTCTGCTAACATGAGCAAGATGGTGAAAATTCCTTCACACTGCTTAGTAGTTCTAACACATCATCAGCCCGACCACTTTGTTTACATTATGAAACACCAGTCACTGTAAATCTTTTCCTTAAAAAAAAAAAAAAAAAAAAAAAACCACCAAGCATTTCATTTTACTGCATTTTCACCCTCGGGACACGTCTCATAAAGTCATAAGGATTAAGTCTAAAAAGAGAAGGATCTGAAGCAACGTAGTTATAAAATGAACATCATTTGAAATATCACATGGCTTTAAGACTCATAGATCCGTAAAAATGTTAGTGATAAATCTCATCATTTTCAAAGGCAGTTCCTATATGTGGGCTTGATCTTTAAAGGTTATTTGGTTTTCATTATTAGAAACATTTTTCATCTTATCTTGGCCCACTGTGATAAGCAGCCAGGGCCTGCCACCTAGTGGTGACATGTTCTGATGATCAATGTTAAGACAACTAAAGAATGCCAAGAACAGTCAAGTCACAGGGGCAGAAATCACCAAGGTCAGGGTTACAGACAAAGCAAGCCTCCTTCATCTGCTGGGCAATTGACTCACTGTTATTTACTAGGTGGAAATGATTTATTTCAGGCATGACTAGATCAACAAGCATTTATGAAGAACAATCGACCCTCTCAATCTGCAGCTTCCACATTCATGATTCAACCAACTGCAGATCAAAAGTATTTTGGGGAAAAACTGTGTCTATATTGGAACATGAATTTTTTTTTCTTGTTAACAATACACTGTAACAACTACTTTCACAGTATGGATATTGTATTAGGTATTATAAGTAATGCAGAGATGATTAAAATATGCAGGAGGAAGTGTTAGGTTATATGCAAATTCTATAATACATGCTATGAGAGACATGAGCATCTGAGGGGTTCCTGGAACCAATCCCCTGTGGATCCAGAGGAATGAGTATTCAATATTTTATCATAATCAACTAACGTAATGCAACATAAAACTCAAAAAATTGTCAGGCATGGTAGCACATGCCTATAATCCCAGTGGCTCAGTTAGGCCCTAAGCAACTTAGCAAGACTGTCAAAATAAAAAGTGCTGGGGATAGAGCACTCCTGGGTTTAATGTCTAGTAACAAAAAAACAAAACAAAACAAAACAAAAAAAAAACCCACACTCAAAAAATCCAAAATAACCATTACCCTGATTTTGGGGAACTTTTGGCCAAATGGAGGTATTCAAACTCCAAATTATTACATAGCCATTAAAAATGATAACTACAGAGAGCTTACAGTAACTCAGACACTCCTGATATAACCAACTGGAAAGGCAGAACACAACCACAAGGGCACCTCTGACTGGAACTGAGGAAGAGTACATCTGCAGAGGGACAACACAGAGGAAGAAATACTGCACCCCAGTTGGAAGAGCGGTGAAGATGGCAGGATCCAGAGTGATCTGACACCTAGCAGAACACTTGACACACAAGGCAATCAATGGCTGAATGAATAAACGCATGAGCTTTTAAGATTCTATCCTACTGTTTTGCCATTTCCTTTCCAATGAAAAATGCTGGCAGTCTAAAGGTTTTAACCAGTCTTCAATCTAAACTAGTCGGGTTTTAGGACACAATTCCCCTAAGAAGGTTTCCTGGAACACTCTGGCAGCAGGATGATGCATGAGGAAACAGTACAGCTGTCAGATAAAAAACACCTAATAACATCTTGAAATTCACCATGTACATTAACATATGACAAGACCCAAAGAGGGCGATAAGAAGGGAACTCATTTATCTTAATTAACAAGATCATCCTAAACTGATTTGCCCACAATATCTTTTTATCCACAGAATACCTACTAACCTTAGGACACAGGACCAGACTGAAGAGGAGGCAGAACAGGACATATGCCCTGGCCCCACTGGACAGGGGCACCAAAAACTCAATGAGTACATAAACCTGCAAATTCTCATGAGACGACAGTGGCATGGAGAGGAAGGGGACCACTATCCACACACTGGGAAACAGTTTTCAGAGACTTGACAGAAGTATGTCCAAATGGCTGCTGATACATAGTACTAGAAGTGGAATTCCATTAAAAATTTAAGTGGCAGGTATACTCTGAAATAACAGCTACAGAAAGGCCCAGCCCTCCGTCCTACTGATTCTTTGGAGTGGTCCCCGTTTTCTCATGACTTACCATCTTTTATCATAATACAGTTTACCATCTTCTATTCGAGCCTCAAATCTCTGGGCTGGAGACTCTGCAGGTGTCGCAGGCAAGTGTTCAGGAGAGGATGGGGATGCTAGAGGAGCCAGACACAGTTACGTGACTAAGCATGTAACAAAGGTGCAAGTCCACCAGCTACCATCCTTTAGCTGAAACACTATTAGAGTGTGGTGATAATTATGACCATCAAGTACTTACAGAGGAAACTCCTGGTAATTAACCAAAAAATGTTTTAAAGCAATGGGGTCTCACTGTGTTGCCCAGGTTAGAGTACAGTGGCTGTGCACAGGAGAGACCCCAGTGTTGATCAGCACGTGCACTCCTGGGAGGTCACCACATTGACACAGAACTTAGTGTGGAGACCTGATTGGCACAGCATGCAAAAAATTCTTGTATATCACATCTAACTTTGTCCTCAAAACATTCCATGAGACAAGAAAGGCACAGATGAACCTCAATGAACAGAGAAACCTGAGGCTTGGGAAGGCCAAGGTCAAAGGTACCAATGCACAAGATCACTTAGAGGTGGATTAAATCCTAATGACCATCCAAAGCCTAAAAGGGCAAGTAGTATGACAATCTCTTAAAAATTAAAATCATTCTTAGAACTAAAGGAGGTTTAAATGATCTGAATTTACATACTTACTCACATAACCCTCCCCATCCTGCCTCAGAAGCTCAGGACTTCTCTGTGGACTACAGGGGCCCACAGGAAGACATTATCTAGAGAAAGAAGAATCTGGATTTTTCTTCCACAAGACTATAAGTAGAGGAATGTGTGACTTAACACAGCACTGAGTACAGCAAATGACTTGCAACCAGCATCAGTTCTCATGTGCTACTCCAGAAGGAATCACTGGGAACAGTGACTGGGCTTCAGCCTCATCTATACCCAGGGACTTGGCACAGCCTGCGAGTACCTTACGAGAGAGCCAGGCCGTGAAAAGTCACTGGCACAGCAATGTCTAGGACTTGATTCCAGAAAGCGAGGAATACTGAAAAATTCTCTGGTTTCATTTTCAGAACTGGATAGACACTTCGCTCTTATGCCTCATGCCTACACAGAAGGAAACCTTTAACAGCTGATCAAATGTCTTTTTTTATAAAAAATCACAAGGAAAAGACAAAAATAACAGGTTAAAAAAATAAAATAAAGAGGGGTAGGTACATTTAAGGTTCCCTTCAGTTTCACTCCTAGGCAAATGACAAACGCTTTACTTCTGAAAAGTGCAACAATTCCCTGACAGGTATTCACATGCTTTTCCAACAACATGATAAAAAGATTGTACAAATGTCAATAACATTAAGCACTTACCTGGTCTCTTGGGTGACTTAAGCTGTAGGAAGAACAACAAAAAAATCTTAGAGAAAATCATTCTGGATATAACCGTGGGTGTCAGAGGTATCATAATGATCTAACAAGTATCACGTGAACACAGTGAAGAAACCATGTCAAGCCTGAGCTTTCAAATAAATAAGTAAATAAATCAAACTGTACCTTATTTAATGTTCTCAGATCCTCCATGATCTGTTCATCTGTTAACAAATAGTTTAGCTGAGGTGCTGAGAGTTAAAGGAATACATCTAAAAAGTATGGTTTCCAAGGAAACAAGTACCAACAAAATGGTACCAGTAGTTCAGAACTCACAAGGTATGACTATGCAGAATGACGTTTTTGTAATAATAACTTACTTCTTAGAAAGGTGACTATCCAACTGTCATGGTGACCAAGTATATAAATGGATTCACATGCCCCATCTTACAAACTGCTATGATATGGTCCAATAAAAACCAGTAGATCTCTACAATAGTGAGAGGGCAGAAAACAGTCAGACTGTGTTCTGAATTTATAAAGTGCCTTTGTTCCAAATATCTGAGGACTTACACAAACACACACTCAAAGGGAAGATTAGTTTTCCATAGCAACTTAAATTCTCAGTTATAGGTGAAAGGACCTGAAGTTATTTCCTTTCCTGATAGCAAATGACCAAACCATTCTGGACAAATGGCTATTTATTATCTCTTAAGAGAACAAGAAAAACACTTCTCTTCATGTGTCCTATTCCCATTAACCATTTTTATAATTAAAGAACTGTGTTATTTTGATTAAAATATCATTTGCTTTCATTTAAAAACAGTTTGCAATCCACTATTGTAGGGATGGGGTAACTGTGGTACCCAAAGGCAGGTAACTACTGTCCTCATTTGACAAGTAGAAAAATTAAGGCACGTCAAGTTTTCAGTTGCCCCTGCATCTTGAAGTGTTAAAACCAGGTTCTAAATACAACATAAAGTACCCTTTCAATAAGTTTTTTGTATAAATCTCTCCCACTAAAAGCAGTAGCAGCTGAGGACTCCAACACAAAAATGACCAACCCCTGACCCGTGCATAAATATCTTACATGTTTTTCCATCAAATATTTTTTTCTGCAGGACAATAGTCACTTATACTCTTATCGGTTGGACAAACAAGAGAGTCAATAGTCTTAAGAAAAAAGATGTAATTGAAGTTTGATGCAAATGGATATCAGGAGCAGGTTTTCTCCTCTTGTCTGGGATGGGGACAGGATCATTTGGTCGCCTCCGCAACTTTCTGGTCATGATGGGCTTCACTTCCATAGAATCTATGGCAAGAATGGAATGGGTAAATCTATTCAATTCCCTCTTGAGGCCAGTAAGGATTCCTACAGTGTAAGAACATCTGCCTTACGGACCCCCAAACAGAATTACGTTATTGCAGATGTCTGGTCTATACATGGCCCAAACCAGACACCCGTGTCAGACTTTAGAGAGGGTCGGTGCTTACGCAATTCAGACCAGCTATACTAGGTCCACATCCCTCCCAGAAATCCAGCCCAAGAGTCCAACATTATGGCCACTGTAGGAATCTCTCCAGCACCCTCAAAAACTAAGGGCTATTCCTCCTCTCACTCAAATTAGGAAGCCACAGAGTTGTAAACTCTTGGGATTAGAAGGAACCTCAAGATGATCCCACTGGACTAATTTCCACAGTTCCCACAGAGGATGGACACACGTGGCCCACTAGCACAAAGGCTCTTTTAAGGCCACCGGCCTCCAGTGCTAACATTTTTAAGTTTCATTTACAAACTTAAAACTCTTTTTTCTTTTTATAACCTTTTGTAGCTACTTGACTTCAAAAGTGATACAACGAAGGCACATTGTATATAAAGACCCTCTCCGCTCTTCTCCACTTCTCTCCCTCGTCTGACATTGCTGCTGACTCCCCACGCCATGAAGCCTCTGCCCCCCAGCCCCAGTCACCCAAATCTCTGCTGACTTACTCCTCTGGGCTCCTTTTTTCCTGGCCTATTCCTTACACACTGGTAATCTCTAGGTCCTGTCAGTCCTCGGCCTATATTCCAGCGAAGCCTCAGTCCCCAGCCCTCTGAATGGCAACCCACACCCGACTCCACCCTTCCCAGGCAAACTCACTCCTCTTCCTGGCTCCCCTCCAAGGCTGCCTCTGCCCCCATTCTGAGAAGCATAAGCTACCCCAAGACACCACTTTCGGACACCAAGGCTTTGTACTGCCATTCTCTCTGTCTAGCCTTCTCTTTTCTGCCCAGACAACTCCTCCTACTTTAAGAGTCTTTTCGTGGGGGGGGGGTGGGAGGAGTGGGGGGGAGGGGAAAAATAAAATAAACATCATTACCCTATGTAAACGTAAAAAAATAAAAAAAATAAATAAAAAAAAAAAAAAAAAAAAAAAGAGTCTTTTCAATATTCCCTTCCGTGACAGGCCACTTCCATCTTCCCGGTGACCAGGGCACCTGTGCAGCCCTCTAGCACACCAAGTGCCACAAGATGTCTCCTGTCAGAGGCCGGAATTCCACCACCGCATGAACTCCGCCCCGACCCCAGCACCCGCGACAGTCCTGGCACACCGAGGGCCATCGTGAAGTCTTCTGCAGAACCATGGGCTGAGGCCAGGTCTGATTAAGAGATAAAGTTCGCTCACGAAGCGCACTTCCAGCAGAACCGTCAGGAGAGTGCGGTCAGTCCACCGGGCAACGCGCAGGACGTTAGGAGTGAAGAGTCAGAAACGTCTCTGCACGTCGCTCTTAAACGGAAATGGGCAACGCGGAATCCTTTTCCTATGAGTGGAATGGAGGTGACACTGGAACCACTGGCCTAATGAGATGGGCGTGGAAGGAAGGAGGAGGATGTGCACACAGACCCCGGGGAAGGGGGAAGCTTTCTTCCTAAAAGAAAGACTTTATCCTCTGTTCAGATGCCACCTTTCTCCATTTACTCCCTGGCTGGTGGCACAGCACGTCGTGGCCTGAAGCCCCGCAGCAGCTGTGCAACCTGGGCAGGCCAGGTAAAGGCTCCATGTCTAGACTCCTCATCCCGAGGATGGAAACATTGGCACCTCCTCTCTCACCGGGCACCGTCAGGGCTGCATGAAATGATACAGGCGAGGCCCTTAGCACGGTGCCCAAGAACGAAATGAGGCTGGCTCTTATTATCCTGTTTTCAGGGAGGACAAAACTACATGAAGATCTTTCTTAAAAAGACAAGGTGCAAACAGACAAACAGAAATCACACACTACACCAAGCAGCTGGTATCAACTGTGGGGCTTTGCAACATGCAGACCTAATCTGCAAACCAAAGTATGAAAAGAACCCAATCCAAGAGCGTACCAGAGAACAAAGCGTGTAGCCTGTGAACATTAGGGAATGTCCTGTCCACCAAAGGGAGTGGCTGAGTGTACCCTGTTCCATGGACTGCCAAGACTGCAGGGTGGGAGGGTGGGCAGCACCTGATGGAAATAAGCCAAGCAAAGGGGAAGCCAAGGGGACATCAAGTACAATCAGGCCCCTAAACTCAGACAAATCATAACTGCATCTCTGATAAATCAGAAAACATAATCAAATTCTTGTAAAATGTGAAAATGGATCCATTTTATTAGCCTGGTCATAGCAATGACCTGACGAATTGTATACAAAACTACTTTTGCAGAACAAAGATGCTCTGGGGAGGCCCTAGAATTCATCATGTGTCTCTAATACCCCTGAGGAAAGAGGTGAGACCAGTGGCCCATGTGGAAATGATTAGGGGGAGATCAACCTAAGTGTCACAACTCCAACAGGACACAACCCACCAAGTCGCCTTGCTCCAATCCCAGGTTTGCTTAGTCGGCTTTGAAAATTTTTCAAAGAGAGAAAGGCCGGCCTGACCAGCAGGGCCTGAGTCTGCCTGACAGTTCTGTTTCTCACTGCATGTGACAGGGAGCACGCTGAGTTTATGACGTCAGCCTCCAGTGGGTTCAGTCGGTAAGAATCTTGGGGGTTCAAGCTGAGGGCACTGATGAAACTCCAACTCCCAGAACTGAAGCTCAGCCCTGGAGTCTGACGACCCTGGAGAAGATCCCTGAGCGACGAATTAGTGTTTTCCTTTCAGACATTGAGCAACAACCCATGAACACCTCTAACTGGCTTCAATTAAAGCCTCTCAGATCCAGAGGACTCCTCAGAGATCTGCTCCAGAGGGGGTACTATTTGTAGAATCCCACTGAACATCAAACAATTACACCAGACTTGGGGAAGTCTATGTGGGACCCATTCCTCTCCAAACCATCCCATATACGACCCTTAATAGTGCAACTCCTGCTGCTCTGCTCACCACAAAACCCAGCAGACACTGGCACCCCACACCCACCCAGGCAGCACAGGGCCTGCCTACGAAGTGGGGGTACAGGTTGGATCAGTGGTAGGCAGAGTCATTACATCCCCGACGTTAATTTCCTGCAATCGACGCGCAATTACCGACCGACCTCGTGTTCCGTGCTTTCGCAGGCCGATGCGCTCACTCACTTCCAACAGCTCATCTGCCCACAGCACTCAACGACACTGAAAGCTTCACTTGAACACTCTGACCATCAGAACAAGCTCCTGCAGGATCTCACTCATACGTGGAATGCGAAGAAGCTGGCCTCAGAGAAGCAGAGAGTAGAACGAGGGAGGGCAGGGGAAAGGCCCCAGTAAGACATGAGTCACCACCAGATTCCAAATGGACAGGAGGCATAAGTTCTAGGGTCCTACTCCATAACGATGTGACCATGGTCAACAATATTATACTGAGTATTTCAAAACAGCTACCAGAATGTAAGATTTTAAATGTTTTTTTAGCACAAAGAAACGATAGTGTTATGAGGTAATGAACAAGCTAATGACCTGGTTTGATCATTATGCAATGTAAGTTTATGTATCAAATAAGTATGTACAATTATGTGTCAATTAAAAACAAAAATTGAGGAAAAAAACAAGTTCATACCTGTTCAGCTATTGGGGAAAAAAAACAACAATTGCAGTACTCAAAGGAGGATTCTTAAGAAACAGGATGTGTGATGGGAAGAAAAGCCATTGCAAAGCAAACCTGTAGCCATGGGCAACCCCTCCAAACCAGGGCAAGGCAACATGGGGCCAGACTGAGGCGCAGAGCAAGCCCCAGCACACCCCTCGTCCCTCTAGCAGGCTCAACCTATCGTCACAAATCAGTGCTGCTGTGGTGGAAATGGGAGGTGGGAGCGTGGAATAACAATCCAGGTCAGGAGCTGGGCTTGGGGGCACACGCCTGCAGTCCCAGGAGGCTGAATCAGGAGCGCAAGTTCGAAACCAGCCTCAGCAACTTAGTGAGACCCTGAATCAAAATAAAAGAGCCGCGGATGTACTCAGTGGTAGAGCACCCTTGGGTTCATTCCCCAGCGTCAAAAAAAGAATCAAGGTCAGCTCCTTGCAGTTCAAATCAGAGGAGGAATAAAGGCATCAACCTCCATGAGGCCAAGGCTGCCTAACGGGAGGGATGCCATTATTAAAGAGCGACCCAATGGAGCCCTCCTCCCCGCCTCTCAACCACGACCAACAGCCTGGATGCCACAATGCCAGCAGCAGGGAAGAATGTCCTGAGGAGAAGCCCGCCCTACCCCACATCCAGGTCTCTTCCCTCCTCCCTCGCAGGTACTGTGTGGGCCCTCTTCCCCTGGCCTCGACTTCCGAGGTCCCTCTACTGAGTGCTGTGTGAGACCGCCCACTTCTGTGCAGGACCGCCACATGCCTTACGGTTTTAAAGTCACAAAGACAAGTCTGTCAGATCTTTACCCTCATTCCGGGCCCTCAATCTCAGCACCACCTTATCCCAGGAAAGACAAGGAGGCTGTGTCACTGTTGTTGCTATCAGAACATAAGCCCCTTGAGGACACTGACCTCACCCATCAGCCAAATTCTGTGGTTCACTTACTGCCACAGGTACTCACGTTACCAGGAAAAGTCAGTATAACCTGCTGGTTAAGAGAAAATACTTGTGGTCAGACAGGTTCTGGCATAAACACTATCCAGCTCTGTGGGGGACTGAGCAAATGGTTCCACTTCTCTGAATCAGTTCTGCCATCTGTAAATTCAGGATAATGACAGCCAAGTGAAGCTGCGCAAACTAAATGGGCTACACTCCCCGAGTCCTGAGTGCCAGCCACTTTCCAAAGCTCACCTCATCTCCAACTGACTCTCCCTAACAGGTTCCACCATCTCTGCTGAACGAGGAATCCCATTTCAACTAAGTTGGCGGTCAGAGCCAGGGTTCTCCCCAGGTCTGTCGCCTGCAGCAGTAGCTCTGATGTATTTATGCAATGCCTCACTGTATACAAGCACTCAGAAAACGAAACTTCTAAACTGACATTATAATGAGTCCTGTGCCATGAATCTAGTATTTTCTTTGGGGGGGGCGTTGGAGCAGTTCTGGGGGTTGAACTCAGTGGTACTAGTACCACTGAGCCACATACCAGTCCTTTTTTTTTTTTTATTTTGAAACAAAGTCTTGCTAAGTTGCCCAGGCTGGTCTCAAACTTGACACCCTTCTGCTTCGGATACTGAGTGGCTGGGATTACAGGTACACACCACCATGCTACATCCAGTTTTTTCCAAAGGATACTCGCAGGCTTTGGTGAGGTCATGAGTAGCTTCCACAGGGGCCTAAGGGTAAAGATGTCGCTGGTGAGCAAGAACTTACAACAGAAGATGAAGTGGCAGTTGGCAAGCTCTTGGAAGAAAGGAGAAAAGAAGGCTGCTCTGTGACAGGAAGAAAAATGAATTGAATGTAAGGCTCTCACATCTTAAAGCTCACCGGGTTCTCGTTGATTGTTTGGGCCTCAGCATCAGAGAAAACCGTCAGGTAATTTCTACAGCCTCACTACTCCCAGCAGGTGAAGGCCTTACCCCACACGGCCGGAAACAGAATCTGCCCTATCAAGACCCGGCGCACACTGAAGCAGAAGCTGCAGGGATGGAGAGGTGCCCTAGGGCTTCTTGACCTTGGGACACCAAGTGGCCTGCACAGCCCAGCCGTCCCCAGCTCTCCACAAGAGGTCTGGGTTCTGAGGAGCACGTTCTGCTGATTCCCGGGAGGTCGGTACCAGCTCTCAAGCTCACCAGAGCAGGTCACCCGCCACAGCCATTTCCAACAGGTTCTTTGGACACAGCTTCACATCCCAGCAGCCTCTTATTCCACTTGTTTTTTGGGTGCTGGGTGCCCTTTTTTGGGTGCCCTTCTTACTGTTTTAATTTTATTTTGAGACAGGGACTCACTAGGTTGCTTACAGCCTTGCTAAGTTGCTGAGGCTGGCTTCGAACCCATGATCCTCCCTCTTTGTTTTAAAGAGATCTTCACATTGAATCAGAAAAGAAGATTTTAAAAAAATATCTTTTCTGGGCAGTGCTGGGCAACACTGATATTGGGCATCAATCCACAAAGGTGAAATAAGTCACTCAATTAGAGGAAGGAAATCAGGCCTTTAATCCAACACCGCGGCAGCACCATCTGTGAGAAGCTGATTATCCTCCCAGCTCCAGTGCCTTTTCTTTCCACACTCTATCACCACCTTGGCAGCTCTTTCCATACCAAGGGTACCAAATGGCTTGAGGAAGGACATCAGGACCATTAATGACCATGGCTAGCTTTAAACACTTCTGTAATTTTTGAGTGTGAGTGTGTGTGTGTGTGTGTGTGTGTGTGTGTTACAAATGATTTCACTGCATGTATGTGTCTCTTCCACCCTGGCAGGCTCTTCTTCAAGTCACTGAGGATGTCCCCTGTCCCACTTAAGATTCTGGCTGTAAAACTGCCTGGCCAAATAATGTCTATTGCTTGTCAATAATTAGGATGCCAAATCACAGGTAAGGTGATAATACCCTTCCCTGCAGATGGAAAGGGAGCAGCTATAAACTGACAATATTTCCCACTAGCCTAATGAAGGCTCCCGAACATCTGGTGGCTCTAGCAGAGAGCAGTGAGGCATCAATGCCAGTCACAGCCACCATCAAAGAAAACCAACAGTGTGCAGGTCAGAAAACAGGCAAGCAGACTGCACCAGACAGGGCGCTGCAGTGCTAGCCATCTAATTAAAAAGGCGTTTCAACAGGAACAAGACAGTGCTGTCTGAAGAGGCTATTTTAGTATGTATTCTTGCCAAAACAAAACCAAAAAGAAGCATTTCTAAGCTCCTTTCGGAGGTCTTCAAGGAACTTGCTCCTTTGCCAAGTCTCTCACTGAGGAAACTACCAGAGGGGAGATTCTTCACAAGCCAGACCCCTCTGCCACCAGACACAATCACATTCTCATCAGGTATGATGGGAACTGGAGCCAACAGTTGTGTCAACAGGAGGGCCACGCTGGTTCAGAGCCAGAATACGTAGGGAGGTCACTTTCTTAACTGGTTACCTTCAGTTTCAAATTCAGCTCCAAGAACTTCCACAAAAACACTGCATTTCCTACAGAACCCCATTAAAATAAAATGTGGTAGAGCCCCCGTACCTTCTGAAGAAGACTCTGAAAGTTAAATTCTGGGTGTGCAGAAGGCATGCACCTACATGAACCCAAGTGTACTTGCCAGGTTCAAAACAGCCGTTCACAACGATTCCCTGCATCCTTCTAGGATCCATCCGACTACATATGGCAACAGAAGAGTCGGCCATATTGCTTCTCTCTGAAACTTGCCTACAACCTGCCGAGCTCCCCATATGTGGATCACTAAATCCTAGAAGGCTGGGGAGGAACTGGCACCAATCTCATGTAACTTCACTCCTTTACATGAGAAGAGTTAAGTTTAGCTAGCCTGCTGGAGTTGAATCAGCTCTTTCTGAACAGTAACACCTGAGGGATCTAACAGCACAGACGATAAAGCCAAAAGCCACTGTTCTCTCGTGGAGGTCAAAGGAATATAAGCCCTTTCTGTAATCAAGGCGACTGAAAGAACAGCAGAGAGATTCCCCCGTCACCCCAGGTGGACTAGAGTAAGTGATTCAGGAACACGACCAAATGACAGCTGACCAGGCGTTAATCAAAGCACAAGCCAGAGCTTGCAATTACTATTAAAGGTCTGCCATCTATTGAACGCCTGTCACGCAGAGGTCGCTGTACCAGGCACCACAATACTGAGACAGGATGGGATCAGCCTTGCTTTATGGTGTGGGGAAGCAGCTTGACTAAGGTCACACAGCCCGTGTAGGGTGGAGCCAGAACTCTGAGACGTGAAAGCCCACCCTCCACCGCCGTGCTCTGCTCTGGGGGTCTGAGACAGAAGCAGTACCAGAGCAACCTACCAGGACCCAGGGCTCCCGGGATCCTGCCCATGGGGTTTCGTACCTCCAGTCAGCTCCATTGTTAGCTTTTCATTTTCAATCATTTTTTTCTTTTCTTCTAGTTCAGCAATTAGGTTCTCTTTCAGCTCAACCTTCTTGTCTTCAAATTCCTTCACTGCTGCCTTCTTTTCTTTAATGTAATTTCTTTCCACTTGCTCGGTCTGAGTAAAAGAGAAATACAGGCTAGGGTACACAGCCAGGCAGCCAGAGGGAGCTCCAACTCAAAGTCCATCTCTGTCCTCGACAGCAGAGAAAGCCCCTTCCCCAGGACATGCGTGGTAAGCTCTCACTCTCACAAGCTGGGAGCAAAGGGGTCCGGGAGCAAGCTCCCCAGGAGTACACAAAACTGCCACTCGTGTGTCATTGCCCACACCTGCTATCAGGTAGGTCCCCTCTCCCACACCTCACATTATACAGCTTTAATGTTAAAATACAACATATGTCTCTCGAAGACAGTAAACAATCCCTTTTAAAGTCACAATTTCAAGGAAAATAGTACATTCCAAGTGAAGTAGCTATCTTGAAAGTTAATTCTATGATATAAAGGTCAGATGACACAAGCTAGTCACAATAAATGTGGGTGAGGATGTGAGAAAAAGGGTGTATGCATGCTCTGCTGGTGCACTGCAAGCTGGTTCTGACTCTCAGTGAGCTCAGAACGAGCACAGTAGTAGGTCACTGATTAGGTACCTGAACCCTGCAGTACTCAGACTTTAAAATCGCCTAAGCAGTCACTTTTACAGTCTCACCATGTGCTAAGTGACAAGGGGCCTGAAGTGGGCGTGGTGTGAACTATGTGACCCTCTGGCTATGGCCGTACACACGGAACTGACTTCAGTACTAAAATGGTTTCCAGTCATACAGCTCCGACAAACCACGCCCTTCTCAAAGCGCACCCCCACTGCAGCCACCGCAACAGACCACCATTCGACCTCAGCAGCACTGGGGTCTCTGTGGAGCAGAAGAAATCATCAAAACTCCATCCTACCTATTGGCCCAGAAAGTTTTAGCTGGAGGAGGAACTGTTGAGCCAATTCAGAAGCTGGGCTGCTCTGAGGACCAATAACAAATTATTAGGCCACTATAATTCAGAGATACTTCCAACTTTGGCACGAGCTAAAGCCACCAAGAAAGGAATGGAGTGTGAGTGTACCTAGTTACCTGTGATAAGCAGAGGCTGCCCAGCAACAAAGAACAGACAGAACGTCTGTATCAGGATCAAGTGTCCTTTGGTCAAACCAAATTGTGGCAAAGGCTTCCAAACTGTCTACTTGGTGACAGAAGAAAAGGCCAAGAGACCAGCAGAGTCAAATTCCAGTCTCAAACTACAAACCCAGGCCCCATGGTACTTACTTCCAGCTGGAGGAAGAGCTCTGAAAGAGAGAGAAACTGCGGTTAGAGTCTCGAGGCTGTTCACCTTCCAGACAGGGTGTTAAGGTTCGTTTAGAAGCAGTAACTGCTTTCCGGAAGCACAGTGCACAAAGCCAATGTTTTCATCAGTAAAGTGTTGATATACACGAAGGCAAGGATGCAAGAGGTACCTGTGTCTAGTTAAAATGTGACCCTGAACAGAGTAAGCTCTGGCAGTTCTGCCTGAGGGACAAAGCAAGCAGTGGAACCAAACTGTAAATAAGTCACCCCCTTCCACCCAGTTCTCATGTCCCACAGTCCCAGAGACTGCAGAACAGGACAGGAATAAGCAAAGCAACTACTCCTGAGACAAAGTCCACGTCCACGTTCCCAAAGTATCGTGCGAAGGTCTCTGTGCGATAAGAAGAATCCAGACAACAGAGGTTCTGGGCCCTCCTGGGGCTTTAACCCTCAGGCCTCCGCCACCTGCCCACGATGCCATGGGCCTCTCCGATCACATTCCCAAGTTCCTGATCTAACCAAACCCCATCCTTGAGGCCTTTCCTGACAGCGCTGCACCCATCAAGCTCCTAGCAGACATGCCCAGCAGTACTCATGACTTACTCAGCACATGTTTGCCTGCTACTTCGTTAACTGACTGCCTAGCAGCCCATTCCCTTTAAGCCCCTCTACAAACCCCATACTTTAAACAAAATAGGTCTTTGGCCTCTAATATTTTTTGGGTGACACTGAACCTGCTATATATGGTCCACAAGGACTGCTGGAGGACCAGTACTTCCAGGGGTGCCATTTACAGTTTATAATTGGTCCCCTTTGTAAACCTGATAAATCCTACAGACCCATTCCAAGAAAAAAGCACATTCACCCATACTTTAGAATTTTCAGAGTCCCAGGAACCCCAGATTAAAAACCCTAAACTATTGAATGGAAACAATTAAATGAGGAAAGGGACACGCCACATGTTTTCTGACCCCCAGAAGTTCTGATAACTTTGGCCCTGGAGTCACCGGACGCAGCAGCCCAAGCACACCTAGCCCACCATGTTCACTCCTAGGTCTGCTTCGGACTGAGTGGACCAGACATTTTCAAGTCCTGGGCCACCTGAGAAATCACACCTGCATCAAGTCAAATGACAATCAGCACTTAAAAGCTGGCAGTTGTTGTTTTAAAGCAGCCAGACACCAGACACAACAAAGGCAGGTGGACTCCCTCTGCATGCTTTTTAAAGCTCAAGCCATGCCTGACGTAGGAGCTCTTCTGCATTTTCACCTGGGAGGAAGAGATGTTTATGAAAAACACATGAGGACAGGATTGAGCGGCTGCAAGAATCAAGAAAAACGACTCGATACTCATCCTGCTGTTCCAGCTTAGGAAAAATGGCTCACACCAATTTCCCTTCCTGTATTTACATCTTAAGCCAATTCCCTGGGCAATCTGTACTCCCTTCTAGGATGGGGAAACTGAGGCCCCAAAAAGCAATAACCTGTTTAAAGGCACAGTCCCAACCAAGGTGACGATGGTGGGAGCCAAATGCAGGCCATCTCCTTCCACAACGCCACCTCCTGCACCTGGAAAGGAGCTCCAGGAAGAGGGCTATAGATTTTAATGGAGTGGAGCAGGGCCAGCGGCAAGGACCGGCAGGATGTGGACGGGCAGAGGGCTAACGGCTGCAGCTCCGATTTCCCAGCACCCACCCCCTCTGCTCCTTTTCTGTCTGCTGGTGCACACTGCACACCTGCTCTCTAGTCGAGAGGACAAAGGTTTCCACCAACAGGAAGCTGCGGGGTCACTGGATCAGAACTCAAGGAAAACCCAAGGAGTGGCACGCGGACATTATTTTAAAACCAAAACTACTTCTACCATGGCAGGAACAAACACCTGCTGGCACTCAAAATGCTAGCTGATGATGTACTTTAAAATTTCACAGGCAAAAAAATTTCCTGTAAGCTCAAGAATCTCTGTTTACACAATTTAAAACAGTTGTCACATCTTACTTTCTGCATGACCATTCCTCAACCACTCGTGTAGATATGCTTTGTCCATGAAACAAGTTTCCTAAGTCAAGGACAACGTGTTCACAACGTCATACCGCTCACAGTGCCTACATGCTGCAGATGTTCATCAAATATGCTGAATGAATATGTTTACCGTGTACAACAGACCAAAAGCAAGCTCCTTTTCTCTAAATGATTCTAATAAAATACTTGGGGAAATAACAAGACACCTCCCCACCCCAAAGGACAGAATTCTAAAAGAAACATTAAAAGGTATAAAATGACCCATGATCCTTCTCCACTTCAGCACCTCTGATTGTCCAGTAAGTCAGTCACAGAGATATAAGCAAGAAGGTGCGCGAGATTACTTTTGGGGCACCAGGGAGAGCCACCTGACCAACACCCAAGACTACTGGAAAAAAGAAAAACCGATTTCATATAACTGCAGCTTTGGGGTCTCTCTTCCCCCAAACTCTCCCAGCAGTGGAATATCTAAGATACATTTTTGAAAAAACTCTTAGGGTCACATCACATGATGATAAGGAGGTAAATCTGAAGATGAGTGATTTCCACCATGAAGAGCCTACCTGCATTTCGGATCCTCTCTTTGTACTGCTGATCCAGTTTTTTCATTCTCTTCTGATACTCCTGCAAGGTACCTGATTGAACATGTACAAAATACAAAGTCATTTCAAAGGTCAATCTACTTTAAATTTTATTTCCTAAAATTAGTTTCTCACGCCAACAGTGATGGTTTTAATGCCAGAATAAAACAAACCCAGGAAAGCCACAGCTGAGCAGTTACTGGATTCTGGTTCTCCGCTAAGGCACAAAGCGGACACTGCCCGGGACCTAAGTGGAGCTCACCCCACCTCAGTCCATCAAAACTCCCAGTGAAGCTGAGCTCGGCGGTGGCCGCCTGTAATTGCAGCACCTCAGGAGGCTGAGGCAGAAGAACCAAAAGTTCAAGGCCCGCCTGGGCAACTTGGCAAGACTCTCAGCAACTTAGCAAGAACCTGTTTCAAAACAAACAAACGAAAAACATGCGATGCAACCCTGTGGCAAAGCACCCCAGGGTTCAATCTGTGGTACCAAAAATAAACAGACCTCTGCAGCGGAAGAGCAGAACTGGAGGGTGCAGACACCCGCTCCACCAGGAGCTGATCCAGGAGCTCCACCAGGAGCGATCCTGATCGCTGCCCCTATCATCCAAGGCCAGGGCCCTCCAGCACATTTTCTGCAGTGGTAAATGTACTCCATTTATACCATCCACTGTGGTAGCAACGAGCAACACGTGGCTTTTGTAGCACTTGAAATATGGCCAGTGCAACTGAGGAACCAGATTATTAATTTAACTAATAATTAATGAAAAAAGCCACATGTGGCTAGTGACAATATCAGAAGGCTCAGGTACAGCTTCTGAAATCCCACTCACTCACTGTTCTTCTCCAAAGCAGCTCATTAAGAGGATCCCAGATGTGTGGAGAAGTGTCTCCTGATCATAATACCTGTTCATGGGCTAGTCCAAGTGAGCGGATCCCCCCGAGGAGAAGGGCTGGAATGTAGCTCCACAGGAGGACGCTTGCCTAGCGTGCTCGAGGACTTGGGTTCAATCCCCAGCACTGCCACAGGGTTTAAAAAAAAAAAAAAAAAATGCAGCTTCCCTGACAAGGGGACCCAACAGGAAATCAGTGAATAGACAGTGCACTGTCCCCGGTCCTCACGCTGCAGCCGGCACTGCACTCCGCATGCTCCCTCTCATTTTCATGTCACGGATTAGAAAACAGATTAAGCAAGAGAAAGTGACATGCCCAGTCACCTGCTAGAAGGCAGTGAAAGGGGTGCCTATCATGCAACCTGGGAGCCTGCGCTCAGCCCCAGACCACACCACCTTAGCAGCCAACAGCACTTGACAAGACCCACTCCTCTTGTGATTTAACAAACAGAAACTGAAAACAGCGGGCTAGTGCACAGTCCATCAACACTGGTTGAGAAGAAGAGTAAACTTCGTTCTTTGATAACAACATGTCCCCAAAAATACCTAGCTTTAGGCACCATGATTTTCAAATTGTGCCCCACAGACAGCCCCAAATGAGATTTCACTGCAAGAATCTGCTACATGCTAAAAATAAATTTGAAATAAAAATTTGAAATATCAATACTTCACTGACAGGAGAGTAAAATGTGTACTAGTTAAAATCAGTTGGACTAAGTTTTCAATCACTCCCACAAAGAAATACAGATAAAGGGTCTGTAACATTAAGAATGTTTCGAAGTGAAAAAGGCAGCTGGACACCCACCTTCCTGCAGCTGTTGTAGCTGCCTCTTGAGAGAAGCCAGTTTGTCCTGATACATCCTGAAAAAAAGAAAAGCCACATTGAAGACACTCAGCACCCTATTCCAAACATTTTACATGCAGGAATTGCTGGGCTTGTTGGATTTACAAGCATAAGCAACACACACATAACAGGGACATATAAACAGCACTAAACACCACTTACATCAACTCTGCAATTAGATTATAAATTGCAAAGGAGTAAGATTATGCCCCCAGCATGTCTTTCTATACAGACAGCATAGCTGTGTAAGCATCAGTCAATAAACCTTCACGTGATTCCTAAAAGCACAACTCTTTCAAGATCAGAAAAAGAGTCACTCAGAAATGAAAGTTAAAATGCAGGCTTTACCTGCAGTCCCAGCTGGATAAGGGACACAGCACACAACAGCACAGGAACATGGCATGTTATTTTTCGCCTCTCGCACCCAGTGGATTAAAGGCAATTACACACTCTGGCAAGTCTGTCTGAACCGTGGATTCTACACATAAATTACATTTTGACAATATTTTTGCTTCTACCTGAAAAACACCTCCAATTTCTCAGTGACAAGACAGGATTTGCAACCTGAAAGAACACTGTCCAACATATAAAAAAGGCACAACAGTCTTTTTTTTTTTTTTTGGTAGTACTAGGGATGGAACCCAGGGCCTTGCACAGGCTAGGCAAGTGTTCTACTCTGAGCTACATCTCCACCTCCTCCTTTCATCTTATTTTATGAGGGTCTGACTTACTTGCCCAGGTTGGCCTAGAACTTGCCATCCTCCTGCCCCAACTCCCTCCCCGAGGACCTGGGATTGCTAGTGTGCACCATCAACGCAGCACAATGACTCTTTAATTGCTCAAATAACCAATTCTCTGTAGGCAGAGGAAAGGGTAGGAAGAGCCTGAGAACCCTGAAGCAAGTCTACCATTTACTGCAAATTCTGACAGACTCCCGAGGTTCACCTTAAATCACAGGAGACATTCAATTTTCATCAAAATTATTTTTTTTCCTCATTAAATATTAAGGAGGCACATTCAAGCAAAAGATTATCTCTAAAAGTGATGCCTAAAAACATCAAGCACGGGAATGGTGCGTAGGTCACGTGTGAGAAGTCAGTATTTGAACCCAGGGCATTAAACTTTTCACCACACAGAAAATTAAATTTTCCACCAACTGGTTGATCTGAATTGTCAACTTGATTGGATTAAGAGATGCCGATGATTAAGAGGCTTCTGGATGTGTCAAGGAGGGCGTGTCTAGGAAAGATTAGAAAGTGGGATAGTGAACTGAAGTAGAGACCCTCCCTAAGCCTGGGCAGCACTGCCCAATGGTACAGTGGCTTAAATAAAAGTTGGAATAAAAGTTGGAAGAATAACGAAGCAGATTGTAGATGCAAGTTCAACTCTTCTTTTTTTTTTTTTTTTTTGCGGTACTGGGGATCGAACTCAGGGCCTTGTGCTTGCGAGACAAGCACTCTACCAGCTGAGCTATCTCCCCAGCCCTCGACTCTTCTTGAACAGGTTCTTGATTGCTGCTTTGATCATCTGAGGACATCAGACTCTCACTTCTTCACTCTTCTAAAGTAAACACTGCCAGTGATTCTCCAGGGGGTTTCCAGAAGCCTTGGTCTCAGATTAGAGTAGCACTGTTGACTATCCAGTTTCTGGTCGTGGAAGCCAATCTAATAAATCCCCTTTTCATAATCATACTTCCTGTTGATTCTGTTCCTCTACAGAACCCCAGTACAGAAATTGGTACCAGGAGTGGCTCTGGAGAAACAATTGTAAGGATGAATTTTCTTAGCTGGTTTTGAGGGTTTTGGAGTTGGCTGTCTAAATTGACTAGAGCTAAGGTTATTAAAGTCTCTCCTATTGGTACTATGGAGAGCACTGATAATCCATAGTGGGAACTGCTTAAAGATATTCACAGAGTAAACGCATCTGATGCTCCCAATTTGCCACCTATAAAAAGCAAGGCATTTAGTGACTATACATGATATCTTTGAACAGTTCTGGAAAACTAAGAAATGTGATGATGTTGGTTGGTTGCTTCTGGTTTCGCTGGACAAAGTAACAAAGGCGAATGATGAACTCAGAAATTCAGCTTCTCAAGTGCAGATGCGCATAACTGATCTGAAAGCTGCTAAGTGTGTTCTGACGGAGACTCTTCTGTCTAGTAGTAATAGGGCTGAGGTTGCTGAAAACCAAACACAAACCCTCATCCGGCAGTTGGTTGAATTAAGATGAAAGTTTAACTCTCAGCCTCGGAAGTTGTCTGCAGTTAAAGTGAGCAATGCTTGGAAAAGAAAGGGATCCTGCAAGTTGGGGTGGCAAGGTATGGGAGAAGCCTAAAGGGGTTGGGGATGCTGAACTCCCATGAGTTTATTTTGACAGAAGTTGTTGAGTCCCCACCCTTAGCTGAGACAAGGCATCCCTACCCCCACCTCTGTGGCACTGGCTTCTCCAACTTCCTGGAGAGAACTAATCCTGCTTTGCTCATGGAATCAGTAAAAACCTTCTGTCATTCAGCTACTCAGCATGAAGATGTTGATACTCCCCAGGACCCACCCTCACCAGCCACTTTTGCCTCCAGGTCTACAACTAGATCCAACTCTAAGCAGGTCCCTAGAGGTGAGGTACAGAATGTGACCCACCAGGAGGTACGCTACACTCTACACTCTGAAGGAACTTCTTGAGTTTTCTAATTCACACAAGCAGAGGTCTGGGGAACATGTGTGGGAATGGATTTTAAGGGTGTGGGATAATGGTGGGAGGAACATAAACTTAGATCAGGTTGAATTTATTGCTATTAGCCCATTAAGCAGAGATTCTAGATTTAATGTAATAGCTTCCAGTGTTTAAAAAAAATGAACTAATAGTTTGGCTGATTGTCTAAAGTATGGGTCCAAAGATGGCCTACAATAAGTGAGCTGGAAATGCCCGACATCCCTTGGTTTACTGTTGATGAGGGAATCCAGAGGCTCAGAGAGTTGGGAATGCTGGAATGGATCATGTACGGCCTTCTCCTCCATACTTTGGGGGTCCAGAAGATGTAATCTTCACCAAAACTATAAGAAACAGATTTGTGAGGGGGGCACCCGCATCCTTGAAGAGCTCTGTCGTTGCTCTTCTCTGTACGCCAGACCTTACTGTGGGAGCTGCGGTCAATCAACTGGAAGACTTGAATGCAATGGGAATGACTGGATCCAGGGAGGAAGAGGCCAAGGGGCAGCCCTCATTTGCCAGACAGCGTAGTCGCAGTAACTACAATGGACAGCAAAGGGGAAGAAATGGACACAATGTTCTGACTCGTGTAGATCTCTGGTGTTGGCTAATTAATCATGGTGCTTCTAGAAGCCAAACAGATGGGAAATCTGCCAAATTCTTACTTGACTTATATAAGCAGAAAAATTCCAGGGCAAATGTACAAAAGTCCGCCCTAGATCATAAGAGCAGAGAATCGTGGCCCCTCAACCACTTCCCCAATTTGAGTCAATGTACTGATCCAGAACCCCGTGAATGAAGGGAAGGCCAGGTGCCCTTGAGGAAGGACCCTGGTATAGTACCGAAATCTTTACTGCTAATCTTTCTCCCATCCTTCCCCAAAGGGACCTAAGGCCTTTTACCAGGGAACTGTGCACTGGGGAAAAAGCAATGATCAGAACTTCTGGGGACTGTTAGACACAGGCCCTGCACTGACGTTGATTCCAGCAGAGCCGAAACGTCATTGTGGCCCTGCAACAGAAGTACGGAGATCAGGTGATCAATGGAGTTTTGGGCAAGGTCCGACTTACAGTGGGTCCAGCGGGTCCCCAAACTCATCCTGTGGTTATTGCCCCAGTCCCAGAATGTATGATCTGGATAGATACACTTAGCACTTGGCAAAACTCCCACAATGGTTCCCTAACCTGTGGAGTGAAGGTTATTATGATGGGAAAGGCCAAATGGAAGCCTCTGGAGTTGCCTATACCTGGGAAAATAGTCAATCAAAAGCAATACTGCAACCCTGGAGGGACTGCAGAGATCAGTGCCACCATGGAGGACTTAAAGGGTGCAGGGGTGGTGATTCCCACAACATCCCCATTTAACTCTCCTATTTGGACTGTGCAGAAGACAGATGGTTCTTGGAGAATGACAGTTGATTATAGTAAGCTTAATCAGGTGGTGACTCCAATTGCAGCTGCTGTACAGATGTGGTTTCTTTGCTTGAACAGATTAATACATCTCCTGGTATCTGGTATGTGGCTATTGATTTGGCAAATGTTTTTCTCTCCATCCCAGTGCATAAGGACCACCAGAAACAATCTACTTTCAGCTGCCAAGGTCAGCAATACACCTCCGCTGTCCTTCCTCAAGGCTGTCAACTCTCCAGCACTGTGCACAGCTTAGTTCACAGAGATCTTGATCGTCTTTCTCTTCCACAAGGTATTACACTGGTCCAACACATTGATGACAGGAGGCTGCAACAGGAACTTGCATGTCAGAGGATAGGAAATAAATCCCACTAAAATTCAGGGGCCTTCAACTTCAGTAAAGTTTCTAGGGATCCAGTGGTGCAGCTCCTGCCCAGATACTCCTTCTAAGGTGAAAGACAAGTTGTTGCATCTAGCCCCTCCTACAAATAAGAAAGAAGCACAATGCCCGGGGGGCCTATTTGGATTTTGGAAGCAGTACATTCCTCACTTGGGTGGGTTACTTCAGTTCTACCCAGTGACTAGAAAAGCTTCTTGTTTTGAGAGAGGTCCTGAACAGAAGGCTCTGAAACAGGTCCAGGTTACTGTGCAGGCTGCTCAGCCACTTGGGCCATATGACCTGGCAGACTCAATGGTACTTGAAGTATCAGTGGCAGATAGGGACTCTGTCCAGAAAACAGTCAATTTGGCAGCCCCACAGGAGAACCACAGAGGCGGCCATTGGGATTTTGGAGCAAGGCCCTGCCATCATCTTCAACGACTACTCTCCCTTTGAGAAGCAGCTCTTGGCCTGCTACTGGATCTTAGTGGAAGCTGAATGCCTGACCATGGGCCACCAGGTTACTATGCAACCTGAGCTGCCCATCATGAACTGGTGTTATCTGACCCACCAAGCCATAAAGCTGGACGTGTGCAACAGCACTCCATCATCAAGTGGAAGTGGACATACGTAATGGGGCACGGGCAGGACCCGAAGGCACAAGTAGGTTGCCTAAAGAAGCATCCCGAATGCCCATGGTTCCAACTCCAGTTGCAGTACTGCCTGTCCCTCAGCATGAACCCATGGCTTCATGGGTGTACCTCATGATCAATTAAGAGAGGAAGAGAAGATGAGGGCCCAGTACGTGGACGGTTCTGCACCACACAGGAACCACCCAGAAGTGGACAGCTGCAGCACTGCTGCCCCTTTCTGGAACGACCCTGACCAACAGTGGTTAGGGGACCTCTTCACAATGGGCAGGACTTCAGGCAGCACGTCTGGCGTGCACTTTGACTGAAAGAAAAAATGGCCAGATGTGCGACTGTACACCGACCCATGGGCCATAGCCAAAGGCTTGGTTAGCTGGTCAGGGAACTGGAAAGAACGTCATTGGAAAATTGGTGACAAGGACAATTGGGGAAAGGTCTGTGGATAGACATCTCCGAATGGGCAAAGGATGTGAAGATATCTGTGTCTCAAGTAAATGCCCGCTAAAAGGTGACCTCAGCAGAGGAGGACTTTAATAATCAGGTGGATAGGATGACCCATCTGTGGATAGCAGTCAGTCTCTTTCCTCAGTCACCTGTCACTGCCCAATGTGCTCATGAACAAAGTGGTCAAGGTGGCAGGGATGCTGGTCATGCGTGGGCTCAGCAGCATGGTCCTCCACTCACCAAGGCTGATTTGGCTACGGTCACAGCTGAGTGCCCAGTTTGCCAGCAGCAGAGACCAACACTAAGCCTCCCATGTGGCATTGTTCCCCGGGAGATCAGCCAGCAACCTGGTGGCAGGTTATGTTGGGCCACTGCCATCATGGAAGGGCAGTGGTTTGTCCTTACTGGAATAGACACTTATCCTGGGTATGGATTTGCCTTCCCTGCACATAGTGCTTCAGCCAAAAGCACCACCGGTGGGCTCACAGAACGCCTTACCCATTGTCATGGTATTCCACACAGCACTGCTTCTGACCAAGGAACTCAGTTCATAGCCAGAGGTGAAGGAATGGACTCATGCTCAAGGAATTCACTGGGCTTACCACATTCCCCACATCCTGAAGCAGCTGGTTTGATAGAATGATGGAATGGACTCTTGAAGATGCAGTTACAACACCAGGTAGGTGGCGATACCTTGCAGGGCTGGGGCAAGGTTCTTCAAAGGCTGTCTATCCTCTGAATCAGCATGCATTACATGGTTCTGTCTCTCCTAGTGCTAGAATTCACGGGTCCAGGAATCAAGGGGTGGAGACAGGAATGGTACCACTCACCATTAACCCTAGTGACCCACTAGGAAGTTTTTGCTTCCTGTCCCTGAAACCTTATGTTCTGCAGGCCTAGAAGTCTTAGTTCCTGAAGGAGAAATGCTTCAATCAGGAGAGATAACAATGATCTCATTAAACTGGAAGCTAAGACTTCCCCCTGGCCACTTTGGGCTCCTCATGCCTCTGAGTCAGCAGGCTAAGACAGGAGTTATGGAGGTGATTGATCCATAACCAAGAGGATGTTGGACTGTTACTTCACAATGGAGGTAAGGAAGTATACTCCTGGAATGCAGGAGATCCCTAAGGGCATCTCTTGGTAGTACCCTGTCCTGTTCTTAAGATCAGTAGGAAACTACAACAACCCAATCCAGGCAAGAAAACAAATGTCTCAGACCCTTCAGGAATGAAGGTGTGGGTCACACCTCCAGGTAAAGAGCCAAGACTTGATGAGGTGCTTGCTGAAGGTAGAGGGAATAGAGAATGGGTAGAAGATAGATATAAATATTAACTACGGCTACCTGACCAGTTACAGAAACAAGGATTGTAATTGCTGTGGATATTTCTTCCCTATTCTGTTAAGAACATGTTTATGCATACTTACACATGCATTAAGAAGAAATGTTGTTCTCCTGTTACTCATTATGTGATGTAGTACTGACTGACTTAACATCAGTAATGTTTTTCTTCTATTCTGGGAAAAGAACTAGTACGTTTTTGGTTATATGAAGGATAGTTATGTTTGGTAAAATTATGAACTGTTATTGTGTTGATTTAGAGATTAAGTATGATGTAAAAAGTCATGTTTGGACATCATGTTGACAAGGGATGGACTTGTAATGGTTAATGTGAATCAACTTGATTGGATTAAAAGATGCCAATGATTAAAAGGGTGTGTCAACGAGGGTGTAACCAGGAATGACTGGAATGTGGGATAGTGAACTGAAAAGAGGACCCTCCCTAAGCATGGGCAGCACTATCCAAAAGGATGATGGCTTGGATGGAATAAAAGTTGGAAGAACAAGGAAGTAGAGGCAGATGCAAGCTTGGCTCTTCTTGGACAGTTTCTTGATTGCTGCTTTGATCATTTGAGGACACTGGACTCTCACTTCTTCACTCTTCTAAAGCAAACTCTGCCAGTGATTCTCCAGGGAGTTTCTAGAAGCCTTGATCTCAGACTAGGGTAGCACTGTTGATCCCTCTTGTTCTGGGGCTTCCGCCTCTTGGACTGCATAGCTATTGCTTCTTCCAGCTCTAGCTGCAGACGGCCATTGTGGACTATCCTGTTTCTGGTCATGTAAGCCAATCTAATAAATTTCTTTTCATAATCATACTTCCTTATGAGTCTGTTCCTCTAAAGAACCCTAATACACTGAGTATGTCTTTGAAAAGTAATACTAGTAGATTGAAGAAGGAAACAAAAAATATCAGATACACTGAGATCACATTCAGGGAAAGGAATAGATGTGTGAGAATACATCTCAAATGGGTCAAGGTGAATCAGTAAAAAGCTTGCAAAGGAAAAAAAAACAGCCAAGCAGTTTCAGGGATGAAACTGTGAGAAAGAGCACATGAATTTTTAATTCTTCATTGAACACTGGTCAGACTTAGCTGAATTACCCCTTTTGGGTTCCAAAGCTTGAAAGGGATGACAGAATCGAAAGGATGGTCATAAACATTTGCAAATAGGACTGAAAAGGGAAAGAATGTGGACTATCTAGTTTAAAAATAAAGAATTTTAAAAGTCAATATCAATATCCTTAAAATATCTTCAATAAATGCTTATCAGGTATGCATCTTACACTGTCTTCCATCTTGGTATGTGATAAAAGTGGGGGCGCAGTGGTGCAGGCCTGAAATACCAGCTACTCAGGAGGCTGGGGCAGAAGGATCACTTGAGCCAAGAAATAGCAGGCTGGGGGGTTAGCAGGGTTTGTCTGGCTGGCTGGAGGCAGGGCTGGGTGAGGACAATGGAGATGCGTGAACAGGCAGAGCGGGAGGCAGTCAGCAGCAGCCTGCTCTGCAATCCCAGTCTCCTCGGGCTCATGCGGAGGCTCTCAGCGGTTCATGTTCATTTGAGAGCCCAGGTGTTTTGAGACACTTCTCTGAACATTAGTGTTCACATCTGAAAAGGCCATGGTAAGAGGTTCTCCCCAGTTATATGGTCTTATTTCATCCCATGATCATTTCCATCAAGGTTCCTTCAAGTGAGTCTTAGGAAGACTGATTAAATATGACTAATTTAAAGGGAAGAAAAATTACATATATATATAGGCTTTGGAAGCACTATGGTCAAAACTATGTACACGCGGTCATTACAAAAATTTTGTTGTCAATTCTACACTTCAGAAAAGAAATACAAAAATCATACTCACTGTTCCTTCATTTCTACGTAGTCTTCTTCATCATGCTTTGCCAGGTCAGTTTCACTAGCATCCTCGGTGTCTGAGTAATATTAGGGAAAAGGAGTTAGAAAAATCATAATTTACAGATGATATTACCTGACAACATAAGTATTTAATAAATTTCTATAAAATAAATTTCTACTCAATGAAGCAATCAATGAAAAATACTAAATATCATTAAGACAGGAAAGAAAATGCCATTTATACACAGTCATATTTACACAAAGAGCTTGCCTTTATCTGAAATGCAGCCTGAGAAGAGGGAGCATCAGACATGGGCAGTCATGATCAAGGCTGCTATTCTGCAGAAGCAACAACACTGGCACTGGAGGAAAGGAGATTCGCGCCTTAAGACATCACTGGTCAAGAAAAACTGGACATAGCTAGGTGGGAAAGTGCTTGGGTAGCAGGCACAAGGCCCTGGGTTCAATTCCCCAGCACCAAAAAAGAAAAAACCCTAGCATACACATTCTCTTCTAATACTTGCTCATTTTTAACCCCCTCTAGCATTTTACATTACAATGAAAAGGGAAAATACCCCCCAAACAAATTGAATTCTAATAACTGAAGTGTAAAGTTACAATCAAAGGAAGGACAGAGGCTAAAATATCAAACAAGAATGTTTCAAAACATTTTAAAACACCATTCTTAGAACAAGCAAACGGCTAGAGTATCTACATAATTTTAACAGCCCCTTATACTTGAAGAAAAAAAAAAAATCAAACTTGGCTTCACCGCTCCCCCTGGTGGGCATTAAAAGCATTGCCCTTCGTTCACATCGTAAATGTCTGGTTAAGTCTTGCCTCGGAATGTAGTTAAAACAAAAAGTGTCTTCGATTTTATTTCTCCTATATGCACCTGCTTTTCGAGAGGCTGTTGCAGATCGAGTTCTCCATAAACCCTTCTCCTTTCCTTCAGTGGAAAAGACCTTCACCTGTCATGTGCCAGCCAGCCACATCGTTTGGCACTGGAGAGACTGAGATGATTAAAACAGACTTCACTCCAGACAGCTGGTCTAGCTGCTGCTTTACAGCCCTATTCTGTGCCAGAATGCTCCACCGGTTCTCCATCTCCTCTTTCTCCGCCCTTGCCCTTTTATATTTCTGCACCTTTCTCCTCCTCCAGACAATTCTTCCTCAACTCCTCCAAGAACAGTTTTGCTCACACTTGCCAATATGTAAAGTCCAATTTGAAAAGCAAGGCTGAGAGGCAAAAATGATAATGTAGAGTATGGAAACGAAAATTCATTTGGGCACCAGTAAGCCAATCCCTACCTTCCCCTGTGCCTGTTTTTCCAGCGGTGAAAACACCTGACTGGGTGAGTTTGGGGCTAAGTCCTTGATGCACGTATCTCAATCCTCACACCCACCCTAGGAAAGGGGTACTAGGAAGGGAAACCATGGCAGTTGGGCAAACCAAAGCTGGAAAGCTTAAAGTTGTCTATGGTTACAAAGCTGGTAGAAGTGACGGCCAAGTTTAAACCTAGACGAGGAGATTTCAGGGGGTCTCATTCTTTTAACCAACCTGTATCCTCAGTCATGGGCTGTACCACTTAAGGTTGAGCTGATTTAAGCATTTCGGGGGACTTGGCTTTACTTGGATCCTCTTGGTGGGGTTGGGGGGAGCACTACTCAAGGAACTCCACGGATGACTTTCCCATTCCAACCCGTGAAGACCCCGAGGTTCCATCAAAGACGGTTGGGCGGGGGGTGGGGCGCAGGTCTTAAAGGGACCTCCAGCGCTCCGGGTCTCCAACCCGCTTCCCCCACAGCTGGAGGGCAGGACGCACGCAGGGCTTCCCGCTCCGCAGCCCGGAGCCCCGCTCCTCCGGCGGCCCCTCCAGCCAGACCCTAACCCTGGAGGTCGCCCCGCCCCTCTCCGTGCGGCCCCACCCCAGCCCCCCGCTGTGGGGCCAGCCGGCGGACGCACCTTCGTCGGACTCGCGGCCCCGACAGCTGCGCTCGTCGTCCTCGGCGCTCTCCAGCTCCTCGTCCTCCTCCGGGTAGTACTCCGGGGCCGGCGGCGCTCCAGCCGGGGCCGGAGCCGGAGCCAACAGCCCCGCAGCACTCATGTCGCCTCTACCCGCGGCTGAGCGTGCCCCCGGGCGACCACGGCCACCCGCTCTGCGGACTCCACGCCTGCCTAGCAGCGCCGGAGGGAACCCCCAACTCGAGGAGCTGGAGCCCCGGCGACCCCTTCCCCGTCGGCGCCGAGCTCCGCCCCCCGCGCCCGCGCTCGGCAACGGGGGCCTCGCGCTGCAGGCGACTTCCGGGTCGCGAGCTGCCCGACCACGGCCTGACTCCGCCATCCTTGAGAGGGTGGAGAGGACGCCGGACGCCCCTTTCGCGGGACCTCAGCCCCCTCATCGCCGCCTTAAAATTCTCAAGCGGTAGTGGGGAAGGGGTGGAGGCAGGCTCTCTGGAGTCAGGCAAACCTGCGGGCAGCCCTACCCGCAGCCAGGACCCCCGGAGCTCAAAGGAGACTTCCGGAGACAGCCGCCAGGCGGCGCCCGGAGCCAAACCTAAAGGAGGATAGTAAGCGACCTGAGGGGCGGAAGGTTTGCCCCGCCTTGGGCAGGTGGAGGTGGTCTCTGATCTAAGCAGATGAACAACATGCACCGTCCTCTTAATAGGTCAGGAAACCTGGACGGCCAGAGTGTGCGTGATTTTTGCAATGGGGGATAAAAAAAGGTAGCCAGGCTCCTCCCCTAATGGGAGAACTAAATTAAAGACAAGGATGCTGATATTCCATCCTGGAGTCAGCAAAACGTACTTTCGCTAGTCCTCGGGAATCTCTCTGTTGTATAGGTTGACTCCATAAGGTCTTTTCCTGATTTTACAACTGACGAAAAGAGCTGTCATTTGCCTAAGGGGGAGAAAATGGCAGCGTCCACCATGCTTGGTTTAGACTTCCAGACCCATACTTCTGCCTCCTGTTTCCTCGAATGTTAATTTTTAGAAACTCTTTTTGCTCAGTCCAATAGCTTGCTAACCAGCTCTCAGCTCAATGAGCAGAGCATTTGCCTACAGGAAGCAATTTGGCTAAAACGCAGGGGGAAAAGCTGAGTATCTGCATGAATTACTTTGTGTGATTCCCCCTGAATAGAAGGGAAAGACAGTGTGGCAAAGTTAGTTTAACGAACGAATTTAGGGTATCTCTTATGCTGAGAACAGTGTGGTCTAGTTGTGCAAAACAAGAAACAAGAATAAAGAAAAGTGCCCAGAGGTGTTTAATGATCTGTCCGAAGTAACCTCACTCTATTTTAGATCCAAGTCTTCATAGAAAAAGTACCAAGTAGTAAAACTAAACATAGATGTGAAAGCCAGGGTGGAGCCTAATAAAGCATTCTGATTCTCAGAACCTGTGTGATCACAATTTATCTCTAAATTGGCCCCCAGAGTCTTCTAAAAATGTAAAATTTTATTCTCCTCCCATTTATTTTGACATTTCTTATTTACTACCTTGTTTTAATTAAAATCTTGGCTCTCTTTGTAAGGGATAATTCCTCCCAACAAAACACAAGAATTTCCAGAATGGAATGCTGAGATGTCTTTCCAGGAGTTCAGCAATCTTCTGAAGTTCCTTCTAAATAAGAGTCATTCTCAGCTCACTATAGGTCTGCCGTCTATATTTAAACTAGGATTTCAGAACTGTCTCTTGTCCAAAGATGAAGTCATTTTCTTTTTCTTTTTTCTTTCTTTGTTTTTTGTTGTTGTTGTGCTGTTAGATCACATCTAAATTATTTGTAATCACCTCCATTACAACTAGGGTGCCTATCAGTAACAATATTCATAAAGCAGAAGGACCAACATTTCAGAAATCAGAGTTCACTGATATAATGAATCAGAAGATAGTTGATTTCATTGTATAATGTTAACTGGTTTTTTTTCCAGTCAGGTGCAATGGTACGTACCTATATAATTCCAGCAACTGTGGAGGCTGAAACTAGAGGATTGCAAGTTCAAAGCCAGCCTCAGCTACTTAGGGAAGCCCTAAGCAACTCTCTGAGACCCTATCTCAAAATAAAAAGTTAAAAGGGCTGGAGGTGTAGTTCAGTACTAAAGTGCTGATGGGTTCAATCCTTTGTACCAAAAGAGACTGGGGTTTTTCTCTTACATTTTGTCTTCTTGATTGCAAACAGCGTCTGTTAATGGTCATGCCTTTTTTATATGTACTGCAAAGACACAACTTGAGTGGAAATTTACCTCATTTTTTCTATCCAGTCTGCCAACTGCATAACTGGTAGGATGAGCTCTTAACTAATAAATGCTCTTCATCGAAGGGAGCACCTGCTCAAAAAATTTCATGGCTTTAGTCTTACACATCCTTTATGGTTGTTTAATGTGATTCCATTCAGTCTTTATTCTTGTAAAAATCAGGTTACCTCAAAATCAAGTTTGCCATTTGAAATCTTTTTCTGCATCTTCCCAAAATGGTACGCGGCAAGCCAGCCCCATTTCGAATTTAAAATGCCAAATTGTCAAAGTCCATTAAGTTATTCTGAGTTCAGGGGTGAGGAAAGCAGTTTTCAGTGCCCAGTGCTGATTTAATCAACATATCCAGTTTCACAAAAATTAAAATAAAGAATGGCCCTGAGTTCCATGGCACCCTTTCACCCCTGGCAGGCACTATCTTTCGGCTTGGGTCAAGATGGGTCTCTGATTATCACAGGTTGCGCACGGGTCAAAGCTCATTATCCTTTGGCCATAAGTTCACACTGAATCATTAAAACCTGTGGCCCCGAAAAGAGGTTACGTTGAACATGCTTGCTGAAATCTTGCCAAAGCTAACAAGGGTTCCCATGCCATGGTTCCTGTGATCATCAAAACCCACAAACTATTTCCAATTTTTTTTTTTCTTGGACCTATCAAAGTGTGCCTAGTCTGAGCTGAACGTTTAGTGCACAGAGTATGCACCTAGTATATAGCTTCCCCCACCCAACAGCATTAAAATGACGTCTGTTGCAAGCACCAAAAGGAATGGCAACTCCCCTGCCAAGAGATCCAAGAGATATGTGCAAGACCTAAGCGAATAAATGCTGTACTAATTTATGGCAGAATTACTAAGAAATCCGTTCAAGGTCTAGCGAGAGAACCTCTCCGAACGCTCTCACATGGTGGTCTCTGGGAGTCTCCCAAGAAAAGTAAAGGCATGGGGAAGGAGTGCCATGAACTTTGACCCCAGAGCAGCACAAACAAGACTGACCGCGCCCCAGGCGGGCCCGTGGGTAACCAGAGTTGCAAGGTCTTCCGCGTCTGAGGAAGCCCCGCCCCTCCCCGTCCCGCCCGCCGTCAACTCTGCCAATGCTCGGGCCCCATCGACCGCTCGGCTTCCCAGGCACTTCCAATCAAGTGACTATATCCGGCCTCGGTCCTGTGCTCCGCGATCAGGGAAGGTAAGTAGAGAGCCTATCGGAGCCGAGTGGGGCGTGGCCAGGGGCAGGGGGCGGGCGGACTAGGAAGGTGGGGCGGAGCGCGCTCGGCGCAGTCGGGTGCGATTGGCCACCCCTGGCAGGAGCCGCACCTCGGACAGCAGCAGCGGCGGCCGCGGGAGGGTTGGTGTGGCGCGGGGCGGTGGGGTCCTGTGTGGAGAGTGGGGCGCGACTCCGAGACCGCGGGCGGAGGCTGCGCACAGCCGGATCCCGCGCCCACCGACGCGACCCGCGGGTCCGCCAGGGTTCAAGCCGCCGGAGAGCGACTCGGGAACAAGTGTGCGAGAGGAAGCGGCGGCGGCGACGCCGGGCCCGGGGGTGGTGACAGCAGGTCTAAGGTGAGAGTCCCCGGGTGCAGAGTGGTGACAGCGTGAGCCCAGGCGCGGGGACCCCGGGCGGAGTGCGGTCAGGGAGGACCCGGCCGAGGGGAGTTCCGGGAGAGGGTGGGACAGGCAGTCTGTGGCGCGGAGACCCCGGGAGGGACCGGGACCGCGGGACGGGCGGGGACACTGAGGGCCGGGGCCGGGGCGAGGGGAGAGGGCCCGGGGTCAGCTCAGGACAACGGGGTGAAGGACGGACACCCGACAGGGACGGGACCGGCGGGCTAGGGAAGGCGTCCCCGAGAGGGACCGGGACGGCGGGGCGAGGGCAGGGGAGCCCGGAGGGACCCGGACGGCGGGGCGAGGGGAGGGGTCCCCGGAGGAGCAGGACGGCGGGGCAAGGGGAGGGGTCCCCGGAGGAGCAGGACGGCGGGGTGCGGGAAGGGGTCCCCGGATAGCAGGACGGCGGGGTGCGGGAAGGGGTCCCCGGATAGCAGGACGGCGGGGTGCGGGAAGGGGTCCCCGGATAGCAGGACGGCGGGGTGCGGGGAGGGGTCCCCGGAGCAGCAGGACGTGGGATGCGGGGAAGGGTCCCCGGAGGAGCAGAACGGCGGGGTGCGGGGAGGGGTCCCCGGATAGCAGGACGGCGGGGTGCGGGGAGGGGTCCCCGGAGCAGCAGGACGTGGGGTGCGGGGAGGGGTTCCCGGAGGAGCAGAACGGCGGGGTGCGGGGAGGGGTCCCCGGATAGCAGGACGGCGGGGTGCGGGGAGGGGTCCCCGGATAGCAGGACGGCGGGGTGCGGGGAGGGGTCCCCGGAGGAGCAGGACGGCGGGGTGCGGGGAGGGGTCCCCGGAGGAGCAGGACGGCGAGGTGCGGGGAAGGGTCCCCGGAGGAGCAGGACGCGGGGTGCGGGGAGGGGTCCCCGGATAGCAGGACGGCGGGTGCGCGGCGGCGACCCTGCGAGGGGTCGATAAAGAGTCCCAGGGAGGGCACCCAGAAGGGACCTGGACGGGCGTCTGAAGAGAGGGGACCCCCGGGCGGGGCCGGGGCGGCAGGCGAGAAGAGGGGACCGGGGGAAGGCTCGGGACGGCGGGCTGAGGAGAGGGACTCCGCCAGGGGCCAGCAAGAGAGGCCAGGGACGGGACCCCAGGCGCCCACCCCGAGAGTGGCCTGGGCGGCGGGAAGCGAGGAGGGGACCCGGGAGGGAGCGGGCGAGAAGGCGGCGCCGACGGGGCCGTGGGACCCCTTGACAGCGCGGCCCGGAGCCAGGGTCGAGGTCGCGCCGTCGGGCGAGTGGGGACCGGGGCGGCGCAGGCCGGCCGGGGACGCTGCCCACGGGGTCCGGCGTGGCGGTCTTCCCGAGGGCAGCTTCGGGGGCACTCTGCGGAGCCCGGCTTATGTAATGCAGCCTCTGGGAGCGGGACGCACCGGCCGCCCGAGAGACGGAGGGGTGGGCTGCTCACCTCTGCTGGCTCGCGCCACTCCTTCCCCGGAGCTGCACGTGGGTGCCTTGAAAGCGGGGGATTCCTGACCTTCAGGAAAAGGTCCGGCGGAAAGTTGGAGAGGGTCCTTCAACCCACCCCAAGAAGTTGGAAGGGAGAGGAGAGGGATGCTTGTGGAGATCCAGCTTTGGGTTCAATTAGTTGTTTAATTTTGACTCGCGTATTTTCTGGACTACTCTTTGTTGGGGAGGTGGGAGGTTTGGTGGGTTGGGTTTGGTTTTGTTTTTTTCCCTTTTAGTTCAGCAAAGAGTTAAGAAACTTTTTCGGATTTGGCAGCATATCAGTATCAATGTTTACAATGCAGATTTAAAGGAACTACATACCAGGTTTGGAATTGGGGCTGTTTTAACTTTGATGAGTTGGAGATGGTAGGAAGGTCAAACTAATTAAGAAGAGACGTTGGATTCCCTAAACTAATAGTACTTTCCAGTTAGATCCCAAAAGCTAGTAGGACTGAGGTTTAGGCATAATTCCAGGACAAAGTGAAGAAAAAGATGAGCCTATTTAAACCAGACACTGTATGTCCTGGTGGGAGGCAAGTGTATGTCTGTTAAAATGCTGAAACCAATAGTGGGAAGCAATAGGAGGTGGGGAGCAATTGGGGGGCAGCCTCCTACTTTGACAGATATGAAAATTAAACTAATGACCAGGCTAATTTTTCACAGTACTTGGGACATGTTAATATTATCCTAACTACCTTTCAAATGTTCTCTCAAATGCATATGCTTTGTTATAACTAACCGTTTTGTATTCGAATTTTTAAAAATCTTTTCTCTATTTGTATATTGCTTCTCCTCACTTCTCTTTTTCACTGCTTTCTTTCTTTTTCTTAAGAAGTAATTTAGAAAATGATAATTTAGGGCTGGGAGTATAACTCAGTTGTAGAGGGCTTGCCTAGCAAGTGTGAGGCCCTGGCTTCAATCCCCAGAAAGAAAAAAGAAAAGAAAAAGATAAGGGACAATGTAATTACTATCCCATTTCAGTTATTTAACTGTCTCCTTTGTTTCAGGGTTAGTATGTGTTTTAATGGGAATTTTTTGCCTGTGTTCAGCTGTAACAGACAGCTTCAACTAAAAGGAAGAAAGGAATGCTGTACTATTTCCCAAAAACATGACACAGAGCCTTTCTTATTTATTTCTTTATTTACTTAGGTGCGAGGGATCAAACCCAGGGCCTTCCTCAAGTTAGGCAAGTGCTCTAGTCCTAAGCTATGGACCCAGCCCCTAACTCTGCTATCTAAATCCAAGTCAAAAATTACTGAAGTCATTTTCATAGGAGTGATGGGAAGTAGAGGACATGCTCTGAATAGGGATTTTATTTGACATTACATGACGCGGAACTGTTCTTATATGGCTGCAGAGAGTATGGAACTTGATGTGGTTATGAAAATTCCACTAACTAGAAGTCCTACCCTGAGAAGAAGTTATGCCAACATGAGACATAACAGCAGCAAGGGCATGTTTAAAATATGAGCTACTCTAAGATGCTTTGAGTGTAATTTTTTACATTAAATTTGCTTTTCCAGAAATCTAAGTAGAATTCAAGTAAAAATGAGGTCAGTTAACTCACAAGGTTATTTGGAAGGGGCACAAATTCATTATGAAATGCATATAATGTATGAAATGGTCTGTGGAAGGATTGAGGATCGGACACTGATAATTCTACAGAGTAATAGAAATGTTTGAGCAGAGAAGTCCTTTCACTGCCTTGTTAGCTCATTTCTGACTGGTATGAATGGTCGTTTCTGAAGACAAAACATTAAATTTATTTCCTTGTAAGAAAAGAAAGTGCTCTGATACTCCCCTGAGTGATTACTAAAGCAGTCATTTCAACCACATTATGTTATGGTATTGATCCAAAGATGATAAAGAGAGATTCATTGTAATAGAATTTTTAGTGATAAGGGCCTATAATAACTTTATTCCCCGGAGGGGGAGGGGATAAGAGGATAGCAATTCAGTGGGAATTTTTTTTTCCATTTGTTTTAAAAAATAAAATAACACTACAAGAAACTATGAATATGTAAAATCATTATACTTCTGTTCATTTAAATTATTTAGTTCCTTTCTAAAAATATGATCACAAGAAGAGATTAAGATAGAGCTTTACATTTCCGTATGAATGGTGATGGCAGCCTCAGAGTTTAAGTTCTTTCTGGTTCTTTAAGTGTTCTCAGTCTTAGTTTAGCAGGATGCAAGGACTGCTCAGTAAATACAATAACCCATTTTACACTTTCTTTACCACTTGAGTCCTATACAGTCAAACCATTGTCTCAGAAACTACCTTGATATCTAAATTGGTTTAATGTTTAAGCCAACCTGAATAAATGTTCTCATTGCTTGCCAATATTCATGTTCATTGGTTTCACTACTACAGGAGAATGCATGAAAGCTAACTATTGATACTTTTTTCTACATAGTCTTAGTTAAAAGTCTCTTTCCTTTGTAGTTTTTCCCCAGTCTTCATTTCTTCCCTCCCTACTCTCCAAAAGAATACAGACACAGGAAAGAAACAGTGAGAAAGAGAGAGAAAAATAAATAAATAAATATATATATATTCCGCCTAAAAGTGTTTTGTCACTGGACTTCTTTCAATAAGAGATTCCTACCTATCAGATTGTTTTTTAATTTTTTTTTTTGAGTTGTGGGATATTACATAATGCAGCATTTTAACTTAAGGAAAGCAAATTAAACATTTGTGATTAGTCTGATTGTTCTTTCAATTAGTTGCTTTACTGTTTGTGAGGGTATGTTAAAAGTTTGTTACTGTTTCTTACAATCCGTAAAAGAAACATAAATGACATTTATTGATCAACTATAATTATAGTTTAGTTATAGTTAAGGTGAATTTGTGGGTCAAAATATAATCTAACTCATTTCTAAGCTATAGGAACCAAATTTTAAAAATAATTACTAAAATTTGTTATGATAACCATTAAGAATTACATTAATCAATTTTATTGTTCCATCTATGTTGTGCAAGTTACATAAATAAATTAACCTAATATAGTTTTCTGTTCAATCTGAGATTTGTTAGCGATATTAAAGTATATTTAAAGTCTTCATAAATTATTTCTATTTTATAAGGTAAAGGGCTAATTTGTTGGCAACAGAATCACTTAGAAGTCAATCCATTTCTTAGCATAGGTCAGTCTCCCAACAGTTGTCAGCTGTTTCACAAATACACATTTTTCATCCATAGAATGAGTGAGAAAAGGAAGATGGCTTGGAATAAGTTTTTAACACCTAGTGGAACCTACTGCCTTTAACCAAAGAGGTGTGAGCCCTGCATCGCGATTCTAATAATGGGAATTTACATGCTGGAGTCAAGTGTTGGCCCCTTCTACTTTACCTCTGGCCTCACTGAGATGATGGGTAGCAAAATCAACCCTGCCTTGTAGGTTTTATTTTGCTATTTTAATCAAAGTACTCATTGAAAGAGCTCAATAATTTCTTTCCAGATCAAACTGGGTCTCTATGCAGTAAGTGTTTATTCTTTTTTTTAAATTTTTTTGATTGTAGGTGGACATAATGTCTTTATTTTATACTTATGTGGTGCTGAGGATCAAACCCAGAGCGTCATGCATGCTCTACCACTGAGCCACAACCCCAGCCCCAAGTATTTATTCTTAGATGTTTCACTTTCTGTCTAATGACCCTGGCTTCTGTCCATAGAAATCAAAGGTTATGACAATTCAAATATATTTTATTGACCCATTACAATAGATGGCACTAATCAAGATAGAATGCTTTCTTAAGTAAGCTAATAATCTCATTAGTCTTATAAGTAGGTGTACTAAATAATCATAGTTCATGTTCAATTTTCCATTCTGCTGTGAACATTAGCCTTTACTTTTTAAAGGGTGCATAGATAAATACACAAATACTTTCAAAAACCATATAAACATGGTTTTTAAATGTCAGAATTTAATAGCAGAGATATGACATTACAGTAGTATGCTTTCTTTACCTTTATGCCTCCATTGTTCCTGCAAACTCTCCTCAACCATGGTAAAACAGTCCCCTGTTCACCTTATGTTTGTCATTTACTAGCTTGTGAGCACTTTGAGGACAGAGAAGGGTCTTATCTACCTTTGTATCCCCCATGCCAGGTATAATGCCAAGCACAAAGTATCAAGGATGCACAATCAATCTGAATTGAAAGAGCGAATGAACTAATGGGCAACAAATTAGTAGATTATATTTCTGTGCACATCATTTTTAATCCTTATTGAGGTTTTTAATTCATCCAAAGGGTATTAAGAGAATGGCAATACCTTTGAAATAGAAAAATAAATGTGGGTCTGGGTTGTGGCTCAGTGGTAGAGCGCTCGCCTAGAATGCTTGAGGCACTGGGTTCGATCCTCAGCACCCCATGAAAAGGTACTGTGTTCACCCACAACTAAGATAAAGGTACCGTGTCCACCCACAACTAAAAAAAAAGATATATATATATATATATATATATATATATATATATAAAATAAATGGGGGGCTGGGGTTGTGACTCGGTGGTAGAGCGCTCGTCTTGCATGTATGGGGCACTGGGTTTGATCCTCAGCACCACATAAATAAAATAAAGGTATTGAGAAAAGAAAAAGAATAAATGTTAGCGCTATACCTTTACCACATGAAAACAGCGTGATACAATGGAAGACAAAAGAGCCTGTGACTCACAAAGACCTATGCACCTTTTTTGGCTCTGTTGCTTGTCAGCTGCCTGACCTTGAGTAAGTTACTTAAGGCTTAAAACTCTCAATCCTCTCATCTTTAAAATAAGAATATACGAACTTCTTGAGATTCTTGGAAGTACTGAAGGAAGTGATTCATGTAACGTGCCAAGCACAGTGACAAACATAGAAGTTGCTTAATAAATGGTCACTGCTTCTTACTTTAATCAATTGAAACACTTGTTTATTGCTATTTTTCCTCTACTTCCAGTATCTAATGCTTTGCTGAATCTGTATCACCTGACTCCAAGAAGAAAGATGAACAGATTCACACACAGGTTAACAGAGACTCAGAGAGGGTAAATGACTTCCCAGAGTCACACAGACGATGGCAATCGAACAGGAGACCACTACAGCCTAGGTCTTCTTTGGGTTTTTGTTGTTGTTGTTTTTGCCATGCTGGGGGTCAAAAACCCAGGGTCTGGTGCATGCTAGGCAAGTGCTCTGCCACAGAGCCACATCCCCAGCCCTGTGTCTGGTTTTTCAGTGAGCACATCTTCCACCCTTTACTATCCATGTAGGATCCAGTAAAGACCTTAGTAAGGTACTGTGGAAGGACTACTGTGACCATTTCCCAGACTCCTTTTCTTTTTTGTCCTTTCTATGTGCATTTGTATTCTCTTATTCTCCCTAAAGTACAGCTCTGATTTTGTCATTCACATGTTCAAAACCTTTTATAATTTCTCATGGCCTACTGAGTTCAGTATAAATCTATCAACCTGTTTTTAGGTTCCTATCACCCCAGTTTATTAACACACATACATACATATATATATTCATATATGCCTATATCCTAATTTGTGTGTATATATATTCTTATATATACTCACGCTTGTGAGTATATATGGATGTGTACACATATATATTCATATGTATTCATGTGTGTGTACGTGCATACATATATACATGTCCTTTGCCACAACCAGACTGGCCTGCACATCTTTGTTCCTGCCCTTTCTTTTGCCTGGAGGCCTTCTGTTCCTCATTCTCTGGGCCTGCTTCTAATGCCATCTTTTAGGAGGCCTTCTCTGATCATCCTCCTTACAGCTTTCTCCTTTGGATTACCTAAGTGCTTGATCTGTACTTTTTCTTATTACATGCTATTCTCTCTGATATTACACTGTAGGGTTCGTACTTGTAACCTTCCCAGATGTCCATCTTCTTGATGTTAAAAAGACAGTGTCTTACATTTAACAAGTACCTTGCAAATGGTGCTTTCATTATTGAATTGTGTTAAATACTTGCAGTTCAAAATAATATTTAATTATAATTATACAAATAATTAGGGGGCTGGGGAGATAGCTCAGTCGGTAGAGTGCTTGCCTTGTAAGCACAAGGCCCTGGGTTCAATCCCCAGCACCCAAAAAAAAAAAAAAAAAAAAAAAACAAATAATTATACAGCAAAGTTATCACTGCCAGTGATGATAACAGAGATCATTCTTCAGGGAAGAATTCACTTCTGACCCTGACAGTTGGTAAATTAATGCCCATGGTATTAAATATATGGAAACATGTGTGCTCACTTTCAGCATCAGTGAGATTCCCTAAAGTGCATTTTGACTCTAGTGTTTAGGATTTGTTATTTTATTTCCTTAGGCGATGGTTTTATTAGATGGGTCTTTGAAATTTTGTTTTCCTTCCTCTGGGTATTAGCAACAAATGAAATAAGAGTCTCTATCATTTGCAAGAGAGGTAGTTGTTCACTTGAGTCAGTCTGAAAAAGCTTAACACTCTGATCTTCCGAAGCAAAGTGCCTCACTTTGTGGTATAAGCAATTGGCAACTGTTGTCCCCATCTTTCCTATTGAATTCTTCTGCATAGCACTTGCTGCCTTCTGACTTACCAAATATTTTGTCTGTCTGTCTGTCTTAAATTCCTACAGTGGAATTCAGGGTCCCTGAAGATGGAGATTTTTGTTTCATTCATTGCTGTAGCCATAACTCACAGAGCAGTGCCTAGCATGTAGTATAGTCTCATAGTAAGTATTTGCATAACTGACAGAGAAGTTTGGCTTTGGGAATTCCTCCAATTTGTTAACTAAAACAGGTTTTGTTTTTTTAAACATAAAGAAGTAAAGTTCAAGGTAGTCGATTATGGCTAGGAAAAATACAGTATATCTGTACACTTTACTCTGGGTTTTACTTTATCTGTTCGTTTATTTATTTATTTCTGTGCCAGGGATTGAACTAAGGGCCTAGCACATGCTAAGGAAGAACTCTACCACTGAGCTGCATCCCCAGACCTTTTTATTTTAGTTTGAGACAGGGTCTTGCTAAATTTAGCCCAGGTTGGCTCTGAATGTGTGGTTCTCTGCCCTCAGCATCCTGAGAAACTGGGTATGAGCTACCACACCTGGGCAGCATTCATTTTCCTTGAGCAACCTTGAATTCGCTATATTATTGTTTTGTTGAATGCAATTAAAAAGTTGTTCCTACCATCACACCACACGTCCAAGATGACTGTGCCTCTCAGTCTAGCTAAAACCTAAGGAAATATCCTTAGTCACAAAGTCTAATGGAAGCTTGCTGACATGGCCTTAGGCATTAAAGACTAATAAGACCAAAATAATAATAAGAGGCAGTACAAGAGCATTATCCCTTTAAACATTTCACTTGTTTTTCTTAGAAGCTGATATTGACCCTGAAAATTGGTCAAATCAAACTTCTGATGTTAATTTGGGGGTTGTTATCAGTTTTCTGCATGTACTAGTAATTGGGTTGGAAATGTGTTTTAAGCCTGAATTAAACGAACTTAGTCACTGGTGACTCATGGTGAGAAGTTTTTCCTTTTCCCTGTTGGAGCATATGCCATTGCCTCCAACATGCTTTTTTGAAACATCGAAAACATACAAATTCTTATTTTTATGTACTAGATTCTGGCAAAGTTCTTTCAGGCTTAAAGCAGCGACTTTAATTTCAGTACTTTTAGTAGTAGGTACTAATTACCATTGACTTTCCAAATAACCGTACAAATTTCTTTAGTCTGCCTTTATGAAAGTGTTCTCATTACATACAAAGTCCTCAACCATCAACTAGACAGTATGTGAATGACCACCAAGACTCAGTTTTGTCCTTTATCGTCTTCTAGTGCTAGAACTGTGCTTTGCACAAAGAAGGGACTAAGTATTGAAGTGAAGTCACATATGGTTTTTTTTTGTTTGTTTGTTTGTTTGTTTGTTTTTGCGGTACTGGGGATCGAACTCAGGGCCTTAGTGCTTGCAAGGCAAGCACTCTACCAGCTGAGCTATCTCCCCAACCCCACATACATTCTTAATAATAGTGGACCTAGAAGAAAATCAATGAAATCCTGTTAAAGAAGGTTTTTTTCAAGCCCTTTAAATTAAGTAATCACCAATTCATAACCAACCTAGTTTGGGAAGCTCTCAGCATCATCCCAAAGTAGTTCTGTCCTAAATGTGCCAAACACGGGTTGTGTCAACCTGCAGTCTCCTTTAGCTGATCACTTTTGGAAATGCAGAACAGCACCGCCCACAGGCGCCCACACCTGTGAGTCGGTGGAACAGGAAATGCTTCGGCTTGCAGGGCTGACAGCAACGTGCGGAACCCTCACGCTGTTTCTCTCTGCAGTTCCTTATTTACAAGGTTTCTGGAAGTTGCTTTTTTTTTTTTTTTTTTTTTTTTAATAAATATATAAACTTAAGAGAGAACTGTAGATTTGGAAGTTAAGATGTAAATGTTTATATGCTTTTTCTTCATTTCCAAGGAATGGGTGAGTTGTCTTTTAATTTCAGTTCTTTTTGCTTCTAACGTGAAGTGTTACTCTAGCACGTTGGGAAGGGGAGCGGAGAGTACATAAATGTAAAATAATTACAACTAATTGATACTATCATCAATAACAGTAACCTATTCTGATATTTATATGCTACCATAACGGTAAACGTTGATTTAAAAAAAAATCATAGATTTTTACATGATTTGTTTAGCTTGAGCAAGTTTTCCTCTTTTAAAGGGACTAGGAGGAAAGTTCTGGAAAAGGTTTTTAGAAAAGTCTTTCCAAAATGTTGAAATATAAAGCTGCATAAAATGCTGTTGACGTTAACTGTCTGACCAGGAAGTACTCTAAGTCTCACTTATAAAGCTAAGTGCCTATAATAACTTCCTTTCTCGGGATGAAGGTGCTTGATAGCCTAGTGGTATTCTCATAACTTGAGTGTAGTTCAGTTTTATCTTTCCTGTGAGTAAGAGGCAGCTGTTTAAAGAAAGTCATCTCTGGGGTAGAATTAACAATTGCTATGGCTAAATAAAGAATTTTCACAGTTTTTAGTATGTTGGATTGGAAATAATAGAACATGCATTTGAGATGATTGACTGTAAGTGTAGTTGGAATTTTTACTTTTAGTGTTTTATTATGAATATGGTTTGTGTCTGAATCAGCAGGAGTAAACTCCCTGTTGAATTCCATGTGAATATTTATAACCTTAGCCCAAAGTCCACTTGGGCACAGTCAGCCTCAAAAGGCATTGAATTTATATTCTCTATTTTAATTTGTAGCTTGATATTCTACAAGTGTCAATATTTTTAAAACTTGAGCTTTTAAAATTTTTCCTTTCTCCTGGATAAATAAAGTAAATGCTGAGTTGCCAATGAAATATCAAACTCTTGGCAAAAGACTACTTTAAACAACAACAAAAATTGCTAAAGCTCATTTTTATTAAATGAATGCAGTTTATGCTAATGAATGATATTATTACTTTAAAACATATTTCAAAATTAATCCACTCAAAATGGCCAACTGTCTGTCTTAGAGATGGTTAAAAATATAATACTTTCTATTTGTATTCTCTCACAGAAAAAAGAAAATAGGATAGAAAACGAAGAAATTTCTTGAATATAATACCAAACTTAGAGATAGAAAGATCAGAGCATTTGGTCTTGTTTGTTTTATATTTTTTTATCATTTTAATACATAGGGTTAGTTACTTATTAAATATAAAATATTACATATAATTATGAACCAATAAAAAATGAGGAAGGGGGGACGTATGAAAATAAAACAGCCATGAGGAAACTACTAATTTATGGGACTACTCTAGTTCACAAAATGAAATTTAATGAAGTACACAAGTAGATGATTTTTTAATTTAACATCTCATAGTTTGTACATTTTAAAAAGTTAATGCAAAATACTCTATAAAGTGGGAAACTTTTTTTAATAGGTTTCTTTACCAACTTTGCTGGGTTCTTAGGACAAGGTTTAAATGAAATGCGTAAGCTAACCTGTAATCCTAATGTCTAGACTCCTAATATTTTATATATTTTATGTGTAAATTGTCTCTTCAAGATTATACATAGAATGCATTTTCATCTAGAAATCATTACAGTGGCTACTACTCATTGGGAGGGAGAGGAGCTATCTAATGCATAAAAAAGGATATTTAAAATTTCCAATAATCCTTGAAATGTGATACATGTAGCATGTGCTTTTTCTCTTAAGATCTATGACTGTCAAAGACAACAGTACAAATCATGTCAATTTCAGCTTTCCTAGATAGAAGGTCCTTTTGTGATTCTGAACATTAGATTCCCAGTCCTGAGGGATCCCAGTCATGTCTTAGATGGGGGTGGGGCAGAGGAAGTAGGTGGTGCTTCACAGTAACAGATTATTGCAGATTATATGGCTGCCTGCCAAAACGCCACCAGTCAAAGGGAAAAGTGGAAGTTACTAACTGCATCCTATTAATTTGTGCATGTTTATTTAGCCAGCTATAACAGTTTCCTGGTTTCATACACTCCTGAGTGACTTGACATGTGCTTAATCTTCTGTTCTCTGTTTCCCGTGGTCATATTCCTTATCTCTTTTCTGCAGAGATCACACTGACCCTTTTGTGGAAGGCCACGTGTTAGCAGAAGAAAGAAGGGGGAGGGGAGGCAGAATTTAAAACCACAACTGCTTCATTTTCTACTTAAGAGGACTGCAGAATTAAGATGTAAGGATGTCCCATCACATTCAGCCCATTACATAAAGTACTAAAAAAAAAGTCATCACCTCCTGTGAAGGAGTTTGTAGCTCTAGGTTGTTCTGGTTCATCTCGAAATTGAGATTCTTACTGTTGTAACATAAAAGGAAGCTTTGTGGAGGAAAGATGACATCTGTGCCCAGATGCAGAAGGAGGGAATTACAGTGGAGAGTTATTTTTACAAGTGTCTTATGAATATATTTTTTGTACTGAGAAGTATCTTTAAAAGGTTAGTTTACTGGCAGGAGTTATGCAAGTTACTCAGGTCACTAGATAATCTAAAAAAATACTTTTTGTAGAATTTTCATGTCACCAACCAGCCTAGTTCATCTGGCTGATTTAAGTAGCAGCATTATTTATTTATTTATTTATTTATTGGTACTGGGAATTGAACTCAGGCATTTAACCCCTGAACCACATCCCTAGCCCTTTTTAATTTTTTAGAGGCAGGGCCTCACTAAGTTGGTTAGGGCCTCGCTAAATTACTGAGGCTGGCCTCAAACTTGCTGTCCTCCTGCCTCGGCCTCCTAGGTTGTTGGTATTACAGGTCTGCACCATTGCACATGACAGCAGTTTTTAAAAAATGTGACCAGACTGAGGATATTGAGATCCTGTCGATATCATCAAATAGTAATGTAATATAAATTGTCCTGCTAAAAGAAGGGATAGTGAAACTCCCAATTCATAGTGGGGTCCCCCTCCCGTTCCTAAAGAGAATGCAGTGTTTTCAGCTGAAGGAGTCAGGTAATCTGCCATTACCGTCACTGACCACACAGCTCTTATCTGGTGCTCCTCCCTAACTTACACAGTGAGCACAATGTCCAGCTTCCTTATATTTCTTACTTTTGGTTTTGGTCACATATATTAGCAGTTGGCAGCATAACAGTCTACAAGAACATGACAGATGGACCTGTCTGCCATTGGCTAGTTTTGTGACCTCGTACACATCTCTTTAACGTCCTGAAACCTCACTTTCTTCAACTATTAAATGGACATTAATCACAGTGTCCACCTTACCCAACTGTTGTGGCGATTAAATGCAATAATGTGTGAACAGCACAGGGTTGGCCCCACATTGTAAAGGAAGAGCTCGGCGAGTGATAAGGTTATGCTCCCTTTTGTTTTTGGATATTCCAGTCCTCATTTGCAGCTTCACCAGAAAGTGATCATGGGGAGAGACGTAGCAACACTCGAAGTTCATGCATAGCAATAGAATCGGTGCCCTAATAGCAGAAATATTTAGCAAGTACCAAGGGAGCACATGGATGAGACCCAGTGAGTATGCCTCTCCTCTGACTGTGTCATGTACTGCCCACTCTAAGGCGATGGCAGAAGAGACTGTTGGCTATAGGTGTAATATTATTAGTCAAAACGGTTATACACTCCGACATATTTAGCGTTAACAACATTTTTTTCTCTTAAGAGAACTTTTTCCCAGTTAGATCAAACTCAGGAAATCAACATGGTGAAGTGTCTTTTTTTAAAATTCATTTTTCCTATGGTATGCGTGTGTTTGTGTATTCGTCTTGCTTTGAGCAGACCACTATCAGATAAAGTTAGGACTATGTCTTAAGATGAGCTAAAAAGCAAGTTTTTGTTCTTTGTCTTAGTGGAACCAGACAACAGAGAATATATATTTGAGCATAAAGAATGTTCTTTTGTTTCCACTCTGCGTCTCTGGGGGTTACTGTCCTGTAATGGGTCAGTTAGCTTTGTTCATGAATTGAAAACAGTACAGCTAATTCTTACATAAGCAAATTTTTACAGAATGTGTTAGCAAAGCAGATGTGAAATCTGGGGGACACACCTGCAACAAATTGACTAAACTAAACAATGAAACTGCCTATATCCTACTTGAAAAATGTTTAGCCTTGTGAACATGTTTCTAGTGTTTGAAATTTCTCAGTGTTAATCTGTAGTATAACCCTGTTGCCTTGTGGCATGCACCCAAATTACTCTGTCTTTTCCCTGTTTCTGGTAGCCCCTAACTTTATATTCTCAACATCGCCACACAGATACCCTGTGCATTTGTGTCCCTGTCCTGTTCAGACCATCATTGCCTTGTTCCGGATTACCTCACATGCCCCTCTTCATTTCTGTCTTGTTTCCAATACTTCTTGAATAACCTTCTTTAAAAACTGCTTCCAGCAGGTCACTCCCCCGTGCAGAGCGTGTCACTGGCTGGCTGTTTTCCACCACATTACATCTACCTTCTTCTGCCTCACTTTCAACACCCTTCCTAATCTGTCCCCACACTAGGCATCCCGCTTCATTTCCTGTGTTCTTGGACCCATCCTTTCTGTTCTTTTGAAGTCAGCCCATCTCTCAAACATGGAGTCTGTGCTTTTGGTACTGTTATTTACTTGAATCAAAAAGCTCTCCTCCAGAACACTTCTCTGCCTGCTCAATTTACCTTTCCTTCAAGACCCTGGGACAAGTTGACTTTCCGTTTGAGGCATTCTCTATTTCAGCTTACTGTTTGGCTACAAATTCCCAGGTGATTTTCAGTTGCACGAAGCAATGAACAAAAATGTGCATGGTGTCATATATTATTCACCATTCTGTCTTCACTCATGTAAAGATTTCGAGTACAAGGACCTTATCTTACAGTTAAGTCTTTCACAGTTCCTATCATTGGTATCTACCATTTGAAGGGAAAGAAAACAAAGTAGGTCTAGTCCATCATGTCCATCTGAAGTCAATTTAGTGATCCTGGTCATACTGAAGGGACCTGGACATTTTTCCAAATTGGACCAAGTTCATCATCTCATTTACAGGAAAACATAAAGGAAGATGATTTTGTATTTGGTTATAGATTGATATGTTTGCTTTTCTTTATGAGAAACTATGTGTTTGTATCTATGCAAATAAGCACATACACACGCACACGTAAACACACGTGCATGCGCGCGCGCACACACACACACACACACACACACACACATATGGTTTTGTTTCCCTGGGTTTTTTTTTTTTTTTTGGTGCCTGAGATTGAATCCAGGACCTTTTACATGCTAAGTATGTGCTCTGCCACTGAGCTATACACCCAACTCTGTGTCTGTGAAGGGATACTGAAGTTAATTGCAAAAAAACACCGCCTTAAAAACAAAACCCAATCAACTAGAGAACTCTATTAGGGAAGATGAAATCTAGTTTACACATAGGCATGCTTTTTTAAGCATTGTTTTACTTCAGTTGGGTGTTTATTGCTTCAATTATCAATCAGTCATCTATCTTTTGAAATACATTCCTTTGTATCGATTCCAAACAGCACTTAGGACCCTCAAATAAAAATACTCTTATAGTGCGAAATGGATGAGAACGTAGAGACACTGTGTAGTTAATGCTCTGGTTTTGCATTAATGTTTGGATGTAGATGCAACCAGTAACGCCATGCCCCTTGTTCATTTGTTCAGTAAATAGTGGTCACCTACTTGTGTCAGGCCTTGTGCTAGTTCTGAATAGGACTGTCTTTTACATAACTAATAAGCAGAAAATTAAACTATTTGGCTATGCATTGCTGTAAAGACCCATGTGATGATAGAAAAACATACAGAAAAGACACTTTATTTAGTTACTTAAACTAATATGAAAATGCCTTTTTTGAAATTCCTGGGTAGCCTCAAACATACCTCGTAAATCAATATCAGATAGTAACTCCATGGTTTAGACAACAATAATAACAGTTGCTGATTATCAAGTGCTCAGTGATGCCAGGTGTTTCAATATGTGCTGAATAACTCAGCATTTATGTTTCCTTCTATGTGTGGACACACATGTGCACATGTGTGTGTGCACACACACTTGACAGGGATGTGCCTTGATGTTCAGTGAGGTGTTTGCCCAAGGTCAATAGCAGAACCTACACTTGCTCTCAGTCCTGACCTGTGTTCATAGCTATGGTACGGTGCTACCTCTTGCATTTTTAAGATTCATCCGTGTTGTAGCATACTTTGGTACTTCATTCCTTTTTAATGCAAAATAATATTCCATTGTATGGATATGCCACATTCTGTTGATCTCTTTACCAGTTGAGTCATTTATTCAGCAATTCTTTACACACATACACACACGCACGTGCAATATTGTTTATTTAGCTGTTTTATTTGCTAGATCATTTCCTCAGAGATAAAGCAGAGGTTCAGATGCTGGACAAGTACTCTTTAATTCCAGATGAACAGTCTGAATTTAACATTGTCTACTACCTATAGACCCTGTAAAGAACCAATAATTAAGACTCTGACTGCCAGTCATATTCAGTTAATGAAATTAAGAAATGATCATGTCCTTTAAAATCAAGGGACAAGGGCATCAATGCCATCAAGAAGTTGTTGTGTATTCTCTATATATTTGAAAGGAAGAATAACTTCTGTAACTTGGAGATAGAATTTGAACTTAGTCTTAAATGCCACTGACTTTTCTGCGGATATGGTGGGACATAATCAATGCATATTTTAGCCTTGTTCAGACATTGTGAACAGTGTAGAATACTTAAGGACAGGGACAAATCAAAGCCCTTTGAATCACCTACCAAGAGGTTTGAACTTTGAACAGTAGATAGTGGGGAGCCATTTAAGATATTTGAATAGAAGAGACTGATGCCGTCAGAGCCTTTGAAAGACTACTCCATGGACAGTTTGTAGAATGACTTAAAGGAAGAAAGAGATTGGGAATGAGAACTTGGACTGGTAATGAGGTTCCAGAACTAGGACAGCCTCAGGAGAAAAAAAGAAAAGCAGCTTGTGAGAGATTTATTGAGGGCATTAAGAGCTCGGGAGCTAAAAGCACAGGAGTGAAGCAGATGAACAAGAGAAAGTACAGGGAGAAGCCCAGCACAGACATCCACATCAAGAGGCAGGGGAAAGAGGACCAGTCAGCAGGTGGTTGGAAGGAACTCAGGGCCCCCAAACCAAGAAGCAAGAGCCTTGCAAGGAGGTGCTGCCTCGAGGTTACAGAAGGTAGGACCCCAGGAGAGTCTGCTTTGGATTTGGAGATGAGGCTGGAACTGGGGAGCTCATTAGTCCCAGGGCATCTTCCCACCAGGGAGGGTTCCCCCTCCTTTCCTCAGGAACCACACCTTGAGCAGACTCCAGTCCCAAAAGGAAGGGTGGGTAGGGAAAAAGCTCCTGAAGATTTTAAACAATGAAAGAAGAAGGTCAGGGATAAAGAATTAAGAGGCCAGTTGTTCTTGTCATTTTGAGGTAGTTAAACTGAAAAGAAGAGGGAGGAATGAAGATAACTTTTACAGGGATTTCAAGGTGAATGGAGAAAAGCTGAGGGAGCTTATGTTGAATGGCGTCCACGTAGAATTTATAGTACTATTAATACTTGTTTTGGGGGCGGGGGTTTGTTTTGTTTTGTATTTTGGTACCAGGGATCGAACGCAGGGGTGCTCAAACACTGAGCTACATCCCCAGCCCTTTTTATTTTTTAATTTTGAGACAGGGTCTCACTAAGTTGCATAGGATCTTGCTAAGTTGCAGAGGCTGCTGTCAAACTTGTGATCCTCCTGTCTCAACCTCCCAAACCACTGGGGTTACCAGTGTGAGCCACCACACCTGGCAGTATTAATACTTTTTAGTAGTACTACAGATAGACATAGTGAGAATTAGAAAATACCTTGTACTACCTCAAGGATATACAGAAAGATTAAACTCTATCCTCTCATCCTATATAAATATTTCATTCTTTTAGCGATGTATTGAACATATCTTTGCTCATGCCTTTAAATGCATTGGCTCCTAAAAACTGGTACATGATATAATATGTGGACTACTAGTTAGGCCAATTGAGTCCAGGTTTCTTGTGATTATTCAAGATATGCATTTTGAGGGCTAATGATAGTGGGAAATCAAGTACAGTATTTTGTTTAAAAGTTAGTTCATAATCCTCACTTTAAAATTTTTATACAAATGCTTTTTTCTTTCTAAAATATGCCCCCAAATAATATTTTATATTTTCTGTAGAATATTAATTTATTAGTAATCTGTTTTGTGGTATAGCAAGCACTGTGATAACATCTGCAGAAGAAATGATGAATATATATCACTTTGAAATCATAAATTCCCTGTCTTCAGAAGTTATAAAAATCAGTTTCTTATCAGTCCTGGAGCTGTGGGTTCCCAGTAAGAAGGCCTCATAAATGCAGATGTGGAAGCAAAGATTTCCCTCATTCCCCTTAACTCTTTTTTCCTCTCTGCAACAAAAAGACAGGAAGCCCCTAGGTCTTACATCTTTTTTAACAACTGTACAAGTAATGCATTCTTTTTGCAAAATTATCAACGAAATACATGAGGGGGCTGGGGATATAGCTCAGTTGGTAGAGTACTTGCCTCATAAGCGCAAGGCCCTGGGTTCAATCCCCAGCACCGCATTAAAAAAGAAGAAGAAGAAAGAAAAGAAAATACATGAGCAATTAAAACATATAAGTTATATTCTATACCCAGATATACTCTGACATGTAACTTTCCAGACTTCTTTTTTTAAAGTATTTTTTAAAATAGTAGTTAGGATGGGTTCTATTGCATACATTATTTTATACATTGCTTTCTTTCATTTGAACGGAATATCACCATATCAATAAATACTCATCTTTCTATACTTCTAATTCATTTCAAGCCTGCAGTGTTATATAGATATTCAAGGTGGATTTTTTTTTTCATAGTCACTGTTCTTGCAAAGTGTTCTAAATAACTGCTTGGTCATTCTTTCCATCTCCAGTAGAAACTCTAGGTTTCTTTCCAGTCACAAGAAGATTCTAGAGCAGATAGACTATGACAATGTGGTTTCTAGGAACTTTTTTTTTAGAGCAGAGGGGGTAAATGTCATTATTGCCCTGTGTGTCCTGACAAAGGTACTCATTGGATCCCCTTTTTTCTCTACCCACCAGAAACACAAGACAGTTTCTGACAGTTCTATCCAGTAGCAAGGACTTGAAGGGAGTGCATACTTATCTCCCTGAGCACGTGGCTCTCTGCTTAACCTTCTGTCTGCTCCAGACCAGCTCCAGCTCAGCTCCAGCTACACTTCTCCTAGACTGTCACCAGCCTTCCTTCCTTTATTGCACCCTATTCCAATTCTTCTGTTGTTACTGTTGAAGTTTTGCACTCAAATCTCATGGTTATGAGCCCTTTAAGATCATCACTTGAGAAATGAGAAATGCTGGATGTATCCAAAGTAACCAATAACTACAAGACTTTTAGTTAACGAATATTTCTTGTCCATTATTCTAAGGTCTGTATTTCAGCCTCCTTAATCTAATTTATTCTATTTTATTTTAATTTTTATGTTTCTGCCCTGATCTGACCCTCAAATATAGATTTTCATTCTCACATTTAGTAGAAGCTGCTTTCAAAAAATAGATATGGCTCAGTAAAGTTGGGTTTTTAACATTTTACTTAGTGACTAGGTAATTGAATATACTAAGCTTGTGAAATTTGCTAGCGATCCTTAACACCTTGGAAAAGCAGATTAAAGTTCTAATTATCCTTGACAAGGTGAAAGGGTGGATGGGCATTAACAAAAGAAAAATGACTAAAGACATATGCTGAGTGATTTAATAAAGAACTAAATAAATACATATAATGGGGCTACAAACTTTGACAAAGCATGACAGAAAGATAAATAAATAGTAAAAAGTATGGGAAACTAAAACACTAACATTTCTGAAGCCTTTAACAGTATTACTATTCAACTGATCACGATTTATTTTGCAGTTAAGAGGATTCTTTGAGAGATTCTTTCCACGATTTTCAAATATGCATTGAGGGATAGGCATGTGCAAATAGTAAAAACAAGACTGTAAGATCCAAAAGTCCTAATTGCCACATATGCTTCATGTTATTGAACATATAAAGTGATAGTGCCAATACCATGTTTCTTAGCTGACATTTCCAACACTGTCAAAATATGACTACGTATTGATTCGAACACTGCTTCTTCTTTGCGAGCCAGGTAAGATGGATGTGTTAGAATATGGTATCCGATCTGCACCTGTGTTTTTGTATGATAACTGAACAAACCAACCTGTGATTGCCTCATTGGAATCTAGTGTATTATGTTTACTATGACTCCTTCTTTCACCTTGTTTTAAAAGAACTGGAATTTTTATATTTTGGTAAATCAGGAAAATTATTTAGACAGTTCACAGGAAAAAGAACAATTCATACATTAGGGACTTTAGGGGAAAATGAGTAAAGTAAATCTAAGCGGTAAAAATAAACAGAAGTGAGATCAGATCATTGTTTAAATTTATAAAGCTCACAATGGTTTGTATTTCTTTGGGTTGTTTGGAATTTTGTTTGTTTATATTGTGGAGCTTGGAACGAATAAGTTTTAGGGAATTTTTTTATATGACAGTATATTTTGAAATATATATACGTAGAATAACTTGTTCAAATTAGGATCTCTAGGGAATTTTTGTAGGATAGAATTTTTAAAAATTTTTCAAAAATCCCCTTCTGTAAGTTGCTGTCTTTAAATACTTCCTTTAAACTAATTATATTGGTTTAGTTTGGTGTCATTCTAGTATTTTACAGTGTACAAAATGTTCCTAACACAGGTTCTTACACATGTGAAATACTCAAGAGGTATTTTTAATTGTTTTACTTGGCATTCTAATTCTTAGGTTTAATGTAAAGTGTTACATACGTGGAGTGTACTCAGACTCCTGATTTTCCATTAAATTTTTTTTGCTTCTGATTAATGAATTTGCTGCACTGTGAAGTGTTATCTAGAATTTACCAATAGATGTGGAAGGACACTATATAATAATTTTTTAAAAAAATCTAAGAAATGCTATTTAAATTTGATATTCACATTTCAGAAGACCTATTAATTCCTAACTAGAGTTTAGACTGTCTCACAACAGTGTACCATCAGATATTTTATATTTCATGTTTTACTTATTGATAGCCCAACAGGCTATATAACCCTTTGTTACTGTATTAGCTGAGGTGAGTCTGGCATTCACTCTGTTGATTTCTGCATGCTTCTGTATATGATAGGTTTCTAGCCTTTATTATTTCAAATCTTGAACTAAATATACCACTTTATTACTTGTAAAACAAGATTTTTTCAACATGTCAAAGGAAATACCAACTTTACCAACCTTTATAAAAGGATCAAATTCAAAGTTATTTTGTGTTGTGCTAATAAAACTGCTACTGCTCATATTTGCATGGTGGCATCTGATAACCATTTGGAACCTGGTCAGCAGGCAATTGTCTCGTGGCAGCTTTCTCATTGGGAGCACCAAGATTATCTTAATATCAAAGCTGCCTACTTTCTGAGATCAGAAAGCCACATGATGCCTTCCAACTCTGAAATCCTGTGATTTCAAGCTAATTTCAGATGAAGAAACAAGTAAATTAGGCCAAAATAAAACAGAAAATGTGAAGTTAACAAAAGAGAGATCATAGAAGGGTTTTGTTAGCATGGTTTATTAAACTAATTTGATAAAAATCGTATTAAAACCTGTGCGTGTAAAAGGAAAGATTTTGAAAAAAGACAAAAATGAAATCATCCCCCTTTTCTCCCTAAGTGTGCTTAACTTGACCATGTGTCCATGCTTCAGCACAACCGATCAACACTGCCTGGCTAGGGCGACTTCATCTGATTCTTTACGCCTTTTATATTGGATATAACTATTTAAATTCATTAAAACATTTAAGTTTAATTTTTCAAACATGTTGAATTATTACTATTAAAATAAAAGTTGGACACATTAACTAGCTGCAATATTTGGACTTAATTTGGACTTATAAAGAAACAATAGAACAAAAAATTCACAAGGCACCCTGGAAAAGGTGAAATTTTCATCTTATATTTGGTGGTGTTAAAGAATTATTGTTAAATTTTTAGGTGTATTAATGATATAGTTAGGTTTTTTTTTAAAAAAATCATATTTGTGTGTGTGTGTGTGTGTGTGTGTGGTGCTGCTGCTGCTGGGGACAGACCCCAGGGCCTGTGCTGCTAGGGAAGCACTCTATCACTGAGCTACACCCCAGCCCCAGTCTGTGTCTTTTAAACATGCTAAATATTTTCGGATGAAATGATATACTTAGGATTTATTTCAAAATATGGGTGAGGTGGGAAATGGGTGGGTCATACACAAGGCCACGACTGATAAAGGTGGGAATAAGGCAATCCATTGTGCTCATCTGTTTACTTTTCCTTATGTTTAACATTTTCCAGAATAAAAAGATCTCAAAAATAACATTTAATATCTATCTGTGAGGTTTATAAAAACTATTTAGATGTCTGTGTTCTTGTAAAATGAAGCAAAAACATTAACTACAAATAACATCATTTTCTTTTTACAGAAGAAAATGTTATTTTCATATTCCTTTTCTCTTCCTACATCGTACTCCTGATTCTCTCTTTGCTGTTAGAAACTTGTCACATGGAGCCAGGTACAGTGGTGCATACCTGTAACCCAAGCTACTCGGGAAGCTGGGGCAGGAACATCACAAGTTCAAGGCCAGCCTACACAAATTAAAAAGACCCTGCCTCAAAATAAAACAAAAAAGGCTGGGGGTATGGCTCAGTGGTAGAGTGCTTGCTTAGTATGTGTGAAGCCCTGAACTTAGTCCCTAGTACCAAGATAGAATATTGTCACATGGTGTGAAAAGAAAGCAAGGTGAATAAGGAGTCACTATATTGTACCCAGAATTAATTATATTTAACTCCTTTGCTCTTCTTCCCACTCCAGCCTGGAAGTTTGTTTTTTTAGGGGAAGAGGAGAGGTAGGTACTGCCAACTTATTACATTATAGAGTTACCTTTCCACAGCTTCCACATTTTGTCACAAGGCTTTGAATTTATAGAAATGTATACAGAATGTATGGAAAATACTTACAGTTATTCTCCATAGTTGAGGTATATAATTTATTCTCTCTGGAGGTCAATATTTTAGTTACTGAAACTGCATTTGTTTTCTTGCTAAAATAGTCACTGTGTTTTAGGAGAAATAAGTGCAGTTCCTCAATATCATGAATAGTATGTGAAAGGGATAATTTTTGTGATGCTCAAAATATTAATAAGTTGACCACGACTGCAAGATTTCATAAACTATGAAGAGTCGTTCGTTATTTCAGATTTTAAAATGGTTTAAAACTGGGGAAAGACGAATTCAAACTAAAAACTGTAAAGCAGTATATTTGTATTAGAAGACTGCAAAAAAGAGCAAGTGAAATGTTCAATAAAATGTTCTCCTTATGATGTGATTCATTACACAGACTTAAAGGTGACCACGGTGCCAACCATGGGGGCCAGGACTTAGACTCACTTCCACTAATGCAGTACATTTGAGGATGGAGTTTTCCGGTTAAGTTGACTGTTATGAAGAGCAGAATTTTCCTTCCTTCCAGACCTCGGTCTTTGTTTCTCAGCTCCTCTCTCCTCCCCGCTGTGCTGCCATTCACTGCCTTCAGAGTTCACTTTCTAAAAGACAAATCGGAACATCCTCCACTGGCTTCAGAAACTCCAGTGTCGCCACATGGTTCATGTGCAAGTCCAAATTGCCCTAGTGTAGCATCCGCAGTCAGACTTCAGACTGATCCTCTGCCACTTCCAGTAGAGAACTGTGGGCTCAAGCACTCCAGGCTCTTTGCTGGTCCCTAGGAGTGCTGGGCTTTTCCTAGACCACTGTGCTCTCCAGTGCACACTTCTCTCTGCTTGGAATGGTTTTTCTCCTCTTCCCGCTCACATCTTGGAGGCCTCTCCAGACATGACTAGTTATGCCTTCCTCTGTTTCACATCCTTCATTAAGTCACAACTTTTTTCTACTGTATTCTAACCAGTTAGTGCTGTTTATCACCTCTTCTGTTGATTGATTCAGTCAATCATTCATGCATTTATGTGGTGTTAGCTGAATGTTCCAGGCACTCTGTTTGGTAGATAGAGTGGTAATTAAAACCGTCATCATCTTTGCCTTCTATTAGTGAAAGACACATTTTAAATAAAGAATGGCAAGCCAAAATGCAGCAGGGTGTGCCCACATAGTCCAGTCACTGAGGAGGCTGAGGCAGGAAGACCACTTGAACCCAGGTGTTGAGGCCAGCCCAGGCAACACAGTCAGACAGTCTAAAAAGGAAGTAAAAATCTCTGTATAATTATCATTGTGACATCTGTGAAGGTGGGATCTCTATTCAATACCCATTTGTGTATTGCCCACCCTCTACCTCCCCACCCCCATTCCACCAGCACATGAAACAGTGCCTCATACACCAGAGCAGCTGGATAAATGGTTAAAGAAGCGAATGATACCTGGACATGGTGGCATATGCCATGGTACTGGCTATTTGGGGACTGAGACAGGAGGATTGCAAGTTTGAGGCCAACCTGAACAACTTAGCCAGACCTTTCTCAAAATAAAAACTTGAAAAAGGACTGGAGATGAATCTCAGTAGTAGAGTACCCCTGGGTTCAAACCTCTGTACCACACACAGAAAAGTAAATGATAAATATATATAACCATATGTGAACTACATGGATTTTTTTTTTTTAGATTAAACCTTTCATTTTGAGATAATTGTAGATTCACACATGGTTAAGAAATAATACAGAGAGATCCCATATACTATTTACATGATTTCCCCCAATAATACCATAGTACAATATCACAACCAGGACATTGATATTGCTACAGTTTTCCAGTCTTGTTTGAATTTCTTGTTTTGTACTGTGTGTGTGTGTGTGTGTGTGTGTGTGTGTGTGTGTGTGGTGTGTTTAGGTCTATAAATCTTTGTCGTGTGCATCCATACCACAGTCACTAGACTACCTTGCCATACCTGCTTCCTTCTCATCTCCCATCCCCCACCATCTATCCTGGACCTCTGGCAATCACTAATCAGTTCTTAATGTCTGCAATTTTGTCATTTCAAAAATGTTATACCTATGGAAAAATATAGTGCGAAGCCTTTAGGAACTGACATTTTTTTCACTCAGTAAACTTCTCTAGAGATTTATCCCAGTTGTTGTATGTAGCAATAGTTATACCATTTTATTGCTGAATAGCATTCCATGGGATGTATGTAAGATAGTTTATGTACTCATTTATCCATTGAAGGACATCTGGGTTGGTTCTACCTTTTGATTATTGAGAATAAAACTCCTATGAACATTCCTGTGCAAGTTTTAATGGGAGCAGAAATTTCCATTTTTCTGGGATACATACGTGCCCAGGAATGCAATCGCTTGATCACGTGGTAATTGCATATTTAGTTCTATAAGAAACTGCCACACTGTGTGCACCATTTCACGTGTAAAAGAAAGAACTGGTTTCTCATTCCTCACCAGTATTGGTGGTATCACTATTTTTTTTTATTTCAGCCATTCTGATAGGTGTGCAGTAATATCTCCTTGTAGGTTATTTGTTTTTGTTTTGTCTTTGTGATACTGGCGTTGAACCCAGGGGCACTCTATCACTGAACTACCTCCCATCCCTTTTTCATTTTTTTATTTTGAGACAAGGTCTCACTGAGTTGCCCAGGTTGGCCTCAAACTTACAATCTTCCTGCCTCAGCCTCCCAAGTAGCTGGCATTACAGTCAGGTATCGCTGCACCCTGGTTCACTGTAGTCTAAATTTACATCGTCTTATTGGTTAATGAAGTTGAACATCCTTTCATATGCTTGTCATTTGTATGTCCTCTTCAGTGAAATTTCTACTTATATCTTTTGCCCATTTTCTAATTGGACTTTGTTGCTTTTATATAGTACTGAGTTTTGAGAGTTCTTAATATATTCTACAAACAAATCCTTGATCAAATATGTGGTCACTAAATATTTTCTTTCAGTCTGCAGCTGTCTTTTCATTTTTTCATGGGTGTTTTGCAGAGCAAAGGTTTTAAATTTTGATTTGGTACAGTTTACCAGTTTTTGTCTTTAATGGGCTCATACTTTTGGTGTTAAGAATTTTCTATTGCTAGATCCCAAAGATTTTCTCCTATTTTTATTCTAAACACATTGTAGTGTGATATTCATATATTTTAACTGTAATAATTTGGGGTTAATTTTTTGTAGGCATGAGTTTTAGATCAAGGGGTTTTATTTTGTTTTGTTTTGTTTTTTTGCCTACGAAGATCCCATTGCACTAGCAGCATCTGTTGAAAAGGTATCCTTCCTCCATTTAGGGACCCTTTTGTCAAAAATCAAGGGTTGTATTCATGTATATCTGTTTCTGAGTTCTCAATTCTGTTCAATTGGTCTATGTATCTGTCTCAATAGCACCAAAATGTCTTGATTACTGTAGCTACAGAGTAAGCCTCAGAATTGGTTTAAATAATCCCTGATATCCTTCATTTTCAAAATTGTCTACCCATTCTGCTTCTTTTGTCTTTTCATTTAAATTTTAGAATAAGCTTCCCTATATGTACAAACATCTTTTCTATAATTTGGATAGAAATTACTTTAAAACTAGATAAATTTGGGGGGAATTGGCAGCTTTTCTGTCTTGAGGCTTTTGATCTGTGAATATGGTAGCTCTTCATTTGCTTAGGCTTATTTCTTTCAACATTTTCTAATTATCAGCATGCATATTATGTATGTGTTTTGCTTTTGTTTTTTCTTGTGTTTCTACAGATTGAACCCAGGGCCTTGAGCATACTAGGCAAGAACTCTACTGCTGAGATATACTCCCAGCCCCTGTGTACCTGTTTGCCAAGTTTATAACTGAGTGTTTAAATTTCTTTGGAGTAATTATAAATGGCATCATCAAAAGTTTTCCGGTTTGACATGCTTATTGTTAGTACCTAGAAGTGCATTTTTATGAGTTGATCTGATATTCTATGATCTTGTTCAACCCACCTTTTAATTCTAGTGTTTTCATAGATCTTTGGGATTTTCTATGTCGTAAGTTGTTATTTGAAAATAGGAACAGTTTCATTTATTGCTTTATAATCTGCATCCTTTTTTTTTTTTAATTTTATTTTTAGTTTTCTTTTTTTCTTTTTCTTTTTTCTTTTTCCCTAATTGCCCAGGCTAAACTTCCAACACAATGTTGAATACAAGTGTCAAGAGCAGACACCCTTGTCTTGTTCCTGCTCTTAGGTGGAAAGCATCCAGATTTTTACCATGGAATACTGATTGTGATATTAAATCTGATGTTTGATATCATTTTTTGTAGATGGTCTTTATCAAGTTGACATTGTTGTATTCTGTTCTTTACTTGCCAAAAGTTTGTGTGTGGATGTTCTGCATCAGGTGAAGGGATCATACGAGTTTTTCTTTAACCTGTTGAAGTGGATTACATTAATTGATTTTCAAATATCAAACTGCTTTCATGTACTTTAAATAAATTCCTCTCCTTTATGGTCTGCAGTTCTTTTTATAGAGTGTTGGGTTGAATTTGCTGATATTTTGTTGAAGTGTTTTGGGTTTGGGTTTTTTGTTTTTGTTTGTAGTTTCTCGCAGTACTGGAACCAAACCCAGGGCCTTGCACAAGCCAGGCAGGTGCTTTACCACTGAGCTACACCCCCAACTCAGTATTTATTGAGAATTTTTGTGTCTAGGTTCATGAGAGATTATTAGCTAGTAGTTTTCTTTCTTTCTTTCCTCTCTCTCTCTCCCTTTTTGTACTGCCTGTGTTTAATTTGGGTTTCATGGTGATACTGACCTCATGTAATGAGTTGGAAAGGGTTCCCTCCTATTTTCTGAAAGAGATTGTGCAAATCTAATATAAATTCTTCAAATATTTGGTAAAATTTTCCAGTAAAGACAACTGGGCTGGGGATTACACTTTTAGGAGGCTTTCCATTACAAACTTAATTTCTTTCATGGTTATAGGATTATTCAAGGTATCTATTTTATGTGGGCTGATTTTGTTATATTAGTGGTTTCTGAGTTGTCATATTTGTGAACTAAATTATCAAATTTGTCAAAGTTTTTCATAGTATTCCCTTATTGTCCTTTTAATCAGTATAGGAGCTGTAATATTTCCTGTCTCATTTCTGACATTAGTGATTTGTTTGTTCAGTTTTATCTTACTTTATTTTTACTGTGACCTCTCTCTTAGCATGAGACCTTTCAACTCTCCATTTCTTCCTCTCCCCTTTCTACCCCTAGCAAACTTTGCTTCTATGAGTTTGAATATTTCAGACACCTCGTATAAGAGGAATTACATAATATTTGATGTGCTATGCCTGACTTATTTCACTTAGCGTAATGTCCTCAAGGATCACCAACCATGTCGCATGCTCATGGATGCCTGCCCCCCCCCTCTTTTTTTTCTTTCTCAGTACTGAGGATTGAACCCTTTAACCCAGGGCACTGTGTGAGTCATCCGTGCATGCTCACATGTATATTCACATATACAATTTTAAAAGGCACATTTAGGTTTTTCACATCTTAGTTATTCTGAATGTTGCTGCAGTGATCATGGATGTGCTGGTAGAAGAGATCATCATCCTGATTTTAATCTTGATTTTAATTCAAGATCCTGATTTTAATTTTTTTTTTTTTTTCTTTGGGTGCTGGGGATGGAACCCAGGGCCTTGTGCTTACAAGGCAAGCCCTCTACCGACTGAGCTATCTCCCCAGCCCCCTGATTTTAATTCTTTTGGGTAAATATCCAGAAGTAGATTGTTAGATCATATGGTTATATTATTTTTATCTTGTTGATGAAAATATGTATATTTTGTTTTTTATTTTTGTCAAAATAAAAAGATCTGTCAATTTTTTTTCCCCACAGAAGTTTTTAGCTGTATTTTTTCTCTGTTTTCAATTTTATAGATTTCTGGTTTTATGATGTCCTTCCTACTGCTCACTTTGGGTTGTTTGCCATTCTTTTATAGGTAGAAGCACATTATTGAGACCTTTCCTTTTTCTTAATATATTCATTTTAGGACTATACATTTTCCTTTTGGCACAGCTTTAGTTGCATCCCACAAATTTTGGTACACAGTATTAATCATTTTCATTTAGGTCTGTGTTTTTTTATTTCCTTTGTGAATCCTTTAATCCACACAGTGTTTAGAAATGTGTTAATTTCTAAATGTTTGTAGGTTTCCCTCTTTATTTCTAGTTTGATTATATTATGATTAGAAAACTTATTCTTTATGATTTTGAGTTGGCTTACATTTGTTAAAGTTTATTTTCTGTCTGAGGTTATGGTTTATCTCAGTGAAGATTCCATGACAGGTTATAAGAGCCTGTGTCCTGCTGTTGTTGGGAAGAATGTTCTATAAATGTCCATTAGATCCTCTTGGTTGATAGTATTGTTTAATTCTTTTATCTTTGCTAGCTTTTTTAGCTGATGATTCTATTAGTTGCTGAGGGTGGTGTTAAATATCCCAAGTATAACTGTAGATTTGTCTTTTTCTTTTTAGCTCTATCAGTTTTTGTTTTGGGTGTTTTGAAGGGATTTTTGAATAGATGAGCCTTGAAGGTTACTGTATCTTGGTGACTGATCCTTCTGTGTAACACCTTTCACTATCCTGAGTAATTTTCTTTTCCCCGAATGCTACTCTGATATCTATATAACTACTCATGCTTTTTTAAGTTCAAGTGTATATGACCTGTCTTCTTTCCATTCTTTTACTTTCATGCTGCTTATAATGTTACATGTGAATTGAGTTCCTCGTGTTCTGCATATTGTTTTGTCACGCATTTTTATGCACTCTGCCAGTCTCTGTCTTTTATGGTAGCCTGGTTTAAAATCTTTGTCAGTTCCAATATCTGATTCATCTCACTAAATTGGTATTAGTTGAATGTCTTCACATTCAAGTTGTGGTTTTTCTGGCTCTTGATATGACAAGTGATTTTTAAAATTTTTTATTATTTATCCTGAATATTGTGGATATTATTTTTTCAACTATTGATCCTCTTTCCATCTTTTACGTAGCCAGGTAGTTGTGCTCTTTTAGGTTTAATGTGTATCCGTCCACTTCATGGGTGGTAGGTTCAATGGCAATTTAGTTTTGGAGTGTTCTTTTTAATGCTATTTTGGTCTACTTCATTTTTCTGGTTGTACTCAAGCTTCCCAACGGATCCCTGCTAGTGCCTTCAATGAAGGCAGATGGCACTTCTCTGGTCCTCCTTGGACTTCCCATTGTCAGTAGTAAAGGGGTGAATGGTGATTCTCCTAGTGTTTCCATGCCAGCTCTCATAGTGCCAGGGGAAAGGGAAGCACCTACCTGGACCACCATCTGCTGCTGCTGAAGAGCTAGTAGCCAAGGGTCTGGTTCACCTCCTGCTGAGGGGGGAAGGACTGGGAGATGCCTAGTTTGAATTACCTTTTGCCAGTGAGAAGATGGCCAGGAATCACCAGTTTGAGGTGGTTTCTGCTACTTTTTTTTTTTTTTTTTTTTTTTTTTTTTTTTTTTTTTTTTTTTTTTTTTTGCGTTACTGGGGATCGAACTCAGGGCCTGGTGCTTGCCAGGCAAGCACTCTACCAGCTGAGCTATCTCCCCAGCCCCGGTTTCTGCTACTTTTTGAAGCCTGGGAAACGTGCGTCCAGGCATAACTAGGGTGTGTGGAGGGGCATGCCTACTATCACCTGATGTGGGACAAGAATGGGTCTGCTGCCCAGGTTCCATGGTTGCCACTTCTGCAGCAGAGTGCTCCTGCTGAGGCCACTGGAATATGGGTGTCCCTGCTAGGACACTGCTGTGCTTCCTCTTCCTGCATCCTTGATGAGAGAGAGCAGACTTTTTTTTTTAACCTCTGTTTTTTTGTGCCTGTTCAGGGATGCAGATTTTCCTCATGCTCAGTCTGGGATATAAAGGAGATAAAGAAAAAGCCCAGGGAACTAGACAAGGTGTCTATATCCTGAGATTCCTAGCCAGCCTACCTCTTCTTTCTGCAATTCAGAATCCTTCTGATTATCTATTGAATTATTTCCAGGTTATTGGGTTATGTTTAGAGGGGAGAATCAGGGAACATAAACCAGCTCATTGTGGAACCAGAAACCTATGTAGATTTTTTAAGAAGAGGAATATTGATTAACACTAAACAATACTGAACATTAATAAGTTTCTGATAGTGTATCTCTTACTTTGGAATTTTGTGGGATCTGGGTCATCATTATGTGTCTTTTAACCAAAGTAACTTTTTTATTAAATACATACAAAGTAAATTTTTAAGTATGAGGTTTTGGAGGGTGTTTGTTGGGTTTTTTTTTTTTTTTTTTTTTTTTTCTTCTTCTTCTTTTCCAACAAGCAAGCAGCATAGAAAATGGTGAGTTTGCCAAACACATTTTTCTTTTATTTATTTATTTATTTATTTATTTATTTTTGCGGTGCTGAGCTCGAACCCAGGGCCTTGTGCTTGCAAGGCAAGCATTCCACCATCTGAGCTATCTCCCCAGCCCCCAAACACATTTTTCTTATCCAAAGACTTCCCCATAATTTCCCCAGTTTTTAGTATGACAAATCTGGGGTTCCCCTGGCCCTCCATGCTACGGTAGACTGGTCAACATTGGGTGTCTCATGGAAGTTCATGGTGCTCCCAAGTCCTTCCCAGCATGAGCCCTTCCACCCCAGGGTCAGTTCTCATTTATAGTATAGAATTGGAGCTCAAGTTGAATTTGTGATGTCTAGTTGATATAATCCATAAATCAGTAATATCAATTCACTTAGTATTTATCTCAGTTTTATAAAAGTAGAGCTTAAATTTTTAAAACCTTATTTTACATTTTCTAGTTATATGCGTTAGTTCAGAGAAGAATTTAGTGTGCTTCTGGGTGATTTCAAATGGTTAATTTAAATAAAGGAATCATTTTGTACACGATTGTGTAAGAGAGGACGCATGCAGTTCTGTTTTTGGAGAATTATATCATTAAGCTGTTGAGGATGACTAATTGACCTAAAGGCAGCATAGTTTCTTTATGTGTACTCTAAAGAAGGAATGCACCAAAAAGAAAAAAGAAATCTGTTTAGTCTTCATTTATTTATTTTGATCTAACTGTAGCTTTATGGGGGGAAATAAAAGTACAAAACAGGACTGGGGATATAACTCCGTTGGTAGAATGCTTGCTTCACAAGCACAAGGCCCTGGGTTCAATCCCCAGCACCCCAAAAAAAGAAAGAAAAAAAAAAGTACAAAGCATATGGGTGCTACTGAGGTGTAGGTTGGCTGCATGTAGAGGATATGGTTTCTGTAGTGACGCCTTAAAAAAGTGGCTAATTTATTTTTTCTTAGTACTGAGGATTGAACTTGGGGATACTTAACCACGGAGCCACATCCCCAGCCCTTTTACTTTGTTTATTAATTTATCTATTTATTTTTGAGAGGGTCTCACTAAGTTCTTTAGGGCCTTGCTAAGTTGCTGAGGCTGGACTCAAACTGGGGATCCTTCTGTCTTAACCTCTTTTGTTGCTGGGATTAGAAGCATGTACCACTATGCCTGGCTGTGACTTTTAATTTTTTAAGTAAAGAAAGAAAATCCTACAGAGCAGATTTATTGATGAAAAGTGGGGGCAGGGGAAAGGAGTGAGGAGTATCTTAGAAAAGATAACTTTGTTACAACCAGGTATGAGAAAATAAAGTATCATACAGTGGAACATGAAGGCTGGATTGTGGGTGTGGATGGCTAGTAAGAAGAATATCGGTAAAGGAAGATTATCTGTGGTTTTAAGAATAAATAATTAGTATTAATACTAATTATAAATACTAGAAATCCTAATTTTTTATCTTATGTATAGATTTCACAGGTTTTAAAACTAAATAAATTTATTAGTAATACAATAATTATACCTTCATAGGTTTCAAAATGCCCTTAACTACGTTATATTTGATTGCAATTTATAAAGTACCTTTTCATGCTTATTTTAAAATTTGGTCCTCAAGATTACCATTAGATTACCATTAGATTGCCATCATGGTGGCTTGCACCTGTAATCCCTGCAACTGTGAAGCTAAGACAGGAGGTTACAAGTTCAAGGACAGCCCCAGAAACTTAGCAAGACCCTATCTCAAAATAAAAAATAAAACGAACTGGGGATGTAGCTCAGTGGTTAAGTGCCCCTGTGTTCTGTCCCCAGTAACAAAAAGTGAAAAAAAGATTACCATAAAGTCAGGTAGTATTGTCCTCATTTTACAGTAAATGATAGGCCTAGCACCACAGGGTTAGCGTGTGGTGCGTCCAGGGGCAGCACCAGCTCTTGGCTTCCTAATTCAGCATGGAATTATTATCTGAAACTCCAAGCTGTCTACTTTGTACATTCTTTCCCTTTCTATATTAATTCTCTTATCAAAAGTACAATATACTTCTTTCTGAAGGAGATGGAATTGAATTCCAAGTCATATTTATATTCTCTAGTAATTGCTCTTCCAGAAAATACCAATCATATGTAGTACATGTTCACAAATTTCCCCCTCTTACAAAAGAATGAGGCTGTAGGCCTTTGTGTGCCATATCTCGACCTTTGTGTCACTTATTTTTCTCTCGTTTTTGGTAGTGGCAGCCAGGCACAGTGGAGACCAATTCCACATTCTTGTTCTTCAAGAAAACCAGTGTCTGTCGGTTTTAGGAGGTCTGTGTCCATTTCAGACTGAGGAGACTCATGAGATGGATGGGTACCCTCTACCAAGGGTCATTTCTGACCGACCGCTTTCTACGACCCTTCACCCTTTCAGGCTTGCTTTCTCCCATTTTACCTTCTTCCTTCTTTTTTCCTTTTCCTTTTCCCTTTTCTCTTACCCTCTTTTCCTTTTTGAACTTTTAAAAAATCTTGGCTTCCTTTTCTGCTTTTTCTTATCAATTAATCCTCTTAAAATGTGAGCACCAGCTCTCATCTTTTGTGATTACCAAAGGAGCTGCCCTACAGGGCACTTCCCCTTTGTGGCAGTTTCCTCTTTGCCCAAGTCTCAAATGGGCCCTGGTCTTCACGCACACCGACGCACATCTTAACCATCTGCAGAGGGCTGGCGGGCAGTGTAGTTTGGGTCAAGAATCTGAACACTACCTAAAGAAGCACAAGGCTGCCTTGGCATATTTATTTTTTAATCATTTTAATAAACAAAAAACATAAAATTGTACATGTTATTGGGTACCCTGTGATCAGGCATATTTGAAAGTTCATTTAGAAATAAGGTACTTCTTTCTATCACCAGGTCTATTTAATGTTTCATTGCATAAAAATATAGACTGCTGTTCTTTGTAGATAGAAAAGGTGGATAAAGACTTCTCTGACTACTCTTACCTAAGCTTACCACTCTGAAACAATTTTATTCTTGGTTGAATAATAATCTTTACATTTGATTATAATCTTTACATTTAGTTTCTCATGTTATTTTGACTTTTCATAGTGAAGGTTTTATTTTGTTTTGTTTTCCCCCTAGCATCTCTAGTTAGAAATAATTTGTGGGAAAAAAATGGACAGGAAATGAGAGTTCAGATTTTATTCTAGGACTTTTGTCATTAATTTCTAGAAAGCACACACCATTGAATTATCTGATGTGTTTTTTTCTCAAAATTTGAAGATATCAAATATTTTTCTGTTTTTTTTCCACCCAGAGTTTTGACTTAAAGCCATTATTCATGACAGATAAAAACAAATACCCTAATGATGTACTTTGTGTTTCTGGTTAGCCACATACCAGTGTTCCACTTTTAAGTCATGGCAGAAGTAGATGTATGCAGATACTTATGCAAATCTTTATTGCATTTTTACCAGTATCACCTCAGAGAACTTGCCATGGATCCATGTACGAAATATCAAAATTAAGGGACTATTTGTATTCCTGTGACCCTTGGTTTTTGTTTTGCTTTGCAGTGGTTAGTTGAATGCTACTTCCCATTTTTAAAGGACAGAGACAGTCCCTCCTACAATGTCTAATTCATAGAATATAGCAGCTTTATGTGCCCCCCTCACCTTTCCACCTTTTTTTTTTTTTTGAGATGTGGGTCTTGCTTAGTTGTCCAAGCTGACCTTAAACTTCTGATCCTCTTGCTTCAGCCTCCCTAGTAGCTGGGATTACAGGTATGCCCCACCATGCCTAACTGAAGTTTTGTGTCGTGATGTAAAGAGCATACAGAAAATGACTCATGACATAGAATATAGTCCTGTTGCTCACTATGGTTCTAGCAGATGTCTAACATTAATCTTAGTAAAGCATTCCTTTTTTTTCCTTTTCTATGTTTTTGTATTTCCTAATTATACTCTGAAATAAAGGTTTGTTTGTTTGTTTTTTCCGTATGTTGCTGGATTTTTTAAAATTGAGAATAAATTTGAATTGCTTTGGAATCCAGTTCTCAGGACACAGATCCTGATGCTTCCACATTAATTCTGGAGAAAGTAGTCTAAATTCCAGTAACCAAATCACCATTCCTACTAGAACCAACCATTACACATCACATGGTGTTTGAAGTTTCAGGGTCAATATATCTGTGTTGTATAATTTAGCCTGTCAGTTGTGTTTATTACTCATGAACTCTTGTCTCCAGCCTTTGCATTAACTGCTCCCACCTGCCTCAAATACTTTCGGGTGTCCGAGACTATCTTACCTCCTCTCCTCGAGAAACTGGGTTAAATATCTTTTATGAGTGCCACACTACCCTGTGACTGCCTGTATTTCAGGCTTGCTTTCTCACTAGATCTAATCTCTTTGAGGACAAGACCTTAGCATGTTCATGATTATTATCTTTGCTACTTGGCATGAAGCCTGGCACATCATAGATATTAAATAAGTATTTGTGGAAGGAATGGATAAAATTACAGGAAAAAAAGTGTTAGTTTCATATTTCTTCCAAATTTAAAAGCCATCATAAATCCCTTATGCCAGAATATCTCTTGCTATCTTGATTAACACTGTACTTCTTTATATAAGTGGGAAGTTCCAATTATTTGGTTATATTTTGAATTTGGGACTAGCAAAATGGGTTCTTTAGTGAGAGACCTCTAGTTCCCCTTGAAGAAAAAAATGTAGCTCTTCTACCCAGAGGAGATAATTAGCATCACATGTTACTCATTAATGTAAATTTCTGAAATAGCTGGACTTATTTTTTAATAAAGATTCAGAGTTTTCTGTACTCCAGTTGTAGAGCTTTGAACACGAATGGGAAGTAGGGTCCTGTGCTCCCTGTCCATATAAGTAAACACGTGATGTAAAGATTACTTTAATTAAATGGTTCTTCTGTAGACTGCAAATTCCCTGAGAGTAGGCTTTGTGTCTGTTGTATTTCTTTTTACCACCTACCACAAACTCTGATTATTTTAGGAACCCAATAAGTATATGTTGAATAAATTCCTGGAAGAGGAAATAGCAGAGTGGAGATCTTTGATCTGCATGTGCCCTGTGAGTGGCAGAATGCATTCATGATTAATTTAATAGAAGGAAGTTACTGTCTACATGTCTTATGCTTTCTGAAAATGAGTAAAAATGTTCTACTGGGGTTAGGAAAATCACAGTTTGGGGGTTAGTTTTACATAATGTGTCACTCTTTCAGTTAAAGTGGATCTAAAATTAATCCATAACAGATCAAATGGACTTTTCAAATTTAATCTAGCAAAAGGGAAAGATAGTATTTGTGGCCTCTAAGTAGATCTTTGTTCTGGAAGACATAAGATAAAAACACTAAATGCCAATAATCCTGAAGCTTATTTGTGAGAATTACATTTTAGGATTTTTATAGAAGTTCCTCTTCTGCCAGAAAGGAAACTTGAGTTTGAGAACCAGTCTCCAAGGACTGGAGAGTGAATGAATTTAACTCTGTCTTACACGGATTGTTTCCAGTATTTTTGGCAGAAGATCAAAATAGCTTATACATAGCATTTTCATGAGTGTTTGAACCTTTTCCTTCACTAATTATTATTTCTCAACACATGTAAGTATTTTTCTTTCAAAGTGACACATGCTTATGTTATATAAACAAGTGGTTCAGACTTGTTTAGACTTTAGTTTTTGTACTATGATTAGAAAGTTAAGAAATTGAACTTTCTCTAGTCCTGGTTCTCAGCTTTTTCAGAACATCAGTTTCTCTGTAAAATTGGGATAATAGTGACAATGACTTGGGATTCTTAGGGGAATTAATTGATATCAGATACATAAAACCTCCAACCAAGTGACTGTACTGCAGATGAGGGTGAGAGGGTGGAGTCAGCCATGGTTTTTATTATTAAAACCAGATGCAGGGACTGAGTTAGGTATTTGGCTTGCTTGCTTGTTTTTGATCATTGTGATCCCAAATTAGTCCAAATGTGTCTTTTAAATAAAAAAATACTATTAAGTAATATTTTACAATAATCATATCGTAATCAATTTAGACTGATGTGTATGTCAGCATGTTATCAATCAGGATTATAGCATGACTTCATTTGTGCAGTATAATGGGGATGATTATTGTATATATAAAATTACTGAAGAATACACAATGGTTTCTCAGGAGCAATACCTCTTAGGAGTGGGAATAGGAAGGCCGAAAGGAGAGGGAAACTTTCTATCTACACCCCCATTGTAGTGCGGTAATATCATTGAACATTTATTACTTTTATAATAAAAAACAAAAAGACAATTGAATGTTTTTAGCAGCAAATAGTGTAGTGAAGGTTGTAAACAGAACTAATAAACTGCCTGATATGCTGGCAAAATCTAGGAGTAAATATTTTTTATTATTACAAGTAAGTAGAATTATATCCATGATCATCAAAATGAAATAAGGTAGAGAAATTGCTGATAAAATGGAAATTTATTTTTCCACAGTACCTGATCCAATGTGGGACACAACCAAAGTGTATCTTTGTAAGTTTGAAGAGTACAGATGCAGATGTGTTTCAGAACCTGCAGATATGGCAGACCATATGTAAGCGACTTGAGCAGCTGCAGGTTTGAGATCCTAGGGGGCTCCTGGAACCAGTCACCGCCCATGAATACTATAGGATGACTGCAGATTCTTTTCTATTTAAAAAAAAAAAAAAAAGCAAATAACACAGAAAAGTTAAAAATGAAATTCCTTTATGGTTACCCCACTTCTGGAGTTTGTTTATTGTGACTGATTGGAGTATTCTTTAAAATGGAACTCTTCCTATGGAATTGCACACACCCACATGCAATTATATGCATATTGTTTCATTTCTTTATTTCTTTTTTGGTGTTGCAGGGGATTGAAACCAGGTCCTCACACATGCTGAGCTTGTGCGCTACCACTGAGCTACACCCCAGACCCACGTATCATTTCTTAAATAAAAATGGGCTTTTTTTATGTGCACTGTTCTGCAACATGCTTTTCCCTTAATGCTTATATACTACTATTACATGTGCACTTACTCTTTTTAACCTCTGAACTGCTGTCCCATTTTCAGTGTTACTGATTTCAAGTTGTTTGCATACTTTGCTACGTTGTACATTCCTGTATACTCTTCTTTCTCCACCCCTGTATTTCAGTAGGACAAATAACCAAAAGTAAAATTGCTAGATGAAAAGATGTTTTCATTTAAAAATGTTGATAGGCAGTGCCACATTGCCACCAATGAAGTTCTGTTGTTATACTGACACACCCACACAGGTTCTGGAGGTGCCTGTCTTCTCTTCTCATACCACCCCTCCCAACACTTCGCTTGAAACATGAAAAAAAAAAAAAAAGTGTAATTTAATTTACATTTCTTTTTGGGGGGCAGGATCCTGGGGATTAAACTCAGGGGCACTGGACCACTGGGGCCTATTTTATATTTTTTTAGAGACAGGGTCTCACTGAGTTTCTTAGCACCTTGCTAAATTGCTGAGGCTATCTCTGAACTCATGATCCCCCTTCATCCACCTACCCAGCAGCTGGGATTGCAGGAGTGCCCCACCATGCCCAGCTTAATTTACATTTCTTTGATTATTACTGTGGTTGAAAATCCTTTCACCTGTTCACAATCCATTTATACTTCTGTTGTATATTTACCTCCTTTGCCTATTTTCATGTCTTTTTCCACTTTTCTTTTTGATTCATAAATACTCTGTATATTTTGGATGATAGTTTTTTTGTAGTATAAAGGCAAATATTTTCTACATTTGTGTCTATCTTAGTAGTGCTTTGTGCAGAAGAATCAGTTTATTGTAATGTTACTTTGATCAAAATTATATATATCTATAATTTAAAAAGCCAAATTTTTCTTCAAAGCTGATAATGAAAAACCACTGTCTCCTTCTCACATCTCTACTCCCATTCCCAATTCCTGCTTCCCAGTGGCAACCACTTTAAAGTGTTATAGATGTATTCTGGGATTTTTTTCTCTGTATTTCTAAGCAGCTGTTTATACTGCTATCTGAATATTTCAATTTAAATGAAAAATGAGACTTTAGCTTTCTTACCTACCCAGCTCACATTTTACCCCCAGCTTCCAGAAATGGTTATATCATAATTTTTGGTTAGCTCAACAGACAGTGCTTACGTTATTATATGTATGTTATTCACAGCTGTGGCTTTCAGAGGAATGGGACTAAGTTCTCTTTCTGAGTAACATTTTATTTTCCCTGGAGTCAATAATTGCTTCATTTTTTTTATTAATTCTTATAATTCATTCTCATTTCCTATCCCATAATTTTAAGTATCCTCTCACTATGTTCACATCTACCAGGTAATCTGTCAACTTAATCTTTTTCTTGAAACCTCCCTACAGAATCCCTGTGTTCTGCTGCGAAACACGATGAGATACCATTTCACACACATGCACCCCTATGCAGTTATGTACACATCCCATCTTAAGTAAAAATGGGATTTTATCAGATGTGCTGTTCTCCACCACGCTCCTTTCATTCGGTATATTTATATATGGTTAGTGTAGATGTTCTTTTTAATCACTAACTGTTATTCTCTCAGCCTCCATTGCAGTTAACATCATCCTGGAGGTTTACATTTTTGCAGCAAAATTAAGAGACTTTAGCTTTCTTACATACACACACAATAAGTGGCTTTTTTTTTAGTTTCAGCATTTTGTATCATATTGAAAATCAGATTTTGAAAACATTTGTCCATATTTCTATTGGTTGAACAGTTACGATTTTCTGTGTAAAAAAATCTGAATTATCTTGTTTTAAAGAATGAGATGTGGAGGCTTCCTTTTTTTTTTCTTTTTCAACTTTGAGTCACTAGTCTCCTGTCCTGTGTCATTTTATTAGGTAAGTAATCCATCTTCCTGCACTGATTTGAAATGCAGCCTACATAATGTATTGTGGATTTGTTTATTTATTTATTTGTTTTTTTGAGATCCCTCTATTCTGTTTCATTGATCTGTCTATTCCGGTCCCATATCTCAATCATTGATTTGCAGTAGTTTTACAGTTGATTTTAATTCTGGTAGGACAAGTTTCTTCAAGACTCCTTACCTTCTCCTGCTCTGAATTTCCCTAGCTACTTATTGAATCTTTGTGCTTCTAGATCAGGAGTTGGAAAAATTTGAACCTACAGATCAAATCTGTTTGTTTTTAATAATCGGAAAGCTAAACATGATTCTTAATTTTTTATTTGTTGGATGGAAAAGAAGACTATTCCTTGACATGGGAAAATTATATGAAATTCAGATTTCAGTGTGTATAAGTAAAGTTTTGTTCAAGCACATATTTACTCATTATATATTATCTGTGGTTGTTTTCATGCTACAAGACAGTTGAGCAGTTATATTAGGCTGTATTGCCCACTAAGAAACTTGACAGAAAAGTTTTGCCAGCCCCTGTTCTAGATCAAATTTTGAACAATTTAAAGGGAATTCTATTTGAATTTCATGTAATATATAGATTTAAATTTTAAGGAGAAATAACTTTGCAATATTTTTATCAAAGAACAAAATAGATCTTTCATTTATTCAAATTTTCTATTATCCATTAGCAACATCTATTATATCCATTAACAATATTAATATAGTCATTATTGGGATCTTTTACCATATTTTCTTCATATATATTTAATTCATATAATTCTTTTAAAATAAAATATACTCACAAACAGTGAAGATATGTCATTTTATGTTACTGTCTCAATCAGATAAATGAAACAACAAAGAAAATGGAAATCATATACTTGGCAAAAATATAAATAATGGTAGAAAAATTAATTTTCTATCATTTTAGTTTATCACTTTTTTAGATATCTTGTTGCTTGCTGCAACATACACTGTAAATATGGATCAAAGGCAAAATGACTCACTTTCTTATTAAAAATTATTTTTATTAAAATATATTTGCATTTATTAAATTTTTAAACAGTACAATAATGCACAATATAGAACATAAATGAACTCAAATAAAAACTATCATACTAACCTTTGCCACAACATATTGCCACTATCAACTGTTTGGGTATATTCTTGTAGTTTTCCTTTATCTTTCATAATGTTCATATTTTTAATGTTACTATAAAATTTAATCACATTACAGATATTACATATGCATATTACATTTTCATATTACTTATCTATAATTTAGTAGGATATCCTTCTTATAGATCTGCTTCTGGTTGTATTAGCTACACAGTAATCAAGTGTATAATTCTACCTATTCCTTTTGATGGACTTTTGAGTTGTTTCCAGATGTTTTCTATTACAAACCATGCTGTAATTATCATTATAAATAGCAGTATGATTCATTTGCAATTCATCTGCTGTGACTCTAGAATATTCCAGTTTAGGGACCCACTTTCTTCATATACTCCTAGCATTGTAAAAGACCCCTCACTTTAGTTTTAAAAACATTATTAATTATTTACTATTTATAAAGCACTGTGCTAGCCAGAAATCATTTTTGGTTTTTGTTTCTTTAATAATGAAATAGTCCTGGTCTCGATGTTACAGCCTAGTGTGGCTGGCCAGTGTGTACCCAATCAATCATAACTGTTACTAATTATGTAGTTTGTCAAATGTTAATCATGACTGTGCGCTGATAAACTTATTTGCCTTGGGCTTCCAACAGATTGAGGGAGATGGGTTGATAAGTATATGAAACAAAGTGCACATTAAACAGCACATTCTGTTTATTGGTGGGCTTGTGCCAGCAAAGATCTTTTATCTGGTAGGCAAATACATATATTTTAACATAGAGAAAAGATTAAAAGATGTAATATCCTGTTGGTATCCTGTAGTTACCAACATGCTATCTGGTTTCACTTTTCATGTGCTGAAGTAGCATCAGCTTTGAGAAATGGTGAAAATTGTTATATAAGCCTATTTTTTTAAAAAATAGATAATTCATAAACTTTTTAAAGATCACTAGATTTCACTAGACCTGCGATCCTATATTTTACTAGATGTGATAAAAAGATTACAAAAAGTTAATCAGTAAGTGGAAAAATGTTAACCTTTATTAATAACGTAACAGGTATATTGGAGTACTGTTCAGTGTCTTATCATATATACCTTTTGACACACCCATTTCACTTGTAGAAATCTATCATAGGGAAATAATTATGGGTACAGCACCACAATCTATTTACAGAACTCTTTCATCATTACAGGGAGAAGAATCTCTGTACCCATTAAGCACTAACTCAGCATTCCCCTACTTTGCCAAGGTAATCTCTTACCTTTCTCTTCCTATGAATTTGCCTATTCTAAATATTTCATATGACTGGAAACATGTAATATTTGTCCTTTGTGTCTGAATGATTTAATTTAGCATTATATTCAATCAGAATTTCAACCCTTTATGTCTGAATAGTGTTCTATTATATTTTCCTCATCCTGTGTCTGTCAATGGACGTTTAGATTGTTTCAGTGTTTCAGCTATTTGAATAATGCTGGTATGATCAGTGGTGTATATATATGTCTGTTTGAGTCTCTGTTTTCAGTTCTTTTGGTCATATAATTAGAAGTAGAAGTGCTGGGTCATGTGGTGATTCTGCGTTTAGGTTTTCAGGAACTGCCTGTTTCCAAAGAGGCTTTACCATTTCCCATACCCACCAGCAAGGTACAAAGTTCCAAGTGTCTTCTTATCCTTACTTGTCATTTTCTGTTTTTTTTTTTTTTTTAATTGTAGCCATCCTGATGGGTGTGAAGTGGTATCTCACTATGGTTTTGCATTTTCCTTATAATTATTGATGTTGAACTTTTTTTATCTGCTATTTGTACATCTGCTTTGGAAAAAAATGTCATTCAAATCCCTTGCCCATTTTAAATTGTTTTGTTTGTCTCATTGTTAAATTTTAATTAATGTTCTGAACGTTAAACCCTTATCTGACACCTGATTTGCAGATATTTGCTGTCACCTTTGACAGTGTCTTTTGATGCAAATAAGTTTGATTTTATTGAGGTCCAGTTTATCTGGTTTGTCTGTAGTCACTTGTGCTTTCGGCGTTGGAATTGCCATTGTTGATGTTCACTTTAAATTTTTTTTTGTAATTGACAAAATAAATATTGTGAACAATTTAAAGATTTGATATATTTACACATTGTAGAATTATTAAATCAAACTAACATTCTGTCACCTGATTGCAACTGAAATTTCATATCCTTGATACTTGTCCTGACTGCCCTTGGTCCCTGGTAAGCAGTATTCTACTCTGCTTCTCTTGAGTCTGACTTTTTAGAGTCCACATATAAGTGAGACCATACAGTTTTGACCTTTCTGTACATGACTCATTTTACTATCTTTTGTCCTCCCTCTGCCCCCACCTGCAGTGCCAGGGATGGAACCCAGGGCCTTGCACGTGCTAGGCAAGTACTCCACCACTGACTCCATCCCCAGCCCTTATCTTTTACCTTTTTGATGAGCACTATTCTTACAGGCGTTGAGATAATATTATGGTTTTAATGTGCATTTCCCTAAATATTTTGATGTCATTTTTAAGAAACCATAGCCAAACCCAAGGTTATAAAGATTTATCACAATTTTTAAAGAGTTTTATAGTTTTACTTGGGTCTTTAATATATATTTTGAGTTAATTTATATATATGGTATAAAGTAAAGGTCCAACTTCATCCTTTCATATACCAGTATCTAGTTGTCCTAACATGGTTTTTTGAAGACTGTTCGTTCCCCGGTGGATTTTCTCAGTGCCCTGTTGTAGATTACTTAGCTATAGGTAGCGAGGGTGTATTTCCAGAGCTCTCACTTAGCCCATGTGTGTCCCTCCACTGGTAACTATGACACCGCCTTCACTTCTGTTCCCATCTTTTCTTTTTTTTTTTTTTTGCGGTGCTGGGGATCGAACACAGGGCCTTGTGCTTGCAAGGCAAGCACTCTACCAACTGAGCTATCTCCCCAGCCCCCACCTTCACTTCTGTAGCTGTGTACTAAGCCACAAGAAGCGTGGGACCTCCAACTCTGTTCTTTTGCAATGTTACTTTGGCTATGCTGGGTTTGATTTCTATACAAATTTTAGACTGAGTTTTTCCATTTCCTCACTAAACACCATTAAAATTTTGATGGTAAATGTATTGCATCTGTATGTTGCTTTGCAAGCTTGACAATATTAAGTTTTCTAGTCCTTGAACACAGGCTGTCTTTCCATTTATTGAGGTCTTTTTAGATTTCTTTTGGCAATGTTTTGTGATTTTCATTGAACGAGTCTTTTCCTTCGGGAGTCTGAGGATTGAACCCAGGGCTTCCCACATGCTAAACATGCACTGTACCAATGAGCTCCAGGTCCAGCTTTCAATCGTACAAGTCTTCATGCCTCCTCGGTTAAGTTTGTTCCTAAGTATTTCCTTCTTATGATGACATTATCAATCAATTGTTTCCTTAATTTCCTTTTCAGGTTTGTTCATCACTAGTATACAACTGATTTTCTGGGTTGATTTTGTATTCTGCAACATTACTAAATTCATATAAGCTCTAACAGTTTTAATATGTGTGTGAATTCCTTAGAGTTTCCTAGATACAAGGACATCAAGGCAGAATTTTTTAATGTAATTTTTTTCTGAATAAGACCAAAGAAAATAATTTATGCCACATGACTGTGTCCTTTCAGTTTTATGTTTTATGTTTTGTTTTGTTTTTTGTTTGTTTCTTTTGATTAGGAAATCATTTCTATTTTTAAAATAAGGAACACTAGTCATAAACATAGTAAAATTTCTAAAGGAAAATTAATAAACTGGTATACTTAACCAAACTCTAATGAGTAGTAGCAGGTATGCTACAGTTAAAAGGACATTAAAAGGTAAGATTTAGGACTGGGATTGTAACTTAGTGGTAGAGCACTTGCCTAGCATGGGCGAGGTACTGGGTTCAATCCTCAGCACCACATAAAAAACAAATAAATAAAAAATAAAGGTTAAATTCTTCAAAAATAAGATTTGTGTTAACAAATTCATTATCAAGGTTTACTAAGAAAACCTTTCCTTAATGCCTTCAGTTGAACATTTTAAAACCTGACCCTGCTTATCAATCCATTCCCATTATCATTAGGAATAAATTGAGGGTCATCTGAGAAATCAAACAATTAGAGACAATCTCTACGTCATGCACCCTGATGTCCATCCCCTCCCCTGTGGGATGGTGGCCTGAGTGCGTCCTGGCATCAGTGCCTCCTAGTGACTCTTCTCTTCCAGAAAACATCCCAGCAGCTACAAAATTATTTTGGGTCAATCATTTATGGTGACCTCGAAGGACTATCCCATCCAAATTTACCCTCTCCGTTATTTACTATTTCTGCCTCCTTTGTCATTTTTACTTACATTTGAGTTCATTGCACCACAAACAAGCGTTTTCTCTCATGTGCATTTACACATTCTCTCTTTTCCCCAGTTCTCATAGTTACTTCAAATGATTATTCAGTCTGGTTTCTGCCATTTTTAGGTCCTCCTCTTTTTGAGGGAGAAGAATTAACTTTTTAAATACTAACTAAATATTTCAAACTTGTAGTCTATAACCAATATCCGTGGACCTCTCCCTCTCAGAACTTTTTAAAGACATTCACCACATAGGTGAAGTATCTTCTGTATTCCTTCCAGATCCCTTTCCTTCCCATCCGCCCCAAATGCATTCACTCTCCAGAATTTGGTGTAAATCCTTTTCTTTGCCATTTGAAATTTTATTTATACTTCCTTCTACAAATAATATTGGGTTCTTTATAATAAATTTATATTGAGTTTATTGATTTAAATATGACTTTTTATCATGTAAGTATACCACAGTTATCCTTTCCCCTATGAACGGTGTTTAAGGTGTTTCCCATTTTTCACCATTACAATGTCTTCATTCATGTGTCCATGCAAGAATCATGAGTGCACACCCTCAGCTTTACTAAATATCACTAACTTATGCTGATAAAGTGGTAATAGTGATATCTCCTTCTACTTTATTTTTGAGCAAAAATATGGTCTTTATAATGACTGATAAGCTTTGTTATAATGGAAAAGACACTGAATGAAATTGGATGGCGTTTCAGCTTCAGAACCAATTGCTTAGTTAACCTGAGTCAAGTTATTTCATCTGAGTCTCACTTTCTTCATCTCCAAAGTAAGGTCAGATTGAATATGACCTCTGATGTCTTTTCCAACCCTGATGTCCTATAGTTTTAGTCCTAATCATGTCTATATCAAAAGAAAAAAGTCATACATTTTAAAATGAAATTAAGAACTTAAGTAACCAGTCCCTAAAATCCCAAGTAATCCAAAAGTTCATTCAGAATATTGTCCAAGTCTCTATTCACCATGTCATTTTTATGTAATTCTGTAATTCAAGTACAGTTTAAAATTATTTCTTAATTTAATGTATTCTGATCTGCATACATAATTAGTTGATTTTAATGGCACTTTTTAAAAGATATTGAAGATGCAATATAAAGTTTTGAATTTTCATTAGAGTCAAAAAACTCTTTTTGAACTAACCTAAAAACCTAATTTCTATATGAAACATTGATTTGTGGCTAAAAACATGTTCAGAGTTGCAGATATGTAACTTGGAAGTGAACATTTGGAACTCAACTCTTTTGCAATTTGGAGACTTCCTGTAACGTTAATTTCAGGAAATCCCAGGCAAATATGCAGTTACTGCTCTAAAAGATATATAGGTGGTGTGTACAATGGAAATTAAAATGTCACTGCTAAATGATTTGCATGTTGTGGGTTTGGAAGGGCTTAGAACTTCCTTCTTAGGCTTTTTCTCCAGTAGTAGACTGCTTCATTTTACTGCTCCTGGAGAAAGGCAGTATAAGAGGCGTGGCAAGGAGAAAGTTTTCACAAACATTTTGCAAAAGGGCAAAGACAATTTCAAGGGCAGTGAGTCTCAATAACATCTTTGGCTGAGTCATTAAATAAGAGAGAGCATAACTCTTCCAGGTTGATTTCTTCAGAAGTTGTTCTTGGTTGTTCTTTAATATAAAAAGTTTGGTTTTCATTTCCTCAAATTTTTGCTGCAGATTTCCAGGCATGCCTATTGTATAAAAAATTTTACCACTGATTTATCTGATCCAATCTTATAATGAGGTTGCTGTTGATTGAAAAAAAAAAAAAAAAAAAAAAAAAAAAACTCTTTAAATATTTGAGGGTCCCAGTCTTAGGTGAAGTACAAGAGGCAGTTTTTCTCTTTCTTTGTAATAGAGCTGAAAATACCTTCTTCTATAATGCCTTGCCTGACCTTCCTGCTAGGATCCAGATTACCCCAAGTTGGTTATCTGTCTATGTATGTTTTCAACTCTCATTCTTGTAAAAAATTTATTTTGTTTGCTTTTAACTCTTTTTAAATGGTTGTTTAAATTCTTTTCTAGATTTTTTCCCTGGGAAAGGATAGGGATTTTTTTTTTAATCAGTTTCATTTTCACTCTAGATTTTTAATACAAGGCTCAACAGAAGAGAGCCTCACAGATAAGCACTTTTGATTGATGGATTCACATCTGCTGTGTTTCCCCAAATGTATTTTTTTCCTCCACAGTCTTTCAGCACTCTCGTGATGATTTTGTTGTGTTAGATCATGATACTACAAGCCTCTGGTTAAGATTGGTGTTACTCAGAAGCCAAAAATAATGTCAGAGTGTAAGGTTGTGACAAAAGCTGTTAGGGACAAACAAAAACTCGTAGTTGAAGTGATACTCTCCTTTTTCTGTTGATTCAACATGCAACTGCGGGTAATTAGCTTTGCTTTCATTTCTTCATTTGTACAATCAGGCGAACTTAAGCTGTCTTGTAGATTTTGTGAATAAGTTGATGATAAAACATTTGTAGGTTGTAATACTTGTTGAAATAGATATTAGTAATAAATCTTTACTAAATAAATTATTGGAGAAACTGTCTCTTTGCCATTTGCCACCTCCCCTCCCCAACCCCAGAAGAATATCTTACTTTATTGTAATTGTGCAAGGCATGGCTGTTTGTGAATTACAGAAACATTACGGGTAACTGTTCTAATCCAAAATTATAGCATTGCTGTATATGGTTTTTCTTTCTTCCTTCTTGTTCTTCCCCCACCCCCCGCCTTTTTGTAGTACTGAGAATTGAACCCAGGGCCTCACACATGCTAGGCAAGCATTAAAGTATATTCCCAGACCCTTTTGATTTTGAGACAAAGTCTCACTAAGCTGCCAGTGTTTGCCTTGAATTTGAGACCCTCCTGCCTCAGTTTCCTGAGTTTCTGGGGTTATAAGTCTGCCTGCTTTGCTGTACCACCACCCGATCCTGCTGAGGATGGAACCCAGGGCTTGGTGCATGGTAGGCAAGCGCTGTACCTCTGAGCTACACCTCCAGGCTTCATTGCTGAATATGTTCAAAATCACAATTGCTTATTTAATTTAACCAGACTTCTTTCCTAGACTTTTAAGTAATGCTAATAAATGTTAAATTATAAATTAAAATTTTAAAATCTTAATAATAGGGAATCCCTTAGTATTTAATCATCTCATCTGTTTTGATTTTCCATAGCTATAATTTTTGTCTCAGGCTTCTCATATAAAATAAGTAGTAGACACATGGAAAATATTTGATGATAAATATTAATTTTTGAACCAGTAATTCAAGCAGAATATTGGAATTTGGATAGTTCCAGATTGTAAATATTCTCAGACTTGCTCTTGAACCTTTTTTTGCTTTGATGACTAAAGAATTTATTTTTAGTCTTTGGAATTCATTAACTGAATTAGGATGTATCTCAGTGCTTAATTCTATGATTACTGTCCTTGGAATACTGTGGTATTTTCAGTCAGTAGTGTCAAGTCTTATTTCTAGAAAGTTTTTTTTAATTACATTTTTTTTTTTTTTTTTTTTTTTTTTTTTTTTTTTTTTTTTTTTTGCAGTGCTGGGGATCGAACCCAGGGCCTTGTGCTTGCAAGGCAAGCACTCTAACGACTGAGCTATCTCCCCAGCCCCTTAATTACATATTTTTAAATTATATTTACATTATCTTCTTCAAGGATACTGATTATGATATGTCATGTTTCTATCTACAACTTTGTCTTTTTTTTTTTTTTTTTTTAACTTTGTTTGGGGTTCTCTTCTGTTGCTTCTTTCAACATTACCAGATCTTTGTGCTACTTCCAGTGTATACTTCATTTGCTTTAGTAGTGATTTTAATTTTTTCTTTTCCTACATATCTCTTAATTTCTGCAGAATCATGTTTCATTCCCTGTTTTGGCTCATTGTATTAACTTTTGTTTTTGGCCCCATACCTACATGTATTAATTTTTTTCCAAATTTCTATTTGTGCATTATAATTGTACTAGTAGTGGAATTTGTTGTTACATATTCATACCTGCACACAATGTAACAAATCCCCTTGTCCCTCACTCTGGTCCCTTTCCCTTTCCTTTACTGATCTCCCTTCAGTTTTCGTGAGATCCCACCACTACCTTTCCTTTTTCCTCTCTAGCTTCCACTTATGAGAAAAAAAAAAAAAAAAAAAATGACCCTTGACCTTTTGAGTTTGGCTTATTTTTCCTAACATAATGTTCTCAAGGTTCATCTATTTTCCTGCAAGTGATATGATTTTCATTCTTCCTTATGGTTGAATAAAACTCCACTGTGCACATATACCACATTTTCTTTATTCATTCGTCCACTGATGGACACCAAGGCTGGTTCCATAGTTAGGCTATTGTGAATTGTGCTGCTCTAATCATGGGTATGCATGTTCCTCTAGAGAATGCTGATTTTAATTCTTTCTGTGTGTGTGTGTGTGTGTGTGTGTGTGTGTGTGTGTGTGCGTGTCTGTCTCTGTGTGGTGCTGGGGATTGAGCCCAGGGCCTTGTGCATGTGAGGCAGGCACTCAACCAACTGGGCTATATCCCCAACTGTTTTTAATTCTTTGGGATAAATACTGAGGAGTGGTATAACTGGGTCATATAGTGGTTCCATTACTATTCTTTTGAGGAAACTCCATACTGATTTCCATAAGGATTGTACTAATTTACAATCCCACCAACAGTGTAAAAGTGTTCCTTTTCCCCCACATCCTCTCTAGTGTTTATTGTAATTTGTATTCTTGATGGCTGCCATTCTTACTGGAATGAGATGAAATTTCAGTGTAGTTTTGATTTGCATTTTGCATCTCAAATTACAAAAGATGTTGAACACTTTTTCATATTTGTTGTCCATTTTTATTTCTTCTTTTGAGAAGTGTCTATTTAGTTCATTTACCCATTTATTAGTTGGATTTTTTTCAGGGGGGGTGTTAAGTTTTTTGAGTTCTTTATATATTCTGGATATTGATCCTCTGTCAGAAGAGTAGCTAGCAAATGTTTTCTTCAATTCTGTACATTCTCTCTTCCCTTTCTTGTTTCCTTTGCTGGATAGAAGCTTTTTAATTTGATACCATCCCATTTATTAACTCTTGGCATCGTTTCCTGAGTTTAGGAGTACTAAAGTCATTGAGAAAGTTCTTGCCTGTGCCTCTATGTTCACTTAGTTGACTCTGTGTTCACTTCTAGGAGTTGCTTAGTTTCTGGTCTAATTCCTACATCTTTGATCATTTTTGAGTTGTGTTTTCTGTAGGGAGAGAGATAAGGATATAGTCTCATTCTTCTACATATGGATAACCACTTTTTCCAGCACCATTTGTTAAAAAGGTTACTTTTCCTCAATTATGTTTTTGGCACCTTTGTCAAGGATCAGATGACTCTCTCTGTGTAGATTTGTCCCTGTAGCTTCTATTCTGCACCATTGGTTATATGTCTGATTTTATGCCAGTACCATACAGTTTTTCTTACTTTATCTGTCTTGTAATTCAAAGCCAGGTGCTATGATGTCTCCAGCATTGATATTTTGGTTTAGAATTGCTTTGGCTATTCTGGGTCTTTTATTCTTCCAAATGAATTTTAGGAATATTTTTTCTAGTTTTGTGAAGAATGTCATTGGTATTAATGGGGAGTGTATTGAATATGTATTTTGATTTTTGTAATATGGCCATTTTAACAATATTAATTCTGCCTATCCATGAACATGGGAGGTCTTTCCATCTTCTCATTTCTTCTTCAATTTCTTTCTTCAGTGTTCTGTACTTTTCATTGTAGAGGTCTTTCACCTCCTTGATTAGATTTACTCCTTGGCATTTTATTTTTTATTGTGAATTGGGATTATTTCCTCATTTCTTTCTTAGTGGATTCATTATTGGTGTATAGGAAAGCTACTGATTTTTGTATGTTGATTTTTTTTATGAGCTCTTGAAGTCTTCTGGAGAGCTTTTTGGATGTAATAAGTGTACAGTTGTGTCATCTGTAAACTTCTATTAACTCATCTCTCTGCCCTGAGCTCCTGTTTTATATAGAAATTACTTCATTGGGCTTTTAAAATTTTAATTTATTGGCAGTATATTCTGACATAACTTCCATCTGCTGTATGATAAAAATATTCTGAAAAGAGTTCTTCATCTATCACTTTTCCCAATTTATGTTTTGTTGGATTTTTTACACTGTCTTACCTGTGTATGATGCTATTTTCCTTTTATAATTTTCAAACACCACATGAGATTAATTTTCATGTGTCTTTTGGAACTCCTGTGGGAAAGGACTCAAGGCCATGTTTTAGACTAGCAAGCGTCTTCCTCGTTTCCTTGCAAAGATCCTTATAGCAATTTAATTTGTTAATTCTTTTAACCTTTATTTTCACCGAGACAATGTCTTTGCAGTTTTATTGCTTTAATTTTGAAATAAAATGGCCAGTATAAATCTATTTTGAATTCTTATTAATTATAATGTAAAAGTTCCTGCATGACTATATATATGAAAAACATGCAAGAAAAAGTAGATTATAGAGAATCTGTGGAAATGTACACTATTTTTTTTTTTTTTTTTTTTTTAAGATATAGCCAGTAGCTATTACCTAGGGACAAACTGGGGTAATGACATAAAATGTCTTATAAATCTGACTCGCTTTCCCATGCTCTAAATCTAGAACATGTTAAGGTTGCCACCATTGTGTGGTTCTGCCATCCTGTGGTTTGCACACTCTTGACTTCTTTCTTATACTTTAAGTCCTTCCTCCATACTCTCCTCTGTAATAGGTGAAAAGAACTCTTAACATCACTAAGCAGATGTGGTACCTGTTTATATCACTGGTTGCAACATAATATAGGGTTATTATAAACATTTCATAGATTAAGTAGATATTTTAAATGCACAGATTACAGAACTCTGTCAAAGCGAAACTATGGATTGTTTTTTGTTTGTTTGTTTGTTTGTTCTCTTTGCTGGGAATCGAACTTAGGGCCTTGCCCATGCTAGATGAGCGCTCCTCTACTGAGCTCCAGCCCAGGATAATTATTATCTTTTTTGTTTGTTTGTTTTAACCATGAACTCCATGAAAAATGAGGTACGAATTTGGAACAGACTGAATATTTCTATTTTAAATATTCAAGGATGTGCCCCAAGTTCAGTAATTTTGCTAAGACATGACACAGATCAAAATAGAAGCCTCTTTGAAGCTTACCTTATTTGTATGTTTGGAGAGGTACATATTTCACATTTCAGAAAGGTCTATACATCACTCACCAAATGGCTAAACCAATTAAAACTGCATTGTTAGAAAACAAAGATCTTAAGTGAGAGATGAGTTAGGAGCATTTGCCTATGGGAAGAAAGAATAAAAGAGTTAAAGAAGAGATCCAGGCAAAGCTCCGGATCTGAACTGCAGCTACTAAGTATGGGTAGTCTCCCCGCTGCACACAGCCAGGAGGAAGATCACAGTTTTAAGGCAGTGAGGGGATTGTTTCAATAAGTGAAATGAAAGTAAAGAGATGACAACTTAAACATCTCAGGACTATGGTCATACATATTTTTTCCTTTTAAAGTTTCCCCTGGGATGTCATTTTTAAACAATAGAATCCAACAATGGAGAGAGAAAGCTTCAGAAACTAAAGTTGAGAGCTCTATTAAGACCATCCAATCACAAGTTCAAGGCCAGCCTGGGCAACTTTGCAAGACACTGGTCCAGAATAAAAAGGACTGGGGAGGTAGCTCCCCAGTACAGGAAAACAATAATGCCAACAACAATTTAAACATTAAAATCCAAATAAAAGGAAGTGTATGCTAGCTTTTTTCCTAGTCTTCACTTTTTCCCAGAGTCATTTTGGATGGCATCCTTGTCTTGTAAAAGTATGGGTACACTCAAAAACCGGCTACTGGGAATCAGATGCCACTCATAAAACATCAGAGAAATGACAATTGATCTTCCTGTCTTACCAGGATGTTAATATAATTAAATGTGATTAAATATGTGAAAGTACTTTATATAAATGTAAGTGTTTAATGTTGTTATTTTTAAGATGTAAAAGGAGGCCAAACTTGAACTCAGTAGCCTGTTTTAAGCAGCTGCTAGGAACATGTACTGGCAGCTATCACGGAGTGCCAAACCCCTTTTTACTACAGCCAGTGCAAATGCAAACAGGTCTTAAAACTACTTGTGGAGCAGTATGTAGCCTAGCATTTTTAGCATATGAGTAATAAGATACCATTTCCTTGGGTAGAGTCAGAATTTAGGAATCACTTTTTCAAGGAACAAACTTCATTAACAGCTCATGGAGGAAACTGTCACCTCTTGCCAGGGGTGGAACTGTATTCTCAAATGCTTAGAAATGTGTCTGACAGCAGAAGGGAAGAAAGAGTGGGTAGCTGGCTACAGCTGCTCCCCTGGACCCTGCAGAAAATACGCACACATACCCACCCTCACCCTGCCCTTGCTACATGAAACTGTGTGTAGCAGTTTCTGTTTCCAGTTGCAGTTCCCTTTCATTCCTGTTTAAAACAAAGATGGCAGACCAAGGGGTTAGTCCTAGGAGAAGGTGTGGGATGGGGCATAGATGGCAGTAGGTCACTAAACAATTGAATTCCTGCGGAAGCAAAAGATTAGGGTTAGACTACTAGTTGATTTCCAACCTTTGGTTTTTGTTTTTACAAATGATTTTGAAAAGAGAATATGAGGACACCATGGTGAGGGGGCGGGGAAGGTGGAAAGCTGATTCATAAAGTGGTGAAAAGCAGTGCTGAGAAGCTCACTACTTCTGGCACAGTCAGTCAGAGGGACGCGTCAGCAATTCCTGAGGCAATGGTACAGCCTATATAGTCTAGTTATGAGTATCGTTATTATTCAGCTTCAACATAATTACCCATGTGTTTTGAACTATCTAGAACAGTGTTATCCAACACAGTAGCTGTTAACCATACAGCTGTTTACATTTTAATAAAATTAAAACCATAAATTCAGTTCCTCGGTCACCTAGCCCCCTTTCCAGTGCTTAATAGCCACTTATTGAAAATGACTACCATATTGGACAGTACAAAGAAAAACTGTTTCCATCATCATGGACTCTTCTGTTTGAAAACACTGATCTCAAACAAACCCTGAGAGCGAAAGTTTAATGTCAACTATACTCAATTTTACAGGCTGGGGTTGTGGCTCAGTGGTAGAAGCACTTGCCTAACACGTGTGAGGCACTGGGTTCAATTCTCAGCACCACATAAAAAAATATAAAAAGAAAGGCATTATGTCCATCTACAACTAAAAATTTTTAAACAAGAATATACTTTATTTTACACTCAAATAATTAAAAGTCCATAGTCCAATATATAAAATAATTTCCTTTTAAAGATCAACCTACCATTGTGTCTTGACTATTCTAGGAATAAATAACATTTTCAAATGAACACAAAAACTGTTTCACAAAACAAATGGTCCACAAAAACTAAAGTCTTAAAGCAGTGTGGATGCTATCTCTTAGAGACTTGTAACATGGTCGTAATTGCAGATTACATCTTTTTTACAGGACATTGCAACCATGTAAAGTTACTGAAGAATATTTAGGGAATTCCTAACTGTAAACATAAGTTATAGTAATTTTTATAAACAGGGTTATGAAGAAATACTCAATTACCATACCAAGAAGTCCAGGAAGATGCAGCTGATAATTCAAGCCTGGAAGTCTCATTTTGGCTAGCGTGTATTGTGGTCAGCCTAATTCACACAGCCCTCTGAGGGTTTAGTGCTCAGTATGAGAAATAGCACCAAGTGTGAAGCTTCTGGAGAACAAAAATTAAGGGGAAGTATGTGCCCTTTAGTTTTCTTTAGTGGAATTTCCCTCTTGGTGAATGAAATGTAATTCAGCCAGTTGAATCACTGAACGATTTTATTGCGTTGGAACTCATAAAAGAATTTCCTCTGAAAAACACTGCTTGCCATTTCAACAACTTAAACCCGTCGCCTATTCAATCACTTCATAACAAAGTCGTGTAGATAATGACTTAGCTGACACAGTGCCAGGGTTTTCAGCACAGTGCTGCTGGCATGCAGCAGCAGAAGGGAAGGGCAGGAGCAGTTGGGTAAAGAGAAGGACCAAGAAGAGCCAGCTGCACTTTATTTATTAGCATTGAAAACAGAACTACAAGGAAATAATTGAGAACTGTATGTGGAACCCACCTTCCAGAAACTTAGTCTAATCAAGAGAACCTGATTCATCCAACTTGAGAGGAAACTTGCAAAGTTAATATTAACATGAGAAAAAAGAAAACATCTTTCACATGTATCAGTAGAAGTACACAGTTGATACACAGTTAAAAGTCAGTGCAAAAGAAACTTGACAATATTGTTTGGTTGCAACAGAGTTTATTGGTTCTTCAGTCTTAGAGCAACCGTTTTGGTTCCCCATCACCACCGCTGCACAAAGGCGACCTGCCAAACACTGTTTCAGGCAGTGCTACAGTAACCAGAGCAGACTGAAACACCTGCCCTTAGAGAGTTTACCTTGTAGAAGGGGAGAGAGGGTAGAGCATTAGGAGGTGATGAATGCTGTGAAGTAGGAAAGCAGAGAAGGAAGATAGGGAACAGATTGCGTTTTTTTTTTTTTTTTTTTTTTTTTTTTTTTTTGCGGTGCTAGGGATTGAACCCAGGGCCTTGTGCTTGTGAGGCAGGCACTCTACCAACTGAGCCATATCCCCAGCCCCGGATTGCGATTTTAAGAAGAGTTTGTAATAGGTCTTTTATTAAAATCATATTATTGGCCTATAGAAGCTGAAGTTGAACCAGCCAAGTCCTGTGGAGTGAAGGACTTGTGAAGGTGAAGGGAATTCAGTGGAAGTAGGAGAATGGCAGAGGTGGAAAGGAAGGAACAGTGTTTATGTGTTTCCTGGTCCTGGATGCTTCCTTTGTGTGGGATTACATTTCTCTTTTTGGTAGGGTTGCTTGGCCCTTGGGATAAATGGGATGGTGGTGTTAGAGATGGTATTCCTTGTAATGGAGCACATTTCCACTCATGTTCCCCTGAGATCTCAGCACACACCGTGCAATTACGAAGGACCCTTTTACAGAATGAACTTGGGATACTGGACCTTTCACTTGTGGGGAGAAAAGTGTTGCTCTATCCTCTTAAAATCCTGAGAGATCCTTGTGATTAATGACAGTCTGTCCCCATCTCTCTGTCTCATACAAGTTTATCAAGTTGTTCTTTTGTTCATTCATTTATCCCATGTTCATTGAGTAGAAGATGCTTTCTTTTTTAAGCATATATATTTCTTGAATTGCCATGTTGTTGTTGTTGTTGTTGTTGTTTTTAATGACTGTTAGCTGTTCTTGTCTTATCCTTTCCTCTGACCCCTTCCTTCTTTCCTTCAGGCAAGCCCAGATCTCCTCTTAGCTAAACAAACGGTCCTTGATCCTGCTACTTGCTTATCTAACTGGAGAGTGAGCACCCTTGAGCCTCTTTCCTCCACCTTTGTCTCCTTCCATTTTTATTCCCTCATCCCAACCCACCCCTATTCTGATTAAGTGAAACAGTTCTCTCTGAGATCACCAGTAATTTCCATTTCTCCACCTGCCGATGGTCTTTTTAAAATCTTTATTTTAATTTGCCCATTTGGTGTTTTGGAAAATCTCCCACCTTGCATTATATTCCCTAAATGAGATAAATGAAAGTCTGTCCTAAGGCCTGCCCAGGAAGGCACTCCACAGAGGCTGGCTGCATGTGGTGGACTCGGAGTGCCTGACATCATCCTGGCTCTCCTCCAGCCCCGTGCCCTACTCGTTGCACATACCCAGTATATTCTGACTTGTTTTATGATGAATTAAAGAGTAAATTATTCACTTCTCTGTTTCCTTACATTGTTTTTTCTTCCCTTTCTGACCTCAAATATGTTTTTAAGAACTTGTGGGTCCCCAGTAAGGTCTCAAAAAGAAAAAGAACTTTTGTATTAGTTATTGCATTAAAGCTTTATAGTCATTGTATAAAACATGAGACCTTAGACCAGGAATTGAACCCAGGGGCACTTAACCACTGAGCCACATCCACTGCCCCCGTTTGTATTTTATTAGAGACAGGGTCTCCCACTAAGTTGCTGAGACTGGCTTTGAACTTGAGATCCTCCTGCCTCAGCCTCCTGGACCACTGGGATTACAAGTGCACATCACCATGCCCAATTAGAACTCTTAAGTGACTTATTGGGGTCACACAACTAGCTAGTATATGGTAGAGCCACCAGTTAGTTACACTGAGATTGTTCTGGAGTATCCAGTTGTCAACTCTCTACCCTTACAGAGTCCATTCATTCTCCTGATATCAGCCAGCAGTTTTATGTTAGTGACCCTGAAATTCTTGGCTTTAAAAATGGACATTCTGGAGCTGGCACAGTGGTGTACACCTGTGCTCCTAGCTATTCAGGGGCTGAGGCAGGAGAGCCTCTTGAGTCGAGAGGTTCAGGGCCCGGCCTGGGCAGCATAGTGACACTCTGACTCTTTAATTTTTTTTTTTTTTCCAATTAACATTCTGTCCTGTTCCCCAGCTGCTGCTCTGGGTTATCTGGCCATCATGTTGAGCTTGTTTAAAACACTATGACCTCAAACCATGCTCTCTTTTCCTGATTCAGTCAGTGGCAGTCTCACTGTCCTAATCACCCAGACTCAAAATCATCTTTAACTTCTTTCTCTTTTCCATTTCCTTATCCTAACTCACGTCAGCTGATAAAGCATGATTCCCAAGGGGAATACAAATACATGACTAATCCTGCCATGCATCTACCACAGGTAGCAGAGTCGATCTGAGAAGTGTCTGTGTTACTTCCCTTTAATTAATAACTGATTTTCTCCTGTCACTTTAGAAATATACTGTGACAAGACTAATGAGAACTGTTGAAATTTTTACAGTTTATGTGAAACTACTACTTTACAGTTGTGCATGTTGAATAAATGACAAATACCACTAACTTACCAATTCTTCCTACAGTTGTGACTGATTTTGTTTTTGCCAAATTGCTCATCCAGAAATCTCCAGAAGACATGTCCTCAGGTTCTGTTGGGTGGAACTGGGTCACATACTTATCCCTGGATCAATCACTGGCAATTGCAATTAAAAGGTTACATGCCTAGGTTACACCTATTAAGCCTCACCCTCTCTAGAGGGGCAGAAAATTGTTCTGTCAGCAGAATAAAGGGAGGGATTGGCTCTCTGGTAGAGGAATAACAGACAGGGTCTGCCAGAACATTCTTTCTTCATTTTGGATTTGTCCAATTCAGAGCATCCACATCTTGGCAATTAATCTTTCCAAATATAAATATTGTGATTGTCTTCTTTAAGAATGAATTACAGGACTGGAGTTGCAGCTCAGTGGTGGAGCACTTGACTTGCATGTGTGAGGCACTGGGTTCTGTCCTCAGCACAACATAGAAATAAATAAGTAGAATAAAGGTATTGTGTCCATCTGCAAATAATAATATTAATAATAATAATAATAATAATAATAATAATAATAAAGAAAGGATTACAACCCCTGTCAACCCAGTGACTCAGGAGGCTGAAGCAGGAGATTCACAAGTTCAAAGCCGGTCTTAGCAACTTGAAAGAGACCCTGTCTCAAAATAGAACAAATAGGGCTGGGGGTGTGGCTTAGTGGGTTCAATCTCCAGTACTGCAAAAAGAAAAAAAGAGTTCATTACAATGCATAGAACTTATATAGAATATTTGTTGTAAGAGATAATTTAAGGAGTTAGAAAGGTATCATCCTGTTGTTTTTTTTAACATACCATTTATAGGAGTATCAATAGATACAGAAAACAGGAACTTGCACTTAATTTGGCAATAATAGCTAAGAGCTAAAAAAAAAGTATTGATTTGTGACTTGATATATGACAGCCACCCTTCTAGTTGAACTCTCTCACATAATCCCTACAACAATCTATAAGGGGTGGGTGTTTATACTTTTCCTTTTGTACCCACTAGAAAACCACAACTAGGAGAGGTTGTCCAGTGCTGCAAGCCAGTAGCAGAAGCACTTAGTGGTTCAGAACAGGAGTAATCTTGCATCTGAATTAATGTTCTGGACTAGCGCTAGGCTGCCCTCAGCCTCGGACAAGAACAAGCCGGTGCCAAAACCTTCCAGGATGCACTATCACTTATCCTGAGACCTGGGGCTCTTGACCTAGTTTTCCCTCTTGACAACGGTTCTGCCTCCCACCACCTCCAGCAATGTGGCTGTGATCAGTGAGGTGAGGATGGTGCAGGTCACCCTGACTTCCTGTCCCCATCTGTGCAGAAAAACCATGTTTTGTTCCCCCACTTAGGAGTGAATCAGGACAGAAAATGACAAAAGACACCTACTAGAAAAATACCCCAAAGCATAAAGGTATTCTGAAGGAGGTATTTTGAATTTAAGTTTTGTTCGTACGTGATGTAATTCCATGAGAGTTCAAGGGAAATATTCTGAGAAGAAAAAACAGGATCACAATATGACCATCACCAGCCTTTCTTAGTATTGATGCACTCATTTTTGTCTTGAATTTAACCTTGAATTTTTTGATGTCTGCTTCTGGCTTTAATAACTACAAGGGGTTTTGGTTTTGTTTTTGTTTTTGTTTTGTAAACAAATGGGATACATGTTGTTTCTCTGTTTGAACATGGAGTAAAGGCGTACCATTTGTGTAATCATAAATTTACATAGGGTAATGTTGTTTGATTCATTCTGTTATTTTTTCCCTTCCCCCCACCCCTCCCAGTAATAACTGCAAGTTTTAATTTAAAAATAGAATAAGTGTTGGACTGGTGTTGTAGCTCAGTGGTAGAGCACTTGCCTAGCATGTGTGAGGTACTGGGTTTGATCCTCAGAACCACATGAAAAACACAAATAAATAAAATAAAGGTATTGTGTCCATATACAACTAAAAATGTTTTAAAAAAAAAGTGTCTCACTAAATCCCCATTCCCTAATTCTTCTGGCTTGGGGAGCAGTCTGGCTATAAAGGACAGGATTTATTAATATTACTACAGTGCTGGGATGGGAACCCAGGACTAAGCAATTGCTCTGTACCTCTGAGCTATATCCGTAGCCCATAAGCATTTATTATTAAATTCCCTCTATACCAGGCACTCTGCTAAGTGTTAGAGTTTTTCATTTCTTGCTTTTTTGTTTTTGTTTTTGTTTTTTTGTTTTTTTCCTTCTGTTAACTATTTTACTTTGATATTTCTCCCTCCATGCAACTTTAATGGAGCCTCCCTTGATGGTGACATTTGCAGCTGCTGGTGGCATTATACTATCAAACATTTATCAAGCACCAAGAAAACCCAGGCAGGTGTATATGGAGAGGGAAAGAAATGTAGAACTAAACCATTCATATTCCAAGGAGAACTGGATTTGGTTATTTCTGACTGTAGGAGAGAGGTAAAAAATAAAATAAAATACCCTGCCTCTCAGGAGGCTGAGACAGGAGGATTGTGAGTTCAAAGCCAGCCTCAGCAACTTAGTGAGGCCCTGAGCAACTCAGCAAGACCCTGTCTCTAAATAAAATACAAAAAAAGGGTGGGGACATGTCTCAGTGGTTGAGTGCCCCTGAGTTCAGTCCCTGGTACCAAAATAAATAAATAAAATAAAAACATAAAAATCCAAAGCAAGGAGAGAGGTGAGCAGAGAACAAGGCAATAGGTTAGGCTCCTGACACATGAAAGTGCTGAGGAAGAGAAAGAACAATAGAGTTCAGGAATAAATGGGTTCTTTGCAAAGTATCCCCTACTAAAGGTTTCCTCTTTCTGTGTGTATGTGAAATTATTTAGAAAACTTGTTCTGCATTCATTTTTATTTAGGGGAGCTTTTAGGTTTGTGAGCTTCCTTCACTCTGCTAGTCCTTGCCTCCTTGGTCCTCAGATCCCAGCCCTCCCACACCAACAGTGTCTCAGTATTATCTCTGTTATTGCTTGATATTCAGCTCACATTTACTTTCTCAGACTTTTGGAAGTTACCAGACAGATGCAAATTCAGTGCTGTGCCTGCCAAAGTGCCGAGCAGAAAAGAGACTTTCTTTTACACCTTCCATTTTTGGAGCCTTTGGTCCTGCCCTTTGAGTCTTTGCTAAATAGAAAATGGGAGATGGTTGTTGTTCAGATGAACACGGGTGCATTTGCATTACTGGACTTGTTGTCTCTAGTTCTAAAAAGATTCTTTATAATTTCCTTATCATCAAAGAAGCTGCCTTGATTTCCTTTGACGATGGTTCCCAGCTGACATTGTAGACCTAGCACAAAAGCAGTTCTTAGCCTTGTGAAATGGCTCTTGCCCAGCCATCCGCTTTATTTGCACATACTAGGCTTTAATTACAGGTTAAGGAGATGGATAGAAAAGAAAACCCAAAATACCCACTGTCCCCAAATTGAGCTCCAGCAGAGAAGCTGACCATCTTCAACAGAGACTTGCAGGAGGTTCGTGTCATAACTGGGAGTCTTTCCCCCTAGTTAGCCACGAAGGTAAACATTTCAAGTTTTTTTTTTTAAATAATCTCCAGTAATTTAAACATAACACAAATAGAACTGTTAGTGATTCACAAAATTGTAAGAATGCTTAAGTACCTTGGACCTATTGAAAAGCATCTCCAAATGTATTTTGTGCCCTTTTGGATTTGCTCTCATGGGCTATTATTTATGGATTTTTAAAAGATGAGCACTGTATTCTGAACTCAAGATAACTTTAAAAGGCAAAAGGTTGTATAAGAGTGATCAGTGTTTGTATTAAATTGAGAGAAGTTGATCTGTGTGAAGGGAGGAAAGTGCTAAAACACACAAATATTCTTTAAAGATTTTGGAAGATTTTAATGTGTTTTGTATTAAAGGGGGCCTTTTTTAATTTGAACTTTTCAGTATAATCAGCCTTTAGTTTAATCTCATCTTTTAAACTACAATCATGCATGGCAAGCAGTCCTTACCCATTCCTGGGTTCTAAACACCATCATAGCTCTCAGCCTTCTAACTGACTCCCTGCTTCAGTTTACTCTCAGCATGGCAGAGTGATTCCTTAACATGGAAGTTAGATTGTGGTGCAGTTCCCTTAAAACCCTGTAGTAGCTCCCTGTTTCAGAGTAAGAACTGGAATTCTCACAATAGGATTCCCTATAGAGCTTGTTCGTTCCGTTTCTCACTCCGCCCTCCCTGGTCGGTGAGGGCCTTTGCACTAGCTGCCCCTTTGCCTGGAAAACTTCCCCCAGGTGTTGGTACCTTCTTTCAAATTTGAGAAGGGTCAGATCTCACCTTTTTGAGCTCTATCCTGCTTTCCCTGTTTAAAACTGCAGCTCCTTTTTTCTTTTTCCACAGTACTCATCATTCTTTTAATGTACTGATTTACTTTAACATGCTTATTGTTAATTATTCATTTCTCTCCAATAGGATTTAGGGTCCACAAGAATAGGGAGCTTTGTTTTGTCTCTCCAGGTACTTAGAACTGCACATAGTAGGCACTAAATAAACATTTGTTCAATGAATTTTAGATAGATTGAAACTGCAATTCAAGTTACCCATCTAAATCTTTATTTTAAAAAAATTGTATCATGCTGCTATAAGAGCAGAGGAGAAGAATCAGTTCTGTGTGAAGGAAAAGATGAGGGACCAGTGGAGGGATAATAAACTATTAACATAGTATCAGCTAAAGATAAGATTTAAGAAGACAAAGTTCCCTAGTAACTGAACTCTGTCAGAGGTAGGGGAATCAGGTAGAGTTTAACTGGGTCTGCAAGGAGGAAATGGATTTTGATATTTAAAGAAGTGAAAAAATATTCTAAGTAAAGATACAAGCAGAGTCCAGAGACTGTGAAAGTATCCAGTACATTCAAGGAATAACTAGGAAACTAGGAAACTTGAATTGAAGCCATATGTTCGTAGCCTTGACTAGGTTGGTATAGAGTTTGGGTGTCTCCATCAAAGATAATTTTTAAAAATATTTTTAGTTGTAGATGGACACAATATCTTTATTTTTTTAATTTATATGTGGTGCCAAGGATCGAACCCAGTGCCTCACACATGCTAGGCAAGGGCTCCACCACTGAGCCGTGACCCCAGCGCTCCATCACAGATTTTTGAATAACAGGGTGATGCTGTTAGAGCCCTCTGCTTTAGGAAGATGACCTTTGGGGCATGAATGAGAGAGGCGGGAAGCCAGAAGATTCAGGATGATAGATCTTCATTATTTGCTGATGTGGCTCATCTGCCCTTCTATATCATACACATCGTAAAGTTAAAACTACTGTGCTTTGATAACATTCTTCTAGATATCAGTTATATTAAGTTCCTTTTACACTTTCTCTAACCCCTCAAAGTTAATTTAAGGACACAAAGCCATCCAAAGTCAGTTGTTATAGGACTCTTTACTTTTAAAGGCAATTTAATATTGATTTTCTGTGTAGACTGGAATAATACGGGCTCACATGCAGTTCCCCCAGTGCCTGAAGAGATGCCTGCTGAAGCCATGTGCAGCACCTCACAACAGAGTAAACGGCTCTGACGTGTGTCCTGCCTGCGCATATCAGTGCTGGCCATATCTGCCAGTGGCAAAGCAAAATTAAATGGGATTAAGAATGCTGAATTGTCTCAAAATTAGAAACTAGGCAAGAGTTCCAAGTTTCAAATGCTAACATTCTAGTGTGTAAGGCATCTCCCAAAGTCCCTGTGCAAGATTATCTCTGATTTTAGAAGTCTCAGGCTTTCTTTGTCCTGGATTTACACACCACTTTTCCCAGAAGAGAAATTCTCATTGATGACATTGCCTTTCTTCTCCTTCTCCTTCTCCGGATGTGGGTCTCTCTCCTTTCCCAGGCTGTTCTTGAACTCCCAAGCCCAAGCAATCCTCCTGCCTTCTTGAGTAGCTGAAACTATGGGTGTGCTCCACTTTGTGTTTTTTTAAAGCACAGAGTGAAAAGAAAGTTTTAGATGAAGAGGCTCAACCTTCTGGGTTAGCCTTGGGAAAAACAAATCAAAATGATGAAGCAGTTGGTATTCAGGCATCTTGTAGGCTAGATGGAATCCTTTATAATTTAACAACTCATTAATTTCTGAAATCTTTCAAATAATGATTTACTGAAAACTCTCCCATAGTGGTTAAAAGACTGGGTTTGAGGTTAGTAGCCTAAATTTGAATCCCAGCTTTGCCATACACTAGTTTGTGAAGTTGGCTCTTGGATTTTATCTGTAAAAGGAGATCGATGATATTTCTTTTACTGTATCTTAAGGCTTAATTGAAGTAATATATGGTTCCTGGCACAGAGAGAGCTTTGAATAAATGTCAGTGTGGTGATGATGACATTGATTGCATTGAACCAGACCCTAACGAGGTTAACTCACCTTTCTGTCCTCAGTGCCTCCAACAGTCTAAGACAGATGCTTGCAGATGTTCTCTTTCCCGTTCGTTCCAAGATTGGTTCATTTACCAAAAGCAACAATGAATGAATGTTCAGGAAATCCTCATAAAAGACTGAATGAAGTCCTATAAATCAGTATAAGTGATATTTTAGACTTGCTGACTGAAGGCAGACCTAAGTAATGGACTCTAAAATACTTAATGCGAAGACACCATGTATTATGACTTTCACATAGGAAAAATATACAACAGGATTGCATTTTTGTTTAATATATAATATACATTTTATGTCACTTTTATAAAACTAATATACCTAGATTTTGACTTCAAGGGAGTTTATAGATGATTCAGTAAGTGCCAGCTTTTTGTGCTGTTTTGTGATACTGGGAATTGAAGTCAGGGCCTGGCACAGGTTGGGCAAGTGCTTTACCCTTGAGCCACACCTGCAGCCCTCAAGTGCCACTTCTTTAGGACATCCATAAAAGCAGATTGGTTCTTTAAAAAGTAAGTTGAGAGTGCCGATAACTTTGAAATTATTGACATTGGGTATCATGCACCTTAATAAAATAGTACATTTCCAAATAAAGATCAAGTTCATTTTAAGTAAAGCAACCTGTGGAATTAGTATTTAAAAAAAAAAAAAAAACACAATGGATATGTGCGTTACAAAAATATTTATCACAGTGTTCCTTAAAATAGTAAATACCCCAGTACATTTGTTATATAGATTAACCTACTTCAGCAGTGTATTTTGTCCATATCAATATGACTCCTGCCTCTTAGCAGCTTATAGTCTATTGGGGAGGTATGTATCTAAGACAACCTAAATCTTTTATGGTAAGTACTGTACATAAAAAATATTTACAGTACCCTTCTGCAGGAATGTAAAGGAAAACCCACAGTAGCTTAGGGGACAGTCAGGAAAGTTTCCCTTTAGGGGTTACTTTCTAGGCAGATTCTTGAACATCTAGTTAGCTAGGAAAAAGAGCTTTATTCCTCTCTTGTCCACAGGGGCTTCTCTATATCGCAGGAGGTTGTTTGAGGTAGCTGGGGCATCTACTTTGAAGACTTGCAAAGGACAAGCTGCAAGCATAGACAAAGAATGGGTCACGAGAATCTCATATGCCATCTACAAGGAGCTTGGGTTTTCTGCCCTGTGCAGATGGGAATTAACAGGTGTTAAGCCCAGGAGTGGCATGGCCAGTTTTACTCTCAGGTTGATGTTGGCAGAGGTTTAGAGGAAGGATTCCATTCATAAACAGCTTTACCGAGTATTTATAATCAGATGGCTCATAGGGTTCACTCTTTCTAAATTTCAAGTAACTCACTCAAACGGAAAGAAACTGCTTCCCGGACCCAAGGAGGAAGATAGTTGTATCTTCCTCTTGAGGAGCTTAACACATCTTAGGTTCATATTCAGAGGGAGATTGTTTAAAGGTCAAATAAATGTAAAGACTCTCTGGCGAGCAGGGCAAGTAGTTCAGCGCTAGAGCATGTACTTGACATGTGCAAGGCCCTGGGTTCCATCCCCAGCTCCAAAAAGTAAATAAAAGCAACTTTGGAGACAGATTTTAGGTCAAGGTTGTACACTTAGCCAAGCACATGTTCTCTAATAGCCTTATTTGTGAGGGTTAGTTTTGGTTTTTGTTGTTGTTGTTTTTATTTATTGGGCAGAGACTCAGTATAGTCGTAAACTTCCCCTTGATTTTAAAAACTACTATTTTTACATACTCTTTGAATTGTCAAAGTATATTTTCAAAAGGAAAAGGATGATCAAAATATCAGTTTTTCTGACTACCTAAGAATACATTTTGACTACTAAATGAGTAACCCTTTGAATGTTTGTCCAAATAGTTCTTCAGCACACTGTCTTAGTCTGCTCTGGCTGCTGTAACAAAAGACCTCAGAGTGGGTGACTTACAATAGCAATTTGTTTTCTCACACTTGGGGCAGCCAGAGTCCAAGAGAGGTGCCTGCCCGTGTGGTTTCTGGCGAGGGCTCTCTTCCTGGCTTGCAGACAGCTGCCCTCTTGCCACCTGCTCAATGGCCTTTCCCTGCTATGCTTGCTCTTCCCCTTCTTCCCAGGTCACCAATCCTGTGGGATTAGGGCCCCACCCTTATGACCTCACTTAACCTCAGTTGCCTTCTAAGGACTGTATATCTCCAGGTATGGTCACGTGGAACATTAGTGTTTCAACACGTCGATTGGGAGGTGGGGTGGGTAGAAGACATAATTTAGTCCAAAACAGAGGCCAGATAGACCCTTTTCAAAGAAGTAAATATAATCTTAAGTATATATAGTTTAATTTTGAAATCTTTGAGTCTCTAAAAGTGGTTATGCTTAAGGAAAACTGTTCAGGGCAACAAGGAGAAACAGTCCCAAACAAACAAATAAAAAAGAACTTGCTAATAGCTGTGACATTTTAGCAAAATTGCATGCTAGATAATCCTTCATTAACTGTAGGAAGGTTTATTTTCAAAGCTTTTATTTCTGCATGTTCTATTATCTCTAGTGCCTGGCATTGTAATCGTGTAGCAGGGAGTGAAAAGTTATAAATACAGAGCTCTTACAGTGCCTTCCTATATTTGGTGATCAGTGGTAGGCAAAATTTGCAGAGGCTAAAGGTGTCTTAGTTTTTTCTTTTATTTGGCTTTAGAACAATTAAAGTGAAGATTGCTGAGAACTTTAGTTATAAATTGAACTCAGGCCATTCATATGTGTCAATCTGAATAAAAGATTTTTAAACTGAGAAACATGCCAAAATCATAGATTGAGTTGAAACAGAACTTAGCAGTTGTCTGAACCAGCCAGGCACAGTGGCGCATGCCTGTACTCCCAGCTACTCAGGTGAGGCAGGAGGATCACAAGTGAGAGGTCAGCCTGGGTAACGTAGTGAGGCACTGTCTCAAAATAAAAAATCTTAAAAGGACTGGGGTGTAGCTCAGTGGTAGAGCACTTGCCTCCCATACAAAGCCTCTGTGTTCAATCCCTACCACTGCTAAAAAAATAAAAATAAATTAATCTAAAAAAGAAGGAAGAGAATAAAAGAAAGAATGTCTCAACCAGCCCAATACCAGGAAACTGGGACTTAGAAAAAAAATTAAATAACTTGATCAATACACAGAGCAGAACCATTTAGGGGCCAAGGTGGGACTAGGATGTAGGACTTCTTTCTCAGTTAGAATTCTTTCCACTATACCATGTTACTACCCAGCTGGCAAGGAATTCACTTAGGTACCAAGGCACAGCCCACGAAGCTTAAGTTACTTGGGAACAACTTAAACTCCTTAAGCCCATCTTAGATCCATTCCAAATCTAAAATTCTGATTATAGAATGTAACAAAATATGTGAAACATGGATTAATTTGTCAACTAAAATGTCAGTTTGTTCATTCTATTACTTTTCTATTTCCTTTTTTTAAAATATATTTCTAAAGATAGACAGCGGCTGCCTCTTTTTTCCCTTTATAATGACATGAAGCTAATGTCAGAATGATCTTTAAAAAATATAAGAAACAATTTTATTCCTGTTAGTATTCTTTTGATTACTCATCGCAATTTGTTGGACTTAAGGCAGTCGTTTTACCCTTTTGACTATATATTAAGTGGGGTAAATGTCTAATTTTATAAATTTTATATTATACATTTAGCGTTAACCTAGCATTCACTGAGTCCAAATCTGGGATGTTCCCCAAGGGGTTGTCCTTAGCTTTCTCTTCCCTCTGCAGTCTTCTCTGGAATCACTGCAGTTCCTTAAGCTTCTTTCAACCTACACAAGTGATTCCCAGATCTGACCTGGCTCCAGAATCCGCCCTCGCCCCCATCTCCACTCCTTTCCACCTGCTGTGCGTCTCTACCTGAACACCCATCTAGCGCCTTAAAATCAAGTTGGCCAGAAAACACTCCTCATCTTCTCCCCATTAAACTTGTTTCTAACACAAATTCTCTATTTTTGTTCATGGAACAAACATCCTTCCTGTCATTTGCTGTGGAGCCTTGGAGCTAATTCTGTCTTTTCAGGGCTGCACAGCCAATCAACAGCTGCCTTCATCATGCTACTATCATATGTTTCTTGCATCCAGATTCAAAGAGTCACAGTGAGATATCTACCTCCGCTTTCAATTTTAGTGCCAGTGTTCTAGAATAAACTGTCTTTCTTGCTTGAGAGCCCTCTCCTGATCCCCCTGCTTCAGTCTCCCTCTATTCCAACTTAGTCCTTAAAAATCATCTTTTTCCCCAGTCCTGGGCATTGAAACCAGGGGCACTTTACCAATGCACTACACCCCCAGCATCTTTTATTTTTTAATTTAGGGATAGGGTCTCATGAAATTGCTCAGGGTGGCCTCAAGTTTGCAATCATCCCGCTTCAGGCTCTGGAGTTGCTGGGATTATGGGCTTGGTTCATCACACCCAGATTGGCTACCACCATTTCTTGGCTGGACTTTTGCAATAGCTTCTTTCAGATCTCCCTGGGTTTTTTTGTTTGTTTATTCGTTTTTTAAAAGGATTTTTATATGTATGTATTTTAATTGTGAGTGGACACAATACCTTTATTTTTTTATTTTTATGTGGTGCTGAGTACCAAACCCAGGGCCTCACATGCACAAGGCGAGTGCCCCACCACTGAGGCACAACCCCAGCCCCTGTTTATTTGTTTTTAATTTGTTTTTTAACTGGTATATAAAAACACAAAAACTATACATATTTGTGGGGTACTCTGAGATGTTTCAGTACATGTATGCATTGTATAGTGTTTAAATCAGGGTAAACATCTATCTCTACAAACTTTATCATTTCTTTACAGTGAAAATATTTAAGATCTTTCTTCTCACTTTTTGAAATACACAGCACATTTTTATTATCCATAGTCACCATTTTATGCACCAGTGTACCAGAACTTCTTGTCCCCATCTAACTGTACTTAGAACCCACTGATCAACCTCTCCCCATCTATCCCTCTCCCCGACTCTTCCAGCCTCCGCTAGCCACCATTCTACTCTCACCTTCTTTGAGATCATCTTGTGTAGATTACAGATATAAATGAGATCATGTGCTTGTTTTTCTGGGCTTACCTTACTTCACTTAACATCACGATCTTCAGTCCCATCCATGTATTTGCAGATGATAGGTTTTTATCCTTTTTATAGCTGAATAGTATTCCATTGTGTACCTGTACCACATTTTCCTTATTCATTCATCAATTGATGGGCACTTAGGTTGCTTCCATTTCTTAACCATTGTGAATAGTGCTTCAAGAAACAAGGGACTGCAGAAGTCTCTTCAACATCCTGGTTTCACTTCCTGTGGATAAATACTCAGTAGTGGGATTGTTGGATCATATGGTAGTTCTACTTTTAATTTTTTGAGGAACCTCCATATTGTTTTCCATAATGACTGTCCTAATTTGAATCTCACCAAGGAGAGTTCCCTTTGCATCCTCACCTGCTCTTGTTACCTTTTCTTTCTTACAATACCATTCTTGCTGCAGTGGGGTAATCCCTCATTGTGGTTTTGATCTGCATTTCCCTGGTGAATAGTGATGCTGAACAATTTTTCATGTACTGGTTGATCATTTGCATGTCTTTTTTTGATAAGGGTCTATCTAGGTCTGTTGCTCATGTTTTAATTGAGGTATTTCATTTTTTGCTATTGAGGTTTTTTGTTTTTATTTTTTGGTTTCTTCTGCATCTTGGATATTGACCGTCTTATCAGATGTATTGTTTACAAACATTGTCTCTCTTCTGTAGGTTGTTTCTTTTGCTGATGCAGAAGGGTTTTAGTTTGATCTAGTCTGATTTGTCTGTTTTTGCTTTTGTTTCATGTGCCTTTGGGTCTTGCCCCCAAACTCCTTGCCCATTCCAGTGTCCTGAAGCATTACTTCTGTTTTCTTCTAGCAGTATCATAGTTTCAGGTCTTACATTTAAGTCTTCAATCTATTTTGTGTTAATTTTTATAACTTCTGAGAGATCAAGATTCAATTTCATTCTTCTGCATATGAATATAGATTTCTCTCTTTCTTGATTTTTTTTTTTGACCTTGCTCCTATGCAATCTGTTTTCCACAGAGCAGTCAGAGTGACTTTTAAATATAGGTCACATCCCTCCCAAATTTCCTCAGTGGCTTTTCATCTCACTTATAAAAAAAAAAAACAAAAAACAAAAAACAAAAAACCAAAGTCTTTTTGTATATTGACAAATTTTAATTGTATATTTATGGGGTACAAGTGATATCTTACATGAATATAGTTTGGAATGATTAAATCAAGAAAATTGACATCTGTGACCTCACTTTTTTTTTTTTTTTTTTTTTTTTTTTTTTTTGCAGTGCTGGGGATCGAACCCAGGGCCTTATGCTTGCAAGGCAAGCATTCCACCGACTGAGCTATCTCCCCAGCCCTGACCTCACTTTTTTTTTTAATTCCTCCTGTCCAACTGAAACTCTTTTTTTTTTTTGGCACCAGAGATTGAATCCAGTGGTACTTAACCAGTGAGCTACACCCCCAGCCTTTTTTAAGTTTTAATTTTAATTTTAATCTTAATTTTTTTAGAGACAAGATCTCACTGAGTTGCTTAGAGCCTTACTAAGTTGCTGAGGCTGGCTTTGAACTCGCAATCCTCCTGCCTCAGCCTCTGGAGCCGCTGGCATCACAGGCGTGCACCATCACACTAAGCTAAAACTGTCTTTTTTGCCCAAGAGCTCCCCATTCTCCTAGTGTCATGGTCTCTAGTAATCATTTTGCTTCTGTGGGTTCAGTTGTTTTAGAATCTGTGCCAAAGTGAGAAGATACAGCATTTTGTCTCTCTGGGCCTGGAATTAAAATTAAATTTGTTCCATGAGGCCTTAGCTCCCGTCCATTGCTGCATCCCCAGTACTCACTCTGCTGTACCCAATCGGCCCGCTGGCTTCCCTCACTTACACCAAGCAGTCTTGCTCTTTCCTCTGCCTGGACCACCCTTCCTTGCCAGGTGTCTTCAGAGCTTTTTTCCATCTTCAGTTCTCTGCTCAACTGTTTCCTTATCAGAGAGAACTAGTCTGCCAATTGACCCTGCTTCATTTAAGTTTTTCTTCTTAATATTTATTAGTAAATGCCATATCCACATTGATGTGTCTTCCTGCACTAGAACATAAGCCCAGGAAGAACTTAAAGCCTTGTTCAGTGCTGGACACATATTAGCTACTTAATATACATTTGCTGGATGAATGAATGTGTAAATAAATCAGTGAAGTAAATAACCAAAAGTAATTTAAGAAAAATGTTAGGAATCTTTAAGAATTTTTCAATACAGAATATGAATGAATATTAATCAAGTTCGAGAAACCTTAAGAGTAAATTATCATTAGGGTGTATTATAATTATTCAGAGTTTTCATATCCCATGTTTGATACATATGATTATAGTGTATAATAAAGACTTTAAAAGCTGGTGAAATCTGTTAGAATAATTTGGAATTTATGCAGACAGATGAGCACCATTTTTGTGCTGGTCTTGATTTTAAGACCCATGTAAAGTACCTTTTTTGGAAAATAAATGTATAATTGATCTCAGGTTGCTGGCCTCATATCAAAGTAGCAGACAGAACAAAGATATTCAGTATTAAATTTAAAGGACCCAGAGGAGCCTTTCCTTTCTAATCTGTCTCTTAACCTAAACATCTGTTTTTTAAGGGATGGAGAAAATAATATTCTGTAATAAACCAAAACAATTGATAGTCATACATTTTAGCATACGTAGGTAAAGCCATGAGGACTGACTAGAAGAATCTTCTTCATATAATTTAATGTCAGTTGACCTGGAAGTGGTCTAAAGGTCATCGTTATTATGATCATCAATAAACCTGGCCACTTCTGCATTATTTGCCAAGTAGAACTTAGATGACTGAAAGGTCCCTTTCCAGCTATCAAATGCCACGATGTCTATACACAGTGGTCTGTGTGATCACAGTGCATAAAAGCAACTGTCATCTAGTTTCATTTTGAAAATGAAAGTACTATCAAAGCAGTTTTCTTACCTCGTAATAATAGTTAAATATTGGCGGCAGACTGAAACAGCAACTAACAAAAATAAGTGTTTTTTTTTTTTTCTTGCTTTCTTTAAAGATAATTCTTTTCCAGTCTGTAAGGAGAGTTGCATGGTAGGAATAGAGGGTTGAGGAAAATTGGCATTGTACTAGTCCTAACTATGTGACTTTGAAAAAAGGTAAGTCACCTGCTTATACTTCATTTTTTGCTGCTATAAAATAAAATTTTTACCTGCCTTAGTCTACCCTCTGGGAGAAAGATTATGAATAAAATAAGTAATTTATAGTTATTTGCACTTGTTCACAGTTATTTACTATGAAGCATGAGTTCTGGGATCCCTTATTTGCCCCAGACCCTTCAAAGACCCTTCCTTACCCATGCTATGCAAGCACTCCACCACTGAGCTACATCCCTAGGCTTTTTCTTATTGTTGTTTTGTTTTGAGACAAGGTCTTGCTAAGTTGATGAGGCCGGCCTCGAGGTTTTGATCCTCCTGCCTCAGCCTCCCAAGTCTCTTCAATTACACATATGCACCATTGCACCTGTCTTCTGTTCTTTTCCTTAAAGAAGTCTCCAGTTCTCAAAAGAACCTGAATCCACCACTGTATATTAAGGCTATGAGATCTTTTTGATAAGAATAATGACACAGAAATCCAATCTTGCATTAAATTAGCATTTTCTTGATTATCCTCCAAAACAGCAAATTTTTGGTGTTCCCAAAGTCTTAGGCAATGTGGTTCAGGGAAAAGCCTTCAGGACTAGGAAATGAGAAGTCCTGGGTTTTAATTTGAGGTAACACTGCCACATAGGTGTGATGTAGCACTTAGCTTTCCTGAGATTCAGTGTCAAAAAAAAAGGGGGGGTGGGGGTTTGAAATGGCTAATCTTTAAAAATTTTTTCCAATATGAAACATTCTAATACTTATTCCCTTTTTAATGCTAAAATATTCTGGAGTACTCAAATTAGTTGGCTCCAGGTTTATTGTTGAAGAGGTGTTATTGAAACATTTGAAAGGCAACTAAAATCCTCTGTGAATCATCTTACTCCAAAGCTTCTGGGAAAGGGGAAATTATGAAAAAAAGTATATTTCTATTCTACCAAGTATTCTCTCTCAAATTGTTATAATATCTGTGAAAAGTAATTTACTTGATTACCATTGTTGGCAGATTTCCATTTCTTAGGGAATGAGTGAAGAACACTATTTTATTCGCTTGTCTCTGATGAAATCTACTCTAAGCTAGCTGGGTTGTCTCATTGGCCCAAGGGCCCAAGACCCAAAAGTCTACATTCTTGGCACAGTTCTCAATTATCACTGTAAATATAACACTTGAGGTTGCAAGAGGTCAAGCAAGAGGGAAAAAAATGAGTCTGTGCATATCATTTTAGCTAATTCTTAAAATGCTATCCTCTTGGAAGGAAAAATATGTCTTGTTCATCTTTTGGGAGGAAGAAGAATTCAAATTATCATTTTCAGTTCCAAGAGTGGAATGGAAAGCGAAGGTGATTTCAACAGATTTTTATGGAGTATATGCTATATAAAAATGCCACAGGGCCCAGCAGTTCCACTTGTAGGTGATTTATGCTCCAGAGAAGTGAAAACATGTCCACACAAAAACTTGTACACAAATGATTATGTCAGCATTATCCAAAATAACCATAGTGGAAAGAGCCCAATTGTCCATCAACTGATGAATAGGTGAGAAAAAATACTGTCTCTTCATATAATGGAATATAATTTGGCAATAACCAGAAGTGAAACACTGAGCCAGACTGTAAACTGGCTGAATATTGAAAACATTACGCTAAGTGAAAGAAGCCAGCTGTAAATGACCACATTGTATGATTCTGTTCTTATGAAATATCCAGAGCAGGGAGATCATATGGAGACAGAAAGCAGATTAGTGTTTTCTTAGGATGGAGGTCAAGGAAGGTGATGACTACAAGGGGTTTGTTTGTTTGGTAATGTAAATGTTCTAAAAGTAACTGTGGTATTATCTGTTAATATTCTAAAAGCCATTGAGTTGTTTGCTTTAAATGGGTAGATTATATATTTCAATTACATCTCACTAAAGAGGAGTTTTTTAAAAAGATAACTTGAGGATAAAAGGATAGATCCAAACAGGGACTTAGACATTACCCTACTCTGAAGAAGCACTTGACATCCAGAGTGTTGATACCTGAGTATTTAAAACTGAAGGATACAAGGATAGAGAAGATGATAGGTTTTATAGAAAAGGATGACATTTAGATGGACTGTGAGAGTGGTTGGTATGTGGACAGTGTAGACAGGGGAACCAGCACAAAGAGATCAAGTGTGAAAAGAAATGAAAAGTCTGCATGGGTATATGATGGAATAGTAATTCATTTTTCCCCCAATTACTGAGTTTTAGAATTCAGGTTAGAGTAGTTGTCTGAAGCCAGAACTGATTGTTAGTTAAAGAAGAGTTTTTCTTTATACTGTAGGAAGGATTCTGCATTCTTTGTACTTTGAAGGATTTTGAGCAGAAATGTGATATTATCTGAACTGTAAGCTTTAAGAAGATGATTATGGTGATAGTGTTTTTAAGATGAATTCCAGAAAAGATAGAATAGAGACTGAAAGAGCAGAAACAGAGAAGAGAAAACTGATGCCACAGAATGGAAAGTTTTAAATGTGTAGGAAGAAATGTTTGATGCAGAATTGAGGATTAATTGAGTGTAAGGGTCAAGGGAAAAGGAAATGTCTAAGTTGATGTGAGGAATTTGTGAGCCTTGTAGGGGAGAAGCCAAATAGATGTTTTAAAACATGGGACTGAGGCTTAGGAGGTTGGGATCGCCAGTGACATAGTGTTATTTAATACCGTTAAATGGACAGAAGTGAAGAGAGCAGCTTACAGTTATGCAGAGCACTTGGCAGGTCCTTGGAGAAACACATCATTTAGGGATCAGAGAGAAGCAAAGGAACCATAGCAAAAATAGTTCATGAGACAGTTTTTTGGGATGCCAGAGACATGTATGGAGAAAGAAGGGGGGTGATGAAATGGAAGTAAATGGAAAGCACCCTTTAGGTTTAATGCCTGAACTTCAGGAATATGGGCTTTAGAACCCCTACAATGCAGTGGTCTAAAAACAAGAAAAGATAAAATGGAGAAGTTTAATTCCTAGAAATCCAAGGAAGTTCATTTTAAGACATTTGTAGAGATGTGCAACCAAAGATGCAGAGAATATGCATTTTTCAAAATTCTGTAAAAATGAATAAGCATTTAAGGAGAAGATAAATAGTAAGCACACATGGCCATAGCAAACATCTCTTGCATTTGAAACTAGGCATGAGGATGGACATATGCTTTATTTAAAGCCAGTTTCCTAGAAATGTAGTATCCAGTGTTGTTTAGGGTCATAAGGAATATTTTAGTTCACTGAAGGTATAATCGGACTGCAATAGCAAGGTGGACATGTAAACATTCCCACAATTGATTGCTTAGTGGTTAGGTAAAATGTAATGATGTTGCATGTAGGCAAGTTTTAGCTGCCAGTTGATCTAAAGCCTTCCACAGCCACAGAAAGAATCAGAGGGAATAACAAAAATAATCAAAAAGTACAGTTTATAAATGTAAGCATGAGAGGAAATTTGGGATATCCTCAGCAAGAAAAACATGAAAATGGAAATACTGTTTTTCCAATTATTTTTCCTATAAGGTCTTCATCTCCAAAGCTAGCCGAACATCCAAAAATATTTCCAGTAAACACAAGTTCTAAATTGTTATATTCATTGATCCAGTAACTCTACTTCTAGAAATCTGTCCCAAAGAAAGTCTCCCAAGCACAGATGAGTAAATACACAAAGATCTTCAAAACACTTTGTAAAATAATGCAACAGAACAAAGACCTGAATATAGCCTTGTTTCCAGCTGTGGAGAAACAGTTGTGAATGAGTTGACTCCATCGAGAAGTCATTAAATGATCTCTGTGAACAGTGTTTGGTGATATGGCAACATGCTCATAATAGCAAATGAGATTAAAGAGGTAGACTGAAATTATATGTAGATCTCAGCTGTATAATGAAAGAAATAATGACATGAAGAAATAAATATCCACATGGAGACAAGTATGCCCATTGTTAGTGGGGTTTTTTTTCTGGGTTGGTATTATGGATTTTCTAATAGTATATATAACATATATATAACAGTATATATATAAATGTACACATATATACAATTCAGACTTTTAGATTTTCTACATTGGGCATGGACTTCTTTAACAGACCACTGAGACAGTTATTACTCCCAAAATGGGAGAAATGGCTGTGGGAGAGCCTCAGAAAGGGAGGTAGCTGAATCAACCAAATCATCATGGCTATCAGAGGAGCCACTGAAAATATAAGCCTTCCTGACAGAGAACCAGTAGCACTGCCGTGTGCTGTCATATTAGTCCCATCTGCCGTTAGCTTTTATTGAGTCACCCTGGATGCAAATAAACCAGTGGAAGCTCAATGTAGATTCTGAGATCTACTGACACGTTTGTTTCCTAAGTACTGCCTGTGAGAGACTATGTCGTGTCTTTGTTGTAAAAATCATGGATTTACTTTTGTCATCCATGGATGAAGATATAATTTTAACTTTGTAATATTACATTTGTAAATATTTAAAACTACCACGTTAGCAATTACTGCTTCTTCCTTTGTCGTCGTCCTCTTCTTTTTTTTTTTTTTGAGACAGGTGCCTCACAGTGCGGTCCAGACTGACCTCAAACTCCTGTGCTCAAGAGATCCTCCTGCCTCAGCCTCCTGAGTAGCTGGGACTACAGGCATGTGCTAACATGCCCTGCCTTAATTATTGCTTCCTTAATTTTGTTCCTATAATTATATATCTTTATCCTTTTTTCCTCATAGGTGCACCATAAGTACAAAATACTAAAGTTATAGAAGAAAAAAGAAGATTGCTGCTAACATGAATCTAAACAATACATTGCATTTTGTGCCACATACAAAAAGGTATTGTCCATAGATTCATGACTTAGCTTTCTCCTAAAAACTGGAAGTGGATTGTGTTTTCTGGCTTTTCTGTGATGAATTTTTTATTATCTTTGTAAGAAAAATGAGAGGTGAAGTAAAAACAGAAATTGGGATAAATCATTCTTCTATAACAATGTTTGTTTCAAATTATTTCCATATAAATTATTTCCACATAAATTTTCATTATTTTCAGTCATAGCTTACAAAATGGGAATTTACTTGGTTAAAAGAAATGGTCTTAAAGTTTCTTGATTCCTGTTATCAAGAAATGTTCTCTAGAAATATGTATGTGTGTCCATTTTTTGTTGATATTGATATATATAAATGGTTTCTGTGTTTGTCAGCTTTCCATCACTATAGTGAAATACTGGAAATAATCAACTTATAAAGAGAAAAGGTTGATTTTGTCTCATAGTTACGGAGGTTTCAGTCAGCTCTCTTAGCCCCCTTGCTTTGGGTCCATGGTGCAAGCTCATAGTAGTGCAGACCTACATACTTCATCACCAGGAGGCAAGGGAGTGAATGATGAAGGGAAGTGTGGTCCCATTGTCCCCTTCACGGGCATGCCCCCAATGAGTTAAAGACCTCCCACTAGGCCTCTCCTCTTAAAGGTACCACTCCACAGTAGTTCCAGGATGGGGAACAAGCCTTTGACTCATGGGTCTTTGGTGGACCTTCAAAACATAGCAGTTTCATTTCACCTTTTGTCTAATTACAGAAATAATAGGATTTTCAAAAAAAATTTCAATACAGATAAGCAAGAAAGAATTAAAAATTTACTAGAAATTCCAATACTTACTTCAGATAATATACAAGCAACTAAGAAATCCAGACTTGCAGGTTAAAGAAGCCACATTTCCCATCTCCACTATCACAGTCTTTCTGTGTCCCACCTGCTTACTCCTTTTTTGCTAAAACAAAATAAACAAAAAAGAAACTGTCTTGTATAAATTCCCAAAAGGGCATTACTGAGTCAAAGGACTTACACATTTCAGCAATGTGTTAGAGTGACTATTTCATTGTGTTCTTGCCAAAACATTTCTTTTTTTCTATTATTTTGCCAATTTGGTAGGTGATATAAGGTGTCTTATTATTTTAACTTTTACTTAATTGATTACTAATGAAGTTACATGTATTCCATACCATTAGTGACCACAGCTATTTTTTAAAATTTCCTGTTTAATTCTTTTGAGTTTGTTGATGTGTATGTTCATGTATGAGCTCACCTCTCTGATAGTAAGAATGACTTTTAATGGGCACACAGTTTGCAGGAACTTTTCCACTTCATTTGTGTACACACACATATATAATTCTTTATGGAAGTATCATCAGGATGAAGATAATAAACACATCCATCACTCAAAAGCTTCTTCTTGCCCCTTTCCAGGTCTTCTCACACCCACCCTGCCCCTAGGCAATCCCTGATGTGCTTTCTGTCACTATAGGATTTCCTCGTGTTTTATATAAATGAGATCATAAAGTATATACTTCTTTTTATGTGACTTCTTTCACTCAGCATAATTGTTTTGAGATTCACGCATGTTGCAGCGTGTATTAATCGTTCATTTTATTGCTGAGTTACATTCCTTTGTGTGTACCATAGATTGATTATATATTCATTTGTTGATGGACATTTGGGTTGTTTCCAGTTTCAACATGAAAAATAAGCCTGCTGTGAACTTTTATGTACAGGACTTTGTAAAGATATAGGCTATTATTTTTCTTAGGTAAATGCCTAAAAGTGAAGGGGCTACAACGTACAGTAGGTGTATGTTTAACTTTTTAAGAAACTAGCAAACTGTTTTTCCAAAGCGTTCATACCATTCTGCATTCCCACTGGCAGTGTGTGAGAGACCCAGTGACTTCACATTCTTGCCAGTGCCTGGTGTGGTCAGTTCTTTTGATATTAGCCATTCTAATAGGTACGTAGTAGTATCTCAGTGTAGTTTTAATTTGCATCTCCTACGGAGTAGATGGCAAGCATCTTTCTCTTGCCATTCATTTATCTGCCTTGATGAAGTGCCTTTTCAGATATTTTGCCCAGTTTAAAAAATGGGCTATTTTCTTAACTATTGAATTTTGAGGATTCTTTATATTTTTAAGCCCATTATGAGATATGTTTTGCAAAAATTTTTCTCCCAACATGTTGCTTGTCTTTTCATTAAGTGTCTTTCAAAAAACAGACATTTTTTAATTTTGATGAAGTCTGATTTATCAGTGTTCCTTCTATGAATTGTGCTTTTGTTTTTGATGTCAAGGCAACAGCCCTCACAGAATGAGTCCTAGGAACTGTTTCTTTTTTTCTGTTTTCTGGGAGAGTCATAGAGAAGTGGTGGTGTTTCTCCCTTAGATGTTTGGTAGAATCACTGATGAAGCCACCTGATCCTGGAGTTTTCTTTGTGGTGGGAAGATTTTAAATTATGAATTCAATTACTTTAATAGATACAGGGTCAAGCAGATTTTCTATTTCTTCTGGAGTAAACTGTGGCAGTTTGTGTCTGTCTGTCTCTCTCTCTTTTTCATTATATTTGTCATTTCATCTAAGTTGTTGAATTTATTTGCATAACATTGTTCATGGTAGTCCCTGATTACCCTGCTTCTGTCTGTGGAACCTCCACCAATGTCACCTCTCTCTGTCCTGATATTAGTAATTACATTTTCTAACTTTTTTATCTATGAATCTGGTAAGAGATTTATAAATATGATTCTTTTTTTCAATCAACTTTGCTTTCATTGATTTTTTTCACTTTTGTATTTTTAATTTCATTGATTTCTGCCTTAATCTTTATTATTTCTTCTCTCTGCTTACTTTGTTTAATTTGCTCTTTTTCTAGATTTTTTTTAATAATGCAAGCTAAAGTCATTGATTTGAGACTTTTATTCACCTTATTCTTTTCTAAGACCAGAGTTTAGTGCTATAGATCTCCCTCTAAGTTCTGCTTTAGCAGCAGCATACAAATTTTGATACAATGTACTTACATTTTCACTCAAATCAAAGTATATCCTGATTTCTGTCTTGCTTTGTTCTCAGACCCATGGTTTATTTTAAAACATGTTATTAAATTTTGATATATTTGGGATTTTTCAGATAGCTACCTTTCAGATATCTACCTATTGATTTCTAATCTAAAATCTGCCATATTCACAGAATATACTTAAAATGTTCTAAATTCCTTTCATCTATTAAGTCTTGTTTTATGGTCGGGAATATGCCATTCCTTAGTGTTTTATGGTCGGAAATATGCCATTCCTTAGTGTTTTATGGTTGGGAATATGCCATTCCTTAGTGAATTTTCTGTGTGCCCTTGAATATCACTGATACCACTGGGTGGCCTGCCTAGTCGTAAATATCAGATAATCAAAATGGCTGATAGCTGTGTATCAGTCTTCTTTATCCTTACTAATTTTCTGTCTTCTGTCAGTTACTAAGAGCAGGTATTGAAATCTCCAACTATAATTATGAATTTGGCTATTTTTCCTTGCAGTTAAAACAGTTTTTAAACACATATCTTAAAGCCCTTAGATGCACAAACATTTAATATTGTTATGACCTCTTTTAGGGAGATGGGGAAACTGGGGTTTGAACCCAGAGGTGCTTTAACAATGAGCTACTCCTCCAGCCCTTTTTATATTTTTATTTTATGACAGGGTCTCTCTAAGTTGCTGAGGCTGACCTCAGACTTGTGATTTGCCTTATTTGTGTCTTTTTAAGGTGTGTATACTATACATAAAAGCATATGCATTTATAAATATGTATGTGTGTATTTATACAACCAACTAATATCATGCCATTTCACTAGAGTATAACAATTTCACAACACTTTATTTCCATTTCTCTCCTCCCAGACTTAGTGCTAGCATGCAATTACTTCTACCTATGTCCTAAACGTCACTCTGTTATTTTTGTTTAAATATTCAATTGTGTTATAAAGAAATTTAAATAATGGGAAAATCTGACATATGTAGGCAAATATTTACCACTTTTGCTGCTTTCATTCTTTTGCATAGATCTGTATTTCAGATTAGTGTGGTTTTCCTTCTGTCTAAAGGTTTTCCTTTAACATTTCCTGTAGTTCATGAATTCTTTCAATTTCACATGTTCTAAAGCCTTTATTCTGACTTCTTTTTTCAAAGATATTCTCATTGGGTATAGAATTCTAGTTTGACAAGGTCTTTTTTCAATTTTTTTCAACACTTTAAGGATGTTGTCCTGCTGTCTTTTCACTTGTAATATCATAACAAGGGATCCATTGCCATTGTGCCCTTGTTCCTCTATCCATAGCATTTTTTTTCCTCTGGCTACTTTTATAATTTTATCCCAGGTTGTAAACAATTTATTATGATGTACCTTGGTTAATTTTCTTCATGTTTCTTGTACTTGAGTTTCATAGACATTGTAGATTTGGGGGATTTATGATCACCAGTTTTGTAAAATTTTCTATTGTTATTCAAATAATTTTTCTGCTGGGCGTGGTGGCACACGCCTGTAATCACAGCATCTCGGGAGACTGAGGCAGGAGGATCACAAGTTCAAAACCAGCCTCACAACATAGGGAGACCCTATCTCAAAATAAAAAACAAAAATGGTTGGGGATGTAGCTCAGTAATTAAGCACCCTGAGTCCAATCCCTAGCAGGTAGCTAGGTAGGTAGATTGATTTTTTTTTTGTCTTGTCCTGACATCTCTATCCTCTTCTTCAGGGACTCTAATGAGACATACACCAGGCTGCTTGAAGGTGGTCCACAGGTCACTGATGCTCTGATTTGTTTGTTTTTCTTTGTCTTGTTAGTACTTTTTCTCTATGTATTTCATTTTGGATAGTTTCTTTTTTAAACTTTTTTTAGTTGTTGATGGACCTTTATTTTATTCATTTATTTATGTACAGTGCTAAGAACTGAACCCAGTGCCTCACAATGTGAGCAAGCACTCTGCTACCAAGCCACAACCCCAGCCCTCATTTTGGATAGTTTCTATTACTAGGTCTTCAAATTCACTAACCTTTTTTTTTCTGCCAAGTCTCATCTGCTATTCATCCCATGCTGCATATTTTTCTTCTCAGACATTTTATTGCAGCTTTTGCCTCTAGAGATTTGAGTCTCTTTATATCACATATCTCTATTTTGCATGTTTTATATTTCCTCTAACTTTATAAATATATAGAACATAGTTATAATAAATGTTTTAATATCCTCACATTGGCTTCAATTATTTTTCTCCTCATTATGAGTCATATTTTCCTACTTCTTTATTTTTTTATTTTTTATTTTTTGGTAATGGGGATTTAACCCTGAGCTGCACTCTCAGGCCTTTTTATTTTTTATTTTGAGGTGAGGTCTGGCTAAGTTGCATAGGACCTTGCTAAGTTGCTGAGACTGACCTCCATCTTGGAAACCTTCCACCTCAGACTCCCAAGTCACTGAGATTACGAGCCTCTGCCACTGCACCTGGCATTGCCTGGTAATTTTTTATTGAATGTTAAACATTATGAATTTTACCTTTTTGGATACTGGATATGTTTTAATTTCTTTAAATGTTTTTGAGCTTTATTCTGGAATATAGTTAAGTTATTTGGAAGTAATTTGGTCCTTCTAGGTATTGCTTTTAAAATTTGTCAGACATTACAGACCAGTTTTAAGGCTAAGGTGAATTATTCTCCACTCCTAAGGCAAACACAGATACTGAGTAAAGAATGCCCCATGAACTTGGGAGACTGTGTGTCCTGGCTAGTAGAAACAAGTACAGTCCACAGCCCTCCCCGAGCTGTAGGTACTGCTTCCCCAGGCCCTTTCAGTTAGCGCTTTCCTGGACTAGGGTACTCTTCTGGCTTGCACTAATCAGTACTCGACTGAAGACCTTCGGGGAACCTTCTGCATATCTCCATCCTCTCTTTCTGTGCTGCTCTCTCCTGCAAACTCTAGCCACCTTGCTCACCCTGGGCCCTCACCTCTGTCTCTTCTACTCAAGGAGTCCACCCGGCTCTGCCTGCATTCCTTCTTTCTCTAGCGTGGCCTGAAAAGTCTCCTAGGGCATGAGGCTGAGTCAGTCACGGCTCTCATCACTAACTTCTCAAGTCAGAGATCATTGTCCTTCTTTACCTAATATCCATTGTCTTGAAATGTCATCATTCATATGTTTTATCCAGTGTTTTAGATGATTCTTGTGCCAGATGATAAATCTGGTCTCCATTATTCCATCTTGGCCAGAAGGAGAAGTCCCTTTATTATAGTTTTTAAAAGAAGTTATTAATTTTATGTAGTCACACTTACTGATTTTAGCTTATCGTTTTTGCTGCTTGTATGTTGTTTAGTAATTAAGAGATTCACTTGTAATTTGTTCTAGAAGTTTTTTATGGTCTCTTTTTCACATTTAGATGTTTATTTCTTTAAAAATCAGTTTATAGTATGCTATACTAATCTGTTTTTCCCCCCAAATGATTGTCCACAGGGCTTAACTTGTCTTGTTGGAGCGAGGGGCTTAACTTTATTCACATCGAAGTCAAAATATTCAGAAGTTTAAAATGCATTTCAGTGATTGAAAAAAATTTGTTCTCATAAATTTAGTTCATAACTTTGTGTTTTTCTTAAAGGCAATCTCATAATTTGCCTTTTGTGTATAGTCTCCAGAAAGGCACATCATTGATTTACTCCACTGTTTCTCTTTTCTATTCTCAAACAATGAACACAGGAACACTTTTGGAGTTTTCATTTTGTGCTTTTCAGTTACCTGCTGACAAAGAGCTAGATTTAAGATTCTTTCCCAACAGTGTTGACGCAGTGACTTTATGCTCGAGTGTTGTGTAGGGATTGGCTGATCAGCTGTCCAGGACGACAGGTGCAGTGTTGGCCGGAGAATCCGTGTTCCTATTTAAAGCTTTCAGTGGCACCCTGCTACCCTCAGGATAAAGTCCAGATTCCTTAACATGGTGTGAAAGACCTTTTGTGGTCTTTCTTGGCTTCACACCAACTCCGTGCTCTCTCCTTCCAGCTCTCCCATCCATCCACATTGAATGCACTGCGTTTATTTTCTCTAAAAAGGCAGTCTTTTCCCGTTCTGAGTAACAGAGAGGCTGGGTTAACCTATTGTATCTTATGTTAAGAAATACTTACTTTTTCCTCATAATATCAAGCTATTATAACCATTTTTGCATTATTTTAGTTTAGTGTCTTTACCCCATTTGACTCTAAGCCCGTAAGGATAGGGACCTCATTCCATTCTTTTTCTATCACCCAGCCCAGTATGGTGTCTGGCAAATAGCAAGCTCTCAGGAAGTACTTGTTGAATGAAAGAGTAAGTCGGGTAGGTGACTGGATAGTAGGTTGACAACCTACTACACATGGCAGTGACTTAGCATAGGAAGTCCTGTACATTGTCACCTAAGGTTGTTGTGCTACAAGAGAAAAATACCTCTTGGCACTGTCACTCTTACTTCTTTAATTGATGACCTTTTTCTCTTCTAGAGTGAAGCCCATTCATGTTTTGAAAAAAATAGTTTCATTGGCCAGTAGCTAGATTTACAGTTTAGTTAATGAGTGGGTCAAGGAAGAAACACAAACTATGCTGTTGATAGGTTCAGATGTTGAAATAAATGACTACCTGTATGTGGGAGGGAGAGGTTATTTACAACGAAAAATAAAGATGAAAACTCACATTTCAGTGTTTTTCAAAAAAATAAAGTAATGGATCTACAACAAATAAATATGTGACTACAGATTAACATATAAACTACTCACAATGGTACTCTTCTATTAATGAGCACTATGAACTCAGCATTTTGTGTAGCAATGGAATAACTTGCTTCTTTACATGGACATTGCAAATAGTCTCCAAATTTCTTGGAGTTTCTTCCAGTGGTTAATTAAGAATTGTTTATTTACCCTTACCGCTCTATAAAGATAAAATATGTCAATCAAGAGCATGGACTTTGCTGGATTTGGATCACAGTGGTGAGAAATACTGGCTTCTGGCCATGGGGAAGTCGTTTCACCTCCTAAAGTCTTAGTTTGTTCTATAAAATTAAGATAAAGTCATTACATTGTAAAGCTGTTGTGAAGATTAAAGGAGACAATATATGTAAGTTTAGTGTTGTCTGACAACCTAACACTTAATAGATGTCAGCTATTATTATTAAAATATTTTACCAAAATGCTTTTTGTAACATCTTTATTAAGATAGAATTTGTATACTACCCAGTTCACCCATTCAAAACCTACTGCTGAGTGGTTCTAAGTGCAGTCACAGTTATGCAACCATTGCCACAATTTGAGGACATTTTTAACACCCTGAAAAGAAAGTCCATACCCTTTAGTTGTCACTTTCCAAACCCCCATTCCTAGGTCACCAATAATCTAGTTTGTGTCTCTATAGATTTGCCTTTTCTGGAAATTTTTTAAAAATATATAAATGGGGCTGGGGAGATAGCTCAGTTGGTAAAGTGCTTGCCTCATAAGCACAAGGCCCTGGGTTCAATCCCCAGCACCGCAAAAAAAAAAAAAAAATATATATATATATATATATATATATATATATATGAAGTCATATAATATGTAGTCTCTTATGACGGCCTTTTACTTCGTATAATTTTTTAAAGGTTCATTTATGTTATGGCATCTATCAGTAGTTCCTCCTTTTTATGGCTGGATAATATTCCATTGTACATGGAGATACCACATTTTGTTTATTCATCTACCAGTTAATGGAAATTTGAGCTGTTTTCACTTTGTGGCCATTGTGAATAATGCTGGTATGAACATTTATGTGCATGTATTTATGTGGACATGTTTTCATTTGTTTTGAGGCTATTCCTAGGAGTGGAATTTCTGGGTCAAATGGAACTCAGTATTTAAGCTTTTTCTAAAGACTCTGCCCTTTCACTTCCCTCCTACAGTGCTGGAGAGTTCTGATTTCTCCATGTCCTCACCAATATTTATCTGACTTTTTATTACAGCCCTCCTAGTGAGTATGACATGGTATGTCACTGTGGTTTTAATTTTCATTTTTCCCTAATAACTAATGATGGTAAACATCTTTACACATGTTGATGGCCTTGTGTATATCTTTTGCAAAATTGTCCATTCAGATCTTTGCCAATTTTTTCATTTGGGTTACTTGTCTGTTTATTCAGTTGTAAGATCAAGATGGTGTGTGTGTGTGTGTGTGTGTGTGTGTGTTGCTGGGATTGATCCCAGAGCCTCATGCATGCATGTTAGGAAATAAGGTGCTTCTTAATACTGAGTTGTATTTATATTACCACCAAAGAGTGCTAGACATAATTTAACAGCAAACTTTATTTCTCTACAGGTACTGAAGATTTTTTTAAAGCTGTCAATGAGAGATACGGTTGACTGGGACATCAAAACACAACGCACTTGCAGTACCGGGCATCATGCGTAAAGGGGTGCCGAAGGACCCAGAGATTGCTGATCTGTTCTATAAGGATGATCCTGAAGAACTTTTTATTGGTCTGCATGAAATTGGACATGGAAGTTTTGGAGCAGTTTATTTTGTAAGTGATTTTAAAATATCATTTAGATCAATCAGACTAAGAAAGTTTGAACTCTACGTATTCTTCACACATAATTATTACTTGTAAAATATGCTTGATTTTTGCATTTGTTCTACAAATTAAATGACGTCTGCTGTCATTTATAGCCATTGTTGGACAGCTAGTTCCAGACATGTGGGCCTTCTTCAAGTCAGTGGTAGCTCAGGGAGTTTCAAGCGTGAAGTTGAGCCCTGTGTAATTCCTCTGTGTGCCACACTCTTTCCACCTCAGGACCTCTGCACAAGCTGCTCCCCTCATCTAGGTGACTTCACATTTCATCCCCACCCCTGTCCAGCCCCAGTTCATCTCACAGGATTCAGCTTGAGTGTCACTTCTACAAGACAGCTTTTACTATTCTACCCTCCACCCAGTTAATCAGGGCTTTTGCTTATGATCTCCTGTGTTTATATTTATTGCATTCCTCATAGTTGTAATTTTACAATTGCATATAAGATTTTTATTCATCCATGTCCCTTCTAAATAATATGTATCATGAAAACAGGGGTTATATCTATCTTGTTCATTGTTATATTCCCAGGAACTAATAATTTTTCAGACAGTAGTAGGAATTCAATATACTCTAGATGGATGGATGGATGGGTGGATGGAGGATGGATGGGTGAATGGATGGATGGGTGGATGGATGGATGGATGGATGGGTGGATGGATGGGATGCATAGATGCATTGATGGGTGTATGGATGGATGGGTGGATGGATGGATGAATGGATGGGTGGGTGGGTGGATGGGTAGATGGATGGATGAATGGATGGGTGGGTGGATGGATGGATGGGTGGGTGAATGGAGGATGGATGGGTGAATGGATGGATGGGTGGATGGATGAATGGATGGGTGGATGGGGTGGATAGATGAATGGATGGGTGGATGGATGGATGGATGGATGAATGGATGGGTGGGTGGATGGATGGATGGGTGGATGGGATGGAAAAATGGGTGGATGGATGGGTGAATGGATGGATGGGTGGATGGATGGACGGATGGATAGATGGATGGATGGATGGGTGGATGGATGGATGGATAGGTGGGTGGGTGGGTGAACAAGTGGACAAAGAATCAGAAATGGACAAATGATTGAACAGACAGCTATTAAGAGAAATGGTCAAAGGCTTTTTGGTGACAATCATGTTAACATGTTGTGTTAGTATTTTAGCTGAAAAGGTACAAGGGTGGCTTCAGTTACATTCTAAGAATGTGACTGTCTCCTGATAATAAAAATGAGAAATAACTGATATGTTAGCAAACTTATTCACCTGAAATTCATTAATTCATTATATAAAATGCAGTTCTTTAGTCTAGATAACTTAGAAGTTTGCTTCATCAGCATAGTGAATGTTGCCTTTAAAGTATTAATCTATTAAAGCATTAATAAGTAGTGATTTTTACCCATTTCTTTTCCAACCTAATTGTCAAATACCTTCTTAAAATCAAACAATATTTGACTTTTCCTCTTAAGCGGTCCCTTACGTTCCTCTGGTTGGGTAGGGTTATGAGAATTGATGAACTGATGTTCAGCTCATCCTCTTGTTCTAGCTGAATCTTCAGGCCGAGTTTTCCCTGAACGCCTCCTCATCCCTTGGTGTCTGCTCTCAGCATCGCCATTGCTTCTCCTCCTGCCCCTCTGTATGCAGCCCCTATTCAAGTGTATTTCATCACAAACTGACTTTCCATGGCTGAACAGGGCAATACTTTTCTATTTAACGCTCCCTCATTAGTCTTTGATCTTAAAATAACATTAAAGACCCAAAGTCCTGTCTTATTTGCACAGTTATTTTTTTAAAAAGCCATTTTTAATTATGAACATATCATACATAAAGTAGTGTGCATGATACACACACATATATTTTAATATATAACTTAGGGAATAATTAAAAGGGAAATCTTAGCTGAACGAGGTGATGTACGCGAGCAATTCCAGCAACTTGAGAGACTGAGGCAAGAGGATTGAAAGTTCTAGGCCAGCCTCAGCAGCTCAGCAATTTAGCAAGACCCTGTCTCAAAATAAAAAATAAAAAGAACTGGGGATGTAGCTCAGTCGCAGAGTACGTCTGGGATCAGTCTCAAGTTCTGGGAGTTGGGTGGGAGGGGAGGTAAATCTCTACGTAAACACCCCAGGGTTAAGAAATGGAATACCATTGTACCCCAGAAGCCCCTTGTGTTCCTCTAAAACACAGCCCTCTCCCTTCCTGAGGAGTATCTACTATCTTGATTTTTATGGTGATTGTATTCTTGTTTTTTTTTTTTTTTTTTTTTTAATATTTAACCCACTTACTTTTGTACCTATAAACAGTGTAATTTGGTTTTGCCTAGTTTAGAACATTTTCGAAACATTTTTTAAATTCTCTATGTGTTCATTTGTGACTTGTTTGTCTTGTTCAGAGATTATATTCTTAGGTCATTTTTTTCCTACTTTCCTTCTGTTACTTGATAATTAATTCATCTTCCCTGAATCTCTCTCGGGCCAGAGTCAGAGAATGGTCCCAATCCCTACTTGACTCTTCTATTTTAAAAAGTAGCCAGATCTTTCTCAAAGTTCTAATGTTTCAGAATGGTAACAACAAAGCAAGCCTGTTTTGAAGTTCACTAACAAGTCATTTATAACAGGGGCAAAATGAGCCTTACCTTACAGAGGCCCTAGTAATGCTTTTTGGACTAAGTCCTATTTATTTAGCCGATGTACACCTCTTAAAGATGAAGACTATTTCATTTCAAGTCTACCACAATGCCCTGTTAACAATAGGTACTAACTGTGTGTTGTATGTTGCTAATGATAGACGGAGAACTCAGGAAGATGCCTGAGAGCTTTGACATGGGAATGTGATCAGGAAGCCTGTATTGCCTGGATACTAAAGTGAAAGTCCAGGCCCATATTCACCCATGAGGCACTGAAAAACAGATCGAAAGGGAATTAATGGTATATTAGTATAAAACCTACCAAAACTTTAACCTTTTATCTATAGTGGACACGGAGAGTGTCCCCTAAAAATGAATTTTTCCCACTTGCTGCAGTAGTGTTTATGTGTTACGCCTCCCTGCTAATCGATTCTTCCTTTTGTCATTCACACCATTGTACCCAAGACTGGGTAGTGCCTTACATGGGCAACCACAATAGCCCACTTTGGTCTCTCTCCACCTCACCTCAGTGAACTTGAAAAAATGTAAATCTGATCACTTCCCCTGCAGGTCTGCAGGGCTCTCCCCTGTTCTTAGGCTAAGATCAAAATTCCTACCCTGGCCAGCCTCCGGGGTCCTTCTACTGTTTTCTGCCCTTCTCATTGCGGTGGCTCTGATGCTTTCATTTGCTCATCCCTCACGGGCTCCTACAGAAGCTGTTCTCTCCAGAATGGTTTCCTATCCATTTACATCTTCTTGGCTCCTAGCCATCCTTTTGCACTGAGCTTAAGCACTGTCCCCTCTCGGGCGGCTTTCCTGACCTCCCTTAAGTCACTTCTCTACTTTAGGGTCTCAGAGTAGCACATCACAATTACAGTTTTACATTTATTTGTTATGATTTTATTTTTCTTATTGCCTTTCCTACCATAGGAGAGATAGGTACCTCTGGGTGTATTTACTCCCAATTCTGCCCTAGAATTTAGCCCAATAACTGACAAGTTGCAAATACCTACTGAGTACTTATTGAATGAATGCCTGATGAAGAACTTGGAGAACTTGGCACTGCTAACTCTGACTTTTCTTGAATCATACCCACGCTAGTAAGACCAGAGTCTAGCAACCAGTGTTTCTGTACCTAATACTACAATTCTGGTATTCTTCGTAATTTGCAACTTTACACAGAATGCTGCCAGGGAGTGAGCTTACAGGGAATCGTAAGCTCACACGGCTCTTGCAGAGCTGGGAGTATATTATACTTGGGCGGGGAAAGTGGTCACTTGCAAAAATATCTCTGTGTGTTTGGATTTATATAATTAATTCACAATTTAGCAGCATTAACAACAAGGTAGTAAGAAACTTCAAAGAAAAAAAAGGACTGAGTATGTTCATTTTTTTTTTATTTAGTTGAACACACTGTGGAAGTTTTAGGTACCTAGTGCTCCCTTGTTAGACTCAGCATATCATCCATAATCCATCTGGAGCAAATACTTAGATCTTTTCTTCTGAGCATCGTTGCCTTTCAGTTCTTGTTGATGCTCAATAAACAGGGCAAAAAGAAAAGTAGCAAAAAGTCATGGCCAGAGAACAGTTATAATATAACACACAGAAAAGAAAATGATCACGAGTCTTTTTCTACAGTTGTGAATTCCAGTCTTTAACCTCTGAGCCACTGCTATAACTTTATTGGTCCAGAATAATAGGTCACACTACCAAAATGACTTATTTACATCAGGGATATGGCACTGAAGTAGAGCCCTGTTTTTAGAAGAAAACCCAAATTAGATAATCATTTAATGCCTTGTTTTTTTTGAAAATTTTAAGGAGTTTAGTTTTAAATCTTAAGAAAATTGAGAGGAGACTGGACTCTCAGTTGAGGTTTTTATGACTTCTGTGTGTGCTTTAGATGAACTTCTATCTTGGGTATGATGAAGACAAGTAGAGATAATTATGAGAAGACAACTTTTACAGATAGAAAAACTACACACATACACATACTTAAATGTGTGTATGTAATATATTCTTATTATAAAACATAAATAACCCTGAAGGTGAAAGTCAGTCTTACCTGGTATACTGTTAAACATAGTAGTCACTAGGCATATGTGGTTATTTAAATTTAAGTTAATTAAAATTTAGCCAAGTGTGGTGTTGCACCCCTATAATCCCAGTGGCTCTGGAGGCTGAGGCAGAAGGATCAAGAGTTCAAAGCCAGCCTCAGTAAAAGCAAGACTCTAAGCAACTCATTGAGACCCTGTCTCTAAACAAAATACAAAGGACTGGGGATGTAGTTCCATGGCTGAGTGTCCCTGAGTTCAATCCCCAGTACCAAAAAAAAAATTCTAAAATGTATTTCTTCAGTTCAGTTACACTAGCAACTTTTACATGTGACTTGGATGATGTAGATATAGATCAGTTCCATCACCACAGAAAGTTCTAGCAGAAAACTCTGTTCTTCAAATTATTGTTGATATATTTTGATAAGTATTTTTTTTTATTTTTAGTTGTTGATGAGCCTTTATTTTATTTATTTATATACAGTGCTGAGAATCGATTCTAGTACCTCACATGTGCCAGGCAAGCACTCTACCACTGAGCTACAACCCCAGCTCTTGACGTGCATTCTTTTATAATTTTTTTCTACATAAAACACTACTGATATTATTAGTATTTTGAAAAAAATAGGATCACAGTGTACAGTTTATTTAGTGTCATGACAATTTTTACATCTGTCCATCTAAACACATTTCATATAGATTACCTTATTCTTCAGTGATTATTTCATTACATAACCACATTTTGTTTATTAAACTGGTGTTCCACTGATAGACATTCCACAAAGTGAAACCAGTTTAGACATTTTGGAAATTAGTTTTATCGTTTTCTTTTTTGAATGTGTGTGTTTGTGCATATACATAAGAGAAGCTGTTCCTTAAAGTTGGGGTGGAAGCTTCTTATCTGACCTGTCAAAAGTTGTAGCATCTTGGAATGGTGATACTTAAGTGTGAGAATACTAAGTGTGAAAGTTTCAAGTCAGAGAGTTAAATCAACTGAAACATAATTAATTCTTTTTATTTTTCTTCTTCCCTCTTAATACAGGCCACAAATGCTCACACCAATGAGGTGGTGGCAGTTAAGAAAATGTCCTATAGTGGGAAACAGACACATGAGGTAAGATAAGACAGTTGTATGCCTAGACGGACATAGGAAGTCTGAAGTTAACAAAATTATAAGTTCTGGTGTTCTTTTTTTTTTTTTTTTTTTTTTTTTTGGCGGTGCTGGGGATTGAACCCAGGGCCTTGTGCTTGCAAGGCAAGCACTCAACCAACTGAGCTATCTCCCCAGCCCAAGTTCTGGTGTTCTATGCACAGTAGGGTTACTATAGTTAACAATATTGTAGTGTGTATTTCAAAATAACTAGAAAAAAGATTCTGGATGTTCTCATCATTAAGAAATGATAAATGTTTTAGATGATGGCTATGCTAGATACCCTGATTGGATAATTACATTTTGTATATATGTATCAAAACATAATACTGTATCCTAAAAATGCATGCAATTATTATATGTCAATTTTTAAAATAAGGCTTATCAAAAAAAGTTAATATAATTCTCTAAACATTTACCTCCATTCTTCTTCCCCCTCCTGCTTATGAAGTATATAAGAGTTTCTAATATTCCAGCTCAATCAACTGTTTTCCAAAATAGAACACAGGTGTGTAATGGCTTCTTTGTAATACACTCAATAATAGATTTGTATTTATATGTACTCAAACTGGAGAAATAACACAAGCTTACATAGTTTCTTCACTTACTTAACATTTACCTTATGTCCATTTCAAATAATAAAAATAATATTGTATATATGCTTGATAATAAAATACTATTTTAGCTTAAAAACCAAAATGTGTCTTTTCTGACTTCAATAGAAATGGCAAGATATTCTTAAAGAAGTTAAATTTTTACGACAGTTGAAGCATCCTAATACCATTGAGTACAAAGGGTGTTATTTGAAAGAGCACACTGCTTGGGTGAGTCACAAAAATCTCTGTTATCTTTCTTTTTTCTGATAAATATTTTTCTATTTATTTGAACTGTAAAATTTTCATTCCCATTTCTGTCCCATTTTACTGTCATTAACACTTTTGAGTGGGTCTTATGATCTCCATCCTCTTGGAAGTTTCATTCTATAGGCACTCCACAAAGAGAGGGTGAAAAGTTGACATTATCTTATAATGAGTTATTTGTGAAAGCAAAATGTGAGGTCTTTTATTCTCATCCTAGAATCTTTTATTTATTTATTTTTTATTTTCTATGCGGTGCCGAGGATCAAACCCAGTGCCTCACACAAGTGCTCTACCACTGAGCTACAGCTGCAGCCCCTCATCCTAGATCTTTATCGCTGCCATTTCTTATCCCTCACTCCAACTCACTACAAAACTGAAACTTGCCATTGTAATGACTCTGTAATGTTTACTAAACAGAACCTACTAAATGATTACAGTGAAACAGTCTGTCGTTCCACTCTTAATATGTTTTGATATGATTGTATTTCTGTTTTTAAGGCACATTAGGCACTGTTTAGAACATGAAAATGTTGAACTTGGTACTTTATCAGATTTCACATCCTCACTCAAAACCCAATTCAACTATCATTTATTGAGCTCTTAGCATGTACTGAGACCTTTCCTGTACATGATCTCCAATTAAGGAATGGAATGGAATCTTTGTTCCCAAGCCATACACTTAAACATTTCTGTTCAAGCAATCTTTAAGATATCTAGAACTATCACTCCCATCTTGAACAGAAGAAATTAACCAAAGGAGCATCTTCTTATCTGGAAATCAGTTATTCTCTGGCAACCTCAGCAAACTTGAAGTAGTCTAGAAATGAACTTAAATCACATAGAATAAATGTCACAAAATTCAAGTTTGAAATCTTCAGAAAATCCTGTGAGCTCTTGTTCAAAACCTGTTTACTTTTAGTTTATGTAGCGTGCTAATAAGCTTGGTTACCTGGTTTCTGTCTGCAACTGATTGGATGGACTAATTAGAAGGTGCTTTTAGGGCCAGGTACGGTGGTACATGTCTATAATCCTGGAGACTTGGGAGGCTGAGGCAGGACTGCAAGTTCAAGGCCAGCCTGGGTAACGTAGCAAGACCCTACCTCAAACTAAAACATAAAAAGGGCTGGGCTGTGGTAAAGCACCCATGGGTTCAATCCCCAGTAACCTAATAATAATAATAATAATAATAATAATAATAATAATAAATTTTATAAAAATGACCTCTTAGGAACTGAGCTGCTAGAAACATGTATGCAAACAGGCATAAGAATAATTTACCCATAAGGAAGACGTCAGGGAAGCTAGAAAGCAGACCTAATAATATAAGGCAAAATAGCTAGAGCTGCCTAATGTAAGGAGCATGCATCCATGCTGGGTGCCCCTGTGTTATAGAACAACAGGGAAACAAATATTTGTGGAAAAAATGCTGAGGTTTTTAAAGTAGAATTTAAAAAGTATAAACACTAAACCTACTTATTCATTCTATTCAGCTTTACAGTTGTGTAGATTGTACTTGACATACAATGGTTTGACTTAAGATTTTTTGAGTTTACAATGTGCAAACCCAGTACACATTCAGTAGAAACCACACTCTGAATTTTGAATTTTTGTCTTTTCCCAGGGCAGGTAGTATGCAATACAGTACTTTCTTACAATGCAGGGCAATGGCAGCAAGCTGCATCTCCCTGTCAGCCTCATGATCACAAGGGTAAACAACCAGTATTCTGTGTAGTATGGTAGTTCCCTGTTATCCATGGGGAATATGTTCCAAAACCCCCAGTAGATGCCTGAAACACAGATAGTATTATGGTGTTTCTTGTACCTCTGCTGACTTGAAGGAGTATGGAAAGGGATTTTGATCAGGCAGAGTAAATGTTTAATTTATAAGTTAGCTCAAATTCATAAATCAGGCACAATAAGAGATTTAAAACAATAACTAATAAAGAAAGCAATTACAAAAGTATATTGCAATAAAATTGCCAGCATCACAACTTTTATACTTTGGGATTCATTATTGAGTAAGATAGAATTACTTGGGAAAATTACTTGAACATTAGTACTGTGATATTGTGACAGTTGATCTGATAAGCAGGATGGCTATTAAGTGACTAATGGTTGGGTAATATATACAGGATGGATACTCTGACCAAAGGGATGGTTGAACTTCTGGAGGGAACCATACAATGAGAGATTTCACATTGCTACTCAGAGTGATGCACAGTTTTAAACTGATGAATTGTTTAGTTTTAGAATTTTCCATTTAGTATTTCTGGACCCCAGTTGACTTGAGTAACTGAAACAGCAGAAAGCAAACCTGTGGATAAAGGGAGACTACAGTATAGCATTATTAAGCTATAGTGTTCAGTAAGTTAGATGTATTAAATGCATTGTGACTTACAGTATTTTCAACTTACAATGAGTTTATCAGGACATGACCCTCTTGTAAGTCAAGGATCACCAGTATTCCTATTTTGTATATTCAGTTTAAGGAAGTTGTGTATGTGTATCCAGTTACTCAGTTCAAAAAAATTAGAAAATTATGTGACACAATTTTTAAAAATTTCCATCTGATGATTAAAGAAAAAAATGAGACACATAGGATAGTGTTCATTATAATCTTTACTTATGTGCAATCTTTAATTTCTCAATACAAAGTAAAACAAATGTTTTTGCATCTATTGTTTATGTCAAGCAGAGAACCATAATCAAGTTTCTAAACTTCTTGTAATATTCTAAATTATTGCAGTAATGCAAGGTGGATAATTTATATGGAAAACATATAAATATGTTTTCATATTAATTTGTTGAAAAATGAAAAGAACCAGTAAGTTGATATTGAAAGAATGAGGTGACACCCACTGTCCGTCCACCGGAGAAGTTCCGCTTTATTCCACTTTTATAGAGTGGAGAGAAGTCTCATAGGCAGGGTATGGGTCGGGGCGGTAGGTGATTCGGCAAGCTTTGTCGCTAGGGGATTGAGGCAAGGCGGTGGAGAGTGATTGGGTGCGGGGCCGCGCCGGTGGGGAAACTGACACTCCGGAACAGAAGCAGGATATGCTCCATATTGCCGAGGTGTGGTTCCAAGAAGGGGGAGGGGTAGGCCTTATAGGTATTGTTATGTCTAGTAGATTATAGGAAATTTATATTTCATAATGAGTTTGTGCCGGTTTTTAAAATAACACAATGTTAATTATTGGGAGTGTGTGTGCTTGCATGTATATGTGTGGAGATTGGTCCCTGAGCATTCATAGTTTTGACATTGGCTACAAATCAGCTGTCTTGGACACCTAAAATATCTAAAAGAGTAAAAAAATGTTTCCTTATTTTTGATTTAAGAAACTGTCCCAAGAGTGTCAAGAAATATCCCTGGTTTTTTAATAGAAATGTCTCCAGACACAAATTAAAACATCCCATCTCTCTCAGGGATTCAAGGTAATGACAGCAGGCCACATCCCCCAGAACCCCCAGTGCTGGGTAGCAGACCCATGGCCTCACACATGCCATGCAAGCACTCCATCCCTGAGCTCCACCCAAGGTGTGTTTCTCATGTAGAACTTTTTAAAATGTGAAGAGAAGGTGTCACTACTTACTGGATTTGGGGGATTGGTTGGTTGGTTTTGGTGCTGGGCCTTGAACGCAGGTCCTTATGTAGGTATTTCAGCTATTATTTCCCAGTATAGGTTTTACTGGCTCACGTAATTTTTAATACTTTCTAAGTGACAAATTTTAATTTGTAATACAACCTAGCCATTTTAAATCCTCTTAAAAATAAGTTGGTGTGGAAATTGGCAAATAAATAAATTGCCATTCTCATCTTGACCATTGACAGTGAATATTTCCATATCCAGCCCCTTACAGTCTTAGGCCAATGAAGTAAGTAGTAACAAAAACTGAGATGTCGAAAACAATAAAAATCAATTAATGTCAGACAACCGGAGTGATACAGGTTCAGGTGAGTCAGATATTTATTCACCTAGTACTATTCTGAGTTTCTCAGTTGGTTGGTTGGGTGTTTGGTTAATAAGCAGTTACTTCTGAACACTTATTGTCTGTTTTTTTTTTTTTTTTTTTAATCTGTTACAGTTGGTGATGGAATATTGCTTAGGCTCAGCATCTGATTTGTTAGAAGGTGAGAATAAAAGCACTAGACCCTCCTCTGTTTCACCTTAAGCAGAATGTTATCTCCTCCTACATTTAAGTGCAGTTTGTGATTAGATAGTGACTTAACCCTAAGGGTCGTGTGGATAAGCTGTGCAAACTTCATCTCTGTAGCATCACTCAAAGTGTCTGAGTAACAGTGGCAGCTTTCCTGCTGTTTAGTTCATGGCCCATCCAGGGAAGGCACTACTTAAATGTTTGGTTAATGTGATACAGTGTGTGTAGCTAAAAACACTAAATTCCTGTGTATGTATTAAAGAGAGATAGGTGTTACCAAATTATATTTAACCCTTTCCAGCATTGCAAGTGACCCAGTTCTCCTCTGGAAATGCTATTATAACTGGAGGCTGTGTTAAAAATTTACATTTAAAAAATGTCTTTTATCATTCTTTATCTCTGGATAGAAATTGCTTATTAACTGCTTTCACAAATAATGCAAATCTGTAGTTTGAGGGGGTAATTATAGATGGCTTTGTGGCAGAGGGGAATAATATGACCTGGATCATTCCAGGCATTTAAAATGTAAGAAGGTACTGATAAATGTGAGCCTGGGTAGTTGGAATCAATGTGATGTTGATTTGCAACTGACAAGTAAATTAACAATGCATCACTTAATGAATATCAGGCTTTGTTTGTTTTATTTTGTCTTGAAGAGTTGGGTTTTGTTTTTATGCACTTGGTTTTCCTGTTATCTGATCATTTATTGCTTTTCTAGAGAAAATATACACATTGTCTATATTTAGGTAAATGTGTTCCCAAATTGTCATTTGGGAAAGTAGCTAATTCAGTCTGGTATAGCTGTATAAGATAATGAAAAGAGCAATGAGACTGGTCATTACTTCTGACCTTTTTTCCCTCCTTCCTCAGTTCATAAGAAACCACTTCAGGAAGTGGAGATCGCTGCCGTTACTCATGGTGCCTTGCAGGGACTAGCCTACCTACATTCTCATGCATTGATTCATAGGTAAGATTAGAGATCACTTCCGTTTTCACTGCAGCTACAGGACTCTGTCTGTTCCAGAAACCTTGAAAATTAGTGCATGTTCCAATTTTTAGGGTGCCTAAGGATTTATGGGAAGCAAAAAAATGGAAGGAATAAGGTTGCCAGAATTTAGCTCGCATCTCCTAGTCTCTCCCGTATATCCACACCTTTGTCTTCTCTGCTCTGTGGGTAGCTGTCTTCCAGGCTGAGTGTTAATTTACAGGGAAATTTGATGAAGGGTCCAGTGACCTTTGAATGTTGTGTCAAGAAGAAAAGAAAATTAACCTTTCTGGTATATATTTATTTCTTGGCTGAGTTCCTTCTGCCTTTCCTATTGTAAATGACAGGTTACTCTTAGAATAAATAGATGCTGTTTCATCACCTTAAAATATTTTTCATTTCTATAGTCCATGTAGATATGAACTTAGAAAGATATAATCTTCATTTCAATGGAGGCAGAGATGGGGACTCAGAAAGATTTCAATAACTTGCTCATAACTTCATAGCATTTAGGTAATAGAATAAGGACTGAAACTCAGATTTCTAACTCCTAATGCAATCATCCTGGGCTTCTATTGTCTATTTTATTTCCTTTCCTTTCCTTTCCTTTCTTCCTTCCTTCCTTTCTCTTTCTCTTTCTTTCCTTCCTTCCTTCTTTTCTTTTTTTCTTTTTTCTTTTCTTTTCTTTCTTTTCTTTTTTTTCCCCTGTGCTGGGGATTGATTAGAAGCCTCATGCATGCTAAGCAAGTGTTCTACCACTGACCTACACCCCAGCCCCTATCATATATTCCATAACCCTACTCTTCTCTCTCTACAAACCACTCCTAAAGAATGATGTTGTTACCAAACTTTGCTTCCCTCAGTAAAGAGCTCCTGGCAGTTACTATACTGAATAGTGGAAGTAGTGGAACATTCACTAGATATAAAGGATCTGACTTGGCTCACAAACAAAAGGAAACACTTGGCATTTACTAGGAAGAAGTGAAACTATTAGGTCATAGTTCCCCCTTTTGCTTCTGTTTCGGTCCCCCTAAGGGAACCATCACCAGTTACTAGCACTGCGAAAGCAGAACTTAAGACTGGTGCAGCAAATTCGCCTGGAATGTGGCGTATTTATAAAGATGGGCTGGAGGTGTGGCTCAGTGGCAGAGTACTTCCCTAGCATGAGTGAGGCCTGGGTTCCACCCCAGCACCACTGAATAAATAAATAAATAGACAAAGAATGTACCTAATCATGTCTGATAAATATTGACTAAACACATTAACCATGATATCTATGGTGTTTACAACTTTTCTTTCAAATGTGTTTATTTGGTACCAAGATTTCATTACTGAATGTTCACTTACTTATGACAATTTTGCTGCTGTTATTGAAACCTAAAGTTCAGTTTTGGGAGTGTCATTATTACCTTGAATCTACACATTGATTTACTGTTTATTCTGTATAATACATTATCTTCTTTACTGTGTAAAAGAAGTTGAAAACACACAAAAAATTAAAGAATGTGCTTTAAATTTTAAAATGAAGACCATATCTCAGATTTTTGTTATTTTTATTTGAGGCAGTTCAGACTTTTAATTGAAAATAAGAGAGAAAAGGTATTTTTCTGTTATAAAGAGAAATAAATGATGCTTTTTTTTTTAGTTCTCTCTGCCAATGCCTAAAGTCATCATGAGGAAGGTAACTGAATTTACACGGGACGTTTTTATAAAAGTTGTTTTGGAAACATTCAAACCTGATCATTTTCAACATGACATAAGTTTTCCTCATTTTCTGTTTTATCTTTCCACGACCCATCAACTTACAACTCTTGGTTCCTAGTATTCATTGCACCTCATGTCTTTAAAAAAAAAAAAAAAAAAAAAAAAAAAAGGAGGAGGAGGAGTACATCCACATCTTCTCATTCTAAATTATCATACTGAAGAATGATTTTTTTAAATCATATTTTAAAAACTTTTTGCTGCATAAAACATCTAATATTTTTAGTAGTGACCACTTGAGATTCATTGTAGTAATACAAGAGAAATGCAATTTCCTAACCCCTAATCCTTGTTTGTTTTGATCTTTCAGGGTCTTCTTTTTACTGTATGGTGTTATTTTTTAAATAACACCCTCTATATAACATGTACCCTCAAATGCCTTAGAGTTGCAGTTACAATTAAAGGCAGAGAGAAAGGGTCACAGGCAAGAAAGAAAAGGTATGTGTGTAGCTGAGGACTATTGGTTAGGTAGTCAATAGAGTCGTTGCAGGTTTATTTAGGTCCCAAAAAAGTCATGGAATTTGGGAGAGACAAAAAAAAGACAGTTACAAATACCACCAATCTTCCCAGCACAAGGAATACTGTTGGTGACGGGAGTTAGCATTTAAGAATATGCTTTTATAAGTACAGCAGCTGGTGAGGTTTCCTTATCTGCCACCTCTGCCTTTTCCTTACTGTGCTCCATCCCTCTGAAGAATATCTCACCTTTAAGTAATGACTACCGATCCACAAGTATACCCAGGAATCTGGGCCCCTTATAATATGCAGTCATTGCTAAATCCCCTTCTGGCTAAGTTATTTTTTTTAATAAACTTTTTGTCTTATTAATTGCATGCTCTGACCTATTCCATAATCAAAATTGAAAAGTAATTTTCTAACCCTATTATTTTTTCCTGTAGAGATATTAAAGCAGGAAATATTCTCCTAACAGAACCAGGACAGGTGAAACTGGCTGATTTTGGATCTGCCTCAATGGCTTCTCCTGCCAACTCCTTCGTAGGCACACCTTACTGGTATGTAAGTTAGCAACATGACATCATTTTCCCTGGCATTGGTTTTGGGGTTGTTCGTTTCTTCGTTTGTTTGTTTTTAATTTTGAAACAGGGTCTCATTAAGCTGCCAATGCTGAGCTCAAACTTGTAATTCTCTTGCCTCAGCCTCCCAAATAACAGGGATGACAGGTGCCACCAGACCCAGTAATGGTTTTGTTTCATTTTGTTTTGTCTTACCCATGTGCCCCAAAGGGAGATTTCATTTGAAAGGGTTAGAAAACTTAGTTACAAAAAAAAGAAACACTCTCAGTATAGAAATCACTACAAATTGTTCCAGTGAGGTTGATGTCACCATGTGTGAACTGAGCAGGATTATCGGTGCATCCACCAAGCTCAGGTTTTTTATTTCATTTGAGGGTTTTTTTTACTTTAACCTTTCTCTTGGACCAGTCTCCAGCTAAGGACAAGAAGACTTCTTTAGTCTTCTCTGGCTAACCACCAAGCGCAAGTGTTACCTTCCAGTGGAAGAAATCCCAGTTCTGGTCTTTGTTGCTTCACCTGGCATGGCATTCCCTCTCCAAGTTTTTGCCCTATTCCATTCCAGATTCCTTTCTTTTATTTCATAGACACATTAGAATTTCATTATATCTTGGAGAATGACATATCCCTGCAAAATTACTTACTGTTTTGGTCAAATTTTTCGCTGCTGTGACTAAAATACCCGACCAGCATGATTATAGAGGAGAGATCTATTTGGGGGCTCATGGTTTCCAAGGTCTAAATCCATGGACAGCCAGCTCCATTCCTCGAGGCTCAAGGTGAGGCAGGACATCATGGCGGAAGAGTGTGGCACAGAGAAGCAGCTCACATGGTGATCAGAAAACAGAGAAAGACTCCACTGCCAGATACAAATGTATACCCAAAGCCACGCCCAATTCCCACCTCCTCTAGCCACAAGCTACCCCTTCAGTCACCACTCAGTTAATCCCATCAGGGATTAATTCACTGATTGGGTTAAGACTCTTATAACCCAGTCATTTCTCCCCTGAATCTTCTCTCATTGTCTTATACATGAGCTTTTGGGGGACACCTTATATCCAAACCATAACACTTAAAAAATTCAGTTGCCATTTAAATTTTTCCCCTTATAGTCAGATAGCATTTACTAAGCAACTGTTTATACCTAGTAATAGAACACAGTTCTGCTCAGAGCATACCCGACATGATACAACCCCTGCCCCTAATGAAACTGTGTTAAGGACAAGCATGTGATGTGACATCCATTACCATGACCTGTTTGTTTTATAAGTTGTAGTATCTTTGGAATAGCAATGACTTTGCTTGATACTTTCCCATAAAATGTTTTTCATATTGTTTAAAGTAATTTATTTGTTTGCCAAGCACAGTGGCACAGACCTTTAATCCCACTAGCTGGGAGCTGAGGCAGAAGGATCTTAAGTTCAAGGGCAACCTGGGCAATTTAGTGAGACCCTGTCTCAAAATAAAAAATTTAAAAGGCTAAAGACGTAGCTCAGTGATAGAGTGCCCCTGGGTTCAATTCCTAGGACCAAAAATACATAGGTAAATAAATAATTTTTTTGTATTTCATGTATATTAATCCTTTGAATCTTTATAACTACTAGAATTCTTTCCATTTTATAGATGAATAAACCAATGTACAGATACGTTAAATAACTTACCCATGATCAAACTGATAGTAAAGTATGGAATCAGGATTTATTAAAAACAATGTCATTTCATGTAGATCATTAAATATACTTATATTTTGAATATTATTTTTTTAAATGATTTATATAAGGAAATCTATCAGATAAAAAAATATTAAATATCCTTAAGAACTGTTACTTCCTTGAATCACTTTATAAAAAATATTTTTTTTTTAATTTACAACTTGACTTTTGCACATTTTGTTTGGCAGGATGGCTCCGGAAGTGATCTTAGCTATGGATGAAGGACAGTATGACGGGAAGGTTGATGTTTGGTCACTAGGTATCACCTGTATTGAATTGGGTGAGTAAAGAGTTGTTTTTGTTTTGTTTTGTTTTGTTTTGAGAATCACTCCATATGATTATCAGTTAAATCATCCAGTTATTGTTTGTTTGGTTTTATTTTGTTTTTGGTGGTTCTGGGTGTTGAACTCAGGACCTTGTAGATACTAGGCAAGTGCTCTACCACTGAATGACCCTCCTGGCCCTTCATCCAGCTATTATTTATTATTTAACTGCTGCATGTGTGCCAAGCAATGTGAATTTATTATAGATATTTCTGGGCTCTTATATAACATAGAAGTTTGCTTTCCACTGCATTTTCATGTTATTAATTTAAAGGAATTTGAACAGATAAGTATAAACAAACATGAAAATATAAGACATTATATACTAATATTTGAAAAACATTCATTCTCCATACTATGAGTAATATGTGTCCCGTCCTTACATTAGTACCCATTACTTTAATTTATACTTCAACTTGAAGAAGGAAATCAAAAAACATAATAGGCAGCTTCTAAATCTGCACTCCAAAACTGTGTATGACCCACATAGAGTGCAACCTTGGAGAAACTTTGTATTAGAAAATACATCACCCATCAAATTATTCCCCAAAATATTGTTTGTAAAATTGTCTAAAATACCATGGAATCACTTCTTCAGTTGTAGATTTTGAACTTCAGTATATCTTGAAGTTGCCTTTACCCAATTGTGAATTCGACAAATTTACCAACTAGTAAATTTAACAAATGAAACTCTTGGTGGTGGAATGGGCTGCTGATTTGTATCATTGACCAGTTCCCGCCGTGTAAATATTCCCACTGTGGCACTTCTAAGCTATCAGTGTACTGTTCACGAGATGTGAACTTGAGAAAAGGAGTATACAATTGGCCTTCCAAAGCCAGGATGAGGTGGCTCATAACCCTGCCTTTATCTAGATATTTATAAATTTTAAATTAATTTTTTTTAAGTTTGAAATCAGTTTTTGAAAAATTCTTTGTCTAATTTTCTAAATTTAGACTTTAATTTTTTCTTTCCTTGTTTCCAAATTGATCCTATAAGGATTTCTAAGTTCCAGTTTGATTCTCAGATTGTAGTTTTCTTTTTTTCTAAAACGTTTGACCTACAAAGATGATCTATGATACTTGGTATTACATTACCAGTGCTTCATTGACTTCTTTCAACAGAGGAACATATGATAAGGATGAAGTTTATCTAACATTAAAAAGATGTTCGTGAAAAAAACAAAATTCAAGGAGAAAAATTAGAACATTCACTTAATTTGTTTTAATTAGGTAACAGATTCACATGATTTTTAAATCAAAAAAACACAGTGGGCACAGTGATGTGCACCTGTGGTCTCAGCACTCACGAGACTGAGGGGGAGGATCGTTTGAGCCCAAGAGTTCAAGTCCAGCCTAAGCAACGTGGTGAGATCCTGTCTCAGGAGACGGAAATTTTTAAATTTCCATATATATAAAAAAACATATAATGAAAGGGCATCTTCCTCTTTTATTCCTGATCCTCTCCATGTATTTTTCATCCCCCTACCTGACCCCATCCAGATACACAGTAATCACTTTTACTAATGTCTTGTGTATCCTTCCATAGTTTTTTATTAATATACAAATGAATGTGAACATATGCTTTTGGGGAGGGATGCTAAGGACTGAACCATAGTCTTGTGTGTGCTCTGTCACTCAGCTTTATGCCAGTCCCTGTATATACTTCCTATATTCATTTTCACACCCAAGTTAACATATGCCTGTGGTTCCATACTTTGATTTTTCACTTAATAATATCTCAGAGATATTTTTTATATTACTTAGTCATCTTTCATTGTTTTGGTGGCATCACTTTATCCAGTGTATGGATATGTAATCATTTATTTAATTGGTTCTATACTGATAGATAATGAGGTGATAGATTTCTTTTTTGAGTTCTAATGTTTTGCTAGTCTTTTTCACTGCAAAGGAAATAGATCAAATTTATTCGTACTGATTTTGGGTGGCACTCAGCAGAAATAGTTGTATATTTTAAAAAGACTTAGGATGGACTTCAGTAATACTCTGCAGAACTTGACTGAGTAAAGCTAAAACTCATATGACCAGAACTAACCAAAACAATTGTGAAGAAATAGAATTCAGACAAAAGAATCACTGTACCAAAATCTATACCATAATAATTAAATTAGTAAAGTGTTGGTCCAGGTAAAGACTAGTATCCAATAGAACACAGAGAAAAAAAATTTAACAATAGAGTCATGGGAGTCAGATTTTAGTGTAAGACAGAAAAGCCTTTGTAGATAAATGGAGAAAGGTTGTTAAATCATACTGATACATTTTACTAATTATATGATAAGGACTAAAATTCGATTCCTAGCTATACCATACATCTAAATTAATTCCAAACTTGCTAAATACCCAAAAATAAAAAGTAGAACTTAAAACATTTAGAACTCATTTCTCAGTTTCCAGATCTTTTTTTTTTTAATTTTTTTGGTGATGCTGGGGATCGAACCCAGGGCCTTGTGCTTGCAAGGCAAGCACTCTACCAACTGAGCTATATCAATATACATAAGCAATTAAGTGGACTGGCATATTATTACTTTAGATTGCCTTTATGAGTATAGGGAAGAATTTGTTCTAAACAATATTTTTAAAACATAATAACAAAAAATAAAGATAAATCACAAAAATTTAAAGACAAGTCATGGACTAGGAGAAGGTAGGTAAAACATCTACCCAGCAGAGTGTTGGTCCAGAATTTATAAAGAACTTTTATAATTTCTTTACTAAAAAGAAGAAAACAACCAGCCAACAGAAAAAAAAAAAAAAAATGAGTACAGAATTTGATCAAACAATTCTTTGAAGAGGAAACCTAAACGAACAATAAGCATTGGGAAATGTTCATTCTCATAAGTGTTTGGGGAAATCCAAGTTAAAACTATTTTAAATATCTCAGATTGACAAAAGATTTTAATTCTGAAGATAATAAATTTGGAGAAGCTGCTAGGGAAACAAGACTACTTCTCACATTGGTAGGAACGAAACTGACCAAACCTCTATGGGAGATCAACCAGCCACAGCTAGTGAAGCTGAGGAGCAGTCTGAGTGACCTGGTGTTTCATTTCTCATGGTAGACCCAGAGAAATGTTTATGTATGTACAGTGGAAGAGGATGCAGCCCTGTGTGTTGGAGCCAGAGAAGGTGGGGATGACCGAATTCTTACTCAAAGGAAAATGGATAAATAAATCGTGGCATACTCTTACCACAGTTAATAATGAACAAGATCTACATGTATCAGCATGGATAGATCTAAAATCAACATAGAGTATCTAAAGAACAAAAAAAATTGAAGTACAGATACAGTACTTCATGTCATTATGAAAGTTATATAAGTGCTTTTATATGTTATTAAGAGGATATGAATACTAATAAAGCATAGCATAGATATAAAAAAATACAATTCCAGAACAGTAAACTCAGGAGAAGGGAAGGAAAATAGATATCATCTTTGTTTGTTTGTTTGAAGAACAAAAATCTGAAACAAATAAAACAAAAAATGATAAATCTAACTGTAGGTATCTGTTATAATAGTCTATAATTTTTTGTGCTTTACATATTAAGCAATTAAGCTTTTTAAAAATTAGAAATAAAAATGCATTCTCAGATGGGGACTACTCTGTGCATAGCAGAGAATTAGCAGTAAAGAATAAGTTTCAGAATTAGGCACCCTGGGTTTGAATCTTGGCTTCACCCATACTCAGCTGGCAGGATCTCCAGGTATGGCTGCAACATCATACCAGCAGGTATTCACGTGGTCTAGGATGTGAATGATACCTCCTGGAGCTATGTGACATATTGATGCTAGCTATGTGATCTTGGACCATATTTTTAAACTTCTCTTACCCTCAGTTTTCTCATTTGCTAAGTGGAAATAACAGCGCATATATCATAGGTATTTTCAGGTTTCAATAAGATAAAATATATTAAATATTTAACACAGTGATTGCCACATACCACATACTAAAGAACAGCTAATTATACTCGTGTAGAATTATTTTTTTGCAATTTAAATTTTGGGAAATACAAATGAACTGAAATTTTACTCATAACACTGAGACCAGAGCAGCGACTCCTTGGTTGATCTTTTAAGAGAATGCATGATAAGGACAGCCAGGTTGGACCTTACAGCCAGGCTGTGCCCACCGATGGTTTTTACAAGGGTTTTTCTTACCAAAATCCTTTTGGAATAATAACATGGATTCTGTCCTTTACAACATTTTGAATGGGACATAAACAACAAGGAACTCCCTTTTCTGATGATTCAAGAGCATCACATTAGTTTTTACACCATATATAGATGTAGTAATGACTGAAGTCCCACACAGTCCTTGACACCCAGCAAAACAGGTAGAGATGCCAGGAGACATCTTAGTCTTCCTCTCTTGGGATAACCCTTGCTCAGAGCCTATTTCCTGAGTTTATCTTTGTATAAAAATAATTGAAATATGTGTGACAACATGTTGTTGGCCTAATTCCTATTGCCATTTTTGAAATGACTTACCATATTAAAAAACAAGGTGGTCTTCTCCCAAATTACTGTTGTCATCTACAAGTAGATATACTTTCACATTGAAAGGCAATAGCATCAAATCATGATTAAAAAAAACAGACTCTGCAGTCAGATAAACTCGAGTTCTAACTCTAGTTCTGTAATTTCTGACTGTGGTCAAGTTATTTTTAACTGTGAAATTTGTATAATAAGATTCCCTACCTTATGGGAATTGTCTGGATTAAATAAAAATATGGATTTCAAGTGTTTTTTATTGTATTATATGTGCTTAATAAATGTTAGTCATCATCAGCCTGCCTGAGATAGTGGTATTTCCTCCAAATTCTTAGTCTACATTTTAACATCTCTTTAAAACTGGGAGGCAACAAGGGCCAGTGGTAGTTAATAACAATACATTGTATACTTGAAATTGCTGAGAATAGATCTTAAATTTTCTCACAACTAAAAGTTGTAACTATATGAGACAATAACTATATGAGATGTAGAAATATCACTTCACTGTGTAGATGAGTATCAAAACATCACATTATATACCTTAAATATCTTCGAATTAATATTTTTAGAAATAATGTTTATCAAAAAGTCAATCAAATAAATATTTTTTTAAAAAGCAGGTATTTTATAGGCAACAGTATCTTATAATTGGCAACATTTTCTCTAAGTTATAAATAAAATAAAATAAAATAATGGTGTATATTAAAGGTATGCATCTTAGCATCGATGACATCTTAGATGCAGAGACCTATAATAGTGAATATTTACTATTACGAACATTCACAAAATTGTTACTTGCCAAGGATACTTATTATTTAAAAATAGTGATATCAGTAATGTAATAAATCATACCAGTATCTCTTTAATAGCTTTACCATACATCTTCATTTCCCTAGCATTGATTTTGTTAATACAAACATAAAAAAAGAGTTGTTTTTCCTTTATACGAAAAAGAAAAACTATTCCAGATACACCCTAAGCAGTGATTTTTCTGTATGCTTGAGGTTTAAATTGCAGGTGCAAATAACATACTTCCAATTGTACTTTTAATGTAAAAATTACACTGAAAGTGTGAATAGTGACTGAAAAGCATGTTGTCCCCTTTCCTTTTCGATATCTAACTCTTCTGTAATAGTGTATATTTTTTAAAAACACCCTAACATAGAAATCAAATTGCCAAGGTCACATTACAAAGCAGGACAATGTAATATTAGAGCCACTGCTCCTCTGTCCAGAGATCAAGCTCTGGAGTTCCTTACGTGCTTACACCTGCTTTAGAAATCATCTTCTGCTGAACTCATCTTCCATGGAAAGCTAGTTAAATGCTTTCTGAAAACTCATGGACATTGAAAAGGGCCAATCACCAGATACTGTTTTTTCAAGATTATTTCAAAAGAAACTAATCTTGATGCCCCAGACACTTTGTTCACCAGAGAATATCAACTTTGCAGAAATTGTGTTGAGAAAGGAGTTCTTGTGCGGGGCCCAGGAGTACACGTTGCAGTGTGGCCTTTCTGCCTGGATCTTCTTCATCAGGCACTTGTTCTTATCTGTCCCCAGGTGCTGTGGTGGCTTGGGGGTCAGGGGATTATAGTCAGTCTTCCAAAGCTGCCGCTGCAGCTTTTCATTTTGAAATTCAATACTATCCATCATGAAGTGAACAGTCGTTGAAGAGGTACTGTGGCCTTGTAAAAGGAACACAGACCTTTGAGTCTTACACGATTAAGTCGAAATCCTGATCTAACCACTTGGTGGCTGGGTTTCACTCTAGCCTAGAGGAACCTCGGTTTCTTCAGTTGGAGAATTGGAAGAACAAAACTTATCTTGCCTCTTATGAGAATTATAAATAACAGAAGTGGCAGCCCAGGGCAGTGAGTGCCTGACACAGAGTAGGCACTCAGTAAATGGTGGCAATTAGTATTATCATTAATTGTGAAGGTTGTCAACCACATTTGTTCATAAGAAACCTTTTGCCTTTTTAAGAGGTATTTCTCTAAAGAGAGAGGCACCCTTTGATCCCCCTCAAAATAAAGCTCAATCCAGTCACTCTGATTTAGCATGGTCATTGCCAAGCAGTGCAGTTTGCTGAAACTTCACTGAACTGACCTCTCTGAACCTTGATCTTGTATAACACAGATGAAGCAGCCACAAAAATTTGATCGTTGTCTTTAAGTTAAATAGGAACTGCTATTTCTTCTTTTAGTGTAGTTAACTTAGCTTTTTTAATGCTTCTACCCTCTCATTTAGGAAAATATGGATTCCTTATCACAAGGTGGCTTCAGAAATACTCCCAATCCCTATTCTGCTGCTTATGTAGACTCCCTGAGCCAACTGTCGTATTCTGCAGTAGGGACGATAAGCTCTCTGTGAAGGACCAGATAAAAGTGTTTGAGGCTTTGCAGGCCACAGTGTCATCACAACTCCTGGAGAAAGCTTCTGCAGACAGCACACGAATGCACAGGCATGACTGTGTTCCAGTGAAACTGCTCAGACAGGCTGCTACCCGTATTTGGCCCACAGGCCCTAGTTTTCCAGCCCTTGCTCTAGTATGCTGGCTCAGTGATGAGTCCTGCCACCCTGGCTCAGAGGTTTACATAGTGCATCCAGCAAAGGTTTGATCATGGGCGAGACCTTCCAAAGCCCACAGTTAGTAAATGTGTCCCAGACCATGGGCCTCTGCTGCGGTTGGAATACCCTCAGTCACGTGCTTCTCCAGTAGAGTTATTTAATCTACCAGCACAAGGCTAGCTATCTTCTTGTTGCATTCTTGGGCAGAGGGCTTATTCCTTATAGACCTCCCCATTCCTGCTTCAGATCTGAGTTACTGCTGTTCTCACTGCTACTAAGTTTTGTTGTTGTTTTGTTCTCTCATCTTCCTCTTTCTAAATTTCTGGATTTTTTTTCTTTCTTTCTTTCTTCTTTCTTTCATTTTTTTTCTTTCTTTCTTCAGTCCCCTTTCCCTGTTGTTTCTCCTGTGCAGCTCAATGTTCTAAGTAGCTTGGACTTTTTAACCTTTTGCCAGGGAGAGAGGGTTCCTGTCCAGCTGGTGAATGAAGCATCACATCATGTCTGACGTCATCCCCAAGGCTCAGTCTCTTCTCAAGTCATTTTTGTGACTGCTTGTTGCACAGAGATTCTTTGTGGATAGAGTTTCTTCCTTGCTGTAATTTGCCTTGCTTTCATTCATTTATTTAGCAGGTATTTGGATGCCACCTATTAGGATGAGGTGCTATTCTCCGCAATGGGAATGCAATGATGAAATAATAAACATGATCACTGCCCTCATTAAGTCTAGCAAAGAGGGCAGACATTAAATAAAGAATTGCAGGCTGGGGATGTAGCTCCGTGGTAGGCCACTTGCCTGCAAGAACAAGGCCCTGGATTCAATCACCAGCACCTAAATAAATAAGTAAAATTACAAAATGATGGAACCAACCTAGGTGTCCTTCAACAGATGAATGGATAAAGAAAATATGATGTATACATACAGATAGATAGATAGATAGATAGATAGATAGATAGATATACACACACACAATGGAATATTACTCAGCTTTAAAGAAGAATGAAATTATGGCATTTGCTGGTAAATGGATGGAGGTGGAGAATAGCATGCTAAGTGAAATAAGCCAAACCCAAACAACCAAAGGCCGAATGTTTTCTCTAATACGTAGATGCTAATTCACAATAAGTTGGGCAGGGCGCTGGGTAAGAATAGAGTTACTTTAGGTAGAAGGGAGTGAAGGGAGGGGCAAGGGTATGGGGGTAGGAAGGATAGTGGAGTGAAACAGACATTATTACCTCATGTGCATGTATGACTGATGACCAGTATGATCCTGCAACATGTACAATCAGAAAAATGAGTAATTATACTCCATTTATGTATGATTTATCAAAATGCATACATGCATTCTAAAGTCATGTATAACTAATTAGAACAAATTAAAAATTAAAAAACCTTATACACAAATATTTATTAGCAGCACTATTGATAAAAGTTTAAAAAAATGGAAACCCAAATGTCTATGAACCAATAAATGGATGGATAAATTAAAAAAAAAAAAGAATTACAAAACGATTAGGGTTGTAATATGTGGTAGAAAGGAGAAACAATTTGCCACAATGAAAATCTAATGAAAGACCTAGTAGAAACAAAATTTTATTTGAGATGAAATCTGAAAGATTGCCAAGAACTAGGCTTGGAGGCACACACCTTTAATCCCAGCTACCTGGCAGACTGAGGCCGGAGGGTCACTTGAGCCCAGGTTGGAAGCCAGCCTAGGCAACAGAGCAAGTACTCCATCTCAATCAATTAATCAATCAGTAATAAACCAGATAAAGTTTAGGAAATGAAGGGAAGTTTAGAGAATCCAGACACAGTAAACAGCCTTTATGAAAGATTGAGCTTGATTCTTTCAGTGAAGTCAAAGATGGCATGAGAGAGAGGGGAAAGAGTTGCTTCTCAGAACGAGGCTCTGGAGGAAGCCAGGGCCATGTGAGCAGAGGGTGAGGGCCTCTGTGTAGGACTTGGACTTGGTCCTAGAACAGTGAGACACCATGGATGACCACATGGTGAATACTTAGTTCCACATGGTTTTTAGGCTTTTATTTATTCATTAGGTACCAAGGACTGAACCCAGAGGTGCTCAACCTCTGGGCCACATCCCCAGCTCTTTTTATTTTTCATTCAGAGACAGGATCTCAGTAAGTCGCTTAGGGCTTCTCTAAGTTGCCCAGGCTGGCCTTGAACTTGCAATCCTCCCACCTCTGCCTCCTGAGTTGCTGGGACCACAGGCATATGCAACTGCACCCAGCTTCACGTGGTTTTAAAACACTTGCAGTTGCCAGAAGGCCAAGCTCTAGAATCCTCTTAGTCCACCTGAACTAGTTTGTTTTCCCATCTACACTTGAGACCTGCGTCCACACTGCAACTTTCAAGTTTCCACTTGGCAACTGTTCATGTCCCTATCGTACCAGTATCTGTTTGGTGTGGGAATAAGTAATGTCCTTCGGACAGGTCCAGAAGAAGTATTCATGGGATCGTCGATGATCACATTCCAGAGTTCTCCACAGAGATCTTTTGGCAAAGACTGTAAGAGGCCCTTCCAAAGTGTCACAGGTGAACAGTGCAGTCACCTGTCCAAGTGCTGCCAGTGACTAAAATCCACTGCTTCCTAATGCTGTCCATCCTGGAAGTGTATTTTATTTTTTAACCATTTTTCCTTTTCACAGATTCTTCTTCCTGAGTGAAAATAACTTCCCTCAGTTCTTGTTCCGTTTCTTAGACCTGCATAGGATGAGCCCAATTTGTCATTTAGGAAGTGGTTAATAGTAAAGCCTTTACTCAAAACTAAGATGCGCTCATGAAACCAGAGATCAGATTATGAATTAGAAAGTAGGACTGTATAAAAAATCCATTAGAGTAAGTATAGTGGAATAAGATGGTGATTTATCTTCTGTGCCGTAATAACTAATAAGTAGCATAAAATTAACTGTGCTCAGAACTAGAGTCCTGTTTCTTTACCTTGGTCAACAAGTAGAGCACTTGGTATGTGAATAGCATTTTATTACATATTCTGGAGAAATCACTAAGAGAATAAAAGAATTCAGGTTATAAGATCATGCTCCCCTGGAGCACATGATTTCTTTTGAGAGGAAAGATTTGTATGTTTATGGAAATAATAGGTGAACATGTGCCAAATGAGTGTAACAAGAAAGAGCCTAAAGAGATCTTTTACTCCACTAGGGTGGGGTGAATCCTCCAGAAATACCTACGACTAGGGGTGTAGTTCACTGGCAGAGTGTGTGCTTAAAATGTGCTGGACCTTGGGTTCAATCCCCTACACTGAAAAAAAGAAATACCTGACTCCCCGAGTCTCTCTTTACAGTGGGACGGACCAGACCTTTTCAATTCTCCCTCTAACCCTCCCCCAACAATTTTTTGACCTGGATGAGTTGCCAAACAGTGTTTATTGAATGGAAATTTCTCCTGGGCTCTTAGTGATGTTTAAAATGTCCCATTCCATGTTAATGGTGGTTTTTCTTTATTGTACTTTGCTTTCTGAATTTTTAAAGCAAAAACATATTTTTAAGTTCACATGCATGCAAAGATATTTGTACCCATTATAGGAAAACAGGTAAAGATCCGTCTTTTGAATGTTCATGAAAAACATGAGGAATTTTTCTTTCATTCTTTTGAAATGGGTTCTGTGAGGAACATGGCCAGTGTACATAAATGACCAGAGCTTCTGAATGACTATCCTGGAGTGACCTTAGAGATTAAATTAAGTGGATTACATGGCATGATGACAGTAACGAGCTATCAATATAGCTGCAAAGCTTTGCTTGGAGCTCCTTGGTTCACTATCTGCCTGACTGCCTTTGAGAACAGCCTTACCAGGTTTGTTTCCTCTTTCAGCGGAACGGAAGCCCCCCCTTTTCAATATGAATGCAATGAGTGCCTTATATCACATCGCCCAGAACGACTCCCCAACGCTACAGTCCAGTGAATGGTAAGATGCTGCTGTCATCTCCCATCTCTAAGAAAATCACCATGTGCATTTGACACTTTCATTGAATTATATTTTAAATGTGACCTAGAAAGCATTTCATTCCTCCATTGTATGTTATAGTGACACAAATACCTCATGAGCAATAACTATGCACATGTGTGCACATACGCACAAAAAAACAGTTTGTGTTTCTGCCTCTCCCTGGCTTGACTGTGTTCTTAATGTGTGTAGTAACTGAAATCCCACAGGGAACTTGCCCCGACTGCCTTCCTGGCCAAGCTGGTCACTCAAGTCTTGATGTCCGGTATTGGACATCTCATCTCTTATCACTTGTCAGCAGAGATAAAGTGCCCCTGCTGATGTCATTATTTTTCCAGTTGTCTTTTTTTTTTCTATATATATATTTAAATATTTTGGGATAGAGAATATACTATCCATTCAAAAGAGTTGCCTTGCTTAAAATATTAACGTTTTTATAACTTTTGGGGCCACAAGAGTTATAGAAAACTGGCCATTTTAAGGAAGAGTAGACAAAGTGGAACTTTCAAGGTGGGAAACCATCTTTATTCAGAAAGCACGTTCCTGAGCTTCGCTGTCTCTTACACAGCAAGTTTTACTCCCTCTTCACCTGTCGTGAGTGGTGGAGGAGTTAACAGGCAACAAAGACTTAGGCTTGACGCTCTGAGGAGGAAAATATGTATTAAATAAATATAGAATATAGTTTTTATTTCCTGGTATATTATTATGATTTGACCTGACCTTACTTATTTTTTTAATTTTTTTAATATTTTGTTTTAGATATAGGTAGGCACAATACCTTTATTTTATTTTTTTATGTGGTGCTGAGGATCGAACCCAGGTCCTCACACCTGCTAAGCAATCACTCTACCACTGAGCCACAACCCCAGTCCCCTGACCTTACTTCTTTAAATGTAAAGATGTATGGATATGTTAAGTAACTTGAAACTATGTTCACACTCATTATGCAAAAGAATTAATTTTTGGTACCATAAACTTGAAAATAGTTCAATGCTGCTGATATTCCAAAATATTTTATTTTAAAAATCTCTTAAAATACAAAATTTTCCCTGATCCAAAGGCCCTACAGACCCTCATTTTATCTTCCTCTGGTGTATTTGCACACAGGACAGACTCCTTTAGAAGATTTGTTGATTACTGCTTGCAGAAAATACCTCAGGAAAGGCCAACATCAGCGGAACTATTACGGGTAATTTTTCAAATTTATATTTGAGGAGGGGGCCTTAACCTGCTGTTGTGGGGGAAAATGGTAAATCATTCTTCAGCAGCTCATCATGACAAGCTGGTTTAGAGCTTGCTGCCTCGCAGGAGGCGTAGACACCGCAGGACTCTCACGGTGACGCGCTGGTTCTTCCCTGTGGATATCTTTTCCCATCATTTCCCCTTTTCCTCGCTCCCCCTCTTTTTGCCTCATGATCAAGAGCATTTCTCCTTCTTGCTCTGATCGTCATCGTACTGCTCCCATGACTAACATCTGCACTTTAGAGGAACTTCAGTGCGGTGTCCTCAGGACAGTCTGCCGGTGCTTCACATGCTAGCTCTGTGATTCCGAGTAGCTTCTTGCCAAATCTGCAGGCAATGAAGATGTATGATAACTATACAAGGCCGACATTTATATAGCATCACGTCACGCACGTCAGTGACAGGAATTTCATATTAGCTGCATTCATTTGACATAAATCATAGTTTTATGCGTCCACTTTGTGTAATATTGTACTATAGACACTGGCGATGCTGGTTCATCAACATCAGCATAGCTTGTGGGAATCATTTACAATATAAATATCTTTTATTTGGCACAGAATGACCCAGATATCTAACCTTTTTCTGTATGTTTGTTTTTAACTCTTGTTTGTTTGCTTCATCTCTAAATTAGCTGGATTTTGTTACTGAGCAGGGGTTTTTTTGTTGTTCACTTGTTTTTTTAAGAAAATCTCAAAAGGGCTGTATTACCCAAATTTGTAAAGCTTAAAAATCTCAGCTGCCTTTATCATTAAAGAGCATCCTAGCTGATCACAAATTATTGGTTTATATTTTCTTTCTTTTTTTTTTTTTTTTGGAACTCTGTAAATATTGTTCTATTATTTTCTGGTTTTGAGCGTTTCCCAAAGAGGCAGACCTGAAGCTGACTAGTTTTTCCATCTTTGTGTTTTGGTGTTTTTTGTTGTTGTTGCTTGTGTGTGTGTGTGTGTATGTGTGGTGCTGGGGATTGAACCCAGGGCCTTGTGCATGCAAGGCAAGCACTCTGCCAACTGAGCCATATCCCCAGCCCAGTTTTTCCATCTAAAAGTAAGTTTTTCTTCTTGCAAGTAACAGACCACAAGAACATGGTTACAGAAACAACAGGGCCAAGGACTCAGTCTTTTTCAGCTTTGTGGTAGAGCCAGCATAAGTTGTAGTGTAAAATGCTTTGTCCACCTGAGCCGCAGCTCTGCATTTCTATAGGGAAAACAGCAACCCGAGAAAACACCAGAAACCCAAGGATTGTCTGTATTACTTTGAAGCAGGGCAAGATTTTTTTGTAATTATTTACAAATATGTGTAAAATATATGTATATGTGTTTGTGTGTGTGTAATATATATATATATAAAAAACCCCTTGTTTTCTTTTTCTGTGACATATATATCTATATAGATAGTTTTTTTTCTGTGACATATATCTATATGTAGATATATGTAGATATAGATATATATGTCACAGAAAAAGTTATCTTGGGGGGAAAAGAAATAAATATGAGCTATATTAAAATTAAGGATAAAAAAACTCCAGCAAGATACTACAAAGATTCTAAGATAAAATTTTAGGAAAACAGATAGTGATAGGATATAAAATGCAAGTAGGCAGAGTTAAAGATAAAAGAGGTATCCTGGATAGGCAGAATTAATATGGTCAAAATGGCCATACTACCAAAAGTGCTATACAGATTCAATGCAATTCCAATGAAAATCCCAATGATGTACCTTACAGAAATAGAGCAAGCAATTATGAAATTCATCTGGAAGAATAAAAAACCCAGAATAGCTAAAGCAATCCTTGGCAGAAAGAGTGAAGCAGGGGGTATCGCAATACCAGATCTTCAACTCTACTACAAAGCAATAGTAACAAAAACGGCATGGTATTGGTACCAAAATAGAAAGGTGGATCAATGGTACAGAATAGAGGACACGGACACAAACCAAGTAAATACAATTTTCTCATACTAGACAAAGGGGCCAAAAATATGCAATGGAGAAAAGATAGCCTCTTCAACAAATGGTGCTGGGAGAATTGGAAATCCATATGCAACAGAATGAAACTAAACCCATATCTCTCACCATGCATGAAACTAAACTCAAAATGGATCAAGGACCTCGGAATCAGACCAGAGACCTTGCATCTTATAGAGGAAAAAGTAGGTCCAGAGCTTCAACATGTCGGCTTAGGACCAGACTTCCTCAACAGGACTCCCATAGCACAAGAAATAAAAGCAAGAATCAATAACTGGGATAGATTCAAACTAAAAAGCTTTCTCTCAGCAAAGGAAACTATCAGCAATGCGAAGAAAGAGCCTACAGAGTGGGAGAAAATCTTTGCCAATCATACTGCAGATAGAGCGCTAATCTCCAGAATCTATAAAGAACTCAAAAAACTCTACACCAAGAATGTAAATAATCCAATTGACAAATGGGCTAAAGAAATGAATAGACACTTCACAGAAGAAGATATACAAGTAATCAACAAACATATGGAAAAATGTTCAACATCTCTAGTAATAAGAGAAATGCAAATCAAAACCACCCTAAGATTCCATCTCACCCCAATTAGAATGGCGATTATCAAGAATACAAGCAACAACAGGTGTTGGCGAGGATGTGGGGAGATAGGTACACTCTTACATTGCTGGTGGGGCTGCAAATTAGTGCAGCCACTCTGGAAAGCAGTGTGGAGATTCCTTAGAAAACTTGGAATGGAACCACCATTTGACCCAGCTATCCCACTCCTTGGCCTATACCCAAAGGACTTAAAATCAGCATATTTACAGAGATACAGCCACATCAATGTTCATAGCTGCTCAATTCACCATAGCCAGACTGTGGAACCAACCTAGATGTCCTTCAATTGATGAATGGATAAAGAAACTGTGGTATATATATACAATGGAATATTACTCAGCCATAAAGAATGATAAAATTATGGCATTTGCAGGCAAATGGATGAAACTGGAGAATATCATGCTAAGTGAGATAAGCCAATCTCAAAAAACCAAAGGAAGAATGATATCGCTAATAAGTGGATGATGACACATAATGGGGGGTGGGAAGGGTTAGTGTTGGGGTTGGAGTTGTTTTAGGGAGGGGGGCAGGAATGGAGGAAGGAAGGACTGTATAGATGGAGGGGAGGGGTAGGAGGGGTGGGGGGGAAGGGAAAAAATGGCAGAATGAATCAAACAACATTACCCTATGTAAATTTATGATTACACAAATGGTATGCCTTTACGCCATGTACAGACAGAGAAACAACATGTATCCCATTTGTTTACAATAAAAAAAAAAAAAGATAAAAGAGGTAAAGAAGAGTAAAAGACATTACAGAGGGTAAAATAATATCACAAGCACTAAAATAATACAGTAAACCAACCCACTTAGGGTGTTTCCACTGGTGGATCGTTTTAAGTAATAAAACCAAATAAGTGCAAAAAGTAAAAGTTCTAAAGGTGATTATAGATAAAATTATATATGCAAGAAGACTAAGAAGATCTAAGAGATACCAATTAATACTCCTCAAAATGAAAACAAAATACATGGAGAAAATATTTAAAGATATGCCTGAAGAAATCCTTCCTGGAGATAAATGTTCTGATTTTTCTTTGATCTGATTTGGTGTTTATTGAGTCCACTATATGAGTCTACTATAAAGAAAGAAAGAAAAAAAAAAAATATATATATATATGAATGATATAATGCCAGGTAGATACTTTGCAGAAAAAATAATCAGGACCAGGGATCTGGAGTGACAGAAGTTGCTGCTGTGGGCACGGTGCTAGGAAAGGTCTGTCTGGGAGGGTTGTAAGCAGAGCCCCGAGGAGAACGCACCTGGAGCCCCTTCTTCAGTGATCAGTGAATCAAATCTGGGTCAAGTTCCAAACTCAGGATAAAGAAGGATTTGGACACACAAACTGAAGAAGTCTACTTTGGGATAGAAAAATCATTTGTCTTCAGATCTCCCTCTTCAGGAGGACACCAAGCTAGAAAAGAGTAGAACAATGTTTGCAGAGTTCTAAGGACAAGAAAATGAAATCCAAGAGTTGGTGACCTAGCCAAGACACTCCTTGGTGTTAAAGGCAGCTGACAGAGTCAAGTCTCACAAACTCAGTCAACCCTTCTGGGCTTTCCATCCCCCAAAAAACTGCTCAGTAACAAAATCCTGCTGATCTGGAGATGAAACACAAACTGTAGCAAAATCCTGCCAATCTAGAGATGAAATGGGGAGGGGGGAAGAAAGCAGACAGGTAGGAAAGAATAGGTTAGGGACCAGAGAAACTAGCAAAAGAGTTGGTGGTAAATATTGGGAATTTAAATTGCTACCCTAATATTTATTTAGCATGACTGAAGAGATTGTACATTCTTTATTTTGAATAAGCAACATGGATTTCAAAAGGTGAAAATGTAACAGAAGTCAGAACATAAAAAGTAATCCTCCCATTCCAGACCCCACTGTCACCATTTTAGTGCATTCACCTTCCAGAGAGATTTTTACACACATTAGTAAACCATAAAAACTATTCTGCATTTTTTTTTTACCTTGTAGTGTATTAAGGGTATTGTCCCATCTTACTACATGCAGAGCTACCTCACTGCTTTCAATGGCTCCATCTCTACCATCCTCATACCTACCAGAATGATTGTTCACCCAACCCATTTCAGGGTGTCTCTGGTCTTTGGTATTACCACCTGTGCTGCGTGAACATCCTTGCACATGTGCCATTCTGCACCCGTATCACGATATCTAAAGAATAAATTCCTGGAAATGAAATAGCTCATTAAAGGGAATGTGGATTTTAAATTTAAATGAGTACTGCCCAGCTGTCCCTCAGAGAGGTTGCACCAACTTATAATCCCTCTAAGAAAGCCCGAGTTTTTGAACTGTGCTAGTCAGAGCATTGAAAAAGGTTGCTTGTTAGGAGTTAGGTTAAACACCTTCTATATATTGAAAAGTCAATTTTTAGAAATTTTAAATGTTTTTATTATTGCATTAGCGTGACACATAATGGTGGGGTTCATTTTGACATGATCATACATGCATGAAATGAGTAATACTAGTGCTTCCCCTTCCTTCCCCTTCCCCCTTTGCCCTTCCTCTATGCTACTAGTCTTCCTTCTATTTATGGTTTTGTTTTTTGTTTTTTTATGATTCTGCTGATTCCCTCTTAAATCAGCAAAATAAACTGATCTTTCTATATTGGATTTACATTGTGTTTTCAACATTTTGAAAATCATATTTCTGTATTCTAAGTAATTATACCATGAATGCACTTTGACACATCATAAATAAATGGGGTATAACTTCTCACTCTTCTGGTTGTAAGTGACGTAGAATCACGCAGGTCATGTGGTCTTATGTGTACATAGGGTAATAACGTCAGATTCATTCTCCTCTCCTTCCTATCCCCATAACCCACCCCTCCCTTCACTCCGCTCTACCTAATCCAAAGTAACTCTATTCTTCCCTAGCCTCTCCCCTTACTGTGAATTAGCATCAGAGAAAATATTCAGCCTTAAGTCATTTCTGTTTCCTTTTCTGTGAACTCTCTGTGATCTTTGCCCATTTATCTACTGGGTTGTTTAGTTTCTTTACTATTTTATAGGAAATCTTACAAATACTATTTTCCCATTTTGTATGCATGTGTGTGTGTGTGAGTGTGCGTGGTGCTGGGACTTGAACCCAGGGCCTAGTACATGACAGGCAGTTCTCTGCCACTGAGTTACAATCCCAACCCTTTTATGTTTTCATTTTGAGACAGTCTACCAGAGTTGCTAAGGCTGACCTCAAACTTGTGATCTTCCTGAGTAACTAGGAATGTAGGCCTGCACCACCACACCTGGCCTTCCTGGCCTTTCTGTTTCTATTTTCGCACACTATTTTTCACTCCTACCTTGCTCACATTGAAAGTGTCAATTTTAGGGTTGGAGCTGTAGTTCAGTGGTAGAGTGCTTGCCTAGCATGCACGAGGCCCTGGCGTTGAATCCATTTAAATATAGAACTAAGGTATAAGCATTGAAATTCTTTAAAAAACAAGTGAAAAATATAAATATTAGCAATGTAAAAATAATAATGCAACTTGAAAAAACTAGAGATAGGAATTTATAACTACACTGATTTTTCTCTCTTTTAGAGTATTTCTCAAATAGAAATATGTAGGTTTTTTTTCTAAAAAAGTAACTCCATTCTCTTAAAACTTTTTGTAATATTTTCTCCCTTAACTTTGGAGGATCTTTTAGGATCAGATAACTTTTTTCATGAGGAAGTTATAGCTAAAATTAAGCAATTATTTTAATTCAGTGTCTTCTAATTCTGTTAAATTCAAGTATATTGTCATTTCACAGATTGTACTTGAAATTAGCAGGTATAATCAGATTCCCATGCAGAATTATTTCTAGATAGCCATTGTTCTGAGAGGAAGAGGGAGGGATGATCTCTAAAATGATATTCCATAACTTTATAATATTTATTTTTGAATGATGGAATTTAGAGGATTTTTTGCTTTCTTTTATGCAACTCTATGTTATTTGAATCTTTAAGCATTTTCAAAATCAACAGAAGTATTCTTTTAAGAGGGTCTTGGTTCCTTTTAATTGTAGGGGTTTGGAAAACCATGGGTGGGTGGAATTGCAGACAAAGAATATGAACAAAGGCATAGAGATGGAAAATGCATGCCCTGAGACCAGAATAGCCCAGAAAGTGCTCTTCATTAGATAGGAAGGAGGAGAGACTAGATTTGAACCTAGAAATATAATCAGGAAGCTGGCTATAAAAGGCCAAACTATCCAAGAGGGAGTAAGGTATTTTTAAGATGTCAAGTATCTTCACTTCAAAAAAGTTTAAACAGGTATGGGTTTGGTTATCTCATGTAATGTGAAGTCCAGGATATTGAGAAAAGAGATGTATAAACTGTGCAGACGTCTGTGCAGCTCAGCAGTGTCACCATTGACCTAAGCATCTGTCTTCCTAGTCCACCATCCTTACCATGTGGCTTTTATCTCCCCTGTCACCAAATGACTGCTACATGTCTAGAACTCAAGTCTTTATTCCAGGCAAGAAGAAGGGGAAAGCACAAAGGGCAAAACCTCTTCTTAGGTGCCTTACCTTTTCATTCTAGAAAACAAAGCCTTCCTCATGGCCTTCTGCCTGGTCTCATTGGCCACGTTCTGATCTGACTGCAAGGAAGGAGTGAGGGCAGTTATTTGCCCTCCTTAGAGGCGCTTCACCCTGATTTCTACTTTTATATCTGGATGGGGAGATGAAGTTGCCAGAAGTCTGACCTCTGGATAGATTAAACAGGTTTCATATTTTCAAGTATACATAATATGACCCCAGGAGTAGAAAACAAAATATGCACAAATCTGTTTCTCGGGGCTGGGGAGATAGCTCTGTCGGTAGAGTGCTTGCCTTGTAAGCACAAGGCCCTGGGTTCGATCCCCAGCACCCAAAAAAAAAAAAAAAAAAAAAAAAATCTGTTTCTCTAAAGATAAAATGCGGTGGAGTGGAGGATTGAGGCAGATTATTAAGAATAAATTCTGCTCTGCTTTTGCTCATTATTTTGTTTCAGGTTTGAAAGGTACAAACCTATCAGTTACTATTGATGTTCTAGTAATTTTTGTTACTTATATGATAAAGTAAACCTCAGGAGATAACAAGTACTGGCAGGGATGTGAAGAAAAGGGAACCCTTGTACACTGTCGTTGGGAATGGAGAGCGACCCAGTCATCGTGGAACAGCACGGAGGTCCCTCAAAAAATTAAAAGTAGAACCACCATGTCATCCAGCAACTCATCTTCTGGTTATATACCTGAAGGAAACGAAATCATATCTTACAAAGATATGTGCAGCCCCACTTTCGTCTCAGCATGATCCACAATAACCAAACTCAGCAAACAGCCTCAGTGTCCACCAGTGGATGAAAGAATAAAGAAACTGGTGCGCAGGCACGCAGTGCACATACACAGAGATATTTTTCAGCCTTAAAAAAGGAGTGCCTACTATTTGCAACAATATAGATGAACCTAGAGAACATCATGCTAAGGAAAAACAAAGTTAAATTCAGAAAGAAAAATACTGCATGATTTCTCTGAAGAGTTGAATCTAAACAAAAGAAATACATAGAAACAGGAGAGAGGCTGCAGGGCTGGGGAATGGGGAGATGAGATCAAAGGTTACAAGCTGGCAGTTAATTCGTGTAGAGAGCAAAAGTACAACATTAGGGCTGTAGTTGATAATTTTGTTTTATAATTTTATCATGGAAATTTGCTAAGACAGTAGATTTTAGGTACTTTTGCCACACACACAAGAAAGTAACGTGAGATGATAGATATGTTAATTTTCTTCACTGTAGTATTCATTTTGCTGTGTCTGTGTACACCCAAACATCTTGTTGTGTGTCTTAATCTATATAATAAAAAAGAAGACTTCTTATGTAAACTCTCAGTCAAAATCTACAAAATGGAGCTTGAGGAAGAAGACAAAAACATACCTATCTCTATATGAGGTTTATGGGAGGGCACCTGACATGAAAATCAGATCTGGTTATTTCTGCAAAATCCATAGAACTGTTTTATGCTTTTCTGTTTACTTTTATACCAACATCTTGCCCCTAGAACTGTTTCTTCATTACCACTGTCTTTTTTCTCCTCTCAATCAGCACGACTTTGTTCGACGAGAACGGCCACCACGCGTCCTCATTGACCTCATACAGCGGACAAAAGATGCTGTCCGCGAGCTCGATAACCTACAGTACCGAAAAATGAAAAAAATCCTTTTCCAAGAGACACGAAATGGACCCTTGAACGAGTCCCAGGAGGATGAAGAAGTAGGTTCCATTTATTCCAGTGGGCAAAGTGCCTACTATGTGAAAAAGTTCTGGACTGGGCACTGTGAGAAACACTTTGAAGATAAAAATGCTCCCTTAAGAGACATGCAGGGTTGCAGAAGAGACCATCTTAAAATAGCTCTCATTTAAGGCAAAATAAGAAAAGTGCTGTAGAGGTGTACCACCCCTGCCTTGTGGGGTGGATCAGGTCTGCTGATGGGAATTAGTGAAGGTTCCACCGAGGACATGATGTGGGTGGGTTTTGACAGACGGGCATGGGCCACCTTAGACTCAGGACAGTGCTGTGCTTTAGGAGGATCATCCTGGCAACCTGGGCTTCACCCTAGATAGCAGTCCTTGCAAAAGGTAGCAAGGGCAGTGACAAGTGGGTGGAGAAACATTTTAGAGGTAGATTTGCTAACACATGGCCACTCATTGAAAGTGACAGCGACAGATGAGGAGTTTAAGGTAACTCTTAAGAATTTGAGCCCAGCGGTTTAAGAGGATGTCAGCACCAAGAACAGACAATAAGAACCAAGGAGGAAGAGTAGGTTCAGAATTATTTCAGTGTGGTGCCCATTGATTTAAGTTCCCAGCATCATATACTGACATAGTATATACAGAAGCAAGTTTTCAGAGGAGAGGCGACTTCCTGGTTCTCATTCACCTAAGAAGAACTGGTCTAAGGCAAAGGCGATGTGGGCAGGACACTTGGGTATACAAACCTAGAGCACAAGAAAGAAGGGAAAGAGGAGCTGGTTGGGCATCAAGAGCATTAAAATGGTCATGAATCACAGGCTCGAGTGGAGAATGGAAAAAGGACCTGTGTGTCACAGGAAATAAAGGCATTGCAGACCTTCAGAAAATCTGCAGCTTCCAGGAGGAAGCCATGATGCTGTCAGATGCCAGAGAGGTCAGGTCAGACTAGGGCATATATTATGTATACATTTGTATAAAATATATGTGAGCATAAATATACGAACTGGGTTTTACAATTAGAGCATCCCTGGTGATCTTAGTAAAAGCAATTTTCAGGACCAGGTAGGACATATAGTAGATTAGAAATAAGCAAGAGATGAGAAAAAGTAGAGCCAGCATAAGTCAGTCATTTCAAGATCCAGAAGTTTGGCTAAGAAGAAAAGTACAAAGCGGGCAGCACGTGCAGGTCTATGAATGTGGGGAGCCAGGACGGAGGAGCAGGCCTTGGGTGCAGAGGACGTGGAGCCAGGACAGAGGAGCAGGCCTTGGGTGCAGAGGACGTGGAGCCAGGACGGAGGAGCAGGCCTTGGGTGCAGAGGACGTGGAGCCAGGACGGAGGAGCAGGCCTTGGGTGCAGAGGACGTGGAGCCAGGACAGAGGCATTGCAGACAAAGGAAGGGAATGCAGTTTAAAAAGTCAGATGGGTCGAAATAAGTGTGTTACTGCAAGAATTAGCCTGGAACAAAAGAAAGGACTCCGCTGGGCATGGTGGTACACACCTGTAATCCCAGCGACTCAGGAGGGTGAGACAGGAAGGTTGTAAGTTCAAGGCCAGCCTCAGCAACTTTAGGAATACCCTACCTCAAAATAAAAAATATAAACGGCTGGGGAAGTAACTCAGTAGGCACTTGTCTAGCATTTGTGAGGCCCTAAGTTCAATCCCAGTACTACAAAGAGAGAGAAAAAGAAAGAACTCCTTTTCCTCTAAAACTAAATAAAAAGGAAGGAAGGATGGATGAACTTAGCTTTTTAATATATAAAAAAATTAACTTATTTTACCAATAATTATAAAAATGAAACTCAGGAAATGATATTGAACTATACAGCTCTCTTATTTACATACATAGAAATGATCTCCTTTAATTGGGAAAATAAATCTATTAAAAATGTATTATCTATCATGTTTTATTACCCTGTGATTCCTTATGTTGCCATGACTAAGTAACAATTCATTCAAGTTATATGTGTACAGTATGGTTCTTTGAAAAGAAAGTTTATTTGTAGCTAAGTTCATTTAATTACATTATTTAATCTTATATCAAAAGATATTCCACTGTGATAGATAAATTATATGTTCAGATTATTTTACCACTTTGCAAATAGTAGTCTTTGGACCAGTAGTGATGAATACCAATATTATTTAACAGATATATTTAATAAGATTACAGAGGTAAGCATGATAGAATTGCTTAAGGGAGGCAGAATTTAATTACCTGTCTAGGACAGTAGAATTAATATCCCTGCTTAGATATGAAGTTACTCAATAATGACTTGCAGAGGAACATATTGCTTGTCACATCACTGAAAACTTTCCACTCTACTTCAGATTCAAGTGACCACTGCTGTATTTGCAGATGCCCTGCAGTTCCCTGTTTGATGGCCAGCAGTCTCTCTCTAGCATCATGATGTTCCAAAGATCTCTTACAGACCTGGGGTGATTCTGCATAGCAATCTGATGACATGATCATTTTGTATGACAGAGGAACACCCAGGGATGGAAGCGTTTGGAATCTTCCAACCCATGTCTAGAACAGCCCTTGGGGAAAGCATAGACGTAAATTTGAGGTATCTGAAAAGGTGACATGGTGCATACCTGTTATCCCAGCAACTCAGGAGGCTGAAGCAGGAGGATTGAAAGTTTGAGGCCAGCCCCAGCAACTTAGCAAGACACTGTCTCAAAGTAAAATACAAAAAGGGTTGGGGATGTAACTAAATGGTAAAGCATCTCTGGGTTCAGTTCCCGGTACCTACCCCTCCCCCCAAAAAAAGATACGTGACAATGGTGGGGGATTAATGGAACCACTACCCAAAGTGTTTACCTTCATAGACTGGCAGAAAAGCAAGCTGCCATTGCAAGACTGAACGTGCTTCAGAGCTTAGTCAGTGGATTGGCACTTTGTCTACAGTTATTATTTTTTTTTTAACTCTGGTGCCCCATTTTTATAGGACAGCGAACATGGGACCAGCCTGAACAGGGAAGTGGACAGTTTGGGCAGCAACCACTCCATCCCAAGCATGTCGGTGAGCACGGGCAGCCAGAGCAGCAGTGTGAACAGCATGCAGGAGGTCATGGACGAGAGCAGCTCTGAACTCGTCATGATGCACGACGACGAAAGCACGGTGAATTCCAGCTCCTCTGTTGTGCACAAGAAGGTGGGTTTCATGGGAGTGTTCATTGCACTGGGCTTTATCATCACAGCCAGAGCGACTCAGACACTTGGCTTCCAGGTGGGGCAGTTCCCTTTTGCATCTGAAATGTGGGACTCAACCTAGCACTTGACAGTTTTCTTAGAGTGAAAGGATAATGAAGGACCCTGGCGGCTCTATCTCTGCCTAGTTCTGCATCTTCCTCTCTTGTTGCTCTGCTGTCCACCACCATCAATAAATAAAGGACAACAAATCCTCGAATCTTCATGTCAACAAATCCAGTACGTCTTCTTTAAGCCAGTAACCTTCATGCTGCATACCTTCAAAGCTTTCCAGGTGTGACCTGCTGGTGGTGCCCCATGCCTTTTGTTTTAAAAATGGTTCTACGCTTCTGTTTCTTGGATTTTATTATTTATATTTCTAAGTCTAGTTCCCTGCCAGCTTAAGTATTCTGATTTTTGAATGACTATTTCTGTTTTTTATTTTGGTTTACATTTCCAATTAAATAGTTTCCTTCCATACAAGTCTTTCCTAAGTTGACTTTTTTTGCGGGGTGTAGGGGTCCTGGGGATTGAACTCAGGGGCACTCGACCACTGAGCCACATCCCCAAGCCCTTTTGTATTTTATTTAGCAACAGGGTCTCACTGAGTTGCTTAGTGCCTCACCATTGCTGAGACTGGCTTTGAACTCGAGATCCTCCTGTCTCAGCCTCCTGAGCCACTGGGATTACATGCATGTGCCACCGCACCCAGCTTAAGTTGACTTTCTTTATGAACAAATATTTTTTAAATTTAAGCATCTTTCAAAGCAGCCTCTGTATAGTGAGTATTTTATAGAATTGTCAATAATTATCTGTAGGAATTTTCCAAAAGTGTTTTGGCAGACTTTTTAGGTAAGCAGTCTATAGCATGGGATTATAGAAAAGGATCCCTTATATTTTTTTTGTTAGGTTTATGTGAGGAAAGTATGTACTTGTTTAATGAATTGTAGTGATCACATTCTAATTCCATGAAAAAACATGTTTGATATTATTTTTTCACTTATTCTTCTCTCATTCATGCTTTTTCTTGGGAGTAAAAGGAAACTGAATGGAAGAGTGTGGTGGGCAGGAGTGTGCCTGGCATGAATGGTGGAGGGATTGATGTTTATTTTCTACAACTGATCATCTTACTCACAAATACAGGTGGGAACCTCTTCTGTGTGCAAGGAACCACGGTAGACCCTTCATATGTGGGGAAAATAAAACAGACCTGGTGTCTTCTTGGAGCTTGTCATCTGTGGGGGAGATAAAACAAGTAATTACAGGAAGAACTATGTTCTTAAGAAATTTACTCCAGGTAAAAGTAGGACTTAATGTAGAGGGAAACGATAGAAAGCCTACCTGACAATAAAATTTAAAATTTAATCTAGACCTTCAAAAACAAGGAGAAACTTACTAGGTTAGGGTAAGACCCTGGGCGATCAGAAAGCAGCAAGTACCATGTACAATAGAGAAACAACATGTATCCCATTTGTATACAATAATTAAAAAAAAAAAGAGCTGGGATGTGGCTCAGTGGTTAAGGACCACTGGGTTCAATCTCTGGTACCAAAAAAAAAAAAGAAAGAAAGCAGCAAGTAGAAAGGCCCTGAGGCAAAAGGAGCACCTTGTGTTCCAGGAAGAGGGGGAAGGCCAGAAGATTCAAGTCTGGGGAGTTGAATGGACAGCAAGTGGGGGAGATAGCAGGACCCGTATTATCAGGGAACCATGGAAGTATAAGGAAAGAAGTGATGTCAGAAGTACAGAAAGCCACTAGGCTCAGCATCGCCAGCTGGCCACCATTGAACATGGGCAAGTGATCCTGTATTTGAAGAATTGAAAAGCTTTTGCTGGTCTCTGTTTTGGGGAGGAGCCATCCTGGGTGCTTACAGGTCTGGCTTTCTCCTTTCTATTACCTGTGGGACTCCATGGGTACAGGGAGCAAAAGAAGGGCTTTTGGAATTTTTCTTTTTACTCCAGAACCTCTCAGATATGCACCCAAAATTGGAAAAAGATATCACTGGTATAGTCAACAAGAAAGAAGACCCTGGCCTAGAACTCTGGGGGTTTTAATTTTAATTTTGGCATGCTATTATAGAGCTATCTTGTGCTAATGCAGCTCTTTCAATACTTTTCTCTCTCTGGTGTGATCACTGAATAAGAATAGGTCTAATTTATAATTGGAGATAGTACATAGTCACATTTGATGCACACATATACACTCCAAAATATGGTCAGAAAGACTTATATAATGTATTTCTATTTTACTATGAAATATTTTTTTAAAAATGTAGCGGAAGGGAATCAAAACATAGTTGCAAATAAAAGGTTGAATGAGTTAATTTCCAAACACAAGTGGGTTAGAAAAATAGTCAATATAATATATGAAAATTTAATGTTAAATGTGCTTTCTCTGCATGGCATCTATTTAGTCACACTACCTGAACTTTAAAAAATATTATCTTTAAAAACAATATAAATACAAAATTATTCAGAAAGTTTTTATTTATTTATCTACTCAAGATCCTAAAATGTGGGAACACAGATAGGATCTTAAACTCAATAGAAAATTAAGACTTGTTCTGCATGATTTCAAAGGTCCCTTCCAGGTCTAGAATTCTGTGCTTCTCCACTCCTGTAACCCTGAAAGAAGCAGTTCTCACCTACACCTCAGCCAGGACAAGTCTACTTTGTTCTCTTCCATTATCTACTTGGAGTCTATTAAGACTTCCCTTGAAAGGAGGGGTCTAGAAGCCACTGGCCCTATCAGACCCTTCTCCACACAGATGGATGGCAGCTACTCTATGTCACATGTAGGTGTGGAGAACACTTGTGTTCTAGGTTGGAGTCTCCAGGAAGAAGAACTAAGACAGCATAGCCCTGGTAGATTTTCTTTAAATTAGGAAGTTTCCCTCAGAGAGATAAGAGACCTATGTTTTCTGTCATATGTGAAAGGTAGAGAAAAAAAGGGGGGGGGGGGGGTGCGTAGGGGGATCTCACAAAAGTAGAAAGGAGATCAGTAGAGTAGAGGAAGGGGAATGGGAGGGAAAGGGGAAATGATGGGGAACAAAGTTGTTATACTGTGTGTGTGAACAAATATGTGACAACAGATTTCACCATTATGTGTAATTATGCTGCGCCAATTAAAGAAAAAGTAGGAGCCAGGCACAGTAGCACACACCTGTAATCCTAGCAACTTGGGAGCCTGAGGTAGGAGGATTGCAAGTTCAAGGCCAGCCTGGACAACTTAGCAAGACCCTACCTCAGAATAAAAAATAAAAAGCTGGAGATGTGGCCCAGTGATAGAGCACCCTGGGTTCAATTCCCAGTACCACAAAGATAAATACAGATGGAAGTTCCGGGCTGGGGGGGTGGCTCAGTGGTAGAGCACTTGCCTAGCATGCGTGAGCCACTGGGTTCGATCCTCTGCACCACATAAAAATAACTAAATAAAATAAAGGTATTGTGTCCATCTATAACTACATATATATATTTTAAAAAATGGAAGTTCCTTTGGATGAACATCTTTGGGAGGGAGAAGGATGCAGCATCAGCAGAGGAGTGGAGCTGAGACGCAGGGCCACTGGAAGCCTCAGCCTGCCCCACAGAGAGCACTGGCTTTAACACGGCCCCTCGGATCCCCACTGACTGGAGAAATGGCCAGATCTAGATGCCCCAGCCTCCATCAGTCATTGTACATGGGCAACTGGAAAGGGTGTGAACTTGGGCAAGTCTGCTCCGCAGCTGAGATGATACCTAAGGGAGCTGACGACCTAAGACAATTGCCAACAGCACTCCCATGCACTTGGAACAGAAAGTTCTTCCTTCAGGGAGTCTGGACAGTGCACTTCTGAGTCTATTCAAGTTTCTGACCACAAAAAAAGTTTTTTTGTTTTTTTTTTTTTTTTGGTCCAGAGGTTTGAATCCAAGGGTGCTCTACCACTGAGCTACATCCCTAGCCCTTTTTTAATTTCTAAATTTTGAGACAGGGTCTTGCTAAGTGGCTAAGGCTGACCTTGAATTTGCAATCCTCCTGTCTCAGCCTCCAAAGTGACTGGGATTACAGGTATGTGCCACTGTGCCTGGCCACCAAGATTATTTTAGAAAGAAATCAAGCAATATAATTTTTCAAAACATTTACCAGTTTTTCCTTGGTTCATGTCCAAAGTCTTAGAAAAGCCAAAATATTATTAAATTGTCATACAATAAACAATGTTCTAACCATGATCTCATTATCCTATTTTAGTTTTAACGCTTGCCACAATATAAAAATTATATTATTACTAATTTGTTTATTATCTCATGGCTAGAATGTAAACTCTATTAGTCAAGGACTATGCCTACCTTGTTCAGCACTGTATCTTCAGTGCCTAGAATAGTGCTTGCTGTAGTGTAGACACTCAGTAAATAATTATAGAATGAATGAATGGATGGATGGATTAATTACCAAATACTAACCATCTTGCCAATCTGGTTCTGGAACATAATGGATTAAAGGGTTAAATAGTCTTAAGTATGATCTCTACAAAAGAGTTGAGTAGAAATTTATCCAATAATAATTCCCAAGACAATAAGAATGTGCTTAATGAATACCAAAATATAAGAATAAGTGTGAGGAATTTTTGTTCCTCTGATTGTTATAACCAAGCAGGTGTAACCCAAGTAAGTCAGTCATAGATCTGAAACAGATTACCATTTTATGCAATAAGTAAACTGACCTGGTGGTACTAGGAATTGAACCCAGGAGTTCTCAACCACTGAGCTACATTCCCAGCAATTTTTTTATTTTTATTTTTTATTTTGAAACAGGTACTCACTAAATTGCTTAGGGCCTCACTAAGTAGCCGAGGGGCCTTGAATTTGGCAATCCTCCTATCTCAAGACCCCCTTCCCATTGCTGGGATTACAGACCTGCACTGCAGTGCCCAGCTAGTAAACTGACTTTCAAAGGCTGTGTATAACTAGTGACTGTTACTTGCAGCTGATTGTTCTGCATCAGAATACAGATGCCCTGATTTAGCAGGACAGTGTGCTGTCAAGCCCCACCCCCAATTTAAAATGGGAAACAAAATTTTCCTTTAGCATCAGAATTTGAGGATACATCTTTCTCTCTAGTCCTCGATTCTACTCTTGTCTTTCCCAGCCCCTACAGAGATCCTAAACTAATCTTTGTGAGCGAAACTGATTTGATTAGCCTAAAAGCATATTCTGACAAAACAAACTTTTAAGTACTTATTCTTCTTCCCCTCGCTAGTTTTCAGTAGCAGAAATGACTCCTGTCCCTGAACTGGTAGCTCCTCAGACCCCTCTTTTCACCTGCCACCCAGCCCTCTATCACACAGGAAGCTTTCAGTACGTGTCCCATGAACTCTGGTGCTGGTGGTGGGGGTAGTATAGTTGCTCAGGGCATGTTTAAGCTGCTGAGGCTGGCTTCAGACTTGGGATCCTCCTGCCCCAGCCTCCCAAGTCCCTGGGCTCACAGTTGCATGCCACTACGCCAGGCCAGAGGCAGACACTTACAGTACACAACTTTATACCTCAAATCTTGATTCTTCATAAGTGACTCCAGAGCTAACATCAAATCCAGTTTAGTTTCTTTGCCATCATCTCACCTGCTTCTGAGTCTCCTGCCTACTGCTTAAAATCACTATGTATATAGCAGTAACGAACAATCCTTAACATTGTCCTACGTGATAAAATCTTTTTTTTTTTTTTTAATTTTGTCAGTTAAAAGGCATACTTAGAGACTGGGATGTCGTCCAGTACTGGAGCACCTGCCTGTCACCCATGAGGCCCTGAGTTCCATCCCCAGCATTACCAAAACACAAACAAAAAAAAAAAACAGGTGTACTTGCATTTTGTTGAAGTCTGAAAGTGCTACCTTTGCGTGCTCTTTCCTTCTATCTGTACAGATCATAAGAAATTAATATCTTAAAAACATGGTTCTTCAATCAGTGTTGTTTTAGGTCTGACTAAATTCTAACACAATGGTCCTTTTTTTAAAATAGGAATTACTTATGGAAAATATTTTTTAAGCATTCTTTTCAGTTGTTTCTCTCCAGTTCTTTAAAAAAAAAAAAAAAAAAAAAAAAAAAAAAAACAGCTTTCACCATTTTTGTGGGAGGAAAAAAAAAAAAAGAAGTGTCCTGGGGGGATAGGATATGCTGCTTTAATTTTCACTTGCTCTGGTGGCCTCTCCTGTTATTTTGCTGAAAGGAGAGGCCACTTTTTTGACTCTTCAACTCACCTTTGGCAAAGTAAAAGTAATTGAACATGTGAAGGTCCAGAGCAGCCACCCCTCCCTGCGGTCACATCTTCGTCCTCAGCTCCTGGTCTGTCATCTTCCCACCCTGGCTAACCCCAGGTCCTGATAACTACCTGCTTCAACCATCACTGATAATTTTGAAATGGAGAAAACAAAGGGGAGCTGGTGGGTCTACCAGTCCCTTCTTTCTACACAGCGTGAAAAAGTGTGGAAGTCTATAGAAGCCTTCACATCATGGGATAAAAGCCATCTTTAGACACACACACCCCTACCCTGGAAAGGTGTGTGTGTGTGTGTGTGTGTGTGTGTAACTACTTTACGACTTTCTTAGAGTTCAGAGTGGCAGGTTTTATGAAATACAAATTTGAATTCTGTTAAATAATCCAAAAGAAAATGTCATTTTATCAAAAATCTCCTCAAAACTATATTCTGAGCTTGTTTATTCAGCAAACATTTACTGAATACCTACTAAGTATCAAGCACTGTGCCAGGTGCTGGGGAGGCTGAGATTTTTTTCAAATCACATTTGCTCTGCCTTCAAAAAGCCCATGCTCTCTGCACAGGCAGACCAGTAAGTATGATGAGCATCGTGGTAAAGGTAGACCCAGAACACAGAACTGGCTTCCAGGGCGAGTTCCGGTTAGTGGAAACTCTAGGCAGGTGACTGAGCCGTGAATCTGCATGTCCGATATGTGCTGTCAGGTGCTTAGCGGAACTTCTGAATAAAAGCAGAACCCCCTGTCCAGTCTGTGATAGGACAGTGTATGTCTCCTAGTTCATATATTTCACTATGTTGCATAATATTCTTTTCACTAAAAAGATTTTGAACAAGCATTACAACATTTTATTCAATTTGTGGAAATTTGTGTTTTACAATGGAAGAGTGTTGTGAATTTATCAGGTTAGCACACATTTACTTAAAGCAAGTCCCTAATCATATTAGAAATTCAAGGAACTATCTTGTTGGTTCCTGGATGGTAATGTTTTAAGGATGAATTATAACCAAGTCGTGTATTTGATCTTGGTAAAGTAGAACATGGTATTTGTTCTTCATCTTCAAAGCTGATGTTGTCCCTCTCCTCTTCATTGGCAAATAATCTGCATATACTGCCTAACTGCATAAAATAGCACATTGATCTTTTCCATTATTAATCCGACAGTGTGTGCAGTTCAGAGCTAAACACAGTGTCACACACCTATAATCCCAGCTCCTCTGGAGGATGAGGCAAGAGGATACAAGTCTAAGGCCAGCCTGGGCAACTTAATGAAATTTTGTCTCAAAATTTAAAAATAAGACATAGTGCTAAGGCTGTAGCTCAGTGGTGGAGCACCCCTTGGTTCAATCTGCAGTACCAAAAAACAAAAAAAATTGTACCATGTGGAAATTCTGGGAACTGAGTACAGTGGTCATTTTCAGAGACACTGTTGCTTATGGAGCAGTATAACAGACAGTATGCCCAATATTTGATTTGTTTGGGCTTCCTTCTCAAATCACATTCCTCTCTTTTTAAAATTGCTTCCTTACATTATCTTTAGAATTTTGAATGTATTTTATACAGTGAAATTGAGTATTTTTACAAATCTATTACCTAAGGCTGGGGATGTAGCTCAGTGGCAAAGCAAGTTCAAGGCCCTGGATTGATCCCAGCAATCAACACACACACACACATTTTCTAATGACTTGAAATGGATATCTACTGTTAGGCTAAAATGTTACTCCATTTCATTGTCTCTTGTATAATATTTGAGGACTTTTAATTTCTGTTAGAAAATTGCCCTGGAAAACTAAGAATTCTTTTATAAAAGAAAAAAGATTAGGAGGAAGCAAAGAATTTTACCATTCTCATTAATTATGATATTTAAAGTAGATTAAAATTTTGGACCTATTCCTCAAACTAATTCTAAAATAGCATTATTTGTAAAATATATCTTAGTGAGTAATTTAATTAACCATGTGTCAACTAAAACAAGGTGATTTTGAATTTTAACTTTTCCACTATATTCCAATTTCTTTATGTTTCATAAACTTAGAAAATATAGCATAACTTTTAATTTAAGCAGGGTCCTAACCTCAAAATACTGATTTTTATCAGAATTAAAACAAACTAATCAATTTATACTTATTTGGTCATGAACAAGTTTTCTTTTGATCTGAGATGTAAGTGAAGTGGATTCTAGTGTCACTAGTTTATCTTCATAAACCAAGTTTTTACAGTGTGAAATTTAACTGCTGCTGCAGATTTGAGGTCTCCCTCATAATCAGTGTGTTTAATAAGTTAGTCAACTAACAGTCACCAAAACTATGACTTGGTAAGGGGTTGTATATCAAACCACAGGCCTCTGCCTCCTCTCTTTCTTGTGACTGCTGGCATTTAAAGCTGTGAGCTTTTCTGTGGCTGTCATATTAAGTAAGTTCGATTTTGGACATAAATATGATTTATGAATAAATGTACAGTAATGAAATGGCAGCAGATCCCAGGGCCTTCCTCTTTAGAACCTTAAACCTGGTTCATGAATCCCAATCACATACCTCATTCCCTGTGAAATGATTTCAGATTTCCCGGAAGTAATACAGAGTAATTTTAACTGACCCCCTCAAGCACTTTCTTGTAAGTTTCCATTTTTAACCTATTGTGCATGGTCTGGTAGAACTTCTACAATGATGGAAACGTTCTATATTGGTGCTGCCCAATCTGGTGGCCACTAACTCTGGCTACTGAATGCTTGAAACGTAGCTGGTCTCACTTAGGAACTGAATTTTATGCTTTATTTCATTTTAATTAATTTTAAATTAATTTAATTAATTTTAATTAAAATAGCCACATGTGGCTAGTGGCTATCTCTTCGAATAGCACAGCTATAGAACATCCCACAATGGCAAGTTTATTAAATATCTCTTCATTTTTTAAGTATAATACATAAATGAAAGAAAGTGTCTAAAAATAGATGTAATGGTAGATACCTTCCCAATATATCAAAACATTTTAAATTTATAAAAGGAAAAAGAAAATCAATCCAGTGATAAGTTTAATCTAGAACTCGGCTTTTACATAAAAATCTGGGTGTACAATTTAATTTCCTCTGAGAAATCTATGTGTTTTGGCTTTTCAAATTTTTAGACAATAATAAAATTTTGTATTTTCTAAGCCTCTTTAGTTCCTGTTTTCTGAAGAAGGAAAGAGTGATTATTAAAAATTTCGAGTAATAGTGTGCAAAATGCAAAACTGACTTCGCAAATGGTTTCTTCTGAAACCCTAGGGAAGTAAGGAATGAATTTCTCCTTCCCCATCTTGAACATGTTGCTATTTAAAAATCCCCCACAGTTGTACATGGTTTTGAACTGTAAATTACTAGAGTACCTTTTTTTTCCTGAGGGTCAGAGCTACTCGCTGACTGACCACTTCATCTTTTATAGAGAGGAGCATTGTCCTTTGAAAGCATTTTCCCCTTTAAAAGTCATTTCAGTTGCATTTAAGAAACATCCATTATTATCCTTCCAGGGAATGTGATTTTTCACTGGGCATTAGAATAAGATTAATCATCTTTGCCTATCAAGAAGCACAGGCTTGATTAAATCAGACAAGGACATTAAATTCCAGCTTTACTCACTCTGGTGACATACTGATGCCGAGTTGAGGGAGAATTTGTGAAAGTATCATTTGGCTGAAATTGTACGCCTGTCTCTTTAAATCTAAAAAAAAATCCTTTCAGAAGCTGTAGAGAGAAGGTGCTAGAACTGTGTACGATCATGACTGGAAAGCAGGATCCCTCAGTGACTGCCGAATCTTCCCAGCACAAGATAGAGAGGCAGTTCGGCACACGCCTCCACTGGTTCTAGGCAGAACGATGATCCTACCGACCAGATCTCAAATAAAATTAAACTGAGAACGCAGATCTTTCAAGGGAATGAGGCGGAGGCTCGCTTTTATGTTAAAAGCCACCAGCATCCTCCTTGCTAGACATGGACATGACATTTTTAAAGGAATTATTTGGTTACAGCGTTTTAAGCAAACTGTTCTGAGAAGTCTGTACATTGCATTGTTTTTTCTATTCTTTTTTTCTTTTGCATATATGTAATTCTGGAGGTAAAGAAAAAGCCTGCCAGGGATTCAGAAGGCATCCCACTAGCGATCAGCTGACATTCCTAACTGAAGGCTGCAATGTGTTGCTTATTCATTTTGTACCGTGGGAGCTGCGGGGACTAGCAGAGAGCTAAACTATGCATTTCAAACAGCAGTGCTTGTGCAGAAAGAGGGGTGAGAGAGAGGCAGCCGGCGAGGAAAGAGCACAGCTGGACTTTCTCCTTGTTTTCATCCATTTCTGCAGGATCATGTATTCATAAGGGATGAGGCGGGCCACGGCGATCCCAGGCCTGAGCCGCGGCCTACCCAGTCAGTTCAGAGCCAGGCCCTCCACTACCGGAACAGAGAGCGCTTCGCCACGATCAAATCAGCATCTTTGGTAAGCAAACACCCCTCTACCCACCTTCCCTTCCTTCCCCTCCTCCCCGTCTGGCAGCCTCTCGCCCTCCCTGAGCCTCTCTCGGCTTCATGGATGGAAGGAAGGGAGTCAAGAATGTTTTCTCTCTCCTAATAATTTTATTCATTTTAGAAAAAAATCTGTTGGCATAGCAACCTGATATCAGATATTTTAGCATTGTCTATGGCATGGGGAAAAAAAACCTTTGTGTGTGTGTGTGTGTGTGTGTGTGTGTGATTGTGTGTGTGTATTTGTATATGCTGTATATGCAAAATATAAGGCCTTTGAGATGAGTTGTTAGCCTGTTTAATTTTTTAAAAGCTCTGTCTTTTCATTGAAATAAATAATGCTAAAAATGTTTTTAAGGGTATTGATGTGTGTGCATGGCAGGGCACTGTGCTTTTTGTATATTGCATGTGTGTCTATAATGTACACACAGACACATCAAAAGATAAAAGACAATTTTTAAAAATATATGGTTGCTGGCCGATGTCTCTAATTGGAGAAAAATCAGATACTTGCTACCCAGGGATGGATTGCTGGTTCGTTCTGGTTCATTCATTTATTTATTGCAACAATGGTAGTGGCTGCACTTCCCCATTTAACCCCTGAAGAATTTCCGGCACCAATAAAGCAAGAAGGGCTTTGTAGGAGAGGATAGGGCTGATCGTGGAAGAAAAGGGGCTGTAGGATTCTTCAGCATTTTTACTATTGCAAATGTGATTGCTGGATGCCCTTGTAGTAGCAAAAGGGGTGTGTGCTGGAAGAGTTAGTTTTCATGCCTCCTCCCCTCGGCCCCCCACGCGTGCGCGTGCGCGCTCACACTCACACACACACACACACTCACACACACACACACACAGATATCGTTTCATCCTTGGCATTCTAAACTCTCTTTAATCTTTTCCTCCTTCATCTCACTTCTCAGCCAAAAAATTATTGAAATATTAGTTGTTTTGCCCAAATTGATGTTAGAGGTCACATGGGCAGAAAGAGTTAGTATACACTGCTTGGCTATTACATTTAGAACCTATGATGACATCATCGGAGGCCGACCCAGAAATGATCATTTTTCTTGTCCTATTTTTCAAACCTGGTTTCTACTTTTATTTCTCAAGTCTTCCAAGGTTCTGATTATCTTTGAAATTTAGGATGGATTATACTCTTTAAAAACCCAAATATAAGGAAAATGGAAGTTAAACCACCTACCTATTGCTTATGCCTGCTGCTGTCTAAAAGCAAGCAATTTAATTTAGACTGCTTATAAATAATCCCACTCTTAAGTTCCTTTATGGAGAAGTTTCTTGTAAGGTCTTTGAAAGGTAATTTTTCATTTTAAAGGAATGCTCTGCTGTGTAATGGAGATCTTAAAATGTCCACTATGTAGTTGCTAATGATTGTGAAGCACCCAGAAATGTGCTTTTGAGTCTAAATAAAGCATCATGGGATTATTAAATAATAATTATCTTCCTGCCATGATGTCTGACAAAAGAATGCATATGGTGTTTGAGGGAACTATTGCTACTTACCACAGACTGGAGAGACTTGTATCTTTACCCAGACCTGCTCATGTAGAAGTGAGAGGAGGGTCGGTGAGCAGACACCCAGCATCAGGGCACCATGAGCAGGTTGACGGGGAGCGGACATTACACCAGGTGGCATCCCCCCTCCGGGACAGGTTCTCCTTTTCCCACGTGCCACACCCTCATTCCCACATCATATATTCATGACTCTCCTCCTCCCTGGAAGCTACTACTACAGTCATGCCAGAATAATCTCACGCTGGCATCTGTGAACTCACCAGGGCCACTCTGTGTGTGCATCAGCCATCACAGTCTTCCTCTCTGTGGAAGATAAAAGCCACTTCCCCACCAGGCCACTTGAGGCCAGGGGCAGAGTCCTCAGGAGCCCCTTGGAATCCTACAGGCTTCATAACCCACATCCAGGGAGCTACCCAGCTCCATGTCTTGGATGGAGTTTTGATTTGCTAAAGGGCCCCTGCCCTCGTGTAAGTTAAAAACAGAATAGCTGATGGGCTGTTGAAGCAAGTGTTCCTGTGGCCACCCTTCCGATGTGATGCCGTGGGAGTCATGATAGGGATTGATGAAAGTTTAGCAGGGCTCAGTGGCATTTGTATCTAGTCATTTTGAGGAAGAAACATAAATTAATGGAAGGGAATAGTGGTATGGGGTTGTATGGTTCCACATGTCATTTTGGACAATCTGACTATTGGTGTGGCTATTTTAATGTCTGTTATCAGGAATACCACTCTACTACCCTGTATAGTATTTTAAAGTTTCCTTCCAAAAGGTGTATATAAGCCAGGACACTGAAATATCATAAAGAAATACTTTGTTTTTAAAAAAATGTCATCAATCCTCTTGTGTTTTCATGGATCCCAGCTCAAATGAAAAGGACTAAAATGGCATAAATAACTTAAAAGTAAGAGCAAGATCATGGGGAAACGAAGGTCCAGTGTAATGAATAATCAGGTTGTCGTTGAAGCCTTGCCTCGCGCCTCGTAGTTGGTAGCAATACTGTATGGATTAATTTGGGTTTTACTCTTTCTTTATCCTCTTCTAGTAGAGGTTCTATCAAGCCACAGGGAGTTCCAAAAGCAAAAAGAATTTAGAAGTTAGTTTTTTAGTTATGAGGAACAAATTATGAGAATGTGTTTTACATTGACTTGCAAATTAATTTAAAAATACTGTTCCTAAAATTTGTTTTAGAAAGCTACCTCTTCAACATAAGCCCCAAAGAGGCCTACCTTCACGGTGTCTCCCCTCGTTAGTACTTTCTTATTGTGCTTCTGAATGAGTTTATTCACAAGTGTATGAAGTCCATGAGTGACAAGCTCACACTGCTGTCTGTTTTTACTCTTTGGGCACCTTAAAACTGAAATTTGGGGGTTATCATGCACTGCTGCACACTTTGACTTATAACAAAGGACAAGGAAGGACCACCAACCTGGAAAGCAGAGGAAACTTTAGAATAGTAATTTTTTATTATAATCTTCAAAAGGCAGAGAGATTATTGGCCTTACTATGAGAGTTAAGAAAAAGAAGGACATTTCATGCCATAATTTTACATTTTATCTTTCCTTTTCCTTCTTCTACGAGAAAGTTCATATTAAGCTGATTTGTTATCTGGAGAAAAGAGCTGTTTATATAGTTCTTCAGGATCACAATTCTGTCTCCTTGGCCCTTTGAGATGTGCCTTCCTTAAATTTTCATTATTGGTGAATGGAGAGCCTAATGTTCTAATTATATTAATGACCCATGAGAATGTTTTCAGCTCTTGCTATGTCTGATGCCATCTCTTCTTAAAATGTTGTAGTGCCCTGGGTCCCTGGAAGTTTCCATAGTAGATGTTAATGTAAAGGACACCAAGACCATATAGGTCTACCAGACGGTTGAGTTGTTGGCCTTACAAAGGAATTCCCAGTGGACCGCAGTGGTCTCCCTGTGCAGGTGTGATAGAACACGTTAGGGAGAGACTCATAAGAGGCTCAGTTCTTATCAGGGAGTTCCCAGAGAAGCATAGAGAAATGGTTATTGTTCAGTCCAGGCAAATTCTTTTACTTGACTTTATTAGATTCAGAGAGGGGGTATACATTTGGAGTTTTCAAAATATAGCCTAGTTATTCAAATAATTGTGAAATTGGATATTTTAATGCATTTGATACATAAGAATACAAATATTAGAGCTACCACAGTAAATGCTACTGTTTCACCTCTCATGAGCCCACTTTTGTTTTTAAATACTTGAAACTGTGTTCTCTTCCTGGATGATGTGCCAGAGGATGCTTAGGAAAATATTGCATATCTCCCTCCTTATTCTTGAATTCTCAACTCTGAGGTCACTGCCGATACCATTTTTCACTGTGCCCAGCCCACATGGTCAGGGTCTCTCAATAAACATGTGCTGAATGAATGAATGAGGCCTCTTACCGCCCGGCTGTCCAATGAGAATTTGGATTTTAAAGCATGCATTGCTGAGTTATTCGTATAATATCCTCTATTACAAGACAGAATAGCCTGGTATCAGTCATTCCTTTCAGTAAGAACTTAAAGCACCCTTTCCTTAGGTGTTCTAAAGAGGAGAATGTCACATCTCTAATGCCAAAATGTGACTCATTGTATTCTTTTTAAGAACTTGCCATAAATTTCATTTGTGCTAAGTGCTGAGGTGGCCACTTTTATCATATGCATCATTTTGATTCTTACAAATAATTAATCTTGTAAATTGGCTTTGATCTCTTAAGAGGGTGACATTATCAGCCACCGTGCTCTTGTTTTATGCTCAGTAAGTTGCTTATTAGCCTTCTAGGACAGTGTTTTGTTCATAGTAGGCACATTCTATGTTTTGTATAAAATGGTTTATTTTAGCTCCAAATTTTGCTGGAATCAAGTAAGGTAGCACTGGACAACTATATAAACTTTTTTTTTAAGTTTCAGTCCTCCTTATGGATCATTATTTATCATTTGCTTTTTTTTTTTTTTTAACACATCCCAGGTGTATGAAATAGGTAAAAATTAAGATTCAGAAATCATGCAAGGGCTGGGGATGTAGATCACTAAGTAGTGTGTGTACTTAGCATGCTTTAAGTCCTAGGTTTGATCCCCAGCCCCCCAAAGAAAAGAAATTACACGTGCTTTTGGTTTTGTTTTTTGTTTTATGGTGTTTGGTGTTTGGTTTGGTTTTGGTGCTGAGCGTTGAACTCGCCCCACACGTGCTGAGCAGGTGCTCTCCACTAGCTGCACCTCTACCCCAGATTTATTCTCAACAGCCCGCCGACTGAGTACAGGGAGAGATTTATTGTTAAACATGTGCTTGCTCTTGGACCCACTTACTCTCATCTGTGACCCCATCGCCAGGCATGGTGAGCAGAGGAATAATAGTCACACTTCTTAGCCTAGCAGGAAGAGAAGGAACCAACACGCAGTGAACCTTTCCTGTGTGTTGGGACACCTTGCCAGGCACGTAAACATGGGTCAACTCATCTGGTCCTCCAACCTGAGGAAGATCATCCTAGTTCCTCTGTACACACAAAGACCTCAAGGGGTCAAGTCATTTGTTCAAGGTCAGTTGCATAAGTTAAGGACCCGCTGGGTATTCCATGATGGCACTACCCATTTGTGTTTTCACATGATTGAGGCTACCATTGTGAAAACTAGTCAGTACATCTCTAACTTCTTCTTTTTTTTTTTTTTTTTTTTTTTTTGGTACCGGTAATTGAACTCAGGGGCACTCAACCATCAAGCCACATCCCCAACCCTGTTTTGTATTGTATTTAGAGACAGGGTCTCACTGAGTTGCTTAGGGCCTCACTTTTGCTGATGCTAGCTTTGACCTCATGATCCTCCTGCCTAAGCCTCCCAAGCCGCTGGGATTACAGGCGTGCACCACCGGGCCCGGCACTTTTTCCTAGTTCAAGACATTAAAATCGTAATTTAGACTTAACCCTCTCACTTGCTTTGACTTTTGGGAGACTGATTCCTTCCATTACTTCATAACAGAAAATAATCATTCTTTTTCTTCCATGGTAATGTGAATTCCCTCAAGCAATTCAAGAATCATAGGACCTCAGTTAAAATCCTAGGCCTTATAAAAATTAAAGAGGCAAATTATATAAATTACATATGAAAGCACTTTGTAAACCATAAAGCATGATAAAATTAATGGCTTTAAAAAAAAAATTCTGTTAACCAAGTAGCATATTGTTTAGATATACAGTGTAAACTTAAAACACACAGGCATACATAATGTAATTAACATATTTTAATATATTTCATGTTAAATTTCACAAATGAAACATCTGGTTATACTTTTATTTAAATTCAACTATCTACCTTGAGCATGGATAAAACTGAGCCTCTCCCAGCGCGCCCAAGAAGACAATTTGCAACTTAGAAAGTTGGGTTTTGATGAATGGAAGGGGGAAGTGATATTCTGAGTTTAAGAAGGTAATTATCCAAATCGTGGAAAGGGTCCAAAAGCAAAATGTGTCTTCTGGAATTGATGTACAGTGACAGCGTGGTGAGCTTTGTCATTTGACTGTCACGTGCTTGTGCCACTTGTGATCCGGTGGGCAGCAGAGCCAGTCCTCGTCACAGGACCCACCCCCCAGTGCAGCTGGGAAACGTTTCTTGGCTCCATTCTGTTTTATCCCTAGAGCTCCTGGTTTCGGGAAATGACTGTCCTGAGACTACCTTACTGGCGGTACACCAGTGCTTGCCTCGGTTATTTAAATGTGTCATGGTAGCCTTAGTTCGTGTCCGGCCTCAGCTTTGGGAGTTCTGTTAAAGAAGGAATACTAGGGGCTGGGGAGATAGCTCAGTCGGTAGAGTGCTTGCCTTGCAAACACAAGGCCCTGGGTTCAATCCCCAGCACCCGAAAAAAAAAAAAAAAAAAAAATACTAAAATAAGAAAAACTGGGATCTGGATGAGCATATCCCAAACTTGTTACCTGGGAATAGGTACTACTGTGACATTTACCTGAAATAAATGAATAAAGCAAGGGGTGGGGGTAGTGGACTGAGACAGACATCATCACCCTATGTACATGTATGAGCACATGAATGGTGTGAATCTACATTGTGTACAGCCATAAAAATGAAAAGTTGTACCCCATTTGTGTACAATGAATCAAAATGCAGTCTGTAAAAATAAAAATAAATAAATTTTTAAAAATAAATAAAATGAAGTTGGAAAGGGCTAAATGATATCCTTTCTATTGACTAGAATTATTTTTTCCCCAAAGATGTGTGTCAGGAAGGTAAAACATGAAGACGTGAAGTTTATGCATACATTCCAAACTACGTCTTTCCTTGCCTTTGACAAGAAGTAAGACAATTTAAGAAAAAATATACCAGCAGGGCTGGAGTATGGCTCAGTACTCAGCCTGCTCAAGACCCTGCCTGGGTACCATCCCCAGCACCCCAAAAAATAAATAAATAGGGGCTGGGGAGGTGGCTCAGTTGGTAGAGTGCTTGCCTTGCGAGCACAAAGCCCTGGGTTCAATCCCCAGCACCAAAAAAATTAAATAAATAAATAAATAAATAAATAACATGGTAGTATGATAAAATAAATCATTCATTTTCATTAGAGTATTAAGTGCCTTTTTGGAGTTGCTGTCCATGTTTTATCTTGAAATGTCTTCTGTTCTTATTCCTTATACTTTAAAGAGGTTTGTCCTTCAGAAAAGAGAAATGAATTTGAACCCTTGTGTTAGTTTCACCTGGAAACATTTCAAAGTTCAGCTAATGTTTAATGGTCTACAGTGATAATACTATCCAGTTACGGAGCAGCTCTCTCTTGATAGTAAGGACTCCATCTAGTGTGCAGGGACACCTTCTAAAAAGAGCAGAGAAACAAACTGTTCTTTGTAAAATGCACTTTGACCCATAAACTGAAAATAGTACAGAGCATTAATAGCAGCGTGAAAATTTCCAGTAAAACTTGTTTGGGGGTTAGGTTGAGAAGAAATAGCTTATATCCACGGGAGTGACTATATCACTTCGTGACGAGTAAAACTGAAGGTATAATCCTGTAATTAATTTTTTTATAAAATAGGAAAAATGAGAAGGACGTGATCTAACAGGAGACCCTAACAGAAAAACAAGGAAGGATGGTAAATTGAAGGAAGGACTAGAGAATCACAGAATGTTCCATAGAAAGAAACAAGAGATTCTAGGGTTTTTGTATTTTCTCTTCAACTTGTTGGATATTTTCTAGATGATAAGTAAGGAGAAGTTACCAGGAAAAGCAGTTATCCAAAAATCATAGAAATGCTCTCTCCTTTGTAAGAGAAGATTATTATAATTTGTTAACATCTCTTGTGGGGAAGAGGAGGAAGGAGACAGACGATTTAAAAGATCTTCCCCCACCCGTCTCTTTCTGTCTCTTTCCCTCCCCTCCCCTATAAGAATAGGAAATAAATCATGTTCAGATCATTTTAGAGGAATATTTAGGGTCCCTTTCACCATTAGAGTCATGATCCTAACAAAAAAAAAAAAAAAACAGAAGAAGAAAAACAAAATAGTACAGTGCTTCTCAGCTGGAGGGGATTTTACTCCACACAGCACATTTGGCAATATCTGAAGACATTTTTGATTGTCATGACTTGCGAGCTTCCACTGGCTTTGAGTGGGCAGAGTCCAGGGATGCTGCTAAATACCCTACTGTGCAGCCCCCACAGCACACAGTTATCCAGCCCATTGTCAGTAGCACCAAGGTTGAGAAATCCTAATATGGTGGAAACAGCATGTGTCTGGAATCTGACATAATGGCCTGAATCCCAGCTCCCCTCCATATTAGCTGTGTAACCTTGAGCAGTATACAATTGGCACATCAAAAATGTGCTTAAGCATATATAATTGTCACATCAAAAATATGCTTAAGCATATTTTGACCAAATGAATAAATGACTTCCCTAAAATATTCAATTTCTTCATCTATAAAATGGGAGCAGTAACACGTATCTCATGAGTGTATGAAATGAATGAGCGCGTGCCATAGTTTCGAGGATCAGAGATAACTGTAAGGCACACCCAGCAGGGCGCCCCCTACAGACGAGTGTTGGCAAATGGATGGTGCCTCGACAGTAACACCAGAGGGTTCTGTTCTGCCTCTCATGAACCTGGTGACCTGAGTTCTGTTCCCCAACCCAATTCAGGTTACACGGCAGATCCATGAGCATGAGCAGGAGAACGAGTTGCGGGAACAGATGTCAGGTTATAAGCGGATGCGGCGCCAGCACCAGAAGCAGCTGATCGCCCTGGAGAACAAGCTGAAGGCTGAGATGGACGAGCACCGCCTCAAGCTTCAGAAGGAGGTGGAGACGCATGCCAACAACTCGTCCATCGAGCTGGAGAAGCTGGCCAAGAAGCAAGTGGCTATCATAGAAAAGGAGGTCAGTGTGTACATGAGCCATCGTGCCACAGCCGAGTCCTGTCTGTCCCAGTCAGTGGCAGAGCATCAGCAGGGAGCAGGAGCAGCTAACCTACAGGTTCCCTTCCGGGTTAGGGGGGAATATGCTTGCTGGGAAGGGCAAGGTGCTACTTAAAATTGTCAATTGGAACTAAAATAGTAACTGAAGATCCACTCAAATATATTCTCACTGGTATCTACCTATTCAAATGTGTACCTCCCTGGTAGCCAGGTACAAATAAAGGGAAACAAGTTGCCACTCTCTTCTGGGGACTTGCACGGCACAGGTCTGGTCCTGTACCTGTGTCCCATTCTCTTCAAATGGTCCCATGTGGCCGATGCACTTAGGATGGGCACCCTCCCAGTGGGGGCAAGAAATTCATCTCACCAAGATTTGGGTTTTCTAGGGAGCACTTCTCTTCCTTATGCAGGTTTTAAGCTAATTTAATGATTTTAATTCATTGCTTTTTGGTGGTGCTGGGGATCAAACCCAGGGCCTCACACATGCTAAATATGCACTGCACCACTGAGCTACACACTTAGCCCCTCTAAGCCAATTTTAAAAACAGACAAAAGGGTAACAGAAGTAGTCAAAATATTACCGTCATACTGGTAAATGTTCCGTACCAGAAGGGTGTCATGCTGCAGGAAAATGGGCCTAGTAACGCTGAACAAAATTCAATAGATTGACTTGTCCATGCATGGGCAATGCTAAAACCGGGTCCCCTGCCCTGCTGCACCCCCAAGAAGACTCAGCTATGGTGGAGAAGCAGGGGGGAACATATACACCCTGGGAATGGGGCACTGTACACACAGTAATTAAGCTCTCTCTCCACATAGAAGGCTGTTACCCCAACAACCATCAACCTATGAGGCAGTCTGGCATGAAAAGCTCAGCCCAAGCTGGGGTGATGTTGATTAAGTAAACCAGTCAGATTCTTTCTTGGGAATTTGACTTGGCAAATGTGTGGCGTGAATTGTTTCTCATGGAAGAATCCTTGATGGTGGAAGCTAAAGGCTAAAAGATGTATGAAAAGAACCATGAAGCCTAATTCTCTGTCTCCTAAGACCCTCATGTTCCACGTGCTTCATCTGATGGTTCCCCTAAACTTAGATTTGGTTTCAGGAGTCAGTATTACTTGGGTTACCTTTTATTTGATCTGTATTTTATCTATGTAGGACCCCCCAAAATGCCACAGTGCCTGACTGTGGTGGATCATAGCAAGTACCTGAGAAAACAAAATGTCGTTAGCTTTCCTGTTCTACTTGAGATGATCCCACTAGGGAATCTGGTCATTGGAATAATTAATTGGTTAGAGTTTGATTCTTGGAATAAATCATCGTTATTTATCCACTTTTAAATTTAACCTTTGGGCTGCCAACAATGTGATAAAAATCCTTTATTATAATCCTTAGTTCTCTTTTATTCCATGTTTTTGTATTCAGTAAAATACGTTTATTGTCCCCCATCATACTTTTTCCATAATTGGGAATATATTTTTCAATGATAAATTTTTTAAGATATGAGAATCATGGAAGACATTATTTTTTATTAATTATTTGTTAAAAAATTACATTACTAAGTACTTTCCGATTCTTTTCCTGCACTGGGGAATGTAGCCATGTGAATCCTGTGTGAAAAACGGGCATCTTTGTTGTTTTATCAGGCAAAGGTAGCTGCAGCAGATGAGAAGAAGTTTCAGCAACAGATCTTGGCCCAGCAGAAGAAAGATTTGACAACTTTCTTAGAAAGTCAGAAGAAGCAGTATAAGATTTGTAAGGAAAAAATAAAAGAGGTAAGAGTATCAGTGTCTTTAGTCACCAGGTTGCCATTAAAATGTTTGGGACTCAAAAATTACTCACTTGCCGTGCAATGTACATTCTAATCCAGCTCACCTCGACATTAGAATCCCTGAAAGCTTATTAAAAGAAAACGCTAACCCACTTCTAAATTTTTGGATTCAGTGGGCTTGGGGTGAAGTTTGAAAATATACATTGCTAACAGGTCCCCTCACAATGTTGATATTGCTGGACCAGAGGCCATGCTTCAAAAACCATTCAACAGACTGCACCGTTCTTACCTGCTTCCAGCTTATTCTCCACACTTCAGCCAGAGTGGTCTTTTCACAATTTAAGTCCAGGCATATTACCCAGGGTGTCTAGCCCATTGACCTCCCATTGTTACTAGGACAGATCAGTCTTAAAAGTCCCTACATGGTCTACTAGCAGCCTACCCTCCTGTCATCTCATGCCAATGCTTCCCCGCTGCTGGCCCTGCACTTAGCTACTCCACCCACAAAAGGCACCTTTCAGTTCCTCAAATGTGCAAAGCCCCTCCCTTCCCCCAGGTCTTGGCACGCTGTGTTTCTTCCACTAGGATGTTCTCCCTACCCCAAACCCTCTCCAGCCACGGTTCTGCTCAGTCAATTCCTATTCCTCCTCTTTGTAAGATTTAAGATGATTATTAGGACCTTCACTCAAATATCACTTTCCCAGGGAAGATCTTAGATCTTCCTAACTGCCTCAGCCAAGACAGGTATCTCTGGTTTCATAACACTAGAGTTTTTAATTATTTTTTAAGGATTATTTGAGCTACTTGCCCTATTAGCTGGTAAGAATCACAAAAGAGAACAGGTCCCTTTTTGCCCACAACTATATCCCTGTGTGCAGTGCATGTGAACATTTGATAAAGGAATGAGTGATTCTGAACCTGTTGGCTGAAGACCACAAGTGGATTTGGAGTACACTGATAAACTGCAGTTTCATCCGAAAGCTCAAATTTCTTTAGTTCTCCTTTTATTGGTACTTACAGGTGAACCATCTGCAGTTCCATAGACTTTCCTTCTCATATGACTTAGAATTTCTTATTTGTAGACTTACTTAATATATTAGGGTTTAATAAAGTTCACTATGGAGCATTGATTTAGTGTATGAAATCATTCATTGGACTTCATGTTCTGATTTGTAGGTAAACAGTACAGGACTTAGCGAGGTTCCTCTCCAGTTCTTTTTTAATTGGGAAGGGAAAGCAAGTGGGTTGGGTGGGCCTCAGGATCTTGTGCCCTGCCCAGGTAAACCTCTGGCAGTTGTTGGGCTTGACAGAAAACCGCATTTGATCCGCACTGGCTGAACGGGAAGGACCTCTGACACTGTCAGGCCTAGAGAACTGGGGCATAGACAGAGAGCCCATTAAGGAGGTCCACAGTCTCTCCATTTTCTCTAAGTGACTGGCTTGTTGTTATGAGGAGGTGAGCACAGAGCTTGCCTTGATTTCTCACTGAGAGAAACTGATATCTTCTCAACTGTGAATACCTTCTTATCTGTGTGTCGCTCATGCCCAGAGGCCGTGATTTCAGACTTCCGCCACCCTTTTGAGCTTTTGTAACTCTGAGATACTTGGAGATTGCATGGACCTACCTTTAGAAGATTCTCCCTCAGAACAGTTTCCAAGAGCCCCCACTCAACCTGGTTGGGTGGCATGTGCTTATTATCCCAGACACTTGGGAGACTGAGGCAGTAGTATCAAGAGCATAGTGAGAACCCATGGTGGGGGTGGGGTCCACTAGACCTTTCTGCACAGAGCTAGTACTACTCCTTATGAACTAAAGCTTAAAATGCTTGAAGGGATTGAGATACTTAAAGGTATTGTCCTTGGAATGGCAAAGCCATCTCCATTTTCTCAACTGTTGATAGATAAAGGCTGTGGGTAATACAGGGTGCTGGTTGATATTCATGATTTGGGAGTAAGTCTTCATGGTAATATTTGAATTGGGGTCTCCAAACCAGTGGTTAATGCCAGCCCTCCAACCTCATAGTGAAGTCAAGGCATGGAAAGAGGAGTCACCCAGCCTCCCTGCTGGGAGCCCAGGTTGCTCCATGCTGGAAACAGCTTTCTCTTGTAGATTCTTCAGTGAAACTTTGAAGCCTCACTGGAACAGCCCAGGTGAAAGTTGGTTTTCAAGGCCTCCCTGGCCAAGGGCAAAAACAATCTGAATAGTATGTGACGCCTGCGCCATAAAACGTCAAGCAGAATCGGTGCTAGAATTAGGAGGTTTCAGCAGTGCAAGCAGGTAGCCAAACATAGGTCAAGCTAGGAGAGTCACTGTACTTCGAGAGTAGACTTCTTACTTTGCTGTAGATGAACATCTTCACTGTTCTGATTCACTGCTTTCTTCCCTTTGTTCACATCTTCTGAAAACATCATGAATTTTTCCCTTTCAAAAATATAAATGATTTCTTTACCCCCTGATCCCAAGTGAAGCATGCTTTCTCCTGAGATTCAAAACTAGTGTCTCGCCTCTTGTCTTTGGAATCTGCCCACCTCCCTCAGTCTTGTCACCACCTCCTTTGTCCAAGCTCCTCCTGTCTCTCTCTCTCTCACCTGGATCTGAGCAGTAGCCCCCCAGCTGTCTCCATGGACTGGGGGCCATTGAAACTCTGGTCTCCCTCCATCTGTTCTCCACCTGGCAGCCAGAGTCGTCTATTTGCAGTGCATCTCACGATGACACTCCCGTATATATCAAACCTGTCCCTCCTATGCTGGAGATCAGTGTCCTCGACTCGGCCCACACAGCATCGGCAACAGGCTGCTACCTGGCCAGCCTCACGTCACACCACACCACCACCCTGGCCTCCATTCAGTTCGCAAGCGCACTATGGTTCCTCCCCGCCCAGGGTTCTGCACATGCAGTTCCCTTACCCAGGCTCTTCTCCCCTCTCCTTTGGCACTAGTTAACTCTACCAGTTTTTCAATTTCATTTTACTGGTTACTGAAATCAAATACTTAGCTTTAAACTTTCTCACAGGACCAAATACTTCCTCTTCACCGCAGTTTTCTTAGTGATTTTCAGTTCGTTCCTGTGGTTCTCTGGTCAGTTTTCTGTTCTAGACCACAGAGTCCCAGATGGCAGGTACCATGATCTTTTGCTCACCCTTGCACCCTTGTGCCTGGCACCTGAAGGGGCTTCATAAGTGTGTGGTGGCTGACAAGGGAACAAATATTTCTGAGAATGAGAAGCAAGAGATAGGAAAACTCACAAGTGCCCCTCTTACTTCACACTCAATTAACAGATCCAAAAATTAAAAAATTGGAGGCAGGGATGTGCATAACCAAGCATTTCCATACTTGGGTTTTCATCTGATGTCTAAATAATTGCATCTACATTTACAGTAAAATGTTGTATAGTCCCTTTCACAAGACCCACTTGGGTTTGTTTATTTTTGTTTTTGTTTTTTAAAGGAAATGAATGAGGACCATAGCACACCCAAGAAAGAAAAGCAAGAGCGGATATCCAAGCATAAGGAAAACTTGCAGCACACGCAGGCTGAAGAGGAAGCCCACCTTCTCACTCAACAGAGACTGTACTACGACAAAAACTGTCGTTTCTTCAAGCGGAAAATAATGACCAAGCGGCACGAGGTGGAGCAGCAGAACATTCGGGAGGTACTTGTTACGTTTATAACTGTGGGCCCTGGCCTGGGAGGCGTGGGCTGTGTGGGGGCCGTGACCTCGTCTGCTTTGTCCATTCCCACGTCCTTCGCCTTTAGCTGTGACTGGCACAGAGCAAGCAGGCAGCACAAGTCAGGGATGTGTTCACCAAATTGCAGAATAAGAAATGGACTTTTTCTAAATAAATGAAATAGAATTTTAGGGAGCACTTGTGATAAGCCATATCACACAGTGAAGAATCGAAAGAAGTAGAAAGAGAATTTTTGCTTCCACCTGCTGGTCTAGGACTTGTGTGTTTGTGACTCCACAGGAAACACGAAGAGCAGCTTGACACTGTCAGGCTCACTCATTCAGTCATCCTGCAGTTCCAGAGAGCCTCCGCTGTGCTGGGCACTGTGCGGGCGCCAGGGCCACCCAGCAGCTACACACCCTGCCTTGGAGTGGCCCTGGAAGAATCTAGGAGAAACAGACACGTGACAGGTTAACTAGTCTTGTGAGTAAGGTGCTACAAGACATGCGTGACGGCTTGTGCTCTGTGAGGCCACATGCGTGGATAAAAGTGGGTCTGTGGGAGCAACATTTCAGAGCTAGGAATGAGTAAAGGGGAGAACACCTACAAAGGCTCTGATGGGGGCAATAATGAAAATGAAAGTTTGACAAATACTGGATTAGGGGGGAAATAGGGTGTGGCATGGCTGTCAGTGGTAAGTGTCAAGGGTAGATTTGAAAGAATTTGAAATACAGAATAATAGGACCTGAGAGAAAAGATGAGGGTGGACTCAGAGTTACCTCTAGGGTCTAAGACTTGGGGAAATGTAGCTCTGAGTAGAAACAGAGAAGCTTCGAGAAAGGTCTTGGTAAGAAGTGGATTCATCCTGCACTTTTGAACTTGTCAGAAGTCAAAAAAACAAAATGAATAAGTCCAGTAGCCAGTTGGAAATAAAGTTTTGGGTTTCTTTAATTATTGTTGCTCTAACAGTATATATTTGGAGGCAGTCCCAGGCTAGGGGGAGAATTAACATCAATAAAAGCTAGAGAAGATAATTACTCCCCTAAAACAATAGAAACCACATTCATGACTTCATCCATATTAGGTTTTGATCAACTGAGCTAATAATGGCTCTACAAAGTTATTTTTCTTTTTTTTTTTTTTTCTTTTTTTTTTTTTTTTTTTTTGCAGTGCTGGGGATTGAACCCAGGGCTTTGTGCTTGCAAGGCAAACACTCTACCAACTGAGCTACTTCCCCATCCCATGTTATTTTTCTTAAAATCCAGATTTTCCTTTGTTAAGTCTTTTTCTATCTATAAAAGTAATAAAAGGGGGTTGGGTTTTTGGCTTAGTGGTGGGAGAGCTTGCGTAGCATGTGTAAGGCACTGGGTTTGAATCTCAGCACTGCACATAAATGAAAAATAAAATAATGGTCCATCAACAACTAAAAAACATTTTTTAAAAAATAATAAAGGGGCTGGGATTGTGGCTCAGTGGTAGAGCACTCGCCTAGCACATGTGAGGCACTGGGTTCGATCTTCAAACCACATACAAATAAATTTTTAAAATAAAGGTAATGTGTCCACCTACAACTAAAAAATATATATATATATATATATATATATATTTAAATTTTAAAAAGTAATAAAAGAACACTGAGAAAAAGACAAATATAGAAACATAAAGCTCAGTAGTAAAAGCTCTTTTAGCAGCTTTACTGAGAGATCACTGATGTACAAAAAGTATATAAGGTATACAATTTGATGTTTCGATACAGGTACACAGTGTGAAACAACTGTACATTCAAGCTGATTAACATATCCATTGCCTCTACATAGCTACTGTGTGTATGTGTGTCTGTGTAAGATTTAACTTTCAGCAAATTATAAGGACACAATAAAGGATTGCTAACCATTGTCACCATGCTGTCCACTAGGTGTTCAGAAATTATTCATCTTGCATAATTGAAATTTTGTACCCTTCCACCCATATCACCCCCTCTTCCCCTTATAATCTCATTTCACCAAGTCTCTACCCTGAGACAGTCAATCCTTAATTTGGCATAACATGCATACAGCTTATATCTGATATATGACTTCACAAAAATGAGATTGCTTTTGTATCAGTGGGATTATTTGATTTGCAAGCAATTGAAACAAACTGTGGCTGACTTAAGCATGGGAAAGAATTTACCAGAAGGAAACGGGGTAGGTGACAAAACTGAAGAACAGAGCTGGAAAAGCTGAAGAACTACGCTGGAAAAGCAGCCTCCATGAGGGCAGGAGCTCTCGGACCCTCCTCAGGGACTGTCCTTCGGGTGCATCTCCATTTTCCACCCTCACACCGTTTCTGTACCAGATTCGGACTCCTAGCAGAGAACCTGACTGGGTGGCGTGCCCAGCCCTCAGCAACACTCTGGTCCCAGGTAGGGTGGCGTAGCCTCTCAAGGCAAAAAAGTGGAGGCTATAAACAGAAGGAGAAGTAGACGTGGAGCCTGCAGAAAAGTAGCAGACGTCCACTCTACTGTGGTGCTTTCTTCTGTCCACTTACTATGGAGCACACACAGCTCTGCCTCATTCTTTTTAACCCCATAGTATTTTGTTGTTTGGTCATAAGATCATTTACTTAATGAGGCACTTCCCAGGGGCATTTTGTTAGAATTTTCTTTTTTTTTTTTTTTTGGGGTGCTGGGATCAAACCCAGGGCCTTGTGCTTGTAAGGCAAGCACTCTACCAACTGAGCTATCTCCCCAGCCCCAGAATTTTATGATATTACTAACAATGCCACAGAGAACATCTTTGTGCATATTTTTGCACATATACAAGTATTTTCATATATCCTCAGAAGTGGAAACTGTGGATCAAAGAATGCATATACCTAAACTTTTAAATAAGTATCACCAAATTGCCCTCTAGAAAGGTTTATGCTGCCACCACTAAAGCAGAAGCGTCTTCCTGTGCCTTTGCCTCAGCTGAGTGACGGCGATCCTTTTCATGAATGAGACACCTGAAAGATCACGCAGCCTGGGCCGAGCCTCTTCTCCACCGCACACAGATGCTCACCCTCTGCAGCCAGTGGTCAAAACAAAGGTCTGAAACTAAGAAAGCATTAAATATCATAGGCCAACAACATGTCCTTTTAAAAGTTTGAATCTAGTTTTCACTCAAGCCTCAGTGGCCACGAGGATAAAAATTTGCCATAAGCGAGATCTACTTTTAAAGAAGCCAACGCCAACCACTTCACTGGAACCTTAGAGCACGTGGACGCAGTTCCAGCAAAGGGAAAAGCAGGGACAGCTCGCCCAGCAGGTAGACGCGTGGAAGAATGGCATGTGTTCAGCAGCATGTGGCAGGAGAGGCCCATGACTGCCAGCCCTGGGCTCACATGCAGCGTGGCGAGCTGTCACAGTGGGGTGCAGGCTGTCCCGCACCCCACACCCTCCAGTGCAGATGGACAGAGTGCTTTGGGGGAAGAATCACCTGGACCCTCAAATTTGTTTTAATACTTTTTCTCAGCTCGTTTGCTGAGTTTGTGTAAGTGAAACGTGCACATGAGTGGCTCTTGCGTCTTGTGTCTTGTGTACAGATAAAGTAACCATTGTGTCACGTTTAGCTAGAGCGGAGGAGTTCTTCGGGATATCGTCTCACAGACTGAGAAAGCCTAAACAGGAAAATAGACTTGTTGAGATGTGTTTTCATGGAAAATGTTGAAAACCTAAAAACCTGAGTTTTGGCTTCAATTTTACGTTATGGAAGTTGTGTGACCTTAGGGTAGTCCCTCAATTCCCAAGTCCCTTACTATCCCATACAAAATCTTTGCAAGGCTACTGCCTCATGGGGTTGCAATTAGGATTGAATGATATGTGAAATAATTTTTAAAAATTGAGAGCCAAGCATGGTGGCACATACCTGTAGTCCCATCTACTCAGGATGCTGAAGAAGGAGGATCACTAGTGTCCAGAAATTTGAACCAACCTGAGCAACATACTGAGATTCCATTTTTTTTAAATATTGAAAGCTCATTACAGGTTATTATGTAGGCACAGGATTCAAAATAAGCTGAATGATGAATAATGCTTTATTCCGTGGTTTAAAGTATTCTAGGGAGCTTACCAACTTACACCCCAGCAACTCAGATACACAAATCAAAGATAACAGGAACAACCTACTACAGATTGTAACAAAACAATCCATATGTTTCTCTCATTCTTTGAATAATTTATTAAAACTAGATTCAATATATTAAATGCCAGATATTAATTTCTGAATACAGAAAAAAAGACATATTTATGTATTCTGAAGCATTTTCTTATGATCTTTCATTTCACTTTCACGTGCCTGGTAGTGATGGTGGGGCCTGATCCTCATTCTCCTCCTGAAGACACTGAAGTGTAGATTAAGAGATTTGTCCAAGGCTGGGCACAGTGGCGCCTGTCTGTAATCCCAGCAACTCTGGAGGCTGAGGCAGGAGGATTGCAAATTTGAGACTAGCCTCAGCAACTTAACGAGACCCTATCTTACAATAAAAATTAAAAAGGACTGGGGATATGACTCAGTGGTTAAGTGCCTCTGGATTCAGTCCCCAGTACCAAAAAGAGAAAGAGACAGACACCTGCCCAAAGCCATAGGTAAAGAGTGGAGTGGAAATACCATGGATTCCCAAACTTTAAGATATGCCAGAATTAGCTGTGCAGCTGGTTATGAATCACTTTTAACCCGGGTAATTCTGATGCAGGTATTCTTCAGCATCCTGAAGCCTTCTTCCATTAAAGATGGAGAAAAGCCCTTGATTTGCTCTGAAAGTATTCATTTGCTTTACGTCTTTTCTCCCCACCCATGCCCCCATGAGTTTCAGGGCACTGGGCAGCTCGGATTCAGTTTGGACTTCTCAATTTAAGAAATTGTGGGTCTGTAAATGCCCCGGAACAGTGTTGGGGAACAGGACCTTTGCCCACTTAAAGGGTTTCTCTTGGCTTTCTCCTGGCCCTTGGTCCTGGAGAGCTCTAGTCTGTAGGAGAGCTCACTCCACTTTGCCATCTGGGGGCCAGTTACTGATCTCTAAAATAAAAAATTTGGTGGGGGTCCCGATGAAGAGGAAAAATAAAACAGGGAAAATAAACAGGGGGTTGGGAGTGATGATCCGGGAGATTATCCTTTATTCTTTGAAACAAATTTAAATGGGTGCTCGTACTTTGGATATTTACGCACTAGAAAATAAGCTACATGAGGGGGGATCGCTTGTTCCCCGCTCTGTCGCCAGTGCCTGCAACAGTGCCCAGCACATAATCAGTGCTCAACAAGTGCATGTTGAATAAATAAATGAGTGATCTGTGACTTTGCTCTGGTACTAGAGGCTGTGCTGTTTAAAGGACTTCCCTTCCCATGAATACAAAGCCCAGTAGGCAAGATATTCTCAACTCTCCCAATGTCTACATCTCCCTGATGTTTTATGAACATAAATGATTTGCATTTTCTCCCATAGTGTATGCCAACAAAGAGGAAAGGCATCCTCTTGTTTGTATTTTAAAGTCCAACTCAAAACTTTCACTTTTCCTGATCTTAGCCCGCAATACTGCTACCCTTTTCAGAAACCTTACAGTATGTAATCTTGACCTCTTTCATCGCACTCACTTCTAACCTTGCTCTTTTTAGGTTCACACATAAAAATTATTCCATTGTATTAAGATTATTTTGTTTGCATATTAACTGAAATTTATTTGAACTAGCTTAAGCTAAAGCCAGGAAATTTGCTATTGACATATAGAAATATCTCGTCAAATTCAGTAGCGGTAACACAGGTGAACTTGAAGGCAGTTTCGGGTCCGTCAGGAACATGAGCATGAATATGTTCCCTTCTGTCTTCTTTTTCATTCTTTTTCCTAGGAAACCCAGATCTCTCTAATCCTCAGTCCTCATAGCAGCAGACAACTACCACATATGTTGTCTTTATATGTCCCTCAATTTCAGCCTCCCACAGAGACTAACAGGCTCTGAACCTCAACTCCATATTCCTAGAAGAGAAAAGAATCACTCCCCACTCTGATTCAGTCCACTGCAAGCCAAGCATGGACTTCAATAAATGTCTGTATCACTTCCCTCTCAAGTGTAGCAAGGTGGGGACGGAAGTCATGGCTTGGTAGACATTTGCAGCTACCCAGAGCACATGGTTCAGATGTTTGTATATAGTGCCTTTAGGAAATATTCTTGAATTGGTAAATGAAAAAAAAATTGCCCAACTTCCTTTTTTCTAGCTTGCTTTCATTCCCTTTTTCAACAACAAGGAAGAAAGGCGGGGAGGGAGGAAAGAAAGAGACAGACAGGCATGAGTAGAACTGAAAAGAACAGAGTGATTAGATCTAACAATGATCAGACAGACTGTAATGGAAAAGATGAAAGGGGAGAGCTCTTCTCTGCTTTGTCCCAGCATGCCCTAAACTCAGATTTTAAAAAATAGATAATTGGCCTACTTCTAACATGTGCAAAAACAGGGTATTTCCCAGAAAACTAAGAACATTGCAGACATCCATTTAATTGAGTTTCTCAACACTGACTGCATAGTAGAATAACCTGGAGAAGTCTTTAAAATTGAGTTTAGGTGGGGTTGGTGGTACATGCCTGTAATCCTAGCTCCTCTAGAGGCTGAGGCAGGAGGATCACAAGTTCGAGGCCAACCTCAGCAATTCAGTGAGACACTGTCTCAAAAAAGATCCAGGATGTAGCTCAGTGGTAAAGCACACCTGGGTTCAGTCCCTAGGGCTCCCCCTAAAGAAGTTTGAGATTAGGGTCCCACCCCAGAGAATTAGCAAAAATTTCAGGTTGGGGGTTTAAGCATCAGATATATGAACATCTTCATCACATGATTGTAATGGGCAGCCAGGTGGGACGCTACAAGCTTAACCAAAGAAGCATTTATTCAGATCCAAACAGAGCATATCGCCTAGTTAAGGGTCACAGCAGTTCTGCAAGGTAAGAGGGAGTCAGGTAGACGTCATCCCATTTTACAGCTAGTGCAGTTGTGATTGCTGCCAAAGTGCCCATCTTGTAGGTGGTGGACCCGGCAACAGAGCCAAGGCTCCAGGGGACTGTCCATCCATCCCACTGAGTCACGCTGCAGACACCATGGGTTTAGTGAAGAGCTGGGCGGCGCGTGCTCGGCCATCTGTCGCTTAGCGTGCGCTCCTCCCATCCCTCCATTCATCTCTCTCCATTTACCTTTGGCTCCTGAATGCAGGAACTAAATAAAAAGCGGACCCAGAAGGAGATGGAGCACGCCATGCTGATCCGACACGACGAGTCCACCCGAGAGCTGGAATACAGGCAGCTGCACACACTGCAGAAGCTCCGCATGGATCTGATCCGGCTACAGCACCAGACTGAACTGGAAAACCAGCTGGAGTACAATAAGAGGCGGGAACGGGAACTGCACAGGAAGCATGTCATGGAACTTCGGCAGCAGCCAAAAAACTTAAAGGTAGGAGGAGGAGAGGCGCGCCCCAGGCTTCTGTGCTCGGCCAGGGTGGGGAGGAGCGGTGGTCCCGTGCCTGGATGACAGTGGGTCTGGTGCCCCGGGAACTTCTCAGAGTCACCCATTTCCGGGCCCCACACCCACCAAGTCAGAATGTCCAGATGCAAAGCCCAGGAGTCTGTGTTTGGAAACGCTGGTGTGGAAAGGCCCGCTCCTCCATCTCTTGACTTCTCCTTTTACTCTGCTAGGTCATTTCTCTGAACTCTGCATGAGCTTCCTTCTCTAAATTGGAGGAATAGCAGCCGTGGCTCTGATTCTATTGACAGTAGCTACCTTGAGAGCTGCTGTGCATCCTGAGAGGGACCCGAGGCCACGTGCCAACTCGCAGGAATGCGTGATTATCAGAGGTGTCTGTCATGGGCCTGGGAATCAGCGTTGAATCCGCAGGGCCAGGCCTTCCCTGCCCCTGCGCCAGACCCGAGGTGCACGGAGTAGCTCCTGTGGCCCTCGCTGCCTCGGGCCCATTTCAGCAGACGGCTGAGTAACAAGCTCCATGTTCTCAGCCACTGCTGTATGTCAGGGGGGACAGTGTCAACACTGGCACAGACATGAGGCCACCCTCAGTCACACTGACCATGTGCCTCTTCCAGCTAAATCCTGTCACCACAAGTCCTCAGAGTGCCATGAAAGGCACACCTGGCTGTGGGGGGCAGCCTGATGGAATGCCTTCTGGCCTTAGTAGCAGCACACTCCTCGTTCTCCTTGCCAAAGTGCAAATTTGGTATTGCCACACGCAAGCACAACCTCTTAATGGGGACAAAATCCACAGTCACTGTTCTCTATCAGTTTATGTTGAAATCCAGTGGAAACGGGCTGGGCTGTGAAGTGCTCTCCAGATGTTCTCCTCTGTTGACTGGTGGAGGAAGCCGAGCAGCAAGAGCTGACTATCACACCACCCCCTTCTCACTTGGAAATGGGGACATGGCATACATGACACACACAAAGAGGAAGCACAGCAAACAATAGGAAACACTAAAGACTTGGATGGGAAACCATAAAAATAACTGCCAACCTTTTAACAAGCAGAGCTTCATAATATTCCACAATCTGCTTAGAATTGCCACCCCCTTATTATAATACATTTCTTCTTTGAGGTCATTTGTGAATCCAAAATTATTTCTATTCATTTACTTAAAACACAGAAGCATTGGTAGAGTTTGCTCTTTTTTTTTAGAATTTGCACTTGTCTGCATTATTTCCATGATTCTGGACTAGCACGGTCGGTCACGCACTAAAAGCAGATAGTCCTGGCACTGGGACTGAATCATTATAATGGAAACTTTCTGTTTTCACTGATGTGTCTTTATTTTCCCTTTGTCACTTTTTCTAACAGGCCATGGAAATGCAAATTAAAAAACAGTTTCAGGACACTTGCAAAGTACAGACCAAACAGTATAAAGCACTCAAGAATCACCAGTTGGAAGTTACTCCAAAGAATGAGCACAAAACAATCTTAAAGACACTGAAAGATGAGCAGACGAGAAAACTTGCCATTTTGGCAGAGCAGTATGAACAGAGTATAAATGAAATGATGGCTTCTCAAGCGGTAAGTGGTTAGCTTTGGTGCCACGGCTTCAAGAGCTTTGGGATTCAAGAAAAGTCAAGATCCAGCCTTTTGTTCCCAAGATGCACAAATTTAGGATATTGGTGTTTTTCTGCCCAAAGCACTGAGGAAATGACGACGCTGAATAAAGTCAAGCCAATGTGGACGCTGGAGTGCATCTTATAAGATGGAGCTCAAGGACAGACGTGCTCAATCAGACCTGTGGCACCTAGGGTCCTTGAGGGCGAGAGGGGCTAGACACGCATAAGTGTCACGTGTTCATTCGTCAGAGATCCCTGCTGCCACCCCCAGCTCATGTCAGGCACCAGTGCAGAAGCGCTCACAGTCCAGGGAGGAAGCAGACGCACACTCACTCAGTGAACCTGTGCTGAGCCTCTGTGTCCAGCACTCTGCTGGGCTCAGAGACAGTGACGCGCTAGACAGACAGTGGGTCTCTGGCCTCACCCTTCTGTCCTGGAGCCAGGAAGTCCAATAGTTAAGCTATAATAATAAAGCACAGTGAGTGCTTTGAAGTGGGAGGTGCTGGGGGAACAGGAGGACGGGGCGGGGGACAGTGAGTCTGGTCTAGGGAAGCTTCCCTGTGGGAGCCAGTGGGCTTAATGGAAGTCATTGAAGCCAGCAGGTTCCACAAAGAGACCCAGATAGGCACAGATCCAAACAATGGAGGGCGCATCTGGGGGACTCAGAACTTGAATGTGGGCCCAGAGTTCAAAGAGGGGGATTATGGGAACCCAAAAAGGGAGGTGACAAAGGTCTCGGTAAGCCAGGGATGGAGCGAGCGTGGTAATTCAGTGATCTCACAAGGAGAAGGGTCTTAAAGAGCACTAGCTCACCAAGCAGGCAGAAGAGGAAAAGTTAGTCCCGGCAGAGGGTCAGTCTGTAAGACTAGAGGCCTGACAGGGCACTGCCAGGGCAGGAGTGTGGAAAGCAGGTGGATGTTCACCGTCAGAAGGCAAGAACAGGAGTCTGGGCATTATTCCACAAGGCTGTGGAGGAAGGAGAGTAACAGGATCAGATCTGTGTGCCAGAGAGAGCATGGCAGTCATGCGGCACAGAGAGGGAGGCCTGCTGGCAAGCTGCTGCGGTAGTCCAGGGGAGATGGCCGTGGCGGGCGCGCCGCCCGGGGCAGAGGGAGGCTCACCGTGTGAGGCCCTGGTGCCGTCCCAGCACCAGAAACCGACAGTAAGCCAGCGGAAACGGAAAGATGAGAAGGGTTTAAAAATACTTAGAAAGCAAAAAGGAACTTGGTGACGGGTTGGAGGGGCAGGTTTGACGATAGACTGGACTAAGTCATCATTTTACCAAGACAGAAAAATAGAAGGAGGGTGAGCGGACGCCGGGGGAGGCGATCGGTCAAGTCGTGGACGTGGTATCTGAGCGACGTAGGTATCCGTAGAAAGACACAAACATGGAACTTGGCAGTTCAGGAGACATATCAGGATTAACCCATTGTGTCCCATCGTCCTACATAAAGGACGTAATAAACACCTATGAAATTTTATAAGGCACCTATATAATGACTCAATTTAAGTTTTTACAAGTGTCTCATATAGGATGATAAGACATTTGGGTTAAAAACAAAAACTTAGACACCATTGCCAAATGGGGGCAGTTGTAGTTGTGAGAAATAGATGGGGACAGCAAATGGAATTAGAGAGAAAGGGGACTGAAGACAGAGTCTAGGGACACCGACATGTGAGGAAACCAGCACTCAGGAACGTAAGAGGGGAGCCCGGAGAGAGGACGCCAGAGAGGCCAGGACGTGGGTTCTAGCTGGAGACCTCAAAGGTGGCCCAGACCGGTTAGGACAGTAAGCGTGGGGTCCTCACTGGATGGGCCGTGGGTCGGCCCGTGGCTGGTCAGACAGTCCGCGGAGCCGTGGGAATGGCAGGCGTGGTGCTGCCATGAAAGAGGGACACAGACGAGGTAGACAATGTGACACAGAAAAGGACGGTAGCAGGCGGAGGAGGCAGGGACCTCTGCTTGCCTGCGGCCCAGCCTGTTGAGGGGCTGGGGACAGGAGCGGGCACTCGTCCCTTGGCTGATTCACCCATCCAGAGTTGTACTGCCCGCCCACGCTGCGCCCCCGCCTCCCGGGAGCAAGCCAGCCTCGGTCAGGACCTCACGGGACTTGTCCAAGAATGGAGGAAAGCGGCACAGAAGTGCGAGGCGCCGGCAGAGCGCTGCGCACGAGGCGGGGCTGGCCTGGAGTTGGGAGGCCTCTGCCACTGAGGCGGAGGAGCTGCGTGCGGGTGGGAGGCCCCACCTTGGAGGATCAGACGCCCTTGTATTTGGAAAGCAGTGAACGGGGAGACCAGCATGGGCCAGGCTGGAGGGGCACCCGCCCAGGTCGTGCAGGGCTTGCAGGCGTTAAGTGTGTCCTCTTTATCCTAAAAGCAGTGGGAAGCCACTGGAGACTGGAGCAGGGCCGGCAGCTGGTCTGTGTTCTTGGATGTTGACTCGGTGACATGGAGAGGCTGGCCAGGGACGCAGCTAGAGCTGGTGTGAGGAGGCTGGTTACAAGGCCTCGGCTTTGACCTGGGCACCAGGGAGGAGGGCAAGGGGTGGAGGAGGAGGCAGCCAAGTGCGAGAGCGGGGCAGCCGCCAGCCACCCACTGTTGGAAGGACGCGGGGGGACAGGGAAGTGGGAAGGGAAGGATGAGGAGTTCACAGTGGTCACGCTGAGCTCGAGGCCTGGGAACCATCAGGCGTGTCTCCTGGGGAAGCGGCCACGGGAGACGCGGGGTCGTGTGCACAGCAGATGGTGAGGCTCCTCAGGAGGAGGAAGAGCGCTCGGGACTCAGCCCTGAGGACGCCCCACACGCAGGCTTCCAGGGGCCGTGGTGAAGCCCAGTGGCCGAGTCAGCAAGCGCGAGGCCCTAGGTTTAACCCCAGGCACTGCTCGGGAGCGAGAAGAAGGACCTCGTAAGTCAGGGCTGCCAGAAAGGAGGAAGCAGCTGGGATGGGAAATGAATGGGGAGTTGGGGGTGCGGTTTGCAGGATCTCAGGAGGCAGGAAAGGATCTCAGAGGGAAAGGTAAATCCGCACGAGCAGGAGCTGCTGGGGTCGGGTCGGTAAGGACCAGTTCATGCTGGTCATCAGTGGCCTCCATGTGAGTCCTGTAAACAGAAGGGCCACATCAGCATGAGTGTGAGGTGAGGGGGTAGAGAGGGGAGAAGGGAGAGCTGAGGGCGTTGTCTTGTGAGTCATGGTGTCGGCGCCTGGGGCAGTGGCACCCCGCAGACACCCCACGCGTGCAGGTCCTGTGAGATGGGGGAGAAGGGACAGGAAGACAGGCTCATGACTGCCCTTGAATACATGCAGGAGAGAAGCGCCCTCTCTCTTGGACAGGGAGGAGGTCAGAGTAGCCATGACTGTCCTGTACTGACCGCATGCCAGCGTCCCTGTTGTCTTGAGATTGCGTGGGCGACACTTCACTTTCGTGACACCCCTCTGGAGGAGTCACTGTTTAACCTGAGTTTACCTGTGAGGTTTGCTGAGGAAAGCCACTTAGGGCCAGCCTGCCCAGGGCTGGGAGTGGGCAGGCAGCTTCTGAAAAGGGGCAGAAGTACGTACCTTGGGTCTCTGTCACAGCTGGCCAACGTCGCCAGACCCACGCAGATGAACGAGCCGTCCAGCCAGCTCGTTCATCAGAACAGGCAGCGGGGCTCAGGGCGTAGCAGCCCAGCCCTGGCGAGGGGCAGCACGCCAGTGAGTGCTGGAGGCAGGTCCGAGCCCTCGCGGACCCTGTAGGCCTGTGCGGTTGGCACCCCTCGACGTGCTGCCTCGCTCCCCTCTCCCCCATGGAAGCCACTTAGATAACCGACATGACATCCTCCACGACTCTATGAAACTTCTTAATGGATGTGCTGTGACTGACTTCAGGTGGTGAATGCCAAATCCTGGAACGTCCCCCTGGTTTCTGGCATGGGGACTTTTATAGGCAGAGCTGGTACCAAGCATAGTCACTGACAATGGTAATAAAGCGTCAGAAACCAAAGACCATGCCCGCAGGGTGAGCCCCATGCCCGCTCACTCCAAGGAGCCCAGCAACTAAATAGAGGAGTAGAAAAGAGCAGGGCTTCCGCTTCCTGTGTTGGCAAGAAGTCTGCCACATCGAGGGGAGCCAGTGGCCATCCTCTCTAGAGCCAGAGCACCCTCGTGTTCGCCCCTCAGGCTGCTCCTGCTGTGGGCCCACTGCTCTTGTGCCCAGTATGTCACCCCTTCTTGTCTCATTGGGAAAACGAGAGTGACCCATCCTCTTGAGTGGGTCTTAATGAGAGCTGGTTAGGGTGAATTACTAGAAGGTACTTTGGAAATATGATTACATGATTTATTTTATGTTCCTTTAATTGCTATAGTATATTTCTCCAGAAGAACTAAAGAAAATACAAGACAAATAACTTTTCTAAACTATTGTAATTTAACATTTTAAAAAGTAATTTTTTGATCAGGATGTTGTGATGTATCGTTAATTGTTACAATTCGTAGATAAATAGAGAATATTATCTTGGCAAAATGGAAACATGGAAATGTATGGAAACATGCAGGTAGCTCAGGGTAGACTGGATTACCTCATTAAAGGGTTCTAATCTCATAGTTCCCAGCCATACTAAGGACCTGTATGTTCAGGCAAAGCCAAGCCTAAGACAGAGCACCAAAATCTCTAAATTTAGTCCTGCTAATGGCCCAAAGCCTCCAGCTGTCAGGTTGAGGGGTAGGCATTTCTGTGAGCTGGCCTAGCCCGTCCCCACGCGAGATCTGGGCATGTTGGTGTATAATAGGAAGTCTCAGTACTGGGGGAGCAAGGGAACCTAAAAGTCCACCTTATGGTGCAGACTTTGTTACTTCAAATCAGAATACGCCCCTCCAGATTGGCGAGGATGCTCCTTGGGGAAGAGACTTTGAACCACTCGAGTTTTGAATCGACCAGCCAACAGGATGACTCTTGTGGTCCAAAGAGGCGTCGACATTACCTGGCAGGAGCGTAACAGAACTGTGGCGTGTTTCCCAAGTTTTATGCGTGTCAGATTGATTTATTTAGAGCTGAGCATATCTAAATGGCTTTATGGTTTTGTGGTTAAAGATGTCTAAATATGGAAGTGGTCTTGTCAAAGCCAAAATAACAACAGACACTACTTACTGAATGCTTAGCCTGGGGTCACCCTCTACCTGGGATAGTGTGTATTTACGTCTTGATTCCTTCGCTGGTGTCTTGCGGCACTGGGGACTGGACCCAGGGGTGCTCTACCATGGAGCTACGCCCCCAGACTTTTTACTTTTTTTTATTTTGAGACGGTCTCACTAAGTTGCCTAAGCTGACCTTGAACTTGCCACCCTGCTGCCTCAGTCCTCTGAGATGCTGGGGTCACAGTAAACCTGGGCTTGCTCACCAATCCTTTCATGAGCCCCCACGTCAGTCTCAGGCAGCAGGAGCTGCTGTTTTCTTGTGGTGAATGGGGGGCGAGGCGCTGGGGTGCGCTTGGTGGCAGAGCGCCTGCCTAGCACGCGGAAGGCCCTGGGTCGCAGTCCTAGTGCTAAACACAGGCGTCGAAAGGGTAAGTAGTTGGGCAGGTGACACCTCTGAGAAAAGGCGGTGTGGACACCAGGCTCAGGAGGCCACCCGCACACCCACAGGCTTTGTCACTAGCTACTGTGGTTTCAGACTGCGAAGGATGAGCTTTCAGGACTGTGCGGCCCATTGGGCAGCTCTCACTGGCGTGATCCTGCCTCTGAGTGCACCCAGGGCACCTTTTTCTGGGGGGACCCTTTTCAGTCCACTGAGGAGTATCTCCCGGTAGTCCCCAAGCAGCAAGCGAGGGCCGTGTGACAGCATGTGTCTTCTGTGCCCACAGTTGCGGCTAGATGAGGCCCAAGAAGCAGAATGCCAGGCCTTGAGGCTGCAGCTCCAGCAGGAGATGGAGCTGCTCAACGCCTACCAGAGCAAGATCAAGATGCAGACGGAGGCGCAGCACGAGCGCGAGCTCCAGAAGCTGGAGCAGAGGGTGTCTCTGCGCAGAGCGCACCTCGAGCAGAAGGTAGGCGCGGGGTCAGCGCGGGGTCACACTCGGCAGGGTTCGCTCAGATCTGCATGGCGCTGCTGCTCTTCCTGAGGGCAGGTCAGGCTGCTAAGGCTCAGGACAGCTCGGCTGCGCCATCCCCTGCTTAAGAACTTCGCTACTCGGCTGGGAAGCCCTCAGCCCTCCCAACGGGCTCCTGGATGGTAATCATGACGCGCGAAGGGTACGCGGAATGGCAAGAGGGAGCCTGAGATCTGGCGTCTTGGGTGTTTTTAAACCAAGAAATGACCAGCAGGGCTCTTCAGACAAGAATTAAGACAGAGACAGGCTGGTGCTGCTGTGCATAATCGACGGCACCCCAGCTGAAATACCCAGTGCTTTAGATATTCCGGGCAGTGTGCAGGAGAAAGGTGTCAGAGGCGCCGCAAAGCTGGACGCATCTAGTTGCTTAACCAGTTATCTACCCTTTTCTTCCAGCGGCTCCCCGAGACCAGCCGAGCAGTCCTCCCAGCTCCTGTTCTTAGAACTAAATTTCTAAGGACCCAGGCGGCCGCCGGCGCTCTGTGCGAAAGCGGCACCATCTAATTGTGTCTCGGCTCCTGCGAGACAGGACAGGCGTTGACCTAGATCGCCAGCTGCTTGGCGGATAGGATGGCACTGCTGGTGCCAGGCAGGCCCCATCATATATTCTTGTAGCAAGTTTTAGACATAATGGATCAGGCAAGATGCCTGTCCCAGGGCTCCCAGCCTTGGCCTCTGGGTCGCTCCTCGCAGGCGTGCGTGCATGCGTGCGTGCCTGCGTGCCTGCGTGCCTGCGTGCGTGCGTTGGGAGGCCCTTCCCCTAAGGCCCGCTCGCTGTGCTCGTTTCAGATTGAAGAGGAGCTGGCTGCCCTGCAGAAGGAGCGCAGCGAGAGAATCAAGTACCTCCTGGAAAGGCAAGAGCGGGAGATCGAGACTTTTGACGTGGAGAGCCTCAGAATGGGGTTTGGGAATTTGGTCACATTAGATTTTCCTAAGGAGGACTATAGATGAGATTAAATTTTTTGCCATTTACAAAAAAACAAAAAAAAGAAAACAGAAAAAAATTCAGACCCTGCAAAACCACATTCCCCATTTTAACGGGCGTCGCTCTCACTCTCTCTTACTCTTACTGACATCGTGTCGGACTAGTGCCTGTTTATTCTTACTCCATCAGGGGCCCCTTCCTCCCCCCGTGTCAACTTCAGTGCTGGCCAGAGCCTGGCCGTCTCTTCTACTCATAGTACACGTCACAGTGTTGATGTGATTCAAAATGTTTCAGTGAAAACTAAGGAGACAGTTTTAACAAAACCAATAAACCAACAACTAAAAAGTGGATGTATATTGCTTTAAGCAATCACTCATTACCACCAATCTGTGAAAGTAAAGCAAAAAATAATAATATAATAATAATAATAAATGCCAAGGGGGAGAGAGACACAATATCCGCAGCCTTACACCTTAACTAGCTGCTGCATTATTTTATTTTATTTTATTTTTTTGGTATTTATTCATCAGGAATAAAAAAAAAAAAAACAAAGTTTTATTAAAGATTGAAAATTTGATACATTTTACAGAAACTAATTGTGATGTACATATCAGTGGTGACATATTATTACTTTTTTGGGGCTGGGGGGGTGGGTGGGGTGAAGAGATCTTGTGATTTTTAAGAACCTGCTGGCAAGAGTTTAACTTGTCTTCAGCATATTCTGATTGTATCATAATCATTTTCTGCTGTTGCAGAGGATGTGAATACACTTAAGGAGCTCACAGAATCCCAGTAGCACAAATTGGGCTTTGGCAAATCGTGTATTTTGTGTATAGAAGGAATTTAAGGAGAGGTATTACTTATTTTCATATTGTATTTTAACTGTTTCTCTGATCAAATTTTTTTACTTCCTCCTCCTCTTCCTCCCCACCTTCCTCCTTTTCCAATTCAGTATTTGGAGTTCCACACTGTCTCTCAGTCAGATCATCTCGACCTTTTTCTTTATCTCCCTTCCCCTTCCTGAGTCCCATATCTCGGTCATAAATACTGCATTATTCACACTTTCAAACTGTGTATTTTCTTACAATAAAAAATGATGAAAAAAAAAAGGCTTTACTTCTTTTGCATGCACTTTAAAAACAAAACATTTTTCAGGTTCCAAGGAAGAGCATGATAACTGTCAGAGCTTTTAATTATATTTGTAAATAAAAGTGTTCATCACATCGCCTTGCTGTGTTATTGTGGCAGGTTCCCTTCCAGGTTCACCAGGGGATCATTCCCAGGGAGAGCCACCCTCCCGAAACCACCCTCTGTGGCCTCAGACGCTCCAAGAAGGCTCCGCTCAAGGTTTCAGGTAAAGCGTGTCTTCCAGGTTCCTCTCCAGGGCTAAAGATGGTAATGTACCGTTTGACGTGCTCCAGGGTTCAAGTGTACCCTACCACCCTTAGCAATAAGAGGAGGCGTGAGCAAGCGCGCGCGTGCGCACACACACACCCGTGTGCCCCTGGCGTAGAAGCATGTACTGCTGAGAAGCTGGGTACCCTTAAAGAAAAGTAAGGTGGGAAAAAGCATAATCAGATATTTCAATGATCCCACTGTAACGCAGACCACCCTCCTTCATAGTCTGCTTTTATTAGAATACCTGTGTGACCATGAGATAGTAAACAATATAACTTCTAGAACATGATTTCAGGGTCAGGACAATCAAAAGATCTCATTCTGGGGCTGTGGCTCAGTGGTACAGCACTTGCCTGGCATGTGTGAGGCACTGGGTTCGCTCCTCAGCACCACAGGTAAATAAATAAATAAGGGTCCATTGACAACTAAAAAAATTAAAAAAAAAAAAAAAAGATCTCATATCCTTCAATCTGTACGTCCTAGACATTCACAGTTGCCCTTTAGAATGATGACCTCAAGGTCATTCTTGTGTCCTGTGGGAGGTTCAGTTGCCACAGGCAAATGTGACCAGGCATTTTTACTATGATAGACTGAAACTAGGAAGGCATACTCATAAAATTACCAGTCACAGCACGACCTAAGGCCAGCTGTGACGCCTTCCATACTATCACCCAGCTTCTGAAGCAGCTTGGTCACGTACGCAAAGAGTATTTCAAGGGCTGGACAGGAGGTATGGGACTGCAGCAGTCTGGGTCTGGGGTGTCCTCCAAAGGCCCGAGTGTTGAAGGCTTTGTCCCCGGCCTGTGACACTGTTGGGAGGTAGTAGCACTTTAGGAGGTGCTGACTAGTGAAGGGAAGTGAGTTCATTGTGGGGTGCGCCCTTGGAGGAGGTTTGGGACCCCAGCGCCTTCTGTCTTTCCCTGGTCATTATGTAAACAGGCCACCTCCACCACGGTCTCCCACCGTGATATACTGTGCTGCCACAGGCCAAAGCAACGGGGTCAGGGTCAACTGACTACAGAAGGAAACCATAAGCCAAAATAAACCTTTCTTCCTTTAAAGTTGATTATCTCAGGTATTTCATCACAGTGACAGAACGCTAACTAACCACAGTAATTATCCAAGAAAAATAGGTGTGGATTGCCTGCCTGGGCTTCCCATGTCATACTACCCTAGCTTTTTACAAATGAGGAAATAAGCTCACCTCACGGCAAGTGGCAGGGTGGGGTCTGAATCAAGACCAAAAGAACATTCAAGGCAGAAAAACCCTCTGATCTATTTCATCCATTTCTCTCGGTGGTAAAAAATGTCTAACCAGCTTGTGAAAAGGCCCCAAGACTGAGATTACAGGTGCTGCTGTTATAAAAGCCTCCTGTGTCCCAGGGCATAGTTACCAAGAAGAAGGAACGTGGCTCCTCCCTGCTCCAACACCAGGGACACAGCGCGACTGCCATCTCCTGCTAGTGCCTGTGTGAGGAGCGGGTAGGAGAGCAGGGACGAGGGTCAGAGACGCCTGAGAAAGCGGGCACCCTGCTCCTTCCAGCAGGCACTAACTGCCCCAGCCAACAAGAATGACTACGGGTTTGTCACACATGGCTAAGAGGCAGTTTTGGATTCCTCCCTCAGTGACTGTTCACTGAGTACCTTCCATGTTTCGCCATGAGACCCTGCGTGGCGGGTCTCAGCCAAAGATCTGTGCGGCTTACACTCGGGGCGGGGGGAAACCAGTCACAGGGATCACGATAAAAATGATTTTATATGGCCACAGGTGCTGTGAGGTGAAAGGCGGAGCAGGGCGAGCGAGATGACAGGTGCCGGACTTGCCTACACTCACTCATTCTTTTTGAGCACCTACTGTACCTGGGGTGTAGCAGTAAAGAGGGCGGATGGAGCTGCTCTTGTGCTGGGGCTCAAGGCTCAATCTTCGGGGAACAGAAGTAAATAGCAACGGGCTCGGCTGACAGTGACTTAGTCCATGACAAGGCAGGTCCTGGGTGCTACAGAAGTTTAAGGGAACTGCCACAATCCATCAGAGGATGTCTGATTCACTGGATAAAATAACATTCTTTGAATTATCACAATCTGTTATTTGCTTACGGATCTATTGGAAGAGTATCCCTGGGCCACTGGACACACGCACAGGTAAGAATGCCAAGTACCCCTCGGATCTTAATCTGGCAATTATTTTGCCACAAATACTATACCCTCCCAGTGCTGCGTGGGGACCCAGCACCCCTAGCAAGCGGGGCAAGGGTCGAGCCACGGAGCTGCACCCTGGCTGTTGGTAACCCATGTAGATTGTCACCATTTAGCAAAGCAGTGCCAGTCTCTCTCCTGCAGATTAAGACTAAACCCTGGCGAAATGCAAAGCATCCGCCTGAGGGTACTGACATATAAAAGCCATGGGTCGGACGAAATCGAACTGTGGTCGGCGAAGAAAAAGCAAGAGGATTATCTCCGGCAGACCTGCCCTGGAAGAAGGGCTACAGCCAAGTGCGGTGGCACACAGCTGTAGTCCCAGGAGCTGGGCCCGGTACTTCAAGACCACAGTGACTCTCTCTCTAGGGGAAAAAAAATGCTAAAGGAAATCCTTCATCCTAGGTGAAGTAAATCCAAAAGGAAACTTGGATCATTAGAAAAAGCGACAGAAGTAGTAAATATGTGGATAAATATAAAAGACTTTTCCCCTCAAGTAGTCTTTACACATACAGCACTGGGGGCTGGGGTTGTGGCTCAGGGGTAGGGTGCTTACCCAGCAGCGTGAGGCCGTGGGTTCGATCCTCAGCACTGCATAAAAAATAAATAAAGCAAAGGTATTGTGTCTATCTACAACTAAAATATTTTAAAATATATATATATATATATATAAAATATACATAATATATATAAATATATATATATTTAAAGAACACTGTAGAAAGCAAAAATTACTACACTGGTAAGGATTCTAATGTCTACAGGTAAAATCCATATGGAAACTAGAACAAAATCAGGGGCTAAAGGTCTATATGGTTGCAAGGTGTCTACATTTTGCTTGCAATGGTACAGTTTCTACTCTGAAGAGACCATGAAGAGTTAAATCTAATCCCAGGAACAGCCACCAAAAAGAAAACCCAAAGGGCTGGGGAGATAGCTCAGTTGGTAGAGTGCTTGCCTTGCAAGCACAAGGCCCTGGGTTTGATCCCCAGCACCCAAAGAAAAATAGCCAAAAATCTAAGAGATAAAATATTCAGATAATCCCAAAAAAAGGGAGAACAGAGGAACTTTTTAAAGAGATAAACAGAAATCATATAAAATAGAAGACCAAAAAGCCCTCCCTATCAGTAATTACCTTAAATGTTGATGGTCTCTGTTCAGCCCAGCTAAAAGGGAGAGATTGACGGTGGATGAACAAGAATCACTTGCTGACTCTGAGAGACAGAGTAAATATAAAGGCACAGAAAGGTTGAAAATAAATGGACGGGAAAACACCAGCAAATGGTAAAAGTCTGCAAAGGCTACGCTTGTGGCAACTGAAACTGGCTTCAGGACAAAGAGAATCAGCAGAGATTTTTTTTAAAAAGCCTCAGTCATAATGAGAAAAAAAAATATTTCAAGAAGTTATAAATAATTTTAAATATATATACACCTAACAACAGTACCTGGAAATAGGTGAGTCAAAATTTGACAGAATTAAGTGGAAAAATAGAAAAAAAAATTATATCTTAACTCCCCTCTCTCAGCAATTGATACTAAACATGTAGAAAAATAAAAATAGGTTTGAACACTATCAGTGACCTTGATTTAATTGACATTTACAGGTACTGTCTCCACAAACTTCAGAATACACATTATTTTCAAATACTCATGGTATGTATGTTCATCAAGATGAACCATATTCAGGACCATAAGGCAATACATAAATTTTTAAGAATCAAAACCCATACACAATGGGTGGCTAAGGGCTTGCCTGACATGATGAAGCTCCAGGTTTGATCCTCAGCACCGAAGGGAAAAAATTTCCCCTCACAGTACCAATGCTTCTTAGGAAGGAGATCCGTTCTGATAAAGCCTTTCATTTGTGAAGTGGAAAAATTCTAAATCTAACCATTGTGATTCAGACCATCTATCTGTTTGCCAAAAGAATGTAAATACTACCTAAAAATAAATATAAAAATGGAGTTCTAAGATCTCTACACTGAAAAAAAAATTGCTGAAACAGATTTTTTAAAAAATGCTTTCCTGTGCTGGCAATAGAACCCAAGACCTCGCACGTGCTAGGCTAGCACTCTACCAATGAACTACATCCCCAGGCAAGATTGAAAGCTTAAGGGAAGAAAATGCGTAGTATATTTGTGAATCAAAAGACTTAAAGGGGGCTGGGGTTGTGGCTCATTGGTAGAGCGCTTGCCTAGCATGTGTGAGGCCCTGGGTTCAATTCTCAGCACCGCATATAAAGAAATTAATTAAATAAAGGTCCATCGACAACAAGAAAAAAATATTTTTTCAAAAAAAGACTATTAGAGGGACTGGAGATGTAGCTCATTGGTAAACTGCTTTACTCGCATACATAAGGTCCTGGGTTCAGTTCCCAGCACCATTTAAAAAAAAGGACTATTAAGGTGTCAATTCTCTCCAAACTGATCTACAGATTCAATGTAATCCAAATCAAAATTCCATCAAACTTTCTTGTAGAAATTGGCAAGTTGGGGCTGGGGTTGTGGCTCCGTGGTAGAGCACTTGCCTAGCATGTGTGAGGCACTGGGTTCAATTCTCAGCACCACATATAAACCAATCAATTGATAAAGGTCTATCAACAATTATAAAAAAATTTTTTTTAAAAATTGGCAAGTTGAACCTAAAATGTATATGGAAACACAAACAGAATAACAATAGCAATTTTTTAAATGAACAAAGTTGGAGCACTTACTCTACTTGATTTTAAGACCCACCATAAAGTTATAAAATCAAGATACTTGGGAGTTAGTAAAACAATAGACATGTAAAAGAATTGGATAGTATGGATGGTTCAGAAATAATGAAGGTATTTGGTCAGCTGGCTTTTTACAACGATGCAAAGACAATCTACTGAGGAGAGGAAAATCTTTCCAACAAACAGTACTAGATCAACCGGATATACAGGAAAATTGAAAGCCTATTTTTATTTCACTATACACAAAAAATTTAATTCAAAATGGATGATAGACTTCAAGAATGTAAAATAAAACTTCTCAAAGAAAACACAGGAGAAAATCATAATGACCTTCAACTAGGCAAATGTTTCTTAAGACAGAACAAGTATAAACTGTCAGAGAAAAAATAAGTTTGATTTTTATCAAAATTAAAATTGTTTATTCTTCAAAGCCACCATGAAGTCAAAAAGACAAGCCATAGGCTGAGAATATTCACAACACATTTATCAGACAAAGAATTAGTGTCCAGAATATATTAAAGATTCTTACAACTCAATAATACAAAGAGAAACCACACAAAAAAATGAACAAAAGACGTGAATTCTTCCCAAAATAAGATATACAAATGATCAAAATGTTCATGGAAAGTTTCGAAACCACAAGAAGATGGCGTCCAGGGCCATAAGAACATGTTGGAAAAAACATGAGTTTTGTTGAGAATGTGAAACAAGTAAAACTCTCATAAAGGAAGATGGTACACCCACTTTTTTAAAAAAATTTTTTTTTAGTTGTAGATGGACACAATACCTTTATTTTATTTATTTTCACGTGATGCTGAGGATTGAATCTGGTGCCTCACACAAGCTGGGCAAGTGCTTTACCACTGAGCCACACCCCAGCCCAGAACACCACTTTTGAAGGTAGTTTGGTAGTTTCTTTTTTCTTTTCTTTTTTTTTTTTTATTGTAAACAAATGGGATACATGTTGTTCCTCTGTTTGTACATGGCGTAAAGGCATACCCTTTGTGTAATCATAAATTTACATAGGGTAACGTTGTTTTGGCAGTTTCTTATAAAGTTAACCATTCCTAGATTATTGCCACAAGAGAAATGGAAACCTGTGTTCACAGAGAAACCTACTCATATGTCCGTAACGGCTTCATAGCAAAAATAGTTAGATACACCTTGTGTCACTACCAGGTAAATGGATAAATTGTGGTTAGATCCATATAATGACTACTATTTGACAATGAAAAGGAACCACTGCTACATGCAGCAACATGGACGAGTCTCAAACACCAGCCTCGGGGCTGGGGTTGTGGCTCCGTGGGAGGACACTCGCCTAGCATGTGAGTCACTGGGCTCCATCTGAGCACCACGTAAAAAAACGAAATAAAATAAAGGTATTGTGTCCATCTACACCTAAAAATATATATTTTTTAAAAAACCAGCCTAGATTACAGTAATCTCCCCTTATCTGTTGTTGCAGTGTTGCCCTTGGTCAAATGGGGTTCAAAAATATCAAATGGGAAAATTCCAGAAATAAACAATTCCTAAGTGTTAAACCGAGTGCTGTTCTGAGCAGCATGATGAAACCACGTGCGAACCTGCTGTGTCCCACTTGGGATGTAAATCATTCCTCCGTCCAGTGTATCCATGCTGTATATGTCACCTGCCTGTCAAGTCACTTAGCAGACAGCTAGCTCAGTTACCAGATTGACTGTCAAGCAACCAAAGCGCCTGAGTTCAGTACCCTTATTTTACATAATAATGGCCCTAACACCTAAGAAGAGGGATGCTGGGAATTCGGATATGCCTGAAAAAAATGGTTACATTCTTCCTTTCTCAACTTAGTAAGAAAAATAATAATAATAATAACAACTGTGTGCTGAAGTGTGAAGATCTATTGTAGAAATGAAGTTTCTGTCCATGAAATTGTGAAGAAGGAAAAAAGAAATGTGTGCTGGTTTGGCTTTTACACCATAGACTGCAAAAGTCACAGCCACGGCACATGGTAAGCGCTTAGTGAAGACAGAAAAGGCATTAAGTTTGGGGTGGACAACGTGAACAGAAAAAGCATTGTGATTGGCTGTGGCTGGCTGCACCAGAGACCGCAAAGGGATTCCAGGGACACCGTCATTTACTGCAAGTAAGGGACAGTTCCAGACTCAGGCACAGGTTTGGGCTGACGTCTGGGTGCAGTGGTGCTCACCTGAGGTCCCCACAACTCGAGAGGCTGCGGCAGCAAGATCACATGTTCGAGGCCAGCCTGCGCAACTGATGGGAACCGTCTCAAGGTAAAAACCTTCGAAAGGGCCGGGGGCACAGTTCAATTGTAGAGCCCTCGTCCTGAAACCAAAATGGAACAAAACAGCAAGAGCAAGTTGCTGGAGCGAGCTGCTGCTGCTGCTGCTGAAGCTGCTGCCACATTTCAGGCAGAACAAGGAGGAAAACGCCATCCGAAGCAAGTCGCCAAAGGTGAAGCAACTGGGCGCTTCGGAAGTCCCATAGAACCTGCTGGGTGTGGCTCGGGGGTAGAGCGCTTGCCTCGCATGCGCAGGGCCCTGGCTTTAATCCCCAGACCTGGGGTGGGGGGCAGGGGTGGGGAGTTCAAGGGCATAAAACATGGAGGAAAGAACTTCTCAATGACAATGTTCTTTTAAAAGGTTTTGGAGGAAAAAATAAACTTCAAATATTAATGATCCCCAACCACTAACATGGTCTTGGCTCCGTGATCAGAATTACCTGAAAGAAATAACCTTGCTTCTGACATGTCATCAAAAGGCCAATGGTCCCCAAGGCTTCACAACGCCAGCGTCACTCTCGACCCTTCACCTGGCAGAGATGTCTTTCACCTCAGACCGTCACAGGAAGAAGGGTGAGTTCGGGACAGCTGTTTTGAAAGAGAGCTCGCATCCACCTAACTCTCCTTATCGTACACTGTTTAATTATTACAGCGCATTATTGGCGGTTGTGTCTCCTCCTGTGCCTGATTTACAGACAGAGCTCTTATGTGTGCACAGGACAATCAAAGACACGTGGGGTGTGGCACTGCCTGCGGTCCAGTGCCTCCGCTGGGGTTCCTGGAATGTCTCCCCGGCAGATGCGGGGACTGCTGGAGCTACTACGTGATTTCACTTACACTAGGCCTGAAAATGGGAAGAGTGACAGAAAGCAAAACAGGAGGTGATCGGGGATAGGAATGGGATGAGGAAATGCAAAGACAGTAGGGGACTTTGGGGTTGATGGAAATGTGTTACTTAATGGTGGTGACAGCTTCGTGGTATATACGTGCATTCTACACGCGTGCGAGACAGTGTGCCAAAATTATACTCCAGTAAAGTTGAGAAATGTGTCTTCTACTTACTGTCAGGTTGAGCAGCAAGCTTATCAAAGAACAACCCCAGAAATGGCCTTAACGGTACTCATGAAATAGGGTCTTAAGATGACTGGAAATTTTCTTGCCCATTTGAATTTCTTCAAGAAAAAGGTACATTTGGGGAAGAGGGACCACGGGTAGGAACAAAAATAAAACCAGGATAAGAAATCATCTGAGGGCTGGGGAGATAGCTCAGTTGGTAAAGTGCTTGCCTCGCAGGCACAAGGCCCTGGGTTCAATCCCCAACACCAAAACAAAAAGATCACAAGTTCGAGACCAGCTTGTGCAATCAGAAAGACCCTCTCAAAAAAAGTAGGGGGTGCTCGCTTCGGCAGCACATATACCAAAAAAAGTAGGGGTGGGGGAACTGGGCATGCTATACTCCAGAGGCTGAGGCAGGAGGATCAAGAGTTCAAAGCCAGCCTCAGCAACTTAGAGGCCATAGGCCTCAGCAAGAACCTGTCTGTAAATAAAATATAGAAAAGGGCTGGGGATGTGGCTCAATGGGCCAAGTGCCCCTGGGTTCAATCCCCAGTACCAAAAAAATCAAAGTGTGGGGAGACTGGCTGGGATGTAGCTTGTGAAATCTGTGGGTGGACAACATGAACAGAAAAAGCATTATGATTGGCTACAGCATGCGGCACCAGACAGCATTGAACCTATACAAAGACTTCAGAGCAAGGGATCCCTGACTGAGAGACCCTCATTACTGCAAATGAGGGGTGGTTCCGCAGACTGCACACTGGTAAAGCATCCCTGGGTTCAACCCCCAGTAGCACCAAACGGGGGGGGGGGGGGGGGGGAGAGACAGAGAGAGAGAGAGGGAGGGAGGGAGGGAGGGGGAGGGAGAGGGAGAGGGAGAGGGAGAGGGGGGAGAAGGAGAGGGAGAGGGAGAAAGAGGGAGGGAGGGAGAGGGAGAGGGAGAGGGAGAGGAAGAGGGAGAGAGACAGAGAGGGAGAGGGAAGAGAGAGAGAGGGAAAAAAATAATCCAAAAGACAGGGAGCCCCAAGTGGAGGGGACACACACACACACACACACACCCCGCCGCCCCAAGAATCCACTGAGATCAGCCTTCGCAGGTATACCTGCTGACGGGCTTTGGCGGGCTCTGTTGTGTGCTGTGAACTCCTGAGGTGTGCATTTGGGGGAGGAGGAAATAAGTCCCTTCCCATAATCCCAACTACTCAGGAGGCCGAGGGCCAGGGGACTGCAAGTCCAAGGCCAGCCTCAGCAACTTAGCGACACCCTGTCTCAAAATAAAAGCTAAGAAGGGCTGGGGATGTAGCTTGGAGTAGAGCACTTGCTCAGTGTGTGTGAGGCCCTGGGTTCAACCCCCAGGGCCCCCAAAAAGGTAAAGATCCCCTTTACAGTCAATTCACTCAACCAGGGGTCCACGAGGCTTCAGTGCGCGGGAAGCGTCGTGTCAGGGGCTGGGACTATGAGCAGGACCTCCCAGTTCTTGCCTGTGAAGGAAAGGGTCTGGTCTAATAGGCACACATTAAACACAGAATTAGACACGTTTAGCCCACTTGGGAAAGGCCGGTTAAGGGACACTTCGATGCTGGAAGTATTACTGTCAAACAAAGCGGGAGGGAAAGAGGGCTGCCAGCGCATTTGTGAAGTGCCAGTCTGGAAGCGGCCTGCACGTGCAGGAACCAAGAGGTGGTTGACGAGTTTGGACACCTGGCCACCTGGCGGCCGGGTCACACCAGGCTCAGAGGTCATTTGAAGGATCTGGTCGTCTCCATCCTCTGACACCTGCAAACTGCCAAAGGGCTCCCGGCAGACAGAGGCTGCTGGACTTGGCACCGCTTCAGAACAGATTCAGGCCACGTGGTGTTTGACACGGGAGGACACCAGTCCTGTTTCCGAGACCTGGATGTGTCTCATCAGTTTTATTCAGGGCTTCCAGCGTGGCTGACGTGTTGTGACTTGTTACGTCTGCCACGAGGTCAGAACGAGCCGTTCCCAAGGTCCCTTAGAAACACGGGGCCCTGGCAGGGCTGACGAGGCCGCTCGTGGTCACACTCGGGGTAAACACGGGCCGGATGCAGGCCTGTGGAAACGGGCCTCGGAGTCAGGCAGGTACAGTCCAACCACTTACGTATGTTAACTGTGTCCAGTACCCACCCTCCTCTGAGCAGAGACCACCTTGTCACCGACACCCCCCAGAGGTAAGGCAGACTGAAGACTGGAGGTGCTCGCGCGCACCTGCAGAGGCCAAGAGCAACGAAACCCTGTGGCCCACAGATTAAATCCCAAGAGCCATGCTCCCCAGGGAGAGGGGCCGCTCACCCTCAGAGGCTGTCCCCACGTCCCCCATTCAGGATGCCCGCACCTGATAAGGCAAAATACCTGGAGGCTCTGGATCATCCAATGTTTTTATTTTTATTCAACAAAAAGCAAACAGCAGAATCAATTAACACATTAAGCAACTCCAAACTGCTCTTCCGCAGTGTGCGACTGACTCAGCAGATTCAAGGACCCCCAACAGCCCCTGGCCCAGCACTGCCGTCTAGTGGCCAGGCCTCGCCAGCAGCAAACCACCCTCCCTCTTGCTTCACCCAGCTTTGTTCTTCAAAGGAGCCAGGGCAGGACCCAGGCGCCCGTGCCTATCCCAGCGTGCTGGGTGCAGCTGAGCGCCTGGCCCTGTGCGCCATTCTGGACTCAGGATCACAGAGGTAAGGACGGCAAATCCTCCTTTTTTAAGCTTCTCTAAGACGGGTACTTTGCTCCTGTAATATTTTTACCTGGATTTCTTCTTTAAATTCTGGGTTGCTATTCTTTTATTAACAATGCGATGACCCCGAGGCAGTACCAAATATCCCCCAACACGAGGTCAAATCACATCAAAACACAAACGGGGACGTGTGCCTATCTAAAATCATAAGGAACAAGCGACAGGGAGAGTCACTAACCGCTGCAGACCTCACCTGTGCCGAGGGAGCGGGGAGGGGAGGGCTGTGCATGCGTCGCTGACTGAGGACACCGCTCGGGACTCCGGCTCCCCTACTTCCCCGACAGCTGCTCATACAGCTTGGGCACATAGTCGTCCCACTCCGCCTGGTAGCACGTGCCGGCCACGGGGGACCCGAGCTTGTACTTCTTGCGGAAGGACGCCACCTTGAATTTGCCGCGGTTGTCCCCAGATCGGTTGCTGAGAATGGGCTCGTCACACTTCAGCGGCTTGTCCTGCTCGTAGACCAGCCAGACATAGCGGTGGAGGCCTGGAGGGGAGGCAGAGGGAGATGCACACAGCAGGCACCTGAGGCGGACCCCACCCACTCCACGTGGCATTTCAGCAGAGGGACTGTGCCACCTAGTCACCAGGAAAACACTGGGCCCAGAGAGAGAACAGGTCAGGCCTCTCACCCAGTGAACGAACCCTCATTAAGCCTCCGCTGGTCTGCAAGCCCCAGCCTCCGCCACCCCCTCAGCCTCACCTCCACCTGCTCAGCTGCTGCATGCAGCCCACCCCCCACTTTGGCCACCGCACCATGGGGTGCCCATCTTTCCCCCATCACAGTAACATCAGAACCCAAAATCCTGGATAAAATACGAACTTGGTAATTTAGACTCCCTGTTAGAAACTGGAGCCATCACAGCACACTCGGGCCCACGAGGTACAAGAGAACATTACCTTTCTACCTCCCACACTTAATTCATGAGAAGATGAGAGATCTGCTTGGAAATGACCCAAACCCACTTTCATGAACTTAATAGCAAAATGTGTTCTACAATCAGTTAGCAAGCCAGGTGCGGGGCACACGCCTCTGGGTCCTGCTACTGAGGGCACGGCAGGAGGACTGCAAGGTGAAGGCCAGCCGTGGCGACTTAGCAAGATTCCCTATCAAAATAAAACAGAAAGGGCTGGGGTGTAATTCACTGGTACAGACCCCCAGGTTCAAGCCCCAGCATTGAAGGGGGAAAGCACCTTATTAACTCACTGCAAGTTTCCATAAATTCGCCTTAAGTACTAGACAGAAATGAGGACCATGCGCTTCTTAAAGTTAGTTTTTGAAGTCATTTAAGTATCTGCACACCCACGTTCCTGTGCCGCTCGCAAGAGCCGAGAGCTGGAAGCAACCCAAATTCCACCGATGGAAAAATGGATAAACAAAATGCATTATATCCACACATGAAATACTATTCAGCAATAAAAAGCAGATTTTGACACATTATAACATGGATGAGCCCTGAGGAGGGAGCTAAGGGAAATGAGCCAGTCACAAGGATACTGGATGATTCCATGAGGTATCTAAAGTCACCCCCACTGCACAGGAAGTGGAACAGAGGCTGCCAGGGACAGCGGGAGGGGGAACTGCTGAGCTGTGGGTCAGGGGGCCGGGTTTCCATTGGGGAAGATGGAACGTTCTAGATAGGCTTCCCAACGTGAACACAGCAGCACTACTGAACTCACCACTTACGAACAGTTTAGGAAGTTTTATGTTATGTTTCTGTATCAGTTTAAAAGTTATTTAAAAAGTGAGTTACAAAAGAAGCAAGGCCAATGGGGACACACCGGCTCCACACCATCCACTAGATCAGGGACAAGGACGCCACAGACGGGGCGGCTTCAGGTGTCCCGCAGCACCTGAGCACAGGGGTGGGGATCTGACGTCACATGTTGTGACTGGAATGCAGCTGCCAGCTGCTCTGGAGAACTCTCAGGCGACTCCTAGGACTCAACAGTTCTATCCTAGCTCTCCAGCCAAGAGAACCGGAAACCCCGTCCACAGGGAGGTGCACGGCCGCCTTATTCCCAATATCCAAGCACTGGAATGACCTGAACGCCCAGCAGAACAGCTACGCAGCCGCACTGCCTTGGCACAAGGGGACGCCACTCAGAAACCAAGAGGAAGGATCTACTCACAAGAGCAAACCCGGAAGAACCTCAGACATGAATGAGAAACCAGTCCCCAGTACACCACACCCAGGGGCTCCATCTAGCAGAGTGGCAGGAGTCCTCTATGGAGACAGGAGTCAGAAAATGGCTGGCTCTGGGGTCACGTAAGTAGAAAGGTCCCAGAGGAACCCTCTGGGGTGATGGAAACGGCCTATATCTTTCTGCAGTATTTAAATGTGCATGCATCAGTGAAATCCGCTGCCTGAAACTTTCTACAATTTCTGCATTTAGAAATGGTAGTTAAAACTTTCTAAAAGAATCTGAAAAAAAGAGTGACTGAGGCCTCCTTTTTTTTTTAATGAGAACACAGCTCCTGCTCAAGAGAATCGTTTTATTCTCATGTGTATACACCCCGTAATTAAATCGCCTAATTTAATAACTGCCCTAGAGAGCTTAGTACATCTCTAGGAAACCTGTCCCTTTACCCTCCCTATTAGGAATGCATGAGAGCTTCAAGCCACCCGGAAGCTCCTGGGTCCTCACCTTGGACCTTGGACCTCTGCACTAACTCGCGCAGGGCCATGTCTGCAAGAGCCAGTTCTGCCGCGCTTCGTCCCGCTGCGCCCCAAGTCCAGCACATGGAGGCATCGTGTGACGCACGCCAGGCAACAGCAAGCCCGGCTCAGCCTCTCGCCTGCACACCTCTACGCACGCCCCAGGACACCGCGCCTGTGTCTACGCACGCCCCAGGACACCGCGCCGTGTGCAGAGATTCCACTACAGTTGCACGGCCGTCTCCTACATCTTTCCAAGACACCAAACCGGACTTTCGGAAGGAGCTCAATGACATACAAGGCAATTTTTTGTAATTAATTTGAAAACTATGATCCCTTGAGACTTTTTACAGGAATTAAAAATGGAAACATCACATGGGGGAAAGCTGCATACAAAATCGACGTGGCTTACCTGTGTTCAACCCACGTGTAGCCACCCAGAAGCTTCTAAAACATCACTTCCTTCTCCCTGGCTTCCCAGAGACGAGAAGCAGAGCTCTACAGTGAGGGTCCCCCGACCAGAACCCAAAACTCTAGCCCCCAGCACTCCCGCAGGTCTGGACGTGCTGTTTCCAGCAAGGTAAGAGCTCTCGCATAGAAAGAGCACGGCTGAAAACCAGACTGGACTGCAGTGCCCTGGGCCAGCCCCCCCCCCCCCAGCCTCCCCTGGAGCAGCCTCCACTGACCTGTGCCGCTGGGAGGCCCGGAGCCCACGTAATCAGAGAGGACCGTGCCACTGCTGATGTCATTGCCCTTCATGTTGACCACCAGAAAATGGTGCCATTCCCTGTGTGGAAGGACACAGGGTCGTCAGCACCACAGGGGTTTGAAGTCACTGCACAGCTGGCAGCGGAACATCTAGCACACACGGCAGGCCGTGCAAACCTCCTCCTAGATCTGCAGAGAGCACACAGTCCCTCCCCTGCCCTGAGATTCTCTAAGACAGGGGTCAAAAAACTCTTCTACAAAGGGCTAAGAGTCGATGGCAGCTTGCAGGCCAGACCGTCTCTGTAGCAACGCAACGCTGCCACTGTGGCAGGAAAGCAGCCACAGAGACTTATGTTATCATGGCCGTGTTCCAGTAAAACTCCATGGACACGGACATTTGTATGTCACAAAGTATTATAATTCTTTTATCCATCTGAAAATGTGAAAACCATCCTTAGTTCATGGTGCTGTACAAAAACAGGCCGCAGGTAGGTGGATTTCGCTACTGGTTATAATTTACAAACTGGAGAGCAAAGGGGCAGGACAATGCACACTGGCTTAAACATGCCTCACGCCATGAACTAGGTCTACTTCTTCACGCATCAAGGGACGTACACCAGGTCGGCCATGTCCAGATGACCCACTCTCCCCTTCTTTCCCCAACTTGCCTGTATTTGGGAGACTGCCTGCTGGGAGCATCCGGGTCTGTCAAGACCAAAGTGTAGAGTTTATCTGGATCAAGACCATCCCATGTAATGCTGGTGGGTCTGTTCTTCACCTGTAGAGAGGAACCAGTTTGGAGTTCAAAGCCAGAAAAGCTGAAGAAACCAACACTCTTTTGACCTCAGGCTCTTCAAAGATAAAACAAAGGTAGATTATTAATCAGTTACTGGGAACTGCCTTTACTGGGACTCAGAAGCAAAAAATGTATATTCATTACTAATTTTATTATTACTTTTGAGGTGCTAGGGATTGAACCCATGGCCTTTGTGCTTCCGAAGCAAGCACTCTATCGACTGAGCTATATACTCAGCCCTATTAATTTTATTCTCAACACTATGGAGCTAGTATAGCCTGAGAGGTGGGGTCTGGATTCCAAACATGACATGCCTCCTCACAATCAAAACTTTACAGTCTGGAATGACCATGTCTCTGGATTGGGGACGAGGCGGTAACTGGAGCCTGCCCAAGTGAAATCTGCATAAACTCAACATTTAAAAGATGCAGAAATGGCCAAAGGGGGGTGGGCAGGAAGTCTGGGGAGGGAGGCTGGCACTGGTGCCAAGATGAGCGCTTCGTATTTTAATATCCAAAACAATACAGTCTGCAATCATCCGAAACAGTGAACAGTCTGGGCAATTCATTCGCATCTTGCCAGAGACTTAATAACCAACAACCAGCAATGGTGTCGGGAAAACCAGGTTCTCCACTTGGCGCAGCCTCAGCCCTGGTGTCAGAGGCCAAAGGCAAAACCGTCACCGCAGGCGGCCGCCCTGCAGGCGCTGTGGGAAGATGCCCGCTCTTGACCGCAGAAACAAAGGGGAGCTGGCGGGCGACGCGGATCACCAGTTACATAATGCGCCACGGGCTCCCGGGCGTGGCTTTCGCTCTCCAAACTCAGGCCCCAGGTCCGGGGCCCCGGGGGCGGCTCTGGGGATGCGGGCGGCCACGGCCTACCCCGTCCCGACTGCGCCCGGAAGGCCGCTTCTGTCCCAGGCCCCTGCTAAGCAGGGCCCTCAAGTCCCGGGAAACTGGACCGAGGGCTCCGGCCGGGTCCTCGGGGTGGCACGGCGACCCGGATCCCGGGGACGCTGCGCACGCCGGCTGGGACGGCCTCCCGCCCGGGCCTCGCACGCCCACCGCCCTGGCGTACCTGGGTCGGCGTCAGCACTTTGCCCAGCTCGTCCACCTCCGCCCCGGCGTAGGTGACGCGCAGTGGGTGCTGGGGCTGCTCCTCCACATCCTGCAGGCTCAGGGGCCCGTTCCACTTGCTGAGGTCCGCCGGCATGGCGAGGCAGCGCGGGCGGCTCGGCCGGAGTGCGGCGGGAGACCACCGGCAGGCACACGGAACTGGTTCGCAGCGGTCCGCGAACAGGCGCGCGGCGACGCGAGGCCAACGACCAAGGCAGCGCACGCACTGGCTGGAGGCGGCGTGGGCCCAACGACCACGGGAGCGCACGCGCGCGGCCCCGCCCCGCCCCGCCCCGCCCTGCCCCTCCAATCGCCGACGAGGCCCGGCCACTCTGTCCTCTGATTGGTCGAACTCCGAAGCGCGGGGCGAGTCACGCTCCCGGGTCAATGCAACCTGCTACCATCAGCAGCAGGGTTCTCCAGCAATGAAGCTAGGCCATTGTTTTAGGAAATGCGCCTGAGCTAGTCCGTGCTGTTTTTATTTTTGTTTTGCTTTTTTTGCACGAATCTTTGCCCCACGTCCTCAATTCAGAAATAGTAAGGCCTTGCTTTTCTCTTGCACTTCTTAAAACGAGCCGGACTATTTCACTAATGGGTGCACTTGCCTGTTGGTACTTGCCTCCTGAGAAGGCCCGAGCCAACGTTTGAGCATTTTCTCCACAAATATATTTGCACGTACAGTTCATGCACCATCCCCCATTTGAACCTCACAAGATTCCTGAGGATTTTTATTTTTTTGAGAAATTAGTTTTTTAAAGCATAATTAATCCTATTTAGCTGACAAGTGGCTGTATCTCCACAACTGTTCTGTCACCACCAACTGCTTTCCTTTTGCTGAATATAATGAGCACTATTTAATGCATGGCATGGACAGATCTAGAGGTGTACAGACCAGTGCCCCAATTCAGGTTCCTGATCATTACCTCTGCAACATGCCAGGCCCTGACACTCAGCCTCTCGTCTTATCCTTACACCAACCCTGCCAGGGAGCAGCTGACATTATTCCCACTTCATAGATAAATAAACTGAACCTTGGAGAGAGAAGCAGAAGTGACAAAGCCGGATGACATCCTGTCTGGCCATCAAGATGGCTCTCATACTGCTCTAGCTAGAGGAGACTCAGGTGTGGTCTCTGGCCTCTAGGAAGCTCTGCCCTAGTGAACGTGTTACATGGCAAATTACCTGGAAGACCCAGAGCAGCAGCCATGAGAATGTGCCACTCAGATCCCGTCTGCTGGGGTGGAAATTGACCAGGGCCCCAGTTGCTTTGAGGACAACCCCCTGTTTTGGCAGGCAGGCTGGCCCCACCTGGGCAGGAGAACCTAGGCAGGCGCTGCGCCAGGAGGCATGGGCTTCCTCTGCTATCAGGACAAACTAGACCGCTCTCCATGGAATTGCCCTGCAGACTAAGATGCCTCTCATGTCCAAGGTCAGCTGTCACTCCCAGCCTCCAGCTTCCCCTGCCAGGTCCCCTCACAGCCATTTCCCACAATAAATTCCTTGTACGTCTAACCCTATCTCATCGTCAGGTCCTCCAGGACCAAGAAGGGCACTCCTAGGGGGCTGGGTGCGGGCCAACTGGCAGATGGGTTTTGCAAGAATTCTGATTTCATGTAGAGGTAGGTGATGATCTAAGTAACGATGCTGAGTAAGGCCCAGGGGACAGGGAAGGGAGTGTCCTTTAATTTTTTTTTTTTTCAACCTACAAAAAATTTTAAAATATCTCGGTTACACAGTCAGCCACACAGCATAATCTAAAGGCACAGGCATGGAAATGAGTTCAGATTCCAAATCATCATCAGTTCCTGAGCAAGCTAGGGGAGGGTGGTTGGCAGAAATGGCCTTTCAGCCAGGCACAGTGGCGCATGCCTGTCATCCCACTGGCTGGGAAGGCTGAGGCAGGAGAATGGTAAATTCAAAGCCAGTCTCAGCAAAAGTGAGGTGCTAAGCTACTCAGAGAGACTCTATCTCTAAATAAAATACAAAATAGGGCTGGGGATGTGGCTCAGTGGTTGAGTGCCCCTGAGTTCAATCCCAGTACCCCCCACAAAAAGAGAATGGCCTCTCCTACTGCCCACATCCTGATGCCCAGAATCTATGACTTCAAGGCAAGGGGAATAAGGTTGCATCTGGATTTAAGACTGCTAATCTTAGGATAGGGCCATTGTGCTGCAGTGTGTGGTGTGCCCAACATCATCCCAAGGGCCTTAAACAGGGAAGAGCAAGGCAGGATTGTCAGAACCAGAGTGACGCCTTGTGAGAAAGACTCACCCAGCCATTGCTGCCTTTGAAGACAGAAGGGACCTTGAGCCTGGGAAGCAGGCAGTCTCCAGAAGCTGGAAAAGGGAAGGAAATGGATTCTCCCCAGAGTCTCCAAAAGGAACGCAGCCCTGATGTCACCTTTAGCGCAGTGAGATCCACTTCCTCAGTTTTTATTATTTCTGTTTCCTCAAAGTTTTATTTTTATGTTTTTATAATATGATTCACATGAAAATACATATATGCTTCTGCATAATCTCTGGTTGGACAGCCTATTTGAGCATGGATATGTTCTAACATATGTTCATGTTGAATTGGTAAATGGCCATGGTTTGGGTAAGTGTCCCACCGAGGCCCCTGTGTTAGAGGCGGGGTCCCCAGCTCATGGCACTAAGGGTATGTGGTAGTGCCATTAGGTGGGGCCTCATGGGAGGTTCTTGGTCATAGGAAAGTATGCCCAAAAAGGGGATTGTGGGACTCCAGCCTCTTCTTGTGCTCTTTCTCTTTCTGGCCGTGCAGTGAGCAGTTTTGTTCTGTGGGCTCATTATCACTGTGTGCTGCCTGTAACAGGCCCCACAGCAACAAAACCAATTGATCACAGACCGGAACCTCCAAAACCGGGAACCAAAACTAAATTTTTCTCTTTATAGGTTGATGATCTCAGGTACTTGCTATGGTGTCAGAAAGCTAATACAAAAATACAGTGACTATAACGAGCACTATTTAATGTGTGGCATGGACAGATCTAGATGTGTGCAGACCAGTGTATTTTAAACGTGTACTTTAAAATGTGTATTTTAAAACAATTGTCTAACATGACGGTATCAAGAATTACGCAATCAAGAACTTGCTGTTAGATGTTAAGATTGCTTCTCATTTATCCCTTCATTTGGCAGTTCAGGAAGCTGCCCAAGGCCTTAATCCCTAAATGGTCCCCTCTCAGCAGAGACTAGTCCAATGTGTCTTCAGAGTCAAGCAGTACAGGGAACCCAGAAGAATATCATTTCCCAGGCAGAGTGAAGGAGACAGATGTGCCCACAAATGTCTATAGAAAGTCATCTTTATCCAGAAACCAAGAAATACCCTAAAATCCAGTACACAAGCAGCCCGCGGGGAGTCTGGGAACTCCTGGCATGAAGCAGACTCTCAATATTTGCTACTTACTCAGAACACCTTTCACATATCATGTTGTTCACTATAACAAATATCTGGTGCAAGCCTGTAATTCCAGCTGCTCAGGAGGCTGGGGCAGGAGGATCGCAAGTTCAAGGCCAGCCTCAGCAACTTAGTGAGGCCCTAAGCAACTTAGCAAGACCATGTCTCTAAATAAAAAATTTAAAAAGGACTGGGGATGTGGCTCAGTGGTAAAGGACCCCTGAGTTAAATTCCTAGTACCCACTCCCTCCACCAAAAGAGAAAAGGTTTGTTTTGGTTCACAATTTTGGAGATTGTCCATGATCAAGTGGCCCCTGTCACTTTGGGGCCTGTGGTGTAGCCGGTTGTCATGGTGGGAAGCTCACGGCAGATCAGAGCTGTTCACTTCATGGCAACAAAGTGGAGGGAGAAAGGAAGAGACCAGGGTCCCACCATCCCCTTCAAGGGCACACCCCCAAGGACCTAAGCCTCCTGCCAGGCCCCACCTTTTACAGGTGTACCCCTTCCTAATAGCACCATGAGCGGGCGTCCAACCTCTCATACCTGGGCCTCGGGAAGATAGGTAAGATCCAAATACGGCATGTATTAAAGGAAGAGGGGAAAGCAATAGAAAAAGGAAAGAGGAAGACGCTGGCACTGATTAATACATATCTAGCGTCTGTCCTCCTGTCTAGGCTGCCATCTGTCCGCCGCAGTAGGGGCTGGCTGCGGGTTGAGCCAAATGAATGAGCCAGGAAACCAGGGGTGGGTTTTGTTTGGAGGGAGGGCAGGAAGTCCCCTGAGGTAGCTCTCCTGGGACGGCTCCATGTCAGCGTCACCCTTGTGTTTCTCCTAGGGAAAGTGTTTGGTATGGGAGGACTGGACAGAGTAAAGTCCCACCCCGTGGCCGCAGCTTGGATTTAGTGGGGCTGTGTCAGCGGCTGGGGATGGCAACTCGGGGGACAGAGAACCTGGCTGCTGGCCAAGAATCCGGACTGGGACGTCATTCTGGAAAATTGACCTCTAGCTGGTCTCTGGGATCCCACTTCTTGGGAATTTTTTATAGAGAGATTTTTGTTTCTCTCTTCGAGAATTTCAAAACCTTAAAAACCACGCTTGATAGTCTCACTGCCATCCTCTACATGAGATACTTCTTTCTTTTTCTTTTTCTTTTTTTTTTTTGAAATACTTCTTGAAATGAGTAAGCCAGAAAATTCATTTTAAAAGCAGGCAAATGCTAGTCCTGCAAAACATTAAAAATAGAATAACCATATGATCCAGCAATTTGGATAAATTGGGAGTCTATCCAAAAGACTTGAAAACACCTGCACTGTCATGTATATGACACCGATATCCACAATACCAGGAGAGGGACGAACATCCCTGGACGGTTACCTCGAGGACCAGTGATAAACCAAGGCTGATGCACCTACAGCCAAACAGTATCCAGCCTTAAAAAGGGAGGGAGCTTCGATGGATGCTGGAGAGTCAGTGGATCAGGAGGAAGTTATGCTGAGTGAAACAGACCAGTCAGAAAAGGACAAGTGGCAGGAGAGTAAGTCTTTAATGGGCAAAGAGTTTCAGTTTTGCATGATGGAAATGTTCTGAAGATTGGTTGTGCAGTGATTAGAATATACTTGAACTACACACTTAAAAATGGTGGAGATAGGGCTGGGGAGATAGCTCAGTCGGTAGAGGGCTTGCCTTGCAAGCACAAGGCCCTGGGTTCGATCCCCAGCACCGCAAAAAAAAAAAAATGGTGGAGAAGGTACATTTGATGTTTCATGTATTTTACCACAGTTAAAATTATAAAATTTAAAGCAAAATATGAAAACAAGCAGATTCTAATTCATATGGATTGTGGAATATTTTTTAGGAAAAAGGAATGAAGTCTGAGAAATGCCACAATGTGGATGAAGCTTGAAGACATTATGCTAAGAGAAAGACACCGGACACACAGGTCGCACACAATACGATTCCATGGCTATAACATATCCAGAATAGGTCAGTCCTTGGAGACAAGAGCAAATGAGGGGTGTCCAGGAGCTGGGGCAACAGGATAATAGGGGGTGAATGAGGACTAGGTGGGTATATGGTTTCCTTTCGAGTAATGAAAAATTTTTACTTGATTTAGGTGGTGGCCACACAGCATTGTGAACGTGCCAAATGCCACTGAATTAAATACCTACACTTATATTACATGACCCTCACTTCCATAAAAATAGTCAAATTCTAAAAGTCACAGGCAAACCTGTCTGTAGGCAGGATTGTCCCATGAACAGAACACCCCTGCAGAGAAAGAAGGTGAGCATGGAGAGATGAACAGATGGAGACACCTACTGTCATTTGTACCCATTTCTTTCTTCAATTAATAGCACCCTTTTTCCTCTGGGGAACCACTTCTCTGTCGCTCTCCGTTCACCGTGGCTTAGGGGGGAAAACTCCAGGCACGGTCATGTGATTCAGGCCACCCAATCAAAGCATTTCATGCCTCTGGCCTCAGTGATTGGCTGAGGAACATAAAGGTGAACTAAGCCGGGCCAATGAGACTGGGTCCTGGGACTGTATTAGTCTGCTCAAGCTGCCATAACAAAGTTCCCTAGAGTGACTGGCTTAAACTTCCTCACAGTCCTGGAGCCTATAAGCTTAAGGTTGAGGGATCAGCAGGGTTGGCTTTGTTTTGTTTTAACTTTTTTATTTTATTTATGTTTTATGTGGTGCTGAGGATTGAACCCAGTGCCTCACACGTGCCAGGCAAGAGCTCTCCTACTGAGCCACGACCCCAGCCCAGGTTTGGTGTTTTGAAGGCCTCTCTCCGTGGGTTACAGATGTCTGTCTTCTTCTGGTGTCTTCACGGGGTCTTTTCTCTGGATCTGTCTTTGTCCTCCTCCTTTATTATTTTTTCTTTTGATGGTACTGGGGATTGACCCCAGCTGTGCTCTACCTCTGAGCAACATCCCAGCCCTTTTAAACATTTTTATTTTGCAACAGAGTCTCACTAAGTTGCTCAGGCTGACCTTCAACTTGTGATCCTCTTGCCTCGGTGCCCTGAGTCACTGGGATTTACAGGTCTGTGTCACTGTGCCCTTTCCTCCTCTTATATGGACATGGTCGCATTGGATGAGGTGCACTAGTAGGCCCTGGCTCTGCCTCCATTACCTTGTTAAAAGCCCTGGCCTCATCCAGGTGCTAGGGGTTAGGCCTTCAATACCAATTCACACTCATAACCTTGGTTGGAACCACTGGAAGGAGGGAATCTCTCTTGCAGTCAGTGTTGCTAAGGAGACAGGGTGTCAGCCTGGCGCTGCCAGTGTCCATCTTGCCCCCAGGACAGGAGAGGCTGCCCGAGCATGGAGCCAGCACAGAGAAGAACTGCAGAGGTGGAGACAGAGAGGCCCGGTGACCCGGGCCCTGTTTGACCCCTGGGCGGAGCCAAAGCTGGGGCAAGTCTACCCTTGGACCTTTCAGTCACTCAGGGCCAGCAAACTCCATGGCAGGCTCGTGCCTGTTGGAAAGAGTCCTTGCTTAAAACAGGTGACGGCTCATCAAAAATGAAACTGGTCTCTCAGATCACAGAAACACTGTGGCACTCACTCATTCAGGCATCAGTAATGTCAAATGAGTGAGCGTTCAAAGTGGAATCTTTACCACGCATTTGCAAAGTGTCTTTGCCTTGTGTTCCAGGCTCACAGCCCTGGACCCCCTCATGGCCCGTTCCCTGAAGCCCCTGACAGTCAATTCTTAGGCTGCCAAGCCACCTGTGAGGTAGCCTGGCTGCCCACAGCAACCTGCACCGACCAGATTCTACCTCTTGAACCATCACTAGTCCAGAAGGAGTAACGGGCAGGTGTGCAGGAAGGAGGTGATGCAGAGGGCACGGAGGGCCATCACCAGCCTCCAGCAGCTGGGCAGAGTGACGAGGACCTGTCATCACAGCTACTCGGGAGGCTGAGACAGGAGGATCACAAATTTGAGGCCAACCTGGCAACTAAGTGAGACCCTGTCTCAAAATAGAAAGGGCTGGGGAGGTAGCTCAAGCGTAGAACACTGACCTGGCATGTGTGAGGCCCTGGGTTCACTCCGTGGTACTGAATAATAATAATAATCGAACAATTTTAAATGTCTTGTGCAGACAAAAGATCAGAGACAGCAGGAAGTGAGGGCGGAAGGTTAGATGGCAGGGAGGAGAAAAGGCCTGCTGGGCAGTGGGAAAACAGACCAGGAGCCTGGTGAGAAGCCCAAGTACCCCAGCAGGGCGGCACCTCTGACCTCCAGGATGGACCCCCTGCAGCAGCCTCCAGATGGGTACCAGGTCACTTCCTTCCAGCAGACACCTTGCTCTTAGGGTCACCTAGACACATCCCTCTTTCTTGAAACCCAAAGAATCTGACCAAATTATTTTCTATAATAATCAGAATTATTTCAGTTGCAATTGACATAAACCCAGTGCAAGTGTGTTTTCCAAGAAGAAAAGTAATCTGTTCCTGAATTGGCATACCAGTGGGTGATCTGGATCCAGGGGCTTAACTGATACCACAATTATCTGCTTCCTGTTTCTCAGCTTTGTTTGCCTTTAGTTTTAACCTCAAATAGATAGTCCTTTTTATTGGGGGGGGCAGTTAATGGGGGATTGAACTTAGGGACACTTAGTGGTTAAACATCCCAGTCTTTTTTTTTTGTCTTTTTTTTTTTTTTTTTTTGAGACAGGGTCTCATTAAGTTGCTTAGGGCCTTGCAAAGTTGCTGAGGCAGGCCTTGAACTTGCGACCCCTCAGGCTCCCAAGCTGCTGGGATTACATGCCTGGCTGGCTTCTGTTTTTATGTGGCCAGAGAGCCCTTGTGTTAGGCATATTCCAAGAGGCTCTGGATCCCCATGTCCTGGTATTCACAGCCCTGAGCAATCCCCTCCCCTTGAGTAACCTGCTTCACAGTAACACGTGACATGTCCATGGGACGTCACTTCAGGTGGGGTTGTGTGACTCTGGGACTTCTATCCTGCGGTGCGTGCTCTCTGTCGCCTTCTCAGCCTGCAGGCTGCAGGCTTCATGGTGCAAGCTGTCGTGTGGCAGAGGCTCACCTGTGAAAAGGCCCAACCCGGGCCAGGGAGATAGCTCAGTTGGTAGGGTGCTTGCCTTGCAAGCCCAGGGCCCTGGGTTCAATCCCCAGCACCGCAAAAAAAAAAAAAAAAAAAAAAAAAAAAAAAGAAAAGAAAAGGCCCAACCCTGCCAACAACCACCCAGTGAGCCTGGAGGTGGATCCCCGGTTGAGCCTTCGGAAGAGAAGAGACCAGATCCTGGTTAAAAACCTGTGTTGGGGCTGGGGATATAGTCAGTTGGTAGAGTGCTTGCCTAGCATGCACAAGGCCCTGGGTTCAAGCCCCAGCACCACCAGAAACCTGTGTTGCCCTGGGTGTTGGCACATACCTATAATCCCAGCTAAACAGGAGGATGAGGCAGGAGGATCCCATGTTCAAGGCCAGCCCGGGCAACTTAGAGTCTGTTTTAATATAAGAAATAAGAAGGACTGGGGAATGTAGCTCAGTGGTAGACTGTTCAATCCCCAGTACCATGAAGCAAAACAATAACAAACAGACTTCTGAGATTTTTCTGGCCTGACTACAGGCAATTACAGAGGCTTCACTGACAGGCCCCCCTGGGCTCCCTCCCACCCAGCCTGGCACCTTGCTGTCTGCAAAGGGGCTTAAGTCAAAGATTCAGGCCCCGTGGCTAGTTATAGCCTTTCCCCATATTCGTAATCCTAGCCCAGGCCCTTCATTCTGGGGTCTGTGGACCTGAGACCCAGGCAGGGATCCCTTTGAGCATTTCTGCCAAGAACTCCTGATGGGGGCAGGTGGGGCCACCCTTGGAGACACTTGGCTCCCCTCTGACTCAGCACCCTGGGCTCTTCCACCTGTGGCCCGTTCACCATTATGGTGGTGAGTGCTAATTCTGCAGGCTGGGGCTTTAATTGGCTACTCAGACACCTGACCAACCTGAGGGCTCAGTGCTGTCTCCCTGCTCAACTGAAATGAACCCTCAGCCTCGGCCCACGCCTCTTGAGAGACCCTGGGCCCGCGGAAGACCCCACTCTGTCATGCCTGTGTGCGTCAGGCCTGTGTGCATTCCCATTAGCGGCCCCAGGAAGGACCAACAGAAATATGGCGACAGCTGCCACTCAGCCAGACTGCACTGTGTGGCCTGCCTGGTTCTTCCCTCACCCCAGACTCCATGACAGTTGTGTTTCCTTAGGGTGTGAGAGGGGTCATCCAAAGGAAAATGAAGGCGCCATGCCAGGGGGGAGAGAAACAGAGGCAGGAATGTCCTCTGCCACTATCGGCAGAGTGATGTGCCTATCACTGCAGAGCCCTTGTCAATCCGTTGGAGAGAGCAACATTCAGGTCCCCTAGCAGTCAAGTGTCTTGTAGGCAGCTAATACTAATTACGCATATAGGTCACTTAATTAAAACAGACTCCATCTCTGCTTATCAACATGCTACGAGCTTACCAGAATTTTCTGCATACTCCGGATACTAAGAAATCATTATTTATGAGAACACACCAACCTAGAACATTCTGACTTCCCAACAGATTTGAAATGCTAAGGTTTTGCTGTAATTAATATTTGTCCAAAAGTTCAAGGTAAGTAAACAGAGATTAGATAATAAGAGGGTACCTACCCAATTCCCTGCGTTGGGTCAAAGTCCTAGAAGATCAGGGGCTGGGGGTGTGGCTCAGTGGTCTGTGTGAGGCCCTGGGTTTAATACCCAGCACCATATATAAATAAGTAAAATAGAAGACCCATTGACGATTTTTAAAAAAATTTTTTTAAGTCTTAGGAAAACAAATGCCATATGTTCGGAAATATGATTTTTTTTCCCTGTAAATCTGTTTTGCTATCAGATGAACTGAGTCAGGGTTGCTAGTTGCTGCAGACACAGGGTCGTGGATGACTGGAGGGTATTTGCATGTTTTTTGGTGGGAGGAGGGGTTCAGGGAGAAGAGTGAAATGTGCCTCAGTGAAATACAGGGTCATTTTTTTGTTTTTGCGGTGCTGGGGATCGAACCCAGGGCCTTGTGCTTGTGAGGCAAGCACTCTACCAACTGAGCTATCTCCCCAGCCCCAGCGTCTTAATTCTCTTTTCAGCTAGTGGAATGTAAAGTCACGGTCAAGGGGGTCATGGGAACCCAAGACTGCACCGTCATCGTGTGTGCAAGCCTGGACCCAAAGTCACTGTAAAAGGTCATGGTTAAGGGGCTGGGGAGATAGCTCAGCTGGTAGAGTGCTTGCCTTGCAAGCACAAGGCCCTGAATTTGATCCCCAGTACCGCCAAAAAAAAAAAAAAAAAGGTCATGGTTAAGACACCGTTAAGCCTCCCAAGCTGTGTAGACTGTTTCTCTCCTCTCTCCATCTCTCCCTCCCACCCAAGGTGAATACAGTGGAATTCACGTAAATTATACATGTAGATGATGGGTCTCTACTGTGCAATAAGGCAAGAAAAAGGTCCAAAATAGTTGACAGATGGGATAAGCTTAGCAGAGGGAATGCTGGCTTATACACAGGCAAAGAAAGTTCTCTCTAGTTTAAAATCAGATATTCATACCTCCAGTCTAGGACTGGCAGGGTAGTTCTGTTGGTACAGTGCTTGCTTAGCATGCACGAGCCCCTGGGGTTAAGCCCTAGCACTGCAAAATGGACAAATAATAAAAATAAGAAATTTAGTAGCCACATTGGAAAGTGGAAAGAAACAGGTATAATTTATGTTATTTTATTTATTTTACCGTACTGGCAATTGAACCTGGACCTCATACCTGCTAGGCAAGTGCTCTACCACTGGGCTATCCCTCCAACCCTTTATACATGTGTTTTTTTTTTTTTAATTTTTGAGGCAGGGTCTTGCTAAGTTGTCCAGTCTGACCTCCAACTTGTGATCCTCCTGCCTCAGCCTCCCAAATTGCCGAGATTACAGGTGTGCACCACTACATACACCTGCAAGTAATTTTAATATTTTTGTTTAACATCATATTTCCAAATTTCATCATTTCTACCATATAATCAATTTCAACTTGAAGTGATTTCAAGGGAAGTGGCCAGGATGTGGGGAGAGACTTGGCTCACCCAGCTGGAGGAGTGAAATCTTCTAGGGGGCCATTTGGCAAGATTTACTGAAATTTCAAAATGCTTGCTTTTTACCCAGTTATGCCTGTTTTGAGAATGCGTCTTTGTGATATTGTGAAATATATATTTGGTCTTCATCCAATTTCCTGGCACACAAATCCTGAAATCCTTGGGATTTCCAGAGTGACAAGCGTTTTTTGATGTTACTGAGTTGTCTGATGGCTGGCAGCCCCAAGGTAGCTCAGGATGGGCGTTGTCCTTGGAAAGACCAAGCCAGGGTCAAGGGTTGGGACCTTCATCCCAGCTCTCTGGGGAGTGGAGGGGGCAGAAGGTGGAGTCAGTCACCAGTGGCCAAAGTCTTAGCTAATCAAGAGGGAATGTAAGGGGCTGGGGAGATAGCTCAGTTGGTAGAGTGCGCATCTCACAAGCACAAGGCCCTGGGTTCAATCCCCAGCACCTCAAAAAAAGAGGGAATGTAAGCATCATGTAATGAAGCTTCTAGAACAAGCCAGAGAGGACAGGGCTCAGAGATCATGTGGGTAGCTGAACCCGGGTTCCTGCACAAAATATACAAAACCCAAATATACAAAACCCAACCAGAGCAGGTCACTTAACAACAGACAGCGTGTGCTATGGTTTGGATATGATCTGAGAGTTCCCCAGGAATTCCCATGCTAGAACCCTAGAAGGATGGCGTGAGAGGTTGTGACACCTTTAAGTGTGGGACTGCGTTAGGTCACTGGGGACCGACTTCTGAAGGGAATGCATTTGAAGGCAGAATTGAAATGGAGGAAATGGAGGCCATGGAAGCCATCCACCTCTGGAAGTTGGAGACTCCCCTGGGAGAATGGAATGTCAAGGACCTGCAGAGCCCATTGATTACCAAATTTACCTGCAGGCAAGGAGATGCTAATTAATGCACCCCCCCTCGGGCCCTTTCCTGGCTGAACCTCCCCCTGCCCATCCCCTTCTCACTTTATGCATCTCACCTGAAAAACCAGGCCTAGTCACATAGGCAGGAAGGAGAGATAACCAGGGAGAGAACTGGAGAACAGAGACCTTAACCTGTAAAAGATGTAGGGTGCGCTCACTTCTTGGAATTCTAGAACATCAGCCATGTTCCCCTTTTCCCCCAGGAGAAGTCTGTATCATTACTACTTTTTAAATAAAACCTGCTTAATCTGCTTGCCTTGGCGTGCTTATCCAGTGTTCAAACTTCAACATTAGAGGGAGCAGAACTCGTCACCGGTCAACAGCGGTATCACATTGTTATAAAGAATAAAACTGGTCACTCTCTGGTCTCTGGCTTCCTGTCCCACCATGTGTTCTTCTCCTCTCACATCAGCTCCCCTCATGATGCCGGCTGCCAGTTGCGATGCAGCCAAAGTGGCCCTGGTCAGAGACCACATAAATGGGGCACCCAATCTTGGACTTTTACTCGTAAGTCAAATAAATCTCTTTTGGAGGTTGTGGTTGTAACTCAATGGTAGAACACTTGTCTAGCATTCACAAGCTCCTAGGTTCCATCCCGAGCACCACAAAAAATAAAAATAAACCTCTTTTTTTATAAAGTGTCCAGCCTCAGGTATTGTGTTATAGAAATGGAAAAAATGAACTAATACAATGTATGACCTTGTTCATGTTTTTTAAAAAAGCTATGTGTTTATGTGTCATGTACAATGCAAATGTATGAAAATGCATATCTGGAAGGATAAATAACAAATAATAATTTTTTTTTTAGGGAGAGAGAAAGAATTTAGGAAGATTTATTATAGGAACTTTCATTTTCCACAAATGAATGGCATTTTTTTAGATTTTTTTTTTAACAAATGTTCCTTTTAAGACAATTAGCATATTGATTTTTGTTGACTAACAGTTTTTTCTTTTTATTGTGTTCCTTTTTAAAAATTTGTTCTTTTTAGATCTACATGACAGTAGAGTGTATTTTGACATATTATACATGAATGGAGTGTAACTTATTCTAATTAAGATCCCATTCTTGTGTTTGTAGATGATGTGGAGTTTCATTGGTTGTGTGTTCACATATAAAACATAGGGAAGTTATGTCTGATTCATTCTATCTTTCCTTTATACCCCACCAAAAAAGAGTTTTAAAAGCTGAGGGGAAAAAAACAAGCTAAAAAATTAATAACTAGTATGGAGATGTCCAGTAATTGACAGGAGATATAGGAGACCACTGTAAGGGCAGTGTGCATATTCTACACGTGCAAATGGCCTAACAATATCTATTCAGCTTTTTCTCTTTGTCCCACATAACCTGTCCTGAGGTAAGGACTATAATTAGTTTCCCATTTTAAAGTTGAAGAAATGCAGAAAGATAAGTTGTTCAGTTCTCCTGGCTAGAAATACAAATCCAAGTGTGTTTGATCCCAGAATTCAGGACTGGAATGCAGTTGGGAACAGAGCATGAGAAAGAAGAATCTCTAAGGGAATAAAAGTTCAGGGCTACAGCGGTGCAGCCCTATCCATGATACTGAATGAACTTAGGTGCAAACGCCTGTAAAGGTGGCCCCCAAAGGACAGACTGTAACCTAGGGTGACCAGATGTCCTCTGGCAGGAAAGGCTGAACTGATTGCCAAGGAGATGGCTTCAGGCAGGACAGAACCATTTGCAGGATTCCAGAGCTTCGTGAGCAAGAATCTCCAGAAGAGAACCTCCCTGCGTGTTCCCGTTGGTGTCCCACCTGCTTCTGTTGTCCCCAAAGCTGTGTGTTCACTTTGCATTTACTGAACATCGACATGGGCCACGCCCCGTGCTGCACCCTGCTGACACTATGTCTTCAAGAGGACCCAGGAAGACACGTGCGGAGAGATGAGCAGAACCCAGGAAGGCAAGGGTCGCAGCAGTTGCCCGCAGGTGCCATGGGAATGAAAAGAGGGCGCCTGTCGCCGCCGGTACACCAGGGAAGGCCTCCTGGAAGAGGTGACGGCTAGAGCGTGAGGAACAGCCGGGAATGAGCCGGCTGGGGGAGTGGACGGCACCCTGGTGGCGGAAGGGCAAGCGCTCCCCGTGCTGGCTGGGGACGGCGGGGCGGTGGGGCGAGCTCGGCGCGGTGGCAAAGCCGCGAGCAGCGACCGCAGCCCAGGGGACGAGCGAGCCCCCGGGGGCGGAGCTCATGCCGTTTCCCCACCGTGGCCCCAGCATCCAGCACCGTGTGGCACCCAGAGGGCCGGACTCCAGGAAGACCGAAGGGCCAGAGCCGGGGATGCACTCGAGGCCGGGGTGTGGGGCGGACGGCGCGCCCCCAAGAGCCCCGGCCATGGACGAGTCGGCTGGGAAGTGAAATTCTCGTCCTTGAGGTCGCGCCCCTGCAGGAGCCGCGATTGGGGAGCGGTGGAGCGTGTCTCCCGAAGACTCAAGGCTGGAAGCTGCTCCGCAGCGTGGCGGAGGGAGGAGGCGGAGCCGAGGGGGCGGAGCCGAGGGGAAAGTGTCGCGCCGTGGGGGCGTGGCCTCGGGAGGACCCAGGCCGAAGGTGCTCGGCTGGAGCCGCAGGAGGTGTTGGGCGGTGGAGTGTGTGTGAGTCTTGCAGTGTGTGTGTGTGTGTGTGTGTGTGTTTGCCAGTGTGTGTGTGTTTGCCAGTGTGTGTGTGTGTGTGTGTGTGTGTGTGTGGCGGTGGAGTGTGTGTGAGTCTTGCAGTGTGTGTGTGTGTGTGTGTGTGTGTGTGTGTGGCGGTGGAGTGTGTGTGAGTCTTGCAGTGTGTGTGTGTGTGTGTGTGTGGCGGTGGAGTGTGTGTGAGTCTTGCAGTGTGTGTGTGTGTGTTTGCCAGTGTGTGTGTGTGTGTGTGTGTGTGTGTGTGTGTTTGCCAGTGTGTGTGTGTGTAAGCCTGTACATACATATCTACCCATACGTGCTGGGTGTGTGTGTGTGTGTGTGTGTGTGTGAGTGTGTGTCTCTTGCAGGAGGTGTGTGTTTGTGTGTGTGTACGCCTGTACATACATATCTACGCACATACATGCATCTACGCACGGATGCCTCTCTTGCTGTTTGCTATTGGAATGGTGTGTTTGTGTGTGTGTGTGTGTGTGTGTGTGTCTCTTGCAGGAGGTGTGTTTGTGTGTGTGTAAGCCTGTACATACATATCTACCCATACATGCATCTACACACGGATGCCTCTCTTGCTGTTTGCTATTGGAATGGTTCCCGACTGGTACACTTGCTTCTCAGAACCCCCCTGAGAACTAGGACCACTGAGTCATAGAACAAAATTGACCCAGTCCAAGAAGGGGGCTGGGATGTGGCTCAGTGGTAGAGACCTTGCCTAGCATGCAGAAGCCTCTGGGCTCTTCACTGTGAGTTCCTCCTATTCTTTCTTTATACAGAGCTCTGATGAATTTGGCCGTGTGAGCTCTAAAGTTGAAAAAAGAAATATATATATATATATATATATATACACACATATATATGAAATATGTAAGAAGTATATATTATGTATCATATATACACATATCAGAATATATGTAAGAAATATATATACACATGAAATTTATATAAGAAATGTATATTATATATTATATATACACATATTAAATAATATATATATCCGGTAGGTAGGGACAGGGAGCATGGTTATGTTAATAACGACCAATTTTGCTTTTCTCCTGCCTGCTGGGAACTTTTGGTGACTCCCAGAAACTGAGACTCAGAAAGGGAAGAAAAATTTTCCTGAGGACTCAGAGGAGCCAAGAAGTCTGACCGTTAGGAGGACCTGCACCTGGGCTCAGTACCTCACCCCTCCCCACCCCTGCCTCCACCCCAGGGGGAATGGACAAAAAATGTGGCTTGGGTATTTTAACAAAGAAACAGCAGTCTGGGGCTCTCGGGGGAGGGGGAGGTTGAGTCCTTTGAATCTCTGCCCCCCACAGAGGGCGCAGCGGGCCTCCGCATACCAATGTTCACACACACAAAAGGTTCGCCTTCAGTCCTCATGAGAAAATTTTGAATTGTGTCCACCGAGCTGGGCTTAACCAATCAGGGAACTAACTATGTGACACATTTTAGAAACATCAGAACTTGGGCAAGGGGCCAAGTCCTGGCTTTGCCCATGAGCTGTGACCTTGAGCAACATGCTTAGCAACTCTGGGTCTGGTTTCCTCTTCTGGAAGGTGTTGGCTCTTGATGGAACCAATACTCTCTAAAATTCTTTGAGTTCCCTGAAGCTCGGCCCCACTGGCGCCTCTAGGATGACCTTGGCTGTGGGACCCAGATTGCGTTCTAGGCTGAGGGCGCCACCTGGTGACTCCAGTTTGCAAAGGAGTTTTTTTGTTTTTTTCTTTTAGGCAACCAATCAGGTTTATCATTCCAGTTTAGAGCTGCAAGGATTGGCTTTTGTTTTTAACTTCTTGAAATATCTTTTCAAATGTCTCGACTGCGTGCATTTTCCCAGGAAGAGGGCACACGGCTTTTGTCACCAGGTTCTTGATCTTCCTACCTTGAACCCAAATTAAGCCAGGCATGGTGGCGCACGCCTGTAGTCCCAGCTACTTGGGAGACAACTCTTGAGACTGGCCTGGGGGATGCAGAGAGGCCCGTCTCAAAGACAGACAAATGAAACCCCACGACGGTTCGTGAGGCCCTGGACTCCAGGCCCTGAGACTTGGGGAAGCAGTTTCATCTCTTGGAGCCGCTTGTCAGTAAATGCGGACGAGAGCGGTGCCTGCTTGGCAGGTTTGCTGACAAGATGGAGATTTTGAGATTGGCTTATCTCACTTAGCATGATATTCTCCAATTTCATCCATTTGCCTGCAAATGCCATAATTTTATTATTCTTTATAGCTGAGTAATATTCCATTGTATATATACCACAGTGTCTTTCTCCATTCATCAATTGAAGAGCATCTAGGTTGATACCACAGTCTGGCTATTGTGAATTGAGCAGCTATGAACATTGATGTGGCTGTATCTCCATAGTATACTGATTTTAAGTCCTTTGGGTATAGGCCGAGGTGTGGGATAGCTGGGTCAAATGGTGGTTCCATTCCAAGTTTTCTAAGGAATCTCCACACTGCTTTCCAGAGTGACTGCACTAATTTGCAGCCCCACCAGCAATGTATGAGTGTACCTTTTTCCCCACATCCTCGCCAACACCTATTCTTGTTAGTATTCTTGATAATCGCCATTCTAATTGGGGTGAGATGGAATCTTAGGGTAGTTTTGATTTGCATTTCTCTTATTACTAAAGATGGTGAACATTTTTTCATATGTTTGTTGATTGCTTGTAGATCTTCTGTGAAGTGTCTGTTCATTTCCTTAGCCCATTTGTTGATTGGGTTATTTGTATTTTTGGTGTAGAGTTTTTTGAGTTCTTTATAGATTCTGGAAATTAGCGCTCTATCTGAAGTATGAGTGGCAAAGATATTCTCCCACTCTGTAGGCTCTCTCTTCACATTGCTGATAGTTTCCTTTGCCGAAAGAAAGCTATTTAGTTTGAATCTATCCCAGTTGTTGATTCTTGCTTTTATTTCTTGGAGGCACCCATTTTCTAACCACCACTCAGGATAACCAACTCCCTCTAGAAGGATTAGTCTATTCACAAGGGGGAACCTTACTCCTCCTAACTAAACACATCCCAGTAGACTCCACCTCCTGTCACTGCCAAATCGAGAATAAATGTTCCAACCATGGCCTCAGGGGACATGTTCAAACCATAGAGTGTGTTGTGAGGCAATTTTCTTACTTTTTTTTTTTTGGCTGCTGGGGATTGAACCCAGGGGTACTCTACCACTGAGCGACACCTGCAACCCTTTTTATTTTTATTTTGAAACAGGGTCTCGCTAAGTTGCCCAGGCTGGCCTCAAACTTGCGACCCTCCTGCCTCGGCCTCCTGAGTAGCTGGATTTACAAGCATACCCCACCTTGCAGGACTCAAAATCTTCCAGGAAGTCAGCAATGGGCTGGGAAATTCAGGATGCAGTTAGTACCATTCCTCACCAGGGCTGTCTCTACCAGCTTCGAAGACCAAGTTCCGAACCAGCACAATGGTTCTTGCCTGTACTCCCAGGGATTTGGGAGGCCGAGGAAGGAGGATTGCAAGTTTGAGGTCAGCCATAGTAACTTGGTGAGACCCTCAGCAACTTAGCAAGACCCTGTCTCAAACTAGAAAGGGCTGAGGATGTAGCTCAGTGGTCAAGTGCCCCTGGGTTCAATCCCCTAGTTAAAAAGAAAAAGAAAGAAAAGAAAAAGAAACAGATTAAGTCCCCTAGACTGAGACTGTAATACTCCTAGAGTTGAATTAAGTTCAATATACTTGTCTTTGAGAAATAGGATGGAACTTTTGCAGGGAACGGGGTGGAGACAGGACCCAAACAAATAATGACAGGGTTTTGAGACCCTATGTGATTGAGAATTCCTACCTGCATCCCCAAAGAGGTTTGACTGAAGTCTGATAAAAAGGAAAACTATAAAACACTATCTGACTCCAGCCAGATGGCTTGGCATACAGACTACCCCTTGACCCTTGTGAGTACAGTCACACTTTTTAAAAGCAAGAACAATTTCCTGTCAGAAGGCAGATGTGAAATGATAGGTAGGGTATGGGGGAAAAAAAGAAAAACAGGACAGAGGTGCCCTGAGTCTCTGAATCACAGTGACTTAAATGTCCGTCAACTGTCCATCAGTTGATAAATGGGGAAACAAAAGGTGGTACGCCCATACAAGGGAATATAATTCAGCCATTAAAAAGAAATGGAGTACTGATCCATGCTACAAATGGATGAAGTTTGAAAATATTATGCTAAGTGAAAGAAACCATTCACAACATATATTGTTGGATACAACTAATTTTTAAAAATTATTTATTGTGGAACTGGGGAGTGAAGCCAGGACCTCATCGAATGCTAGGTAAAGTACTCTACCACTGAGCGATTTTCAGGAAAAGTTCAGGATAGACAAATCTATACACAGTAGGTTACTGATTGCCAGCGGGGCGTGGGGTAATCAGGGATGATAGCTGAAGGGAAAGGGGTTTCTTTGAAGAGGGGGTGATGAAATTCTAAAATTGATGGTGGTGATGGTTATACAACTCTGTAACTATCCTAAAGGCCATTGGATTATACACTTTAAATGAGTGAATTTTGTGGTATGTGAATTAGGCCTCATTAAAGCTGGAATCAACAAAACCCTTTTGTTTAACTTCACACAGCTAGGTAGCACAACGAAGAATCCTCTTTCATTATCTAAACCTTAAAAACACAAGTATTGCCAGGTGTGATGGCCCACACCTATAATCCTAGTGGCTACAGAGGCTGAGGCAGGAAGGTTGCAAGTTCAAAGTCAACCTCAGCAACTTAACAAGGCCCTAAGCAACTCAGCGAGACCCTGTCTCTAAACACAATACAAAAAAGGGCTGGGGGTGTGGTTCAGTGGTTAAGCGCCCTGGGTTCAATCCCTGGTACCAAAATCAAAAAAAACCCCAAGTGTTGAAGGCTGTTTTATATTCTAACCTATGCATATTAGGAAACCAGTAAAAACCAGAGCTTCCAGAAGTTACTGAGGCTTCTTCCCTGAGTAAGAGGGCTGGGGACCAGGGAGGTGGGCAGAAGGCTTATTTGCAAGATACAATTTCATTGGTAATTACTTGGATTTTTTTTTGTTTGTTTGTTCGTTTCATTCCATTTCTTTTATTGACCAACATTAATATCTGTTCTCTGACACATTTGTATATCTGATACATGTGCGCGCGCACACACACACACTCACACTTCACTTCTTTTTCCTTGTTGTACTTTCCTTTTCCCATGTTCTTCAGCCTTTCGAGACTCTTAATCGTGGTAAAATGCACATAACATGAAATTTATTCCAGCCGTCTCTGAGTGTACAGTGCGGCCACGTTACCTCCATTCGCCACCATCTCTCCGGAACTCCATTCCTCTTGCACAGTGAAATTGGGAACCCATCAAACACTAACTTTCCCTTCTGTCCCCTCTGCCCCTGGCCGCCACCATGCTATCTTCTGTTGCTAGGAATTCAGTGACCCTGGGTACAGTGGTATCTTGGTCTATGTCCTTGGGGAATGGGTTCCAGGATCCCCCATGGATGCTCAAGTTCCTTATGTAAAAGGGCACAACAGCATTTACATATAACTTCCTTGCATCTCCACCTGCTAGGAGCCAAACAGGGGACTCTGAAATAACCTTGGTGACTCTCCTGTTCTTAAACTTCACACTCACCTCTTTTTTTTTTTTTTTTTTTTTTTTGTGGTGCTGGGGATAGAACCCAGGGCCTTGTGCTTGCAAGGCGACTGAGCTATCTCCCCAGCCCCCCTATATTCTTTAAACCGCCTCTAGGTGATTTGTAACAAAGAGTTGTTATACTGTATTATTTAGGAATTCAGCCAAGAAAACCAGTCTTTTCTATGTTCAGTACAAATGAAATTTTTTTCTGAATATTTTCTCTCTTTGGTTGTTCGAATCTGCAGATGTGAAGCCTATGGATACAAAGACCCAACTATGCCTCCCACGAGTAGAACCGTACAGTGTTTATCTTCTTGTGGCTGGCTTATTTCATATTGCATGATAGCCTCAGGGTTCGTTTGAACTTCTTTTTAACCATTAGAATTTTTATTACTTTTTCAGTTTAAAAGACTAGTTAATTGTCCAAAAAATTTTTCTTAAATCACAACTTCAAATGTGCTTCTAATGTAAAGTTGGGGGGAAAATTAAAGAATTGAAATCTTGGATAAAATATCACAATTTTATTTTAAAAAGTCACGTACATAAAAACTCTGCAAAAATGGTTGGAAGTTTCTTTTTTAGTTGCTGTTTTTTTTACATTTTTTTTTAGTTGTCGGTGGACACATACCTTTATTTTATTTTTATGTGGTGCTGAGGATCGAACTAAGGGCCTCACGCTTACCACTGAGCCACACCCCCAACCCTGGAAGTTATCTAATGATAATAGTGAATAATTTTAGATGGGTTTCAGTTAAATTTCATTTTCCATTTTTTTGTACTTTTGTGTGTTATAGTTTATAATCAGGAAAAAAGCAAAAGTTCCTTAAAGCATAGGTGTGTCAACTGGAGGTAAATGCTTCCGCCCAACATTCTTAGGGCAGCCTGATTTGACTAAGCTCCGGTCAGGTTCAGCCAAGCCTCATGTCCCAGCCTGGAGTTGGGAAAATCACCTTAGTCTTGACCAACAAATGCATTCAAGAGGTGAGTGTGAGTTTAAGAGCAGGAGAGCCACCAAGGCTATTTCAGAGTCCCCTGTTTGGCTCCTAGCAGGTCTCTTCTTGTTAATCTGACAGCTTTCCATGTCAAAAATTAATGGAGTTACCCACTGGGGCAGAGGGACCCGCACAGGAGTGCTGGCTCTGGAGGACAGATGTGTGTACAGTTCAGTAACTTCATAGTGGTGACCTGAAACTGGCTATTGAGGAAGTATTTACACCACAGAAATTGGCAACAATACAAATCTCCCAGTGTCCGTCCGACCAGCGAGTCTGTGGTTAAGCACTCGCCTGCTGAGCTGCTCTTGCTGTTGGGGCGTGTGGTCACCCACCTCTCTTCGGCCTGTTTGCCCCATCATTTGCCTGATCCCTCTGTAGGGGGCATTTTGCTTTCAGGGATGCATCTACCTTCCAAGTCCCAAGGTTCTCAGAGACATTAAACATCACCCTCTGGGTCTCCAATTTAGGAGGCTGGACTCTGGCTAAAAATAGCAGGCTCCTTTGACAGCTCTTCATTTTCCATCTCATCCTGCCAGCTACTTCTTGGAACTTTGCCTGATTTCAGGAACTTTCTTGCTACACCATCCACACCTCGATTCTTTCTTTTGGGCAGAAGGCAAACAGGAGGTGGAGGTAGGTGTTGCTGGAAGGTTTAGCATGTTTTCTTCTCCAAAAAATCATCTGGGTGGATTTTCTCCTTGCTCCTTGACGTACCAGCCTGGGAGGCCCAAACCCAGCTCGGGAACACAGGTAGGATTCATGTCACTCTGGAAGTGAGATGACCACAGGACAGTCTCCTATGTGGGCTGATCCCTACTGGCCCTCTCTTTCCAAAGCCCGCAGGAGAATATCTCTGCATTGAAGAGAATTGGGCTGTTGCTAAGGGACCTTTCAGAATTATTTCTAGGGAGGGGATGCTGACTAAGAGGAATGGGGCAGAAATAATAGACACAATGATGAGTCGCTTCAGCCTTCAGAGCCCCAGGCTGTGGAAGCAACTGCTGAAGAGTCAGGCAGGACCCCACGGTTGGCCAAAATGACCCTGGCTGGGGGTGTAGCTCAGTGGGAGGGCACTCACCGGGCATGCACCGGGTCCTGGGCTCCCCAGAACTGCAGACATAAAAACACAATGGTGCAGCCTTGGATCTGAGTTCAAATTGTAGTTCAAAGCCTCGTAGGGCGGTCCATAAAGGGAATGATTCCGCCCAGCTCTCAGACCCGTAAAGACAGCCAAATACGCCAACGCACACAAAGCACAAGCCTGGAGGTTAAAACTAAGCAAAACCACAAGAGCCATATGTAGCCTGGATGGAGAGACGGAGAGGCATATGAGCCCCTCGGTCTGTATGTCACAGTGGGATTGAGGGACCCTGATGAGCAGCACCTCAAATGACAGGCTCCAAAACCTTGTCCAAGTCTGCAAAGACCTTCGTTGATTCCCTTTGGATCCGCCACCTCCCTACATCCTAAGATAGTGCCCTAGGGGGATTCTGTTTTGCAGATAAGCTAGGGTTCCAGGAGGCCCTGCTTGCTGGGGACCCCAAGGTGAACCTCCGACTCACTGGTCACTCTTCTGGGTCGGCACTTTCTACTATCCTGGAGCCAAGTCAGAGGGTGGGCATTTCCTCCTGGGCCAATTCAGCCCAGGTGAATGAATCTATGGCTGCTAGCCTGCTGGTGACACGCAGTGCATCCAGACTCATGATACCTCCGCTGACTGGTGACGAGTTCTGCTCCCTCTAATGTTGAAGTTTGAACACTAGAGGAGCACGCCAAGGCAAGCAAATTAAGCAGGTTTTATTTAAAAGTAATAATACAAACTTCTCCTGGGAGGGTGAAGGGGGCCATGGCTGATATTCTAAAGTCTAAAGAGCGCACCCTACATCTTTTATAGGTTAAAGTCTCTTTTGTTCTCCAGTTTATCTCTCCTTCCTGCCTATGTGACTAGGCCCGGTTTTGCATAAAGTGAGAAGATGGGTAGGGGGAGGACCAAGGTGATTCAGGCAGGTAAGGGCCCAGGGGGCATTAATTAGCAGCTCCATGCTTGCAGTCCTTGATAAAGGCAGGTAAATTTGGTAATCAATGGGCTCTGGAGATCCTTGACATTCCATTCTTCCAGGGGCAGTCTCCAGCTTCCAGAGGCAGATGACTTTCATGGCCTTTATTTCCTCCATTTGACCAGGTCCCCTATTTCTACACTAACCGCCTGTCTTTAATTCTGGCTTCACCCATATCCCCTTGGCCCTGGTAGCCTTTGTACATGTGTTGAGATTGGGCCTTGGCTGAGCAGGACTTGGAATCAGACAGAGTGGGTCTAGTCCTGGCTTTGGGGCCACCCAGCTGGGCCGGCTTGAATGCATACACCCCATACAATGTAACTACTCTGGTGCCTTGGATCCAAGGGTTGGGGGAGGGCCCTTGACTCAGCAAGAATGTCCGCATGCCTGCCCCATGCAATTCCCCTTGCTTGGCACCGTGAAGGCCACAGAACATTCCAGACCAGCAGCTGAACAACTTTCCAATTAAAGCTTTTATTGACTGCTTGTTTACTTCAGGTGACTAGGTGAGGTGTTGGCCAGAAACCACAAAATCTAAGCCAATTAGCTTAATGTTAATATTAACATTGAATATTAATATTATGAATCTATGATAATGTATGAATATTAATGTTGAATAACAAATAAATTGATATATTTGTTAAGTAAACAAATATATACTGGGTTGCAACTAGGTGCCAGAGCCTGGGTCCAGTTAGGATAGAATTTCCCTTCCATCACAAGGTGAAAAGCAAGAAACCAAGGGGGAGGGAAAGCGAGAATCCTGCCAAGAATTGAGGGACGTTAAAATCATCTAGCAAAAAGTTAAAAAGGGCAGAACTGAGCTTCCTGCTCAAGTCATCAGGATTTTCTTATGGAAAAAGCACTTAGGGGTCTTTGGGCAAGAGAAAGAATGAGTTTGATACCAGTTTTTGCTCTTCCCAATATTTTATAAAGAACATTTTCAAAAACATAAAAAAGTTGAAAGAATGTGAACGCCCACACCCCCACCTCCTGGAGCCCACGACGAATGTTTTATTGCACTAATTGCATATATATATATTTTTTTTTTTAACAGGAAGTTTCTCCCAGGGCAGTTTCAAGCGCGGTTCTTCCTGCGGATACAGCGGCGGCATTTCCCCCAGGACACAGTGGGCTGGGGGCACCGCAGGGAAGAGGGAGTTCAGTCCGCGAATGCAGCTCCCCAGGGATCTTCCTGGGCGCGGGTGGGAAAACTGAACAAGGGAGGAAAAACAAAATCAAACCAAACTCTTTTTTTAAAAAAGTCGGGCCGACTCCTGGGCCCTGGGTCTTACTGCGCGGTCTTGGCTCCTTAGTACCAGAACCGGCGTCTCGGGGCCGCGTCTGGCCGGAAGGTCTAGGGATGCTGCCTCCCGCTCGGTCCTGCAAAGGGTAGGAGACGGCAGCGATGGCGGCGCTGGCGCCCGCCCTGGGCACGGGAACACAAGTGACAACCCCGGGGCGCCCCGCAGCCTGCAGCCTGGCAGCCGGCCGCCGCCCCCGCTGGCCGCGCTCCTCCGCGCTCCGCAGCCCGCGGGCCGGGGCGGGGTGCGTCCTGCGGCAGCTGCAGGACTGTGCGACCCGGCTGTCCCCGCGACTCCAGACGGCTGTCCGGGGCAGCGGCCTCGGGGAGGGCCCAGGCGCGCGTTCCTCCCCCGGCCCTGCCCGGCCGGCGGGCTCGGCGCGCCCTTTGCATAAAGCCCTCCTCCCGGCCAAGGTAGAGGAAGTCGGGCTCCCGCCTGGATGGGAGGCGGGAGGCACCCGCGCCTGTTGTTTTCCGCCAGCCGAGCGGCTGCGGGCGCAGGGCGGGGGCGCCTCCTCCCTCCGGGCCGGGCGCTCGCGGGAGACCCGCGCCGGCCGCGCAGCGCAGCTCCCCGCCGCCGACGCCGCGCGCTCCGAGCATCCTCCGGGGGCTGCGGGGAGTGGGGACGCGGGAGCGGCGCTCGGCACCCCGGGGCCCGGGGCGCACTCCCCGCCCGGCCGGAGCCTGCGCTTCCTGACCGGGGATCTGGGGCGAGATGGCCGCAGGCGGCCGGGCGCGCGAGCCCCGCGTCCTCCTCTGCCTCGGGGCGCTCCTGGCCCGCTGGGTCGCCGCAGGTAAGGGGCGGCGATCGGCGGGGGAAAGTTGCGTTTCCGCGGGCGGCGGTGGGGAGGGAGCAGCCAGGGGCCGAATTCCGGCGACTCGGCCCGGAGCCGCCGCGGGAGGGTCTCGGGTTTCCTGCTCTGAGCTCGGCTCCCTTGGCCGGGAGGAGTTTTCCCGGGCGTTCGCCGGAGGACGCGATGCCCCAGGCCCCCGGGCGGGCGGCGGGGCCGCGGAGAGGCGCGTGTAGACGGCCAAGTGCTTTATTTATTTATTTTTGTCTTCGAGCGCCGGGTGTAAATTCGCCTGCTGGTTTTACCTGCTGCACCGGTGCGCGCACCGCGGGCTCCCAGTTTCCCTTTCCTCCCTCTGCCCGGGGTTGAACTGGCCTTCCACCTGTCACCTGTGGATTTTCCCACACCTGCCAGCCCACCTGTGCCCACTGGGGCGTTGGAAGCCGTGCCTTCCTCTCGCGCTTTTTTCCCTAAACACGCACAACTTTTTTATTTTGAAACAATTTCAAGACTTACCAAAAATTTCCCCTCACACTAGAGATGACTGAAAAACAGCCTTAACTGCCGCATCCACCCTCCGTTTTGTTACAAAAAGAGAATAGAGCACGTTGCTTGCAAAAATATGTAGAACGCAGAAAGACTGAAAAAAGGAATGCACGAGCCCAGGCATATCCACCGGGGGCAGCGAACGCTACCAGCGAAGAGGAGCTGGGCGGAGGGAAAGGACGCGGAGCCAGCAGGCAGTTGCTCTGCCAAGCTGCATGTGGAGTGCTCTCTGTTCCCGGGTCAGCCCACACACTGGGTCTCCTCTTGCAGGTTCCTGGAGGCAGTTTGTAAATTGCACCTGAGCTTCCTAGCAGCAAGTGCCAAGCATTCTTAATTGTTAGATTCTTGCAAAAAAAAAAAAAAAAAATTTCTTTTTTTTTTGTATCTCATTTGGTTTCTAGCAGTTGTATAAGAACAACGGTTTCCCATAATCTAGATTTCCAGTTTATCTGCAACAGTCTCAATGTTTGGTAACATTGGGCCTGTTTTCCCACCTGGAACTGAGCCTCGATCATCTTTTTTTCTAAGCACATGTGACCCCAAATTTGTTTCACCTTTACCAACTTAAAAGTGAAACGAATTTGTAGTAACTTTTTTCTGACCCTCTTTGTCAGGGACATTACCTGCCAGGCCCTCTGGGCATTTGGCTTACTGTCCACCCTGCTGTGGGGAGGAGGGACAGAGGTGGAGGTGATTGTCAAGTGCTCCTAGCTGCAGTGTTTTCTGCACTAGCCTAGAATGAATCAGCTCTCAAGGTGTCCACTGCTGCCCACGTGGAACCCACCTCCCCATCCATGCCCAGTTATTTTGACAACCAGACCCACTTCCTCTGTGTATATAGTACTGGGGGGAGGGGGCTTCCTGGGTATGGTGCATTTTTTATTGTTTTCCACGTTGGGAGTCCTCTTGGGAAAAGAGTTGGCTTTCTCCTGTCAGCTTCCCACGATGTTGATGCTTCTTCCTTTGGTCGCCTGGATGTATATCCCAGGTCATTTTGGAGAAGGTTGCTTGGAAAAGATAAATGTTTGGGTATGACTCCAATTCTATAAATGATAATATGAGAGCAGCATCAAGAGAGTTTATATCTCCTCCTTTGTTCCATGTTCTGAATTTTAGGTTGGCGGGCAACAGGGCCCCTCTGGACAAGGGATGAATGATTTCTAGTGGTACAAACTGTTACTACGTTTAATCATCTCACCTGTCTGGTGGTAAATTCCTATGACTCAGCACCCTGGGGCACTTAAGACCTGTGTGACCATCCTACATCTCCCCAGGATTAGCATGGGCGGGACCTTAAGTAAACTGATTAAGTTTTCTCAATAGTACAGTGAGGGTGGATGGGCTTATGAGGCCTGCAACTGAGTGCATCTTTGAGACCACCATTCCCTTGCCTGTGCCAAACATCACTAATCGATGACTGGTCTCCACCGAGCCGGTTCGCAGCCTCAGCCACATCTCTGGACTAGTGATCTCTGAGGATGCCTCCAGCTTCAATACTTAGAATAGTTAGGGAAAAAATGGAGTAGGCAGAGCCAGGAGGAGAAGGGACATGACTTCAAATGGTTTTTGTGCCCATGTCACCTTGTTCCTTGGAGGAGAAGACAGTGTTAGCTCAAGTTCCAAGATTCACCAGGGCTTTTCCAAGCCTCTCTTCCTTTATTCCTTTGCCCAGGAGTCAGGTAAGGGGCGGGTCTCAGGCCAGGACCCCAGGCAATATCTGTAACTGCAGTTCAGCTTCCTGTCCTCCTGGGGACTGCCACCCCTGAACTAGGGTTCTCAGCCTAATGGCTTGAAAATAGCCCTTACTTGATTTTTTTTTTTTTTTTTTTTTTTTTTTTTGAGATGCTGGGGCTTGAACCCTTATCTGCCGTTGGGACTCTCACCTAGCATTAAGTGACATCCTCTGCCTTTCAGCAAGTGGCTAAGTGGCTTAGTTTGTTTGTTTTCCCCCACCCAGTCCTGACTTGAAAGTCTTTGGAGAATCATGAGGGAGTCAGAATTTCCTGTGGCACTAGATGGACTTCAGGCATTTCAAAGGGGGGCCCTTCTAATTAGGCAAGAGGTCCTTCTCATTAGACAGGAGGCCAAACAGGTGACTTACTCTTTTTTTTTTCATAAATGGGGCAGATTCCCAGAGGCAGGTGGTAGTTTGTTTTATAGCAGCTTTATTGAGATATAATTTCTATTCCATAAAACCCACCCTCTAAAAGTGCACGAATCGGTGTTTTCTGTACATTCGCTACATTCCAGCCTGCGCACGCGCTGTCCCTGCGGCCTCCCTGGATTTGGCTGTGGAAGGGGCTGGAGAATTCTCCTTTCCAGCACAGTGGGCTGCTTCTGAGTCTTGTTACCTAGTGACAGCTCCAGGCCAGATCAGTTGTCCTTAGCAGCTGTCCACCTTGAGGGGCCTCAGGATCACCTGTTAACAGTGCTGCCTGGGTTACTTAGATGTTTTTGGGGGGTGTGGGGCGGCGGCTGCTCCTGGGCCAGGCTTTTGAACATGCTGTCCCCTCTACCTGGGAACCCCCTCTTCACCTTTCCCTGGCTGATGCCTCTTGTCCGTCAGAGCCTTTGCCTCTGGAGGAAGTCTTTCCCCACATAAACCCCAGGGGACTTTGGAGCCCTTATCTCCACGTCCATCATGCTATATCATAGCTGCCAGTTTATCATCTCTTTTCTGCACTAGTCTGTGAGCTGGGGGGGGGGGTGTTCTGTCTCTTGTCCCCAATGCCCCTCCCTCCCGCTTTGTTTTTGGTACCAGGGATTGAACCCAGGAGTGCTTAACCACTGAGCCACCTCCCCAGCCCTTCTTTATATTTTATTTAGAGACAGGGTCTGGCTAAGTTGCTTAGGGCCTCGCTAAGTAGTGGAGGCTGGCTTTAAACTTGCGATCCTCCCGCCTCGGCCTCCTGAGGCACTAGGATGATAGGCGTGCACCACTGTGCCTGGCTGTCAGCCCATTCGTGCATGGTGCTGCCCAGAGCTTTAACTCCAGGCTTATTTGGACCTGAGGTGGAGAAGAAAACCAGCAGGGTAGCAGGAACCAGTTCATCCCGTCCAGCTTTCTGGGCGAGTTCTGTGTCCATCACTGCCACAGTTATGCTGCATGATAAGCCTCCAGGAAACCACAGTTGTGCTTATTGCTCCCAGTCCGGGGCGATTGGATAGGCGGCTCTGCTGATCTTGCCTGACCAAAGGCCGGTCTAGGATGGAAGGGTCCAGAAGACCTGGGTCTGCACCATGTGGCCACCCCCGTCCTGGTGGGTCTGTCCTGTTCTGTGGTCTTCAGTACTTTGAAGATGTGCAGCATCACCACTGACCCTCTCCAGAACTATTTTTTTCTTCTGGTTCTGGGGATCAAGACCCCGGTCACGCACTGGCTGGCGAGCACTCCCCTGCTGAGCCACACCCCTGCCCGCCATTACTCTTTGTATAACTAAAACTCTGTACCCGCTAAGCAGTGTCTTCCCACCCCCACCCCGGGCCCAGCCTCTGGCAACTGCCATTTCCATCTGCATGATCCTGACTAACTCACTGTGTACGTGGAGCCGCACAGGATCTTTTTTGTGACTGGCTTATTTTACTTGGCATACCGTCCTCATGTTGTGGTGTGTGAGAGCTTCCTCTTCAAGGCCGAGTAATATTCCACTGCAACGTGGCCCATTTTGTTTATTCACCCGTCTATTGATGGATACTTGTGTTGGTTTCATGGTTTAACTATTACAAACAATGCTGCCCTGAACAAAAATCTTTTTGAAATTCTGTTTTCAGTTATTTGGGGTACATATCCAGAGGTGGAATTGGTAGCCCAGTTTTTAACTGAGAAGCCATGGTACTGTTTTCCACGGTGTCTGTACCATTTTACCTTCTCAGCCAAGAGTGTTGCAAGGGTTCCAATTTTTCCACCTCCTCAACCACATCGCATTTTTTAAAAATCTGAAATTATTTAAGATCCATCACATTTATTTTTTTTAAACTTATTTAATATTATTTATTTACTTATTTTACTTTTTTGGTATGGACATTGAACCCAGGAGCGCCTTACCACTGGATTTTATCTCCAGTCCTTTTAATTTTTTGAGACAAGGTCTTGCTAAATTGCTGAGGCTGGCCTTGAACTTGAGATCCTCCAGCCTCAGCCTCCTGAGTTGTTAGGATTACAGGTGTGTGGGGCCTGACTGTATTTTTTTTTTTTAATTTTTATTTTTACAGACTGCATTTTGATTCATTGTACACAAATGGGGTACAATTTTTCATTTCTGTGGTTGTACACAATGTAGATTCACACCATTTGTGTAATCATACATATATATAGGGTAATACTGTCTGTCTCAGTTTACTAGCTTTCCTTTCCCCACCCTCTCCCGCCCCATTTTCCTCTACACCATCCAAGGTTTCTCCATTCTTCTCTTATCCCCCACCACCCCCTCCCCATCCCCCATTATGTATCATCATCCACTTATCAGAGAAAACATTAGGCCTTTGGCCTATTTCACTTAGCATGAAATAACTCCATCCATTTACCAGCAAATGTCATAACTTTATTCTTTATGGCTGAGTAATATTCCATTGTGTATATATACCACAGTTTCTTTATCCATTCATCTGTTAAAGGGCACCTAGGTAGATTCCATAGTTTAGCTATCGTGAATTGAGCTGCTATGAACATTGATGTGGCTGCATCACTGTAGTGTGCTGATTTTAAGTCCTTAGGGTATAAACTGAGGAGTGGGACAGCTGGGTCAAATGGTGGGTCCATTCCAAGTTTTTATAAAAGGGGCCATCAGAATGGGAGTGAGGTGTCTCCTCACCGCGGTTTTGACTTTCGCTTCTCTGGTGTTGGTACATAAGCACTTTCTAAGTCTCTGCTGTGTCACATCTGCTGACATCCATTCACCCAAGCAAGTCACTTGACTGAGCCCAGGGCAAGAGTTCAGTGTCACCACAGCGATGCGGGGAAGGGCAGGAGGGGCCGTGGGGCCGTGTTTGTGACCAACCCCAGGTTTGTTAATGGTGACTGGCCACGGATCCCGACACAGCCCGGCCTCTGTGTTATGACACCTAAAAACCCACACGTGGCCGGCACTGTGGCGGACACCTGTGATCCCAGCAGCTCCGGAGGCCCAGGCAGGAGGTTGGCAAGTTCAAAGCCAGCCTCAGCAATTTAGTGAGGCCCTAAGCAACTCAGTGAAAACCTGCCTCAAAATAAGAAATAAAGAGGGCTGGGGATGCGGCGCAGTGGTTGGGCACCCTTGGGTTCAACGCCCAGCACCAAAACAAACAAACAAACAAACAAACCCGTCCACCCATGATTTTCTAAAAGCCCCCAATGAGCAGGAACTGTCCCAAAGAGGAGGCCCTCACAGCCTGGACTTGCCTCTCACAGAACTGGAGGCCGTGGTCGTCGGAGAAGTTAATGAGAACGTCACTCTGCACTGCGGCAACACCTCGGGACCCAGGGGCCCGGTGACCTGGTATCGGAACAACTCGGAGCCCGTCTTCCTTCTCTCCTCCGATCCCAGCCTCCAGCCGGTGGAGCCTCGCTTCTCCCTGGTGAACGGCAGCTCCCTGCACATCGGGGTGCTGGGCCTGCAGGACGAGGGCGGGTACACCTGCCATGAGGGCCTCAACGGGACCAGGCGCTTCCCCGTGCAGCTGAAGGTGGCCAGTAAGTGGGGCCTGTGGGCGGGGGTCCCGAAGCGGGGTGGGTGGTGGCGCGGCAGCCAGAGCCCGGGATGCGGGGAGGCCATGCTCAGCAGCGGGGGCTCTGGTATCAGATGGCCTGGATCTTGTTTTTCTATTCTTTGTAGATCTGCATGACCGTAGGGCGCGTTTTGACGTGTTGCACATACGTGGAGCGCAGCCCATTCCAATTAGGGTCCCTTTCTTGTGGCTGTGCGTGATGTGGTCCCTGGTCCCGTACTCACAGATGCGCACCGGAAAGTCGCGTCCGATTCATTCCGCTCTTTCCCATTCCCATCCCCCTACTCCCTTCATTCCCCTTTGTCTCATCCAACGAACTTCTGTTCTCTCCTCCTCCCTTCTTGTGAGTTAGCATCCGCAAATCAGGGAGAACCTTTGGCCTTTTGGGGACTGACTGATTTCAGTTTACCATGATAGTCTCCAGTTCCATCCATTTACTGGCCAATGCCATAATTTCATTCGTTAAGGCTGAGTAATATTCCATTGTGTCTATGTAGCACATTTTCTTTATCCATCTATCTGTGGAAGGGACCTAGGTAGGTTCCATAGTTTAGCTATCATGAATTGAGCGGCTATAAACATTGATGTGGCTGCATCACTGTAGTGTGCTGATTTTAAGTCCTTTGGGTATAAACCGAGGAGTGGGATAACTGGGTCAAATGGTGGTTCCATTTCCAGTTTTCTGAGGAATCTCCACACTGCTTTCCAGAGTGGCTGCACCAATTTGCAGTCCCGCCAGCAATGTATGAGTGTGCCTTTTCCCCACATCCTCGACAACACTTATTGTTACTTGTATTCTTTTTTTTTTTTTTTTTTTTGCGGTGCTGGGGATCGAACCCAGGGCCTGTGCTTGCAAAGCAAGCGCTCTACCAACTGAACTACCTTTTCATGTATTTGTTGACCAATCCTATTTCTTCCGGAAGTGCCTGTTAGGTTCCTTCGAGATGGCCTGGGTTTCCACCTGGGCTCTGCCACTTGCAATCTGACCTCTCACACCTGTATTTCCTCTCCTGTGAGTTGGGGCTGAAAAGAATTCCTACCTCCTAGAACTGCTGAATAGACAGACACCAGTTAATTGAGTGCTTCAAATGGCTACTGGCTGTTATTTTTAAGTCGTTATTGGCTGTTATTTTTAAGTCGTTATTAATGTCACCCTTGTTCGCATCGTTTTGTGACGTAACAGTCAAGCAGACTGTCAGAATTCCTGTCTTAAGCTACCAGGCTGGCTCTGTGCCCCTCCAGCAAGTAGCTTAGTATCTCTGAGCCTCTGTCTGCCTCGTCAGGTGGGGTGAGTATTCCTCGGCTACGGTGCTAAGTGCCCGGTTGCCACAGTGCCCTGACTGACCCTGCTCTCCTGTCCTTCCTATCTTCTGATGGACACGTATGAGTTTAGAGTAGGAGTCTGCAAACTGCAGCTGCGGGCCACACCTGCTGACCAGTAACCGCACGGCATCTTAGCCTCCCAGGTGAGCTGGATGCTTTTTATACTTCTAAATGGTCCGAAAACGTCACAACAAGAGTTAACACACAATTCCAGTTTGAGTGTCTTTAAGTTGGGTTCTGTTGTCACAGAGCCAAATTCGTCTCTGCCTTTATGTCTCTGGTGGCTGAGCTGAGGGTCTGTGACAGATCCTGGGCCCTGTGAAGCCTGAAATAGCAGCTCTCTGGCCCTTTATGGGGATCATCTGCTTGTCGGTGGTTTAGAGGGACGTGCTGTCCTGTATCCAGGTCACACCGTTCAGTGGAAAGTCCCTGTGATCACTTTGTTGATCTGAACCCAAGTTTTCTTTATCTGTAAAATAAAGAATTCCTTTATTCCGCGTGTCCTTAGGGAGAATCCGAGGTCACTGTTCAAGGCTCTGGGCCACCAGAGGCAACACGACCCCTGCCCTCGCGCAGCCGGCAGCCCCGAGGGGGGGCAGACAAGGACCAAGCATTGATGCGTCGGGCAGGGTCAGCGGAGGGTGTCATGAGAGGGCCGAGGCCCTCGAAGCCGGGGGGGTGGGAAGGGGGCTCTTGGAGGTGTAGGTTGAGCATTGCTAACCTGAAAACCTAAACCCCCAAATGCCCTCAAGTACCCTGCAGAAGACATGTTTGGGTAACCCTAAGATGGTGGCTGGCGTTGAGCCAAGAGGTGGCGCATAACTAGTGTTAATAGGGCGTGATCTACTTTCACCTGATTAGTTAATGTCTGCTCTGCGCTAGTGGTCAACAGATATTCCTCATTCTTTCTTGATTGGTATCAAGGGACGTGCTTCAATTGTGCTAATCCTAAGCTGATTGACTGCCTTAGGTATGTAAGACACACACCTATAGGAAGCACCTCGGATAAGCCACACCTCTAGATCGCTGGGCGGAGGATAAGCAGCACCTCTGATAGATCGCTGGGCAGAGGACTAAGCAGACACCTCTAGATTTGCAGGTTGATGATAGCAGATTGCAGAATGCAGATTGCAGCTCGCAGAATGCAGATTGCAGCTCGCAGAATGATGATCGCAGGATGCAGGACGCACCTCTAAGAAGAAGCAGCAGACCTTTAAGAAGTAGCTCCTCTGATAATACTAGCCTCTCTAAAAGCGTAGCAAGTCTCTTTTCCTGATAAGCAAAGTCTCTCTTCCTCTAAGCTCTAAGCAAAGCCTATCTTCCTCTAAAACTTCCTCTAAAAGCAAATAAGCCTCTCTTCCTCTGTAAACTAATGAACGAGCAAGAAAGCAGCGCACTAAAGAGAAAGACAATAGAAGTAGCTCAGTTTCCAGTCCACCTCCAATAAATACCCGTGCAATTGTTGCTGCAGGCAGTAACAAATATCTGCGGGATTGTTGCCGCAGGCGGCGACAGTACCCCAAATCCAGATGTTCGGATTAAGAAGCTCCAACTGATAATGTCTATGCACACATTCCCGAATCCAGCAAACTCTGGCCTCTGAGACTCTTCTGGTCCCGAGTCCTCTGGAGCGACAGTCCAGCCGCATGGTGAGCGGGAGCCAGCGGGCAGAGGCGAGAGGAGAGAGCATTCCCGGTGGGATGGGTGCCCCGCGGGGCGCCCACAGGTGGGGAGAAGGCCGGGGTGGCGAGTCGCGGGACCTGTGGGAGGCCGCAACAGGCCATGTGGGACCAGGTGGGACCCGTGGTGGGCCAGGTGGAGCGAGGTCCCCCTAAAAGAGGTTGAAGTCCTGACCTCTGGCACCTGTGAATGCCACCCTATCTGGAGACAGGGTCTTTGGGGACGGAATCAAGTTGAGATGAGGTCATGGGGGGGGTCCTGACCGAGGGATAGCATCCTCATGAGGAAAGGAAAAAGGGACGTCCTAGGATGACCCGGGAGAAACCCGGGGCAGCGAGGACGGATGGCCTCCACCGGAAGCCAGGCAGGAGGCGAGAGAGGCCCCCTCGCGCCTCCAGGGAGTGGGACCCAACCACGCCCTGACCTACGACTTGGGCTGCGGTGCTCAGGCGGTTTCTCCGTGGCCTGCAGTTAGGCGGCCCCAGGAACCTACTCCCCTCGGTCAGGAGTCGGGGTGTTTTTCTGGGTGCAGGAGAAACAGCTGGAGCCCCCAGCGGGGCCCTGGGGCCGTGCGACCTCACAGGGAGAACGTCACCATCCCAGGAGGACCTGAAAGAGTAAAAGCAGGGGAGCCGCTCGGAGGAAGGAGGCGCTGGTACCTGGGGCCAGCCTGGCAGCCGTGGCCCCGGTGGAAGGATCCCAGAGGGGGCAGGCGGGACTTCTGGTGATGGACAGTGGGGCCTACGGACAGTGGTGGCTTTTTAGATGGCCTAGGTTTCCGCCGTAAGCAGCGTGGCGACGTCTGGAGGAGCCACGGGTGACTTCCCGAGTGGCCAGGAACGCGTGCGGGTGGCGGGCTCGTCAGAAATGCGGCCACGGGGGCCCAGCTCCTGTGGGTGCCACCGTGAGTCCGTGGGCAGGAGCAGGGCCACCCCTCACCCCGCCCGGCAGTACCCCTGCGTCCCTCAGGACCGCCTCCTTAGTAGGCGTCTTCTTGACCACAGAGGAGTGAGGTGGCCTGGCGACCTTCTTGCCTGCCTGCCGGCCTCTCTGGCTCTGGCACCTGAACCACTGGCCAGGATTATTGGAGGGAGGCTTGGCTTCGTTATTGCCCTGCAGAGAGAAACGCAAGGCCGTATTACTGTGAAGACAAGCCTAACCTTTTAAAAGGTGTCACTGAGTGCAAGTGGCACTCCTCGCTTATTGAAGGAAGCCCCGTGCGTGGCCGGTCGCTGCCTGCTGTTTTGCGGTGTAGAAGCCGCTTCTCTCCACGCAGGCCGGCTTCCTGATTGGTGCGCTGCTTGCTGGCGAAGGCCGGGCACAGATTCCCTTTGGGACAGGGACACCGGAGCCCTCTGGGATCACACTCCTGTTCCCTTTCCTTCCGGGAGGGTCCGGGACAAACGAACAGACCCCTGCCGGCCTCAGAAGCCCCTCCTGCTCCTCAGACAGTGGCAGAAGGGAGGACTTGGCCTCTCGTGGTAACTTAGCCCTCGTTTTTGCATAGAATCTCTTGGAAAGTGGCTTAGGGTCGATCCATTTGCAGCAGCTGAAAACATCTGCCGGGGTCCAGCTGCTGACCTTGGCCGCACTGGCTCTTGTTTTCGTGACAAAGTTCCTTGAGCTCCTCCAACCTCGGTGCGAACGTCTGTGAAATTCAGGGTTGTGATGGAACCTGTCACCATTGCCGCACCCATTCCTGGGATGGACTCGCCCAGCTCTGAGCACACACTGGGCACTTGGCCTGTATTCTGGGGACCCATTGGTTAGGCCAGAGTCCTGGGGGAGGACGCCTCTGAGGATCCCCACAGTTGGTTTGCGTCTGGGCCTTTGGAATAGGACTTGCTGTGAGTCACCGTCCCCGTCTCTGCAGGGACATGGTTGATAACTTGGTTACGTGTCCTCCTTCTCTTCGGAACCAAAGTTTGGAAACATGCTCATGTGGCCTTGGAAGGTAGGGAGGAAATTCCAAGATGTGTCAAGTTATTATCTGGAAGTGGCCTTGGACGTGTGAATGGACAGTCGAGGGGGGGCGGAGGCACCAGGCCGGCCGTGGGAGGGCTGGCAGGTTTCTCCTCTGGCCACCTGGACCTCAGCGTCTCAGCCGCTGGGGGTTTGATTCCTCTGGGGTCGGGTGTTCTACAGGCCTGGGGGGACTTGACCTTCCTAGAGTGGGCACGTGCAATGGGGTTTTGTCAGTCAACCTAGGACAAAAGAATCGGTGGTGCTACCCAGTAGTTTAAAAGAGGGGTTGAAGAATGTGGCAGCAGGACCCAGGCTCTGCTCCTAAGGCGCGGAAGTCTCCGGGCCGCCCTGCTCAGGGCTCCCAGCTGATTCATGGATTTACGCCCCCGTCCCTGCCTCCTCGTGGACGTGGGTGTGCTCAGCGCAGCTGTGTGTTCACCTGTGGAGAGCCGGAGGGGTGAGGCAGGGAGCGCAGATCTTAAACGCCCTGGTGGGCTCGGTGCTTCTTTGTGCTAGCGCCTTTTACGCATCTGGGGAGCGGAGTGATCAGCCCACGAAGGAGTCCAGTCGGATTTCATGGTACAGGGTGCCAGATTCTTCTGTGTCTGTTTTCTCAAACCAACCAAATGGGAAGCTCTGAACCAGTGGCCAGTGGGCACAAGGCCAGTGAGGATTAGACCCAGAGGTGCTTCACCCCTGAGCCACCTCCCCAGCCCTTTTTTTATATTTTATTTAGAGACAGGGCCTCGCTGAGTTGCTCAGGGCCTCGCTCAGTTGCTGAGGCTGGCTTTGAACTCACGATCCTCCCGCCTCGGCCTCTGAGCTGCGGGGGTGACAGGTGTGCACAACCCCGCCTGGCCAGGAAACTGGTTTTTATCAGTCTTAGAGCCCCGTAGGATTTAGTCAAGGATGGGGATTGGGAAGTGCTCCTGTCTACTCAGTGAAATGGCTGTCCTGCCGAACTTCCCAGAAAGGGAGAGTCTGGCTTGGGGTCTTGAGAAAGGGAATGTTGGACACACCAAAGAGAAGTTGTCCTGACAGCAGGTGGGGTGATTTTTGCCCAAGGATTGATTGGCTTGGGTTTGGAGCAGAGATGGGTGCTCGTGAGCAGCTGAGACCTCCGTGTTGCGTTTTCGAAATGGTGTTGATAGTCACACAAGTGGTCTCTGTATTTTTCCCAAGGATCTCATCCCACGTAGAGCTACAGATACGTCACCGATGAGCAGAGACGACATGATGCATTCTTTTTATCTTGTTTCTAAAGCTTTTTCATTGGTACATTTTCATTTTACATAATCGTGGGATTCTTCGTGACTCACGTGTGCACACACGATGTGACACTCTGATCCTGTTCCCTAGTTCCTCTCCTTCCTTGCTGCGTTCTTAGGTTGTTTTCAAATAAAAATGCTGGTCTGGAGAGTGAAGAGGAGACCCAGGAGACTGAGAGGTCGGTGAGCTCCGTGGGACCTTGGTGGCCAACCTGTCCTCCTGGTGGGGAAGAAGCGAACCGCACATGTCCTGATGTCAAGGATGGCGGCAGAGAACAGGACGCAGCAGCAGCAGTAGTGCATGGTTCTTGAACACCATTCGCCGAACTTGTTCTGTAGAGGACCAGCCAGTAAATATTTTAGGCTTTGTGGGCTAATAGGCAAAATTAAAGGTCCATGTGAGAGACAAAACAAGTTTCCACATATTTTTTGACAAGACTCAAACAGAGTTCTTTTGTCCCCACACCTCTGTGGCATTAGGGACTGAGTGTAGGGACGCTCCAGCCCTGATCCCCATCCCCAGTTCTTTTCATTTTTTATTTAGACAGGGTCTCACTAAATTGCTCAGGGTATCTGTAAATTGTTGAGGCTGACCTCAAAACTTGTGATCCTCCTTCCTCAGCCTTCCAAGTTGCTGGGCTTATAGTTGTGAGCTACCGGGCCCAACTCGTTTTTTTTTTTTACTGGGAATTGAACCCAGGGATGCTTCACGGCTAAGCCACAACCCCAGCCCTTTCTTATATTGTATTTAGAGACAGGGTCTGACCGAGTTGCTGAGGGCCTCGCTAAGTTGCCGAGGCCGGCTTTGAACTCACGATCCTCCTGCCTCAGCCTCCTGAGCCGGCTGGGATTACGGGTGTGCTCTATCCCGCCTGGCTCCTGCCCAGCTTTTTAATTGAAATTTTAAAATAGTTTTCTCATTAGATTGATTGCAAGTGTTCACCAGTGAAAACCACTCTGAACTCAGGCCATATGAAAGGGTGGGGGGGGAGGCTATCATTTTCTGACCGTGTCCTGGAATCAGTCTGCAGCTCTGCTGCTGATAATGAGATCAGATAACGTGTGAGTGTTAACCCGACTCTGCTTATGTTATCTCACTGGATCCTTCAACAACCCAGCCTGGGCGTTGTTAGTGGAGGACAGGAACATGAGAATGAGAGGCCTGGAGCTTGTCCCTGTTGTAGTACAAGCTCGTGGTCAGTGGGCAAAGGTGCCCTGTGAGGGAGAGCTGAGACCGGACCCTGGCCACCGTGGCCTTTATGAGATGCTGGACCTTCGTCGCTACTCCTGATTTTTATGTTTGCCTTTTTATTTTTCTTTCCTCCGCATCTGCCTGTCTTTCTGAATGACTGCTACCACGACTCTGTTAAGCAGAAGGGGTGGGTGGTTACTGGTTAGGACTGTCCGGGTGTGGACAGAGGAGGAGGCGGCGGCGAGAAAGGAGTAGGTCTGGGTGAAGCCTCCCTCCTCTGAAAATCCGAAATAGGAATTCTCTACAGTCTGAAACTTTGAGCACGACGTGACACTCCCAAAGTTTCAGAGCTGTTTCACTAGTCAGCCGTGCCAATGTTCCAGACTCTGGAAAACTCCCAGATCGGAACTACTGCTGGTCCTGGGCGTTTTGAATAGGGGATCCTTGGCCGTACCCCCTCCTGTGTATTCAGAGGGCAGAGAAAGGACCCCAGGGAAGCAGGAGGGTTATGTCGGCTTCATTCATGAACGCACACTGGCCCAAGGGCACGGCAGGTGAGCTGTGACCTTGGAACACTCAGGGATTCCGGAGGCTCTTTGGGTTTCTTTCGATTGTAGTTTTGATCCTTCTCATCCACCTTCCGTAACCCCTCTCCCCCTACTTCTTGCTGAGAATGGTGCTGGTCCAAAGCCCCTCCCAGCTGGTGTCAGGGGGTCCACACTGTCCATTGTCAGGCCTACCAGGGCCCCCAGATCACCATTTGGAAGACCCTGGCGAGTTTGATCCGAGTCACATTCCTCTGCCGACCCAGGCGTTGGTCCCAGTGCCCAGAGGTGACCTGTGCTTACCTGGATGCCCGCCAGCTGCAGGCACACCCTGGGACCTGCTGGTCCACATACCTCACCAGCCACATCCCTCACCATTCACCAGCACCACGGAGGAGGCTCAGTAGCTGTCTCCAGGTCCTTTGTGGGAGGTGACATGATTCTGGCAGGTCCCCTGCATTGTTTGGAGCCAGCGCCAGTTTTGTTGTTTTGTCTGATACTGGGGATGGTACTTAACCTCTGAGCCACGTCCCCAGCCTTTTTATTTGGAGACAGGTCTAAGTAGCTTAGAGTCTTGCCACGTTGCTGAGGCTGGCCTCCAACCTGCCATTCTCCTGCCTCAGCCTCCCAAGTGGCTAGGATCAGCTTGACGAGCATGTTGTCCAGAGCGCTCTCCTTACAGACCCACTGTTTCTACAGTGACCCCTGACACAGTGGCCCCAGGGAAACGGGACCCGGTGAAGCAGGCACTTGCTCTACGCTGCTCTCTCTGCGGGAAAACCTTTTCCTCTCACAAGCTCCTTTCTCACTGGCCTCGTTTGGCTCATGATTCTGCAGCCATAGATTTATTCCTTTGGCAAGGAATTGTCCTTTCTGGAGTGTTCTTTTTCAAAGAGACTGTCTCTGGGGGAGGTAGCCCATGAGGTTATTTTAGTATGAGCGACTGTTAGATACCATCTTTAAAAAATGTTTCTAATTGACAAATCTAAGTGATCTAGCTCCTTCTCCCTCCTCATCTCCCTCTTTCTCTCCTCCATTTTTTTTGATGTGGCGGATGGAACCTGAGGCCTCCCACGTGCTGGGCACATGCCCTGCCACTGGGTGACATTCCGGATGGCAGACCTATTTTTTCATCAAAGGGTGCATCTGAGGTGCACTGGGTATCAATAGCAGATAGCGTTTCCAGGACAAAGAAAGAAATTCAGAAACGTGAGGGGGACCCCGAGAGAACCCTGCAGCTTATCCAGTGCTTCCCACGTGCCAGGCACTGTTCTGAGTGTCCACTCTTCTAACCCACTTAGCTGGCACGATCCCATGAAGCGGATGTCACCATCACCCCCTTTTACAGATGGGGAAGTAGAGTCTGAGAGAGGGCAAGGAATTTGCCCAAAGCCACACAGCTAGTGAGTGAGGTTTAAAATTAGGCCTGGAACCCATGACTTTCTTATCTGTGGGATACAGTGCGGGGAGTCCCCAGGGCCCCCCAGGAGAACTCACAGAGCTCAGCATGTAGGACGATTCATCACAGCGCGGGAACACAGAGCACCGTCCGCAGAGGGAGACGGCCTGTGACGTGAGATCTGGGGACACCCGGCGCAGTTGCATAGGATGCTCTCAGATCCCGCAGCAGTGACGTGTCACACGCCTGCCAGATGATCTTGCAGGAGCCCCAGGGCCCAAGGGTTTTTACTGGGGGCTGGTCTGCCTCCCCTGCACCCAAATCCCAGAGTCCCAGGGGAAGCCAGGTGTTCAGCGGAGTCCACGCTGTTGTACTGAGGAAGCTCAGCTCGGGGGTCGGTGGGACCCTCCCAGATCCAGGTGCCAGATGCCAACCTTGCCAGCAGGCGTCGTGGAAAGCAGCCCAGGCTTTCCATGGTGGTTCCTTTCTGTCCGATGTCCTTCCCACTGGGCTGTTTTTTTAAAGGGGGTACGATTTACGCTTTTCTTCTTCGTCTACGGGTTTATGTCCCCAACAACTCACGGTCATCCAGGATCAGAGGGAGCGTGTCGCTTGCCGCATCGTTAGTACTCGGCAGATGCTGCGCTTCTCCCTGGCTGCTTCCAGGTCGCTTGCGTGTGAGCCGGGCGCTGTGGCACCCCGGAGGCTGGAGCAGGATGGCAAGTTCAAATCCAGCCTGGGCAGTTTAGCCCATGACCCCACCCAGGAAGACGGCGTGGGCCACGTGGCAGATGACTTCTGTGTCCGCTAGAGCCGCGCAGAGTCGCTGGCGTGCTGAATGATTCATGCCTCCTGTCCTCCTCTTATCCCAGGTGGCCCCGATCAGATCGAGGTCAACATCTCCGCCGCCGGCTGGCTCCCCAATGGCACCCGCTACACCGCCAGGGGCTCCCAGGTGGACTTCAGCTGCAGCAGCGGCTCCCAGCCGCCGCCCATGGTGGAGTGGTCCTTCCACACCCCTTCCGGCTCCGAGTCCTTTGGAAAAAACCTGACGGTCAACTGCTTCACGCTCTTGCTGATGTCACCAAACCTCCAAGGGAACTACACCTGTGTGGCCAAGAACCTGCTCAGCGGGAGACAGCGAGAGGTGACCACCGAGCTCCTGGTCTACTGTGCGTAAGAGGCCCGCTTCCTGACCCATCCTCTGTGCTGGCGGCTGGGAGCCTCAGGAATAAATCCTGTGGTCTCTGGGCCGGCTGCCTGGGTCCCCGTGCTCTGGGGCTCCCTCAGTCCCCAGGGAGTCGCCCCTTCTGGAAGCTTGCTCCGTAACGGGGCCTAGCATGTTACGGCGTTCCGCATGTTGCCAGAGTCCTGTGTCATCGCCTCTATCTAGTTTTGTGTCAGCTTCCTCTCACTGTGACCAACCCCTGAGATGAGCAGCCTATGAAGAGAAAAGGCTTATTTTGCTTAAAAGTCTTGGAGGTTTCACTCCATGACCAATTGGCCCTGTTCTTTGGGCCTGTGGTGCCTCAGGACATCATGGTGGCCACATGTGGTGGAGGAGGACTGCTTCCTGGCCAGCTACAAAAGAGAGGCAGGAAGAGGAAGGGCCTGGGGTCCCGCAGTCCCACTAGCAGTGACCTAAAGGCTCCCGCTAGGCACTACCTCTTAAAGTGTCCCCTGCCTCCCGGTAACACCAGGCTCTCTGTTGGCCTGCCATCTTTAATTTGGAGATGGGGATCCTCCCACCAAACACTCCTGTACACAAATATCATGGACGCAAACCACCACAGAAATGCGGAGGTCACTCATAACCCGTGCTGACGAAGGGGACGTTGGGACAGTAAATGAGTGGGTGGGGTAAGAGCTCATTGCTTAATTTGTATGTTATTCAGAGCTTTTATAGGTCTCTGTGTTCTCCATTATTAATGACATTTATAGCATATAGAGCATGTAGGAATCACAGGTGAGCCTAAAGAAGACAAGAATCATTTTAAGTATTATTTTAGGACATTTCCAGTAATTTTTCTTATAGATGTTCCCTATCTATATTCACTACTATACATATATAAAAATCAAAATTTCTTATTTATTTTTTGACTGAGAATTGAACCCAGGGGTGCTTTACCACTGACCTACAACCCAGTCCTGTGTCTTACTTAAAGACAGAGTTTTGCTGAGTTGCCAAGGCTGGCCTCAACTTGTGATCCTCCTGCCTTGGCCTCCCGGGTGGTGGACACCGCTATGCCCAGCTTCAAATTTTTTTCTGTTTATTTGTATAACAAATATACAAAAACGCATTACAAATGCACATATTAACTCTATATATTAATTAATAAATCTCTTGCAGTGACTGATATCCTTCACCTTCCTTTGGCCAGAGGAACCCCGTCAGTTTCTAGGACCAGCTTGTCCAGTAGAACTTCCGTGATGATGGACACAAGCTCTGCTTGTGGTCCAGTGCGGCCGCTCTATCACGTGTGGTCACTGAGCACTTGAAATGCGGATAGTGTGATAGAGGAACTGACTTTTTAATTTTGTGTGATTAATTTAAAATGGCTAGAGAAAAATGCAAAGGTAAATGAGACCCGGGTCCTCGAAGATTTAATCCCGGAAGCCTGACCCTTGTCGGGCACCAATTTGTGCTCGCTGCTGTTCGGGAAGGCCGGCCGGCTCTGGCGCTTCTCTGCAGTCACCCGGATTAAGCCCTCCTCCTCCATGTTTTGCAGGGTCCCCTCCCTCGGTTCCTCGGTGCTCAGCGGAGATGCCGTCGGGATCGTTTGCACTGAAGCTCACGTGCGGCTGGGACGGGGGATACCCCCGCCCTACCTTCCTGTGGACAGAGGAGCCCGGAGGGGCCGTCGTGGGCAAGTCAGAGCTGGGGGTGGAGCTGCTGAACCTGTCCCGGCTGTCGGATGGCAAAACGTTCAAGTGTCTTGGGAGCCACATAGTGGGACCCGAGTCTGGAGCCAGCTGCGTGGTACAGATCAGTGAGTCCGGCTTGCTGTGTCCTGGGGCTGGCCTGCCCCTGCCTTCCTCGAGCTTCCGAGAGACTCCTTTGAGAGTAGTTCTGGGAAAGAAATCCTAGTGGGTCAGAGTGAACCGATTGCTTCCCTTTCTTCCTTTCTTGTGCTTTTTACTTCCTTCCTTCCCAACTCTAGAGACACCTAGTTAAGATCCTTGGTTCTGGTTGAAGCCGTTGTCCCCTTGACTGACCTCATGGAGCCCCTGCTGTGCCAGGTAGTCACTGTGTGCTGAGGAGGGAGAGTTTGAATGAGACATGAGGCTCATACGTGAGTTCTCGCTTATGTCACAAGTTACCCCCAAACTTAGTGGCTTAAGACAAAATGCCCTTTTTTCATCCTGCGCCTTCTGTGGGTCAGCGATTCAGGCAGGGCCCAGTTCCATAATGGCGAGGCCTCAGCCGGAAGCCAGAAGGCCGGGGAGCTGGAATCATGGGATGGATATGCTTACAGGGTTTTCATCCACATGCCTGAGTTGTGTCCCCTCCGTGGGGGCTCTCCTCAGGGCTGATTGAGTTCCTCCCAACATGGCCGCCGCTTCCCCCGGAGCCAGTGATCCAAGTGGGACGGAGTGTGGCAGCCCTCTGTGTTTATTAGAAAAGAGTCACTAAGTCAGGCCCACATTTAAGAGGTCCCTTGAGGCAGAGTCATTTCAGCTGAGAGGACTCGTAAGTGGATGGAAGTTGACATTGATGTCACCTCAGTGAACCTGGAACAGTTTAGCTCCCGAGATGATGGAAAGGCAGGTGTTGGGGGTCCTGAGGCCCAGATCTCTCTCTCTCCCTTCCGGGGTGAATGCTCTACCACTAAGCTACACCCCCACCCTGGTTTTACTTCTTAAGAAATGGGGTCTTGCTGTGGTTTCCCAGGTTGGCTCAGCTTCTGGTCTCAAGCAGTCCTCCTGCCTGAGACTCCCGAGTAACTGGGACTAGAGGTGCGTGTCTTCGTGCCCAGTTTTAGTGGCTGATATGTCCCTGCACTGCCAAATCCAGCTCACCTTGGGATAAGCTGCTGCATTAGCCAGACCCGGTGTGAAGGCCCCAGTATTTCTTCCCCGTCTAGCGGATCTCTGAGGGCCCCCACCTCTTCCTACGGCATCCTCCCAACCAGTTGAACTCTTTGGATGGATGTGCAGGGAGGTGACTTGACTTTCTGAGATACGAATACTCCACTTGGCAAAAGCATAATCATGTGCATGAGCTGCGTGTGGGGGTCAGGGAGGGGCCACCAGGGCATTGTTTAAGGATCAGGGAGCCATTTCTGAGACCTTGGTTTGGGAGCCAGGAAATATAAACATACTAATGAGGCTTGTCACTGCCGCTGGCTTAATGACCCTGAAGGAGATTTGGGTTAACCACAGAGAGGGAAAATGGGATTCAGCAACATGGAAGGAACCCAACTGTGCACCCAAAGAGGAGAGCTCACATACGAGGGTCCCAGGCAGGCCCAGGTTGGGGGCCTGACCTAGAGAGGGAGGCATTTAGGCTATTCCAGCCCCCTGGCCCCTTTCCCTCCTCTTCCCTCCTTTCTCCCCAGGAAGCAGCTGTGGAACCCTGGACTGTCCTTGGGAGCAGCTGCTGAGGGGGAGCCTGCTTTCCCTCTCCCAGGCAGGAGCCCGGAGGGAGGGCCTCTCTGACTTTCAGATGCCAGAAGTCCACATTTAATAAATGCCCCGGTGAATCTGCTACCTCCCAGGGAGGGTGTGCGTTTTGAGGAAAGCCAGTAGCCTTCCTCGCTCCCTGTGTCCTTTCAAACTGGACCCGAGGCCACAGGACTGCCACCTTCTAAGTTTTTTAGAGCGGATATCTGTGTCCTGACCCCAGAACCTGTGAATGTTTTTACATCACAAAAGGGACTTTGCTGATGTGGTTAAGGATGCAGAGGGGCATATCATTCTGGATTATCCAGATGGGCCCAAAATAGCATCCGGGGTCCTTAGAGGAGGGAGGCAGGGAGTCAGAGTCAGTAGTAGGTGATGTGATCTCAGAGCTTGCTTGGCACGAGACAAGGAAGGGGCCACGAGCCCAGGAGTGTGCGTGGTCCTGAGAAAGTAAAAGAGCCAGGAATCCAATCTCAGAGCATCCAGAAGGGACCAGCCCGGCCAACTCCTTGATCTTAGTTAGCCCTAGGAGGTCATTTCAGACTTGTGACCTCCAGAACTGCAAGAGATTAATTTGTTTTAAGCCACTAAGTTAGTAGCAATGTGTCGCGTCAGCCACAGGAAACACATACGGTGCCCTCTTCTCTTGAACAGCCTGCCGGACCGCCTGTCTGTGCTTGGCATGACCAGTGTGGTCACTTTGCCAAGACGCCCACGGCAAGTAAGATGCTAGGCTACGAGGCCTGACCGCTGGGGTTCCAGTCTCGCCCAGAAGAACCAGCTTCTGCTCTGAAACTTTCCTGGTTTTAGCACTGAGAACCCCATGTCCCAGGAAGTGTCCCAGGCCTGAGCAAACCGGGACAGGGGGCCACTCTTAAGTCCTAGCTACATCTCTTCGTTAGTCGTGTGACTTTGAGCAAGTTGCCGAGCTTTGGCTGGACCTCGGTTTCCTTATCTGCAAAATGGGACAGTGCCAGGATCGTAGGAGAGTGAGGTGCTAACGTGCCTGGGGCACGGTGGGTGCTCGGTCAGTGCAGCTGGTACTGTTCTGTCCAACCAGGTGAGGTGCCAGTTTCTGGAGTTGCTTCACCAGGAGGAAATCAGCCTGGAAGGTTCTCAGGCCGTGACTCGAGTCTCCTTAAACATTCATCTCTTTCTATTTTCTTCTGGTCACCAGGGGGCCCCTCCGTTCTCTCTGAGCCCATGAAAACTTGCTTTGTGGGGGGCAATGTGACGCTCACCTGCCAAGTGACTGGAGCCTACCCCTTTGCCAAGATCCAGTGGCTGAGGAACCTCAGCCAGCCCGAGGTGGTCATCCACCCCGACAGCCACTACCTCATTACCCAGAACGGACAGAGCTCCACCCTCACCGTTCAGAACTGTTCCCGGGACCTGGACGAGGGCTACTACGTGTGTCGGGCTGAGAACCCCGCGGGGGTGAGGGCGGTGGACATCTGGCTGAGTGTGAAAGGTGAGTGAGGGGAGCGGCCCTGAGAGCTTCCGAACACCTGGCACCAGCCTGGGGCCTCCCTGCACGTGGCCACTGCCCCCGGGAGGCAGCAGATCTGCCTGCTTGTGGCTGGACCAGGTGGCCGGGGGATTACAGTGCAGGAACATTTGCCCAGGGAGCAAAGCGATCTCATATCTCTCACGACACCTGGGACGTGTATATACACGTGTGTAAGTCACCAAGCAGAGCAGCAGAACGCACACCCAGAGACCAGTGTCCCACTTCAGATGCAGGGCAGTGCCGAGTTGACCAAGTTACCTGGAAGGCAGTCGGCTGGGTGCAGGAGATGCCAGAACCCAAGACACACTTGGACTTGAATTTCAGAAAAACAAGGAATATATATTTTTTTAAGAATAAATATGCATTTTAGTGTCAGTATCTTTTTGTAAGAGAAATATTCCTTTTTCTAGTTTTTATGAAATTCAACTTATCTTTTTTTATATATTAATGTTTGCATTTCTATGTTCTATGTAAGAAATCCTTGCCAAACAAAAGTTAGATTTTATACCAGACTGTCTTCAAAAAGCTTCACAATTTTAGCGATCACTTATACTTCAGCAATCCATTTAAAATTATTTTATATGTTGTGTAGGAAAAATAGAAATTTAGTTTTTCTTTTATATAAGAACCCAATATTTTAAGAAAACAATAGGAAAATACTTTATTTTCCAATAAATTACACTGGTATCTTTGACAAAAAACAATTGACCATATGTGCATTGAACAGTTTTATTTCATTAATGTCTAATTGTTGTAATATCACGTTGTTTTGATTACTACATACTAAAATTAAGTTTTGAAATTATAATTGGTAAGTGCTTCAACTTTGTCAATTTGAAAGTGTTTAACTCAATTGGTTACTTACTTTCTATATAAAGTATAAAATTGAAAATGTCAATTGTACCCAACAACACTGAGATTTTAGGAAAGATTATGTTGAATCAGTGGAAAGTATGAGACCCACTGACATTTCAACAATATTAATTCCTTTGCACATAAACATAGTCTATGTTTCTGGAGTATATTTGAACAATGATTTGTAAATTTTGTTACATTGGTTGTTATACATATTTACATTTATTTTCTTAAATACTTTACATTTCTCTGGTTCTGATATAAAAATAAAGATTTATTTGAAAAAAAATAAATATACTGATGATAGAAAAAAAAAGAATAAATATGCAAATACTGTCTAAAACATACTTGTGCTAAAAAATACTTTCTTATCTGAAATCTGAATTTCAGAAGGCAGCCTACATTTTATCTGCAATCCCACTTTGAAGCCCCTTCCCAATCTTACTTAAATGATGAAGCAAAGGGCTGGAGATGTGGCTCAGTTGGTAGAGAGCTTGCCTCGCAAGTACACGGCCCTGGGCTCAATCCCCAGCACGGCAAAAAAAAAAAGAGATTAAGCAAAAAACAAAAACAACAACAACAAAAGTCCGCTTTACTACCTTAGACACCTGTGTTAGTCAGCTTTCCGTTGCTATGGCAAAATACCCGAGATATACAACTTAAAGTAGGAAGGATTTATTTTGGCTAATGGTTTCAGTGCCTGGTCACTTTGGGCCTGTCGGGTAGCCTTCAACACATGAGCTTCAGGGAGACATTGAAGATCCAAACCAAATCAGTACATGTTTCTAAATATTTTCATTTTTGGGTTTCAAAAAAATGGTTGTTATGGCTACCTACCTAAAACTGTGGAGCTAGTGAAAATACCAGTGTTTGCCAGCGGTTGGTGAAGGAGGGGGTTGGATGGACAGGGCACGGAGCATTTTTAGGTTAATGGGAATCTTTTTTTTTTTTTTTTTTGGGTGCTGGGGATTGAACCCAGGGCCTTGTGCTTACAAGGCAAGCACTCTACCAACTGAGCTATCTCCCCAGCCAATATTTTTCTTTAAAGAAAAGGTACCATGTGGGGTGTGTGTGTGTGTACTTTGTGTGTGTGTGTGTGTGTGTACTTTGTGTGTGTGATTTGCCTTTTCCCTCCAGGTTCATTGCTAGGCTGTATCCCTGCACACTTCACTCCTTTACCACTGTGTAACGTCCCATTGTGTCATCGGGCCATAACTGTCCTTCCTTTTCCTACTGATGGATGTTTGTGTTGCCTCTGGTTTTTGTTGTTGTTCTTGTTAGTTTTGCTATGAACATCTTTTACTTAGTTCCTTGTGTGCACATATACCAGGTACCCAGGTAGATGTTTTTCTAGGGTATGTAAAGGGTTTATTGGGTCTGTGCGCTTTCGTCATTATGAGATAATGCCCAACTGTTTCCAAAGTGGTGGTGCCAGTTTCCATTCCCTCTGCCAGCACGTAAGAGTATTGACTTGTTCCACATTTTACCAGTGGGCTTTATAATTTTTGCTCATCTAGTATGTGAAGAATGGGACCTTGTTGTGGTTCTAATTTGAATTTTCCTGGTTACTGAGAAGGCTGGAGCTTTATTTCATGTATATTGGCTATTTGTGTTTCTTCTGGTAAATAGATATTTGTGTCTTGACATTTTCTTCCTTCTTATGGATAGGTAGGAGTTCTTCAGAAATTTCTTCAATTCCTTGTTAGTTTTACATGTTACAAATATCTCCTTGTAGATCGTTGTCTCTTCCATCTTATGATTTCCTTTGATGAACAGATGTTCTCACTTTAATGTAGTTGACTTTGTGAAACTTTTCTTCTATCATTAGCAATTTTTATGTCTTAAGAATCAGCATATTCTTTTTTTTTTTTTGGGGGGGTGCTGGGGATCGAACCCAGGACCTTGTGCTTACAAGGCAAGCACTCTACCGACTGAGCTACCTCCCCAGCCTCTTTGAATCAGCATATTCTTAAAGGCATCCTTCCCTACCCCAGGGTCACAGAGACATTTCCTGTATTTTCTTCTAAGAGTTGTTAACATTGTGCCTTTCGTGGTTAAATCTTTAATGACTCTGGAATTGATTGTTGTGAATGGTGTGAGGTAGGGGTCGTTATTTCTTTCTTTGTTTTCTGCCCCCTCCAAGTTTGGATAACCACTTGTTCCACCACCGTTTCTTGAACTGTGCTTCCTCTGCTCACCGTTGTGTCCTATATCAAGTGTCTTTGTATGTGTGGGCCGAGGTTCTCCACGCTGGTCCCTTCTCTCTTTCTCCCTGATCATGCACACTCCCACCGTGGCCTTGAACATAGCCTTGGTGCCTGTTTGACAGGTTTTAACTCCTAGCATTCCCTCATATCATGTGCTTGGCTGGATCCCCACAGACTGTCTGAGGTTGGGAGATGAGGTATTTGCATCTCCTCACAGAGAGGTCACATGCTCTGCTCAAGGTCATGAAACCAAGGTAAGCAAGAACTGGACTTAGGTAACGGAGGGCAGCTGTTGCTTTCACATGGAGCCTATGGAGCGGAGGAGTCAGTAGTGCGATTTGTCTTTCCAGAGCCTCTGAACATCGGGGGCATTGTGGGGACCATCGTCAGCCTCCTCCTGCTGGGACTGGCCCTTGTCTCAGGGCTCATCTTATATTACAGCCCCGTGTTCTGCTGGAAAGGTAAGGGGTCCTTGGGTCCCTCTGTTTCTCTTTCAGGCTTCTTAAACAGGTGCGGGTGGGGGAAGGAGGCCCCTGTGACGTTCAGTCCCACCCAAAGTCCCCATTCTAGAACTCTTGACTGGGTCAGGGTGCACCTCCATGAGGCCCCTGGGAACCGTCCCTCCACACCCTGTTGCCTCTTAGGCTGGGTCAGTTTCTCTATGTTTATCTCCCTCCCCGGCTCCCCAGTTTATCTGTTCTTTTTTTTTTTTTTTTTTTTTGCGGTGCTGGGGATCGAACCCGGGGCCTTGTGCTTGGGAGGCAAGCTCTCTACCAACTGAGCTACATCCCCGGTTTACCTTTTCTAAATGTCAGTTTGTTTAAAGAATTCTGTGAGGCTGAACTGGTGTTACTGGATATTAACGTTTTCCCCTTTCTCCCTCCAGTAGGAAGCACTTTCAGGTGAGTATTCCCTAGACTCAAGTTGAAACCCCATCTCCATAATCTGCCCTGTGGAGGAGCCACCGCGTGCCCGACGCTGACTCGGCTTCATGAGGCACTACCACAGACCCTTTGGTCACCTCTTCAGGGTGGTGGTGGCTTTTCCACTTTCCTGAGGAGACAGAGGCTCAGCGAAGTAATTTCTGAAAACCCTCCAGGAAGCAGACGGCAGGGGTCTGCCTTCTGCCTTCTGCCCCAGGTCTGATCATTTCCAGAGTCTGTTCCTTTATAATGCCAGGTCTCACGGCTGGGCACCCGGCAGGCCTGTCCTTGAAATGTGAAGATGGTGTGTGCATCTTGAGTCCTATCATTCATGCGTTTGTTTTATTTAATTTTCTGAAAAGAAACACAGGGAAGCGTAAGATAGTCTTACGGAATTTTTTTAAAAAAAATTTTATTATTTTTTATTTTTACAACCGCATTTTGATTCATTGTACACAAATGGGGTACATCTTTTCATTTCTAGGGTGGCGCACCATGTAGATTCACACCATTCGCGGGATCATACATGCACACAGGGTCATGATGTCTGTCTCAGTCCAACATCTTTCATAGCCCTGGCCCCTCACCCCTCTCATTTCCCTCTATATAATCCAGAGTTCCTCCATTCTTACAGAATGTTTAGGGAGTCTAGTTGGAGCATGCCCAGAAGCCTCTACCCGAGAGGAAACCCCGGCAGGGCAAACACTTCCAGATGGAACATGTGTGTTTCATTTCCAGAGGTCTTGGGTGAGAGCAGAGAACTTGACTCTTCTCTGTGATGTACGGACAAGTTCGTCCCTCTTTGATGATGGATATTATTGTTCTGGAACCATCTTTTTGGGCAACCGTTCCTTTTGAAGGCCATTGTCCCAGTGTCTCTCTCATTCCCAGGCTTATTCTTCACAAGAGATAGCCCTGTGGCACTGTGGGAAAGACTCTGGAATCCGTGGACCTGGGTTCAAATCGCAGCTGTGCCCTTTGCTATTCCTGAGTCCAGGGAAAATTCTTAGCTTCTCTGAGCCTTCTCCCCTCATCTGTTTCCCAGAGGGGTTTGGGTAGCATGAACCAAGAATGTGATGCTTCTAGGACTGTGACTGGCCATGGAACTTTCTCTTCCTTCCTTAGGAAATGGACAGTCGGGTCAGGTAGGCAAAGCTGGTGATGAGCACAGACAGGGAAATGCAAAGCCACCGGGCATGGACTCCAAACGCATGTGTAGTTCAAGGCTTTGTCCGGGAGCCAGATTGAGGAGGACTTGGCCTGGGCCTTGAGTCACGAGGAGTAGGATATCTCACTCAGTGGAAACGAAATAAGGGCATTCAGGGAAGAGGGCAGCATTTATATACCTGCTGCGTGGTGAACTGAAGTGGTCGTGGCTTGGGAGGATGTTGTAGTTGGCTTTTGCATTGCCATGACCAAAATACCCATCAAGGACAACTTAGTGGAGGGAAAGTTCATTTGGAGCTCATGGTTTCCAAGGTGTCTGTCAACAGATGGCTTATTCCTTTGCTCTGGGCCCCAGATGAGGCGCCACATCATGGGAGAAGGGCCCTGCAGAGGACAGGTGCTCAGCTCATAGCAGGGTCAGAAAGTGGAGGCAGGGGGTCACAGAGAAGATGCATCCTTCCTGGGCATGCTCCCGGTGACCCACCTCCAACCATGCTCCACCTGCCTACAGCTGCCACCCAGTCATTCAAACTAGGATGGACCGATTAGGGTACATGTCTCACAACTCCATCATTTTACCTCCTAATAAGTATTCCTGCATTAACAGGCGCTTTGGGGGGGAACGCTTCATATCCAAACTGTAACAGACAACATGGTCACCTGCTCAGGAGGCAGGGACAGAATAGTACAGATGTGATCATCTCTAGTCATCTGTGCCTGCATCTCTGTGAGGTCACGCCCCCACAACCACACCATCATCTCATGACTCGATCGCACTGGATGATGAGGAAGTTTCCCCACAGTACTAGAGCTTGTGGAGTGTCTTGTGATGCTGGGTCACCAAGAAAAGTAAGATGCCTTCTTGATTGTTTTTCCTGCTTTGGAAATTAGGGGCCAAGACAGGGGCGATGTCATGGTATTGGTGGATTCAGAGGAGGAAGAAGAGGAAGAGGAGGATGCTGCAGCAGAGGAAGAGGAAGAGGAGCCAAATGAGAGAGAGGAGTTGCCGAAAGAAAGACTCAAGCATGGCCACATTCACAGGGTGACCGCACTGGTGAATGGGAACTTGGAGCAGATGGGAAACGGACTCCGGGACCTGCAAGGTGAGCCCTTTCCTGCTCCAACACTTGGATCTGTGCGGGGAGCACATGTACGAGACTTCTGAGGAGCAAGCTTGGTTTCTTAAAAGCTGGGGAATATAAAATTTAGTGTAAAACCTGAGAATCTAGTGCAGGCTGAGCATTTCCTAATCCCAAAATCCAAAATGCAAAACTGGGCTGGGGTGGTTGGTGGCTCAGAGATAGAGCGCTTGCCTCGCGTGCATGAGGCACTGGGTTCGATTCTCAGCACCACATATAAGTAAAAAAAGGTCCATTGACAATTAAAAAATATTTAAAAAAAACCCCCCAAAACAAAGTGCAAAACTTTCTGAGTGCTGTAATGATACCATAGGGTTTTTTGTTTGTTTGTTTGTTTTGCGGTGCTGGGGATTGAACCCAGGGCCTTGTGCTTGCAAGGCAAGCACCCTACCGACTGAGCTATCTCCCCAACCCGATACCACAGGTTTAATGGTTCAATATATACAAATTCAGTTTGGTGTACAAAATTATTACAAATATAAGATTGTCTCAGACTGTGTATAAAAAGAACATATGAAACATAACTAGATTTTTGTAGTGTTGATGTGGGTCCCATCCTCAAGATATATGCAAATATTCCAAAATCTGAAATCGGAAACACTCATGATCCCTAGCATTTTGGGTGAAAGATACTGGGTATGTATTAACTACCACGGAAATCAAGGTGACGAACATTTATCAAGGCCTGTTCTGGGGAAAGGCACAACATTGGCATTGTTGGGTAGGAAAGAAGGACCCATAATGTCTCTGTGCAGGGAGCTTTATAAGACCAGCGGGGGGTAAACAGATGAAAACGTATGGGGAAAATTGAAACGGAAGCAAGATTTAACCAGTGCTTTGGGGTGGCAGTATAGGAGCTATCACGGGAAGGCTCGGATTAATTGCCTGGTTCGGTGGCTGATACGCTTAATTGACAGGACCTTGGGGGAGGAAGAGAGATCGAGAGCCGTGTCCATCAGGAGAAGCGTGTAGAGGAGGTGGAGGTGGGATGAACATTTAAGGACAGTGAGCAAGCAGCAAGGAGGAAGGACATTTAGGGGAGGCAGGAGCCAGGACCAACATCAAGCACATCTAGGGGATTCTGAATTCAGAGAACAGGAGAATGCACAGCCGGCACCCACCTTCCCCGTGAACCCCCATTCTGTGGCTCATCGGGAAAGGAGGAGAAATCACCACTGTCATGGAAACAGTCACACTCTGGAGGTGACTCAGTCAGGTCTGTTTTTCCCCCTGAACAGATGACATCAGTGAACAAGAAAGTGACATCATGCAGGAAGACGACAGGCCAGTCTGAAGACGAGGACCGGCCATTGTTTTCTGGAAAGCGTGGAAAGCTCTGAGCTCTTCTTTCAGCTTCGACGTGACTTGCGCCCGCCTGGGAGTTTGCCTTAGCAACATCCGGGGTCTCCCAGCAGCAAAGAAAAGCAGACGCATAGCTTTCCTTCCCTTTTTTTTAAAAATTGGTTTAACTTGCCATGAATTTCCTCAATGATGTAAAAAGCGGTAGGAAGGAGCACTGTGGGGAGGGGGCAGCTGCAGTTGGCATCTGAGGTGCCACTTTTGCTGTGACTTACAGCTCTCTCCTGCCTGACAGACAGGGATTTGGAAGGAGCACAGATGGGGGAAGCACTTGGTCTTGGTGCCCTTGACCATTCCCCCAGCACAAAAGGGAATACTTTGGGGTGACAGGGCAACTTCCTTTATTGCTGCCCAGGTGAGGACCCAGGCAAATGGCAGATCCCGGGGAAAGGTGACATGTCTGCTACCGAAGCAAGTCAGAGGGAGGCATTGGGGTCTGATGTACCTGGGCTTCAGCCTGGGCCCTGATCCTCCCGTGCTCCATGGGCTTGGGCATGTCTCTTTACCTCTCACTGAGCCTCAGTTTTCCTCATCTGTGAAATGGGTGAAATCATTCCTACAGGAGCCAAGCTTGTGAGAAAAGAGGCCACTTGGGGTGTAAAAGTGCCTAGGAGGTGCTCAGTAGATATTAGTTACCTTCTTTGCCTTCCCTAGTGGAAGAAAAAACTGCTCACTGTAAACAGGGAGCTACTGCAGACACTTTAGTTCTTTGTAGAATGGTTTCCAAGAGGCCATTGTCAGAGCTAGGGGGATCCTTTCCCCCCCGGAGGTATAATTCTTTTCAAAAGAGGTAGAAACTAATAAGAGGAAGTGCCTTTCATTAGAAACTCACATTTTACAGAGCTTCACATTGTCATAAAAGCCTCCTAGGTGATGGACCTAGGATTAGCTTTCAGCTTTCCTCTTCCTCCTCTTGCTTTGAATGGAGGCAAGAGGCACATTTCCCGAGTATCTGTCGATAAGAACTCCTTGAACAAACCAGTCCACCCAGCCTCAGTTGCTCTCTCCCGCTCTGGAATGGGAAAGCGTGCTTCGTCTTAGTTCTTAAGAATATTATGAGGATACACTGATCAGTTACACCAAGTTTCAAATGAAAATGACATGTGATGAGTTTTGGTTGCTAAGGCTTCCAGTAGATCCCCCACCCGCTTTATCCAAATCCCTTGAAGTCGGGGGCCATATAAAGGTGCAATGGATGTGTGCTAACCATGAACTTGAATTTGCACTTGAATTTTCACTCTTTAATGTTGCATATTCTGCTCTAATGGGCAAGATCTAGTGCGCTTAAAAGCGAACTTCCCTTCTTCAGTACCAGGGACTGGGATTCCCAAAATGAGGAGCTGGTTTTCCGAAGTAACCTGCAGGTGTGTTTTTTTGGAGGAAGAGACTAAACTGAGCAAATGACTAGAAGTGTGCCCTGTTCCCAACTCAGGACACCTGAGAGTTTGGAGCTGGCTACAATTCGTACCATCAGAACTAGCTGTGCATTGTATTTCTACTTGGTTCGGTCCTTGACTGCATAGCAGCTCTTGGGCTGGATCACTCTGTAAACTCTTGGTGTCATTTCAGAATGAGATGCTTAGGTTGCTTCTAAAGTCACTGGAGACTTGACTAGTCAGTCTCTCCTTTAGTCTTCCATGACTAAATTTAAGAGCCCGCTGTACAGAGGCATCTCAAAAAAGACCAAACTAGGGGGCAAAACCACTAGCTAGGAATGCAGATGATGTTTTGCAATATCCCTGGGATGTTTTCCACAACTTCCTTTTGCCCATACACATAATGATAGGAAATGGTTGAGGGTTTTTCCACTAGCAAATGGGAGCTTCAAGGGCTTGGTGCCAAGTGCTGTAAAGCCCTGTGTTCACTTGTACCTCCGAGTCAGTTAAAAAGCCCAAGCACTGAAGTGCTTCACGTTTTAAGGATTTAGGAAGAATTGGCGCTCTTTCTCCCTTTTAAAGTGATCCATACCCAAATCCGTGAGCAAGTTGATGGTAGGTTACAGCCTTTGTGTGGCAAAGTCCAAGTTGGACTTTAAAAAAATGTTATCTGCATGTATTGTTAATTCAGAGACCATGAGATAATATTTATCAGAAGCAGGAAGATAAATACTTCAGGGCAGTTACAATTAGACTGCTTTTCCTCAAAACCTATTGGACACTGGGGAGGGGGCTCTGAAGTCCTGTGGCTTTGATATTAGCTCCATTTCTTACAAGCACATACAGGACCTATAACTGCAGCAGGGAAATACATGATGGAAAACTTCTATAACCTGTGCACTGAAACCTGGAAAATCATCGTTGCTGGGCAGAATTTATTATGATGCAGTAAGTGCCAATGTACATGCTCATCATGGGACTGGCTAGAAACTGCTGCAAAAAAAAAAAAAAAAAAAAATCCTCTGCATTATTTACATTTTAATATTTGATGGGTAAAGTTGGGAGAAATTAGTTATGAGGTTATGGATTTTTTTTAAGATTATGGAATAAAGTTATTTTTAAATAAATGTTTCAGTGATCTTGATTTAGAGCTGACTAGTAAGTGTAAAGATTTGATTAAAACCAGTTTGCCAGACTAAAAAAAATTTCTTTACTGACTGTCCTAATGTTGGAAACAATATTGTTCCCGTCACTATTTTATTCTTTTTCAAGATTGTACATAAGGAATGCATCAAGATAAACATTAGCTGGGTGCAGTGGCAGCTCCAGAGGTTGCAGGGGGATCTCAAGTTCAAGGCCAGCCTCAGCAGCTTAGTGAGAACCTATCTTAAAATAAAAGGGCTAGGGATGTTGCTCAGTGGTAAACTTCCCCGGGGTTAAATCCCCAGTACCCTCCACCCCCACCCCCCAAAAAAATCCATACTGCTTTGCTTTCTTTGCCTACCATTTTATGCAGGGCCCTGGGTTCAATCCCCAGCATCTCAAACAAACAAAAAATGAGGACCTGAAGACTTTAGAGACTGGGGAATTTGGGAGACAAAGAATGGAAAGGAGAAAATCGAAGAGAGAAATGGCAAAAGTCTGGGGGGTGGTGTAGAAAACTGGAGTCATGTTTTAAAAAAGTGGGATGGGCAAAGGAGACTGGAGAATAAAAACTGGAACCCAAGGACGCTAGGTGATAGACAAAATAGGAACCCAAGTAGAGAAGACCGACACTGGGACTGAGGATAAAAGTGTAGTATGTTCAGAGTTGGGTAAACCAGGCCATTAATAAACAAAAATGCCCAGGGGAAAATGGAGGAGGAAAACGGTCTGGCAAGGTTAAAGTGGGCGGCAAGAAAAGGGCAGGCAGCAGAGAACAAGGTGCATGTGAAGAGAACGGGGATCCAAAAACGAACAATTGGGGGACCAACCACAGGTGTAACCCGGATGGCCTGAGGAGAAGTGGGGGGCAGAAGAGGGGCTCCTAGAGCAGAGGGTAAATGGAAGAGAGGGGTGAACCCGTGGGGCTCACAGAACAGGCACCGGTGAAAAACCGAAACATTAAAACAGGGACTAAAAACATGGGGGCTGGGACTCTGGCAGAGCACGTGCCTAGCACGTGTGAGGCACTGGGTTCGAGCCTCAGCACCACCTAAAAATAAAAAGGTACAACTGAAAATAAAATAAAATAAAAAACCATGGGAAACCGGGTTCGTTAAAAAGTCAATAAATTTAAGACCAGCAAAAAGGAAAACAGAATTCCTCTAGTCAACAAAGGGGGGGTGTAGGAAGGAGGGAGACGCTCTTAGCAGGAAAGCGGAAGAGATCCCGGCAACCCTAAGTGGAGAGTGATGGAAGGCATCTTGGGGACAACTGGCTGGGCCCCTTGAGAAACTCCAAGGCCACCAACAACCACAGGGGGCAGGGCAATTAATAAAAGGCAGTTTTTCAGTCTTCCTTCTTCACTCCTACCCTGGCTCCTTAAAGTTAGGGGCGAGCCAGCTGACCCCTAAGGGCCAGTGCCCAAGGTTAAGTGGGGAAAGGCGGACAAAGCGACACCCTGGGGGGACTGGGGAAGGCGGGGGTCGCGGAGGCCCGGAGAGCACAATTTCCAGACAGCTTGCACCTGCTCCCCGCGTCTCTTTCCCGTCACCTGGGCGTTCGGAGCCCGCCTCGGCTCACCTCTCCGCGACCACCTCGCGTCTACTCCCACCCCTCCTCCCCCAGGCCTGCGCCCCTCCTCCGGTCCCCACGACGCGTCCCCCGAGCCCTGCTCACGCCTGCCTCCCGCCCCGCACCTCCCGATGCGCCTTGAGCGTCGCTTCCCCGAGCCTTTCCCCAGCTCTCAGCGCCCCCTTTCCCTGCGACCCGACTCTGTTAGACCCGCCCGACGCCCGGCTCGCGACCCCCATACACCCGCCCCTAGGAATCCTCCCGCCAGCGTCCCCCTCCAGCCTCACTCGGGCCACTCTGCCTGTGTTACCCGAGCTCGGCCCCGCCCCTGAGCTTGGCTCCGCCCCTGAACTCGGCCCCGCCCCTGAGCTCGGCCCCGCCTCGTCTCCCTCCGCCGCGTCCCCTGGGTCCGCCCCTCGTTTCTGCCCTCGGCCCCGCCCCGTCTCCTTCCGCCGCGTCTCCCCGCCCCGCCCCCGGCCACGCCCCCTATCCTTCCGCCGCGTCCCCACCCCCCGCTGTTATCCTGCCCGCCCCGCCCCCGCGCGTCCCCGCCCGCGCCCGCCGCCATGTGACGGGAAGCAGCTGATGGCCTCTCCGGGTGGCGGCGGGCGCGGCAGCGGCGGGGCCCGGGAGGGGGCCGGGGCCGGGGCCGGCGCGGGGGTGGGCGGTGCGGGGGCGGCATGAGGGCCGGCGGCCCGGGGGGCTGAGGCGCCCGCCGCCTGCCGCGCGAGGTGCGCGCGTCCTCCATGGAGGCCGGAGGTGAGTCGGGCCGGGCGCGCCCGCTCCCGCCGCGCGGAGCCGAGGCCCGTTCCCCCGGGAGGGGCGGGGACCCCGCGGCGGCTCGGCGGCGGGCGGGCGCGCGGGGGCGCGGGGCCGGGGCGGTGCGCGCGGGGCCGGCGGCGGCGGGGTGCGCGCCGGCGCCCAGCTTTGTTTCGCTTTCGCTGTCAGCGGCCGCCACCCCGCCGCCGCCGGGACCCGGGAGGACGGGCTGCTGCGGCCCGGAGCCCGGGAGCCGAGCCCGAGAAGAGGACCCCCGGGGGCGGGCGCCGGGAGCCGCGGGACGCGCTGGCAGCCCGCTGGGAGTCAGCCCGGCGCCCTCCCGGCGGGCGGCCGCGCTCGCGGACCAGCCGCGTCCCGCCCCACCCGCGTCTCGGTTTTGTCTCGAGACGGGTGATGGTCGTGCCCGCCTCGGTGGGTGACCCCCTGCCACGAGTGGGGCCTGGGGTCCCTGCTGGAACGACCTTCCCGGACGCGCGCCGGTGGGGTGGGGCAGGGGTGCATCCCCGGTGACACTTGGGGTCGGGCAGCCTGAGTTCTCCGGGCGGGTGAGGTCCCGTTCTTGCCCCGTCCGCCAGCACCCCTCACCGCCAGGAAAAAAGTGGAAGTCAGAATATTGCGGTACTTCCTTCCATCAGCTCCCGCGGACACCCCGCCTCTGGAGAAGGCGTGGTGGTCGTACAAAGGCCGGACCTCCAGGCGCACCCCGCAGGCTTCGCTCTGCTGACCGCCTTGCCCCCGCTCCCTGCGTCTGTAGCAATTTAGGATGGATTTGAAATTTATTCCGAGAGCCCTTCACGGGCGATTTAAAAGCAGCTTCCTTACGGGAACTTCTCAGAAGGGGTTTAGGCCTAAGGCTCAGAATGTGTTCCAGAAGGTCTTGCAGTGAAGTTCAAGCTTCGATCTGATTGCTGGTGGCTTGTTATTGTGGGTGGGTTAGTTGCCATCCGGATTGTCCCTGGGGTGGTGTTAGTTTTTAATTTAGGAAGTGACATTGCTTTGTTTGCTGGAGCCAGGCAGTCAAAAAGGTGTAGAAGCGGCTCTTTCCCGTTCCCATCTAGATAAGGGCTTGCTTTTCAGTGACTGTGTTACCCATAGAATTCTTTTCAAATAGCCCATACTGTTTTCCGGGTCTTAGAAAATCTTTTTTTATAGCTTCCGCTGTCATTTCCATTGACTCCTTATAGTTAAATCTGAAAAGCAATCTGAAACTAACCTGCCTTTTTAACAGGAATCTATTTCCAGTTCTGGATTTTTCTTAATTATTGACAACTATGTTTGCCAGTGTGGGTAGAGTCATTGAGAGCTGCCAAGCTACTGTTTAAAAAAAAAGAAAAGAGAAAAAAAATGCCAGAGAGTTTTGTGTTGTTTTCAAATGAATAAAGCCTATTGTGAAGGGATTACAATGGACAATAGTAGAAATCTTCAGCGCAGTGGTTTGAATTCATTTATTCATTCAACAAACATTTACTGAGAGTCTACTATGTGCAAGGCACTCTCTAGGCTGTCACTGACTAATAGAAATAAAATACAAAGCAGGGTGTGATGCACCATGTAATCCCAGCTACTCAGGAGGCTGTAGCAGGAGGATCACAAGTTCAAGGCCAGCCTGGACAACTTAAGGAAAACCTCTCAAAAAATATAAAGGGCAGGTGATGTTTCCCAATGGTAGAGCACTCACCTAAATTTGAATTCCCAGTACGATAAAAAATAAGAGCCGCATACGTATAGGTAATTTAAAAAGTTCTAGTAATGGCCACATTTTTAAAGAAAATGTGAAATTAATCTAAAATTTATATCTTCTAATTCAATACATCTAAAATAATATTGCAATCTAATTCACTTATGTAATCAAATAAAAATCATTGGATTATTTCAGTGTCTTTTTGTACTGTGTCTTCAAAATATGTATTTTATACTTAACAGCTTGTCTCCAGACTTGCCACACATTTTAAGTGATCAGTAACCATATGTGCTTACTGTGTTGAGCAGAGCAGCCCAGTAGCAGTGAAGAGATAGGCGAGTTCAGGTGGGTTGGGGAAAAGATAGACAATAAATACATAAAAGCAGTCAAAGTATCTGAGTGATAATTAACAAGAAGTTTATTAAATGGGGCCTGGGGCTACAGCTCAGTGGTACAGCCCTGGCCTTAAGTGAGAGGCACTGGGGTCGATCCTCAGCACTACGTGAAAATAAAGGCATTTTGTCCATCTACAACTACAAAAAGGAAAAAAGAAAGTTAAGTTGGGTAAAGAAAGGTGACGGGATCACTTAAGATATGGGGAGCTCCGAATGATATGATGGAACGGCCAGGCAAACCTTCCCAGGCCCATGAGATAGCTAACACAAAAATCCTGAGGCAGGAAAATTCTCTGAGCTTCCTGCCATCTGTTAAGGCTAACTCCCTTGCATAGAAGAGATGCTGTAATAAACGTCTTTCCATTTGACCTGGTTGTCCAAACACATCCATTGTTTAATTGGAAAACCCTTAAAGGTGTGTTGTGGGGGTTGGGGAAATGTTGGTTAAAGGTTACAAAACTTAGGAGGGATAAGTTCAGGGTGATCCTATGGTGCATTATGGTGACTGTAGTTAATGAAGGACTCTATGTTGTGTGCTTGAAAATTGCTGGGAGATTTGTAAGTCCTTCCCACAAAACAAGTATGCGACTGTAATGCATATGTAGGTGAAAACACCGGGTGGTATACTATAAACACAGTATTTTCCAGTTAAAACAAAACCCTGTTTCAAACCAAGAAGGGCCACTGCAGGTACAATCCCAGATGAAGCTGGTCCTCTCAGCTCTGTGCTGTTTTGTTTTCAAGTTCTGCACTAATTATGGTTTTCTTTTCCAGTAGCCAAGTTTAGTTTGGGCTCAGACTCTTTAACAGGAGTCACTGGGTTCTTCTTTTAGCGCCTGAATTCCTGAACCAAAATAGCAAGAGATTAAATCCCTAAATCACAGAAATAGAGTACATTTTCAGTAGTCTGATGTTAAAGAAGGATTTCAAGTGAAATGTTCGTCTTAAGCATCATAGTAGTTTAAGGAACTTCATTTTGTTTATATTTAAAGAGTATTTAAAGAGCTATACCATGTATATTTATTCACCAAATATTTATAGGCTGCCTGCTGTTTGCCAGGAACTCTGCTAGTACTGGGGATAAACAAGTTTCCTGCAGTGTAGTGAACATGACAGTAGTGGGGGCGACTTGTCAGTCAGGTGGTGATGAGTGTTGCAAAGAAAATAAGGTGATCTGTGAAGGAGATTGACTAGGGTCCGAGACCTCAGGAAGGAGTTGTCATTGGGGTAAGGATCAGACACGGGCATTCTCAAAGCAAACAGCTGTACAAAGGCCCTGAGGTAGGAACTAACTGAGCACAGTGGAGAGGTAGAAGGCCAGGTAGCGCAGGACTTGAGGGCAGGTGGGAGTTAGAATTTTCTTGTAAGAAGTGGGAAGTGAGGATGGATGGTGGGGGCTGGAGTGGAACCAAGCGCAGGTGGAAGGCTGCCTGGTGGGCAGGTGAGGTCAGAGCAGTAGCCACAGAGATGGACAGAAAGTAGATGTGGCAGAGCTTCTGGAAACAGACTTGATTGAACTTGCTAATGGATTTGATTAGGGAGCTAAAGGAAATCGGGGTAAGCGGTTTGACCCTGTGCAGAGCATGGTCACGGGGGATACTGTGCACGTGGGGAGTATGAGTGTCATCAGAATGAACTGAAGGAGTTTTCTTCCAGCTCAGCTGCACTGTTCTTCCGGATCAGTGTCATTTAATATGATTGCATCCGTATTTCTCGACCTCAGCACTATTGACATTTTGGGCCAGGTAATGTTTTGTGGGGGTGTCTGTCCCATGCACTGTAGGATGTTGAGCGGCATCACATACACAGTAGAGATGACACCCTTAGTGGGGACAATAAAAATGTCTCCAGACACTGACAGGCCCTCATGGGACAAAATCACACCCTGTTGAGAACCCCTGGGGTACGTGAAGAAAACATTAGTAGACTAGGGTTTATGTCACCATAGGAAAATATCTAAAACTGATAACACTGGAGAAAATGGTGGCAAATTCCCGAATACCATCAAGAGACCTGTATTGGATTTAGAATACAGGGGGACTTCTTACCCTGCGAACATCACATCCACAAAAGTGCATGTGTACAGATGGGATTCTGTAGGTAAAAGGATGGCACATCCAGATTTCTAGGAAGAATGACCTCAGTCTACACAAACACCAGTTTAGACCAAATCTGTGAAAGCCTACATTTCCATATAGGACTTCCAGGAATGGATGTTCTCTTTACAGAGGCCCAATATCTATTAAATTACATTTAAGCCACACTTGATGATGCACACCTGTAATCCTGGTAGCTCTGGAGGCTGAGGCAGGAGGATAGAGAGTTCAAAGCCAGCCTCAGCAACTTAGGCCCTAAGCAACTCGGTAAGACCCTGTCTCCAAATAAAATACGAAAAAGGGCTGGGGATGTGATACAGTGGTTAAGTGCTCCTGAGTTCAATCCCTGGTACCAAAAAAAAAAAAAAAAAAAAGAATTTTTAGGACTGGGACTATAGCTCAGTGGCAGAGTGTTTGCCTAGCATGTGTGAGGTGCTGGGCTCTGTCCTTAGCACTGCTTAAACATAAGTAATTATTTTTTAAAAAAATTTTTAGCCACAAGTGATTTTATAAAACAAGCATATTTTCCTGTGGTACATATACTGGAAAAAATGTGTGTGTATATTTATTTTTCTTTACCATCTGTTGCCTTGATTTCAAGACACCTTGGATTATTTCACCATTAAGTGCCACTGAGAAAGGATATTGCTTATTGCACTGGGCATGAGTGAGCAGGCCTGTAATTCCACCTACTGGGGAGGCTGAGGCAGGAGGATCACAGGCTCTAGGCCAGCCTGGGAAACTTAGTGAGACTCAAAAATAAAATTTTTTTTGAAAGTGGGGGCGGAGACAGCTCAGTGGAGTGTTTGCGTAGCATTTGTGAGGCCCTGGTTCAATCCCCAGAGCCACGAAGGAAAAACAAAAGTACTGCCTGTTTAAGAAAAGCCATTGATTATAAAATATATCCTGATTTCATAGAGGTAAGAAATACAGGAAGACGTGTCAAGATGGGCCTTAAAACATGGTTGTTAAGTTAGTGTCATATCTGGCAACATCCATAAAGTTCAAAGTCTGCTCCTGAAGTGGAGCACGCGTGTGGAGGGACCTCCTCCAGGACGGGATCCATTCTGCAGGCCTTCAACCTACAGGCCCCATCGGCCATGGAGAGTCCTCTTCCAGAATTAGAGGCTTGAACTAGGAATTGCGATCGGTCCGTGAGGAAGCACCCATGCAGTGCCGCCCTCAGAGAGGCCCTGGGAGGAAGGCGGAGGCAGTCACCTTGGTGGCATTGGAAGAGTGCTTGGACGCTGGTTGCAGAGTCCGTTTGGGACGGTCTCAGTGGTGAATCTAGGTGGGATTCTTGTAAGCAGAGGAGGGACCAGGTGTGAACTTGGAATGTTTAGGAGGCTTTTGTGGCCTGCAGGGCGGGGAGGTGCAGGGGAGAGGAGGGGAGGCCTGGGTGGACTGGCAGAAGGACTGGCTCAGCCGCTTCAATCATGTAGGCGGGAAGTCGGATGGATTTGGGGTGTGGCGGGGAGTGGTGTGGTGGGTGTTTTGGCTCTAGGGGTGGGAAAATTAGGAGACGTGAAAGATCTGGGACAGAGGCGATGGGGGAGGCCTAATCAGTAGGTCTGGGCAGGAAGAGGAAGGGCAGTGCCGAAGGCGCTTAGCCTTGATGATGGGAGAGCCACCTAATTGCAATTCCCTGTACCCATTTCCCAGTGGCAGGTTGTCTGAGGCGACCTTAAACACATTGGTGGGCCTTGCTGTTTGGAGCCCTCTAGTGTGTGAGGTATCTAACTATTTTTGCATCATCCAACATAGTCCTGGCCAGGATGCCTCCCCACCTTCTTCCTGCTCAGGCATTCATAGGAGAATGAGGCCTGCATTCAGTGTGGCCACCCTCCTGGAGGGTGAGCTTTGAGTCACGGTTAGCTGGCAGCTGGGAGGGATGGGACTGAGTAACCCTGGTGGAATGTGGCCTGTGGTCACTTATTACCCTAGGTCATTTAAATGACAACTCCCTCTGGGAACCCAGTGTTCCCCGCGTTCTTGGGGAGGATGCAGCTTGCTTGAAGCCCTCCAGGGGGTGAGCGTTGTTGAAGCATGCTCTCTCCTGCCCCAGAGGAACCGCTGCTGCTGGCTGAACTCAAGCCTGGGCGCCCCCACCAGTTCGATTGGAAGTCCAGCTGTGAGACCTGGAGCGTGGCCTTCTCCCCAGATGGCTCCTGGTTTGCCTGGTCTCAAGGACACTGCATCGTCAAGCTGATCCCTTGGCCGCTGGAGGAGCAGTTGTAAGTACTCTGTACACAAAGGAACGAGGGAACTTTCCCAAGTGACTACCCTTTTTTGGGGGGCCTCCCTGTCCAAAATCAGCCTAGGGAAAAGGGCTGAACAGTTCAGGATTTGATCATTGGAGTTTGCAGAAGCCCACATCCTGTGGGTGGGAAATTTAGTTCTGTTGGGCTTTGCTTAACAACTTATTGAGATGTAATTTATTCCCCATGCAATTCTCCCATTTTTTTTTTAAATTGATCTTTTTTTTTTTTTTTTAACGGTACTGGGGATCGAACCCACGGCCTCGTGCTTGCAAGGCAAGCACTCTACCAACTGAGCTATCTCCCCAGCCCAGTTCTCCCATTTAAAATGTACAGTGTGGTTGGCGGCTTTTAGTGTACTCAGAGTTGCGTATCCATAACCGTGTTCAATTTTAGAACATTTTCTTACCTTAGGAAGACCCTGTATCCCCTGTATCCACCTCCAGCCCCACTGCTCCCCAGCCCCTGGTAATCACTGTCTTTCTGAATTTGCCCCTTGTGAGCGTTTCTTGCTGTAGAACCTTAGACTACGCGGCTTTCTTGACCAGCTTCTCGCAGCATGACGTTTCATCGTTATAATGCAGTTTGTGTTAGTACTTCATGTCCATTTTTTGCCAAATAATTACTGTATGGTACAGAGGTACCATTTTGTTTATATGTTTTTCATCGATGGACGTTTAGATTTTCTTTTTGGCTGCTGTGAATAGTGTGTGCGAACATTTATGTATCAGTTTCTGTGTGGGCATGTGTTTTCAGTGTTAACTGAGAAGTGTCAGACTGTTTTCCAAAGTGGTGGCACCGTTTTACATGCCTGCCAACTGTGTGTTCAGATTCCAGATCCTCTGCATCCTCACCAGCACTTGTTGTCTTCTTGATTCCAGCATAGCATCCTGCTGGGTGTGAAATGGATGGCTGGTTTTGATTTGCATTTCCGTGGAGTACTGGTGTGGAGCACCTTCTCACGTGCTTTTTTAGCTCTTTGTATACCTTCATTGGAGAAATATCTGTTTTAGATATTTAGCCTATTTTAAAATTGGATCTTTTTCTTTTCTTTGTTAACTTAGTTACGTTTCTGATGCTAAAGTTTTTCTTTGTTTGGAAAAAACAGATCCCAGGGAATGTTATGTACGGCCCAGCATTCAGATCTTCTTGTTTGCGTAGGGCAACTCAATGTCTGCATTTATTTATTCTGCCAGCTTTTTTTCTTTGCATGACACTAAGCTAGAGGCCAAGAATTTGGAAATACATTCAATTCAGCCAGTTCTCCAGGTCTCCTTTTGCTTTAGGCATTATTTTTTATTTTTATTTTTTTATTTTTTTATTTTTTTGGTACTAGAGGTTGAACCTAGGGGTGCTTAACCACTGAGCCTCATCTCCAGCCCTTTTGTGTATTTATTTAGTCACACTGTCTTGTGAGTTGCGGAGGCTGTCTTTGCATTCCCTATCCTCCTGTCTCAGCCTCCCCAGCTGCTGGGATTACAGGTGTGTACCACCACCCCAGGCTTGCTTTAGTCATTTCTTATAATTGCAGGTTAGATTTAAGTTTTTTGATAGTTCCGTCTGGAACTTGATTCTCTGGTAGTGTATCATGCTGACAAGAGTTTGCCAAAAGAGTCTGCACACTGCTGGGGTTGAAGAGTGTGACACTGCGATTATTAATACGTTGTTAACCTTACCTGTCTCCATTTCCTGGCACACAACTCTGCAGATCCTTGGGGTCTCCACAGTGATAAGTGTCTTTTTGTGTACTGTTGATTGTTGTCTGGCTATCCCTAGGTAACTGTGGGATGGGGACTAGTCACCAGAAAGAGCACAGCAGGACTAAGGGATTTTGAATTGCATCCCAATCCCAGGAAAGGGAGAGGGGCTAAAGGTTGTTGATTGCCAGTGACTGATGATGTAATCAGTCACGCTTTTGCAACGAAGCTTCTATCAGCCCCTAAAAAGGACTAGGTTCAGAGCTAGATAAAGGAGCACTTGAAGGTTCCTTGCAGGTTGGTGGCCCTGGGGAGAGCGTGGTGTCTCCGTGCCCCTTCCTACATGCATTGCCTTGTGCATCTCTTCCACTGTTACTGGCATTCTTCATAATAAACTGGTAAAAATATAAGTAAGATGTTTTCCTGAGGTCTGTCAGCTGCTTTACCAGATTAATTGAATCTGAGAATGGGGTAGTAAGAAGGAACCTTCATTTACAGCCAGTGGGTTAGAAACACAGGGAAAACAACCGAGGACTTGCAGTAGGGATCTGTAACAGCAAGGGGAGTCCTTGGGGACCGAGTCCTCAACCTGTGGGATCCAAGGCTCTCTCCTTGTAGTTAGTGTCAGAAGTGCCACCCAGCAGGTACCTGCTACAGAATTGCTTGCTTGCTTGCTTACATGTGGGGAAAAGCCCCCATGTTTGGTCACAGAAGTCTTCTGTGTTGGGAATATAGGAGAAAATGACTGGTTTTACCCCTATACCTTCAGAGGGGTAAATTTGTGCAGTTCCTGGAAGGAAGGCGATTTGGCAAGACCTTAAAAATGGTCTCCTGGCAGCCTGGGGATGTGGCTCAGTGATAGGGGGTCAGGTCCTGGTACACGCACATGCGCACACACATTCTTCTGGCTGTTAGGAATCTCAGAAAGCGGGGTCACCTATTTACATGTGCTGGTTTTCATCATGAAATTAATTATATAGTAGTAAAAATATCAGAGCTAGCTAAAGATTTAGTACTAGAGGATGGTTAAAGAAATTATGATGTTTCCAGGGGTTTTTTATTTTTATTTTTTAAGTTGTAGGTGAACACAGTGCCTTTATTTTATTTTTATGTGGTGCTGAGGATCGAACCCAGTGCCTCACCCATGCTAGGAAGCAAGCGCTCTACCACTGAGCCCCAGCCTTCCATATGTTTTTATAGCCATTAAAGATTATCATATCTGTAATCATGATCTTCAGTTCTTCTGTGGTCTGTTTACCGGTAATGCCGAGGACATTCGTTGTTTATTGATCTCCCACTCCAAATGCAGGGGACTCTCCTTTGTATGTAGACTTAAGTTTAATATCAGTTTATTGTCTGAAAGATTGTTTTTGAAAAAAGAATAAAATGGAAAATCTGTTGTTTACCCAAAAATTAGATATATTCAAATATATACATTAGGTAAATGTATCCTTTCAGTATTAACTAAGGGAAATGGAAAAAGGCATTTGAATATAACCCTTTTGTGTATCTATTGTTTAATGTAGTAAGAAAAATATTAATGTATTAAATGAGAACTTAACTGGTTTTGGGGGGAAAATCAAATACTTTGAAGAATAATAACCTAGGGAAATTCATGGCATAAGGCTTGTTGAAGAAAGCAGGCTATAAAACTGTATGTGCAATAATATCCCAAATTTATTTTTTTAAAACATGAGTGTACACATAAATTAAAATCTGTAGTGAAATGTTTATTAGGGATAGAATGTCTTTAGAATTATGGGTAATTATTATTTGTTCCATTTCCAGATCTTCCCATGCTTCTCTATTTTTATAATTGGAAGTAATTGTTTTAAAAAACCTTTAAAAGTGGGAACCACGTACAGTGGCGCTGCCTGTTGTACCAGTGACTCGGGAGGCCAAGGAAGGAGGCCTCGCAAGTTCAAAGCCAGCTTCAGCAACTCCAAAAACAAGAACAGGGCCGGGGATATAGCTCAGTGGCTAAGCACCCTAGGTTCAATCCCTGATATGAAAAATAAAAGCGGGAATCTGGGCAGGGCGTGCTGGCTCACCCCTGTAATCACAGCTGCTCAGGAGGCTGGGGCAAAAAGATCAAAAGTTCACGGCCAGCCTAGGCAACTCAGCAAGATCCTGTCTTAAAAAATAAAGGGGCTGGGATGTAGCTCAGTGTAGCTCACTGGTAGAGCACCCCTGGATTCAGTCCAGGAGGGGGGACCTGGGGCACTTATATGCTTGATTGTAATGCATTAAAAAATCAGGAATTGCTTTAGGTCTTGAGCCAGATAATCCGAGTCGACCAATGTCTGCACTGCTTGCAGAGCGGAAGCCTCGAGGCTCTCATTTCAGGTGAAGCCAAGTTCTGCTGACGGCTCTCCCTTCCTCCACAGCCCCTGCCCACGCTGCCGCCCCCGCCTCCCACCGCCCACGCTCTCCACCGCCCACGCTCCCCGTGCCTGAGCCACTCCGGGCTACTTGTTGAGGACTAGCCCAGGACACCCAAGCCTTGAGTTCTGACTCCAGTTCTGCCCTTGGTTTTGTGAGCCTGGGAGAGTTAATGACTCACCTTCCAGCAGGAATTTCAGCAGTCTTGCACTGCCTGACTGTGTTTCGGCAGTGAAAGACGTGTGGCAGTGGTCCCCAAGGTTGTGCTGCCTAGTGACACCGTCACTGTCTTTGTGTAAGCACACTGTGACACTGGCACAAGCACAGTTCTCAGCACACAGCCTTTTGTTAAGTGGTGCATGACTTCCTCTTTCTAGAAGCTCTCAACTTATGATATTAAAATGAAATAATGTGGAAATTATTTTAATTCCTTTTGAATAAAGTAGCTACAGGTGTATCTCTTAATTCAAATACAGAAATCAGAATTTTATAAAAGATAAAACATACCTTTGGAGGTTCTGTGATGTTCTTCCCTTGGCCTGCTTTTAAAGTCCTTCCCAAGGTGGAGACTCACTCACCTGCACCATGGCCAAGTAGGTGTGGACAGGCCTGAACAAGCCTGGACAGGTAGGGAGGCCCACAGATGGAGTGGACGAGACCAACTGAAAGGGCTTTGATTGCATTCAGATAATTTAGCCAGAAAAACACATTTTCAACCTCCTTTGGCCATTTAGACCAGAGGCCAGCCAAAATTTTCCATAGAGGCCCAGATAGTAAATAGTTCAGGCTTCGTGGGCCACAGCCTCTGCCAGGACTGTTCAGTTCTGCCAGGGTAGCAGTATGTGCACAAAAAACGATGGCAGGTTCCAGAACTTACAAAAACTAAATCCAGGCACCTTCCCCAACATGGATCAATGTAGGTGACATTATGCCAGATGAAGTCAGCTAGGCACAGAAGGACAAATGCCAAGCGCTTTTATGTGTGGAATCTAAACAGTGTTGGATTCCAGAAGGAGAGCGCAGGGGTGGCTCCAGAGGCTGGGAGGGGCGTGGGATTGTGGTCCAAGGCTGCGAGGTTTTGATTGAGTGGGATGTGTTCTGGAGATCTGTTGTGTTTAATAATTCTTATTTGAAGATTGCTAGAAGAGTAGATCTTAGATGTTCTCAGGAGAAAAAAATGTTTGTGAAGCAAAGGCTATGTTAATGAGCTTGATTTGACCATTATACATCACATACATGTGTCAACACATGTTGTACTTTGTATATATGTCAATTTTTATTTGTTAACTAGACCATGGTTTTTTAAAATGAGAACTAAAGGAATTGTTGAAAGAATTAAAACAAAAACAGACTGCCAGCCTCTGATTTAGCCTGCTCTTGCCTCATTTCCTCCCTTCTAATTTTCCAGGTGAGCTTGGTAAAATTTTTGATTTCATCACACAGACTTGTGATGTGCTCAGAACTTCTGGGAAAGCATGGAATGCAGAGGCCTGGGACGCATGTACTGTGAGTGTAGGGTTTCTCGTCGGATCGCTCTGGGGTCTGGCGTTCTCCTCTCCATTTCCCCCAGTTGACTGTCCAAGAGTGTGGTCAGGCCACCCAGAAAAGCAGGATTTACTAAAGGTGTGTTTTCAGGCCAAACCCCAGAGCTGTCTGCTTACCTGTACCTTTGAGACTTTATCTGCCGGACACAGGTGGGCAGGGCCCAGTGACTCAGGGACTGAGTCTCACTTACCCGGAACAGAGTGAGGATATAAAGGGAGAGGAATGTAAGAGGAGGTGCTGGGCCAAGTGATCTTCAGGGTAGTGTCCTCGAACGGTTCTGGGGTTCTGTCTGTTGACTACTCTGGTTTGCTTCTTGCCCTGCGCGTTCTGCCAGGGAAGTGCATGGAAGAACCATACTATTGACTGGAACTTAGTGAAGGTGGAAATCAACATCTACTAAGCAAACTGTTGGCCAGAGAGAGGTTCATTTCCCAGGTCCTTGAGGACGTCTGAGTGACAGAAGGGGACTCCTGAGGCAGGAGAGCCGCAGCTGGTGTTGGGGCTCTCGTTCTGTCTGTCCTGGTTCCAGACTATAGTATAAGTATGCTTTCCCCTGGGAAAGACCGAGTACATGTTTCTGTCCACGCACCAAAACCCAGGAGAACTTTCTGAGCAAGAGTGTGGCCCCCGGGAGCCTCTGTGGTCTGTTGTCCCATAAGGCAGGGCACCCACCGCAGGGCTGTTGCCAGTGGCTTGAGCAAGGCCGGTGCAGCTTCTCCTCCGTGATTTCCAGGTGAACCGAAGCCACACCAGAATCCACTGAGAGCCAGACTTCTTTTTAGGACTTCAGAGTGTTATTGTCCCAGGATGATAAGTTGGTTGACGTGGTAACAATTTTAGACTCCACTCTTTGCTTTCCCAGCATCCCTAAAGGGTTTGAAGCCAAAAGTCGAAGCAGCAAAAATGATACGAAAGGACGCGGGAGTCCAAAGGAGAAGACACTGGACTGTGGTCAGATTGTTTGGGGTTTGGCCTTCAGCCCGTGGCCTTCTCCACCCAGCAGGAAGCTCTGGGCACGCCACCATCCCCAAGTGCCAGACATCTCTTGCCTGATCCTTGCCACAGGGCTCAATGATGGACAGATCAAGATTTGGGAGGTGCAGACAGGTAGGTCGTTTCTGGTGGCACTAGGTCCCGACAGGCATGTTCATGCATGTTCCCGTCAGTTTCCAGTTGGCCGAGGGGTGTAGCGTGATGAGCAGTCTGGGTGCCACCTCACCCACTGACCGAATGCCTCTGCTCCCCTCCCAGGGCTCCTGCTTTTGAATCTTTCTGGCCACCAAGATGTTGTGAGAGATCTGAGCTTCACACCTAGTGGCAGTTTGATTTTGGTCTCTGCATCACGGGACAAGACTCTTCGAATCTGGGACCTGAATAAACACGGTAGGGAGGTGCTTAAACTCACTCGAAGGCTCCAGAGATGCTGTATTTGCCCCTTTATCAACCTCACTAGTACTGTTTTTATCTAGAATGGTGTTTTTCAACACATTTTTTCTGTTACTGCCTTCCAAAGAGCCTTGTTAGTCATACTCTTCCTAATCACCCTTCCTGCCCCAGAGATGTACTGAATCAAAGAAGTACTGGGCAGTCATGCCTCTGCTGTCAGAGAAACGAGCTCCAGGACCCTGTGGATGCCAGAAACTGTGAATGCTCAAGTCTCTTATGTGAAATGGCATAGTATTTGTATATGACCAACACACTGTGCTTTAAACCATCTCTAAGATGACTTAGAATACCTAATAAAATGTAAATTAAGGGAAATAGTGGTTTTACTCTAATGACAGGAAAAATAATCTGTACATAATCAGTATAGACAAAATTAAAAAATTTTTTTCCATCCATGAGAGTTAAATCTGTAAATTTGGGTACAGAGGACTGACTGTACATCTATATATTAAAAGCATGTCTGTGCTTGGTATGTAAAAAACCAGGTTCCTGGCCCCCAAGAACCCCCTTGGAGTGGTATTGTCCCTTCTGGAAACATACAACATAGTGCAGGTTTCCTTACCCCTAGCAGCTTGCCACCTCAGGAGGGACTCTAGAGTGGCTTTGGAGGTCACTCGCTGGCTGGGAAGGAAGGGCTGGGTGAGACTGACTGAGAACAGCCTGGGCCACTGTTAGGACTTTGCAAGGAAAGACAGGGATTAAAGTTGTGCCCCAGGTACCAGGCTCTGCCCTGCTGGCCTGATTTCCCTTAATGCCTTCAATCCTCACAACACCTGGATGTGGCAGCTGAAGAAGCCATAACCAACTTTAAAAATATTAACTTTTACATATCTGCATGTGCATAAAAACTTCATGGATTCCTGTGTATGACCACATACATGTTTATAAAAATTCTTGTTTTTTTCCCCTTGCTTGGCTCTTTCCTTCCCATCCTCTCCACCTCCCTCTTTTGTGTCCCCTCCTCTTCTCTGCCACCTGGTAGCCCACGTTGAGAACCTACTGTGTATCTGTCTATAATTTTTTCTATTCTTACATAATCCTACACAGATGGCTTACATCCATGGGAGTCGGGGGTCACTGTTTCACAAAAATGGATCCTGTGCTTCACATTTTTTCTGCATCTTGCTTTTTTTCATTAAACATTACCCCATAGAAAAGTCTGTGTCTCTGAGTCCGTCCACATTAACAAACTAGACGTATCCCCATTAATTCACCCGCTCCCCTATGCCTGGGCATTAGGTTTTTTTCAAAAAGCCAAGACCTGGAGAGATTGCGTGAGTCACTGGACTTCTGCACTGAGTAAGCAGCCGAGCCGGCATTGAAACCCGAGTTGTCTGACTCCAGAGCTTATGCCTGTAATTACTCCACACCGCCATCCATTCTCCAGCAGGGCAGCCGTGGGGCATAGGGAAGCCATTGCCGAGATTAAACAGAGAGTTGAAGATAAGCACTCTCAGTCGGGAAGGATGCTTCAGAGTCCTTGAGGAGGTTGGGTACCTGAAAAGCGTGTTTTCTGCTATGAAGGGGCATTAGGTCTGTTTCCACCCTTTTCCCTGTAGATTTATGTGGAGCCATGAACAATTTCCCTTGGCCATTAGAATATCCTGTTAATGGATTACAACTGTTTATTTTTTCTTTTTTTCTCTGTTTATATGATTAAATGACAAATTGGACAGAGTTCCTCCTCAGCGAAGCCTTTGGGCCCGGTCGTGAGAGAACTGGATGGATTTGTTGGGTGCTGGGCGTTACTGCTGGTCCTTCTGCCTGCCTCCTTTGTTGTTTGAGGGCGGGCTTACTGTTTGTTTCTCTCCTTTGCCAGGTAAACAGATTCAGGTGCTGTCGGGCCACCTGCAGTGGGTTTACTGCTGCTCCATCTCCCCCGACTGCAGTATGCTGTGCTCTGCAGCCGGAGAGAAGTCGGTAAGCCTCACACACTGGTGCCATTTCCTCTGCTGTTCAGTTCGCTGGGAAGTGGAGGTCTGAAGCAGCAGCTGTCGCCACCGCCACGCCTCAGCGGGAAAGCCTGCCGCTGGGCTGCCACCTCCTGTACGGCTCCAGTTCGCCACTCTGAGGTGGACCAGGAAGGGGAGGGTTCCGAAGTAGGTCGCTCCAGTATTGGGGGGTTGTTTCCCTCTACAAAGTGGAGAAAGGGTGCGTGTTGAATTTCTTTTCCCTTTGGATTCTAAGGTTTTAAAAGTCACAGCCCACATCTGGATCCAAATTGCCTTTGAAACATCTAGTTTGAATTTAGGAGTTTGAATTCAAATCGTGATGTAGTTAGTCACATATTGTTGAACTTTGTCCTTTGATCCTGTTACTAAAAAAAGAAAAGGTATTAGAAACTCAAGGACCAGACTCTGGCGATTTGCTTCTATTTAGGTTTTGCATCTGCCTCGAGCCTTTGCTGCACTGATAGAAAATTAGGTTAAGGGTCTGCTCTTTGGTGCTGTCCAGATGACTGAGCCCTTGAGGTGTGGAACCTTTGTGAAATGAGTCTCCTTAAAGGAGAGAAAGCAAAATGCTACTTCCACTGACTCTCGGGGTGGAAGTGATAAGGCAGGTCGGAGGCAGGTGGATCTCCATGGTTCTCTAGGAAAGGCGTGGGGTAGCATCTCCTCAGGGCGCCTCTGCCTGATGGGGTGATCGGAATTCACCTCACGCGCAGATTGTGTTTACTCAGGTTTTCTTGCACCTGCTGTCCGATTTCCAGCAGGGCTCGGCAGCCTCCAGGTCTGCTTGCTTAGGCCCACTTCCGAGCTGGGGGCGCAGGCCCGCAATCCCAGCTACCGGGAGGCTGAGGCAGGAGAATTACGAGCGCAAAGCCGGCTGCAGCAACGTAGTGAGAGCCCATCTCAAGAAAGCAAGTTAAAAAGGGGCTGGAGATAAAGAAAACCAAACGAGCCTCAGAACTCAGATTCGGGCTTTATTTCCACCTGTGTGACAGGCTCTGGGAGAGCTGCGAGGAGAGCGGATGGCTTTGCCTGGCCGCGAGCCTGAGGAGGGAATCGGGTGCTTTTCAGCTCATACGTGCTGTGTTGCCCCTCACCAGGTCCCTGTTCATCTCCGCAGGTCTTTCTATGGAGCATGCGGTCCTACACACTAATCCGGAAGCTAGAAGGCCATCAAAGCAGTGTTGTCTCTTGTGACTTCTCCCCAGACTCTGCCTTGCTTGTCACAGCTTCGTATGATACCAACGTGATTATGTGGGACCCCTACACTGGCGAGAGGCTGCGGTCTCTCCAGTAAGGACTGATTTCCCTGCTCTGGTTTCCTTGTCCGGTGACTGACAGGAAAGCTGCCTCGCATTAGGTCCCCTTGGAGTCTGGGATGGGGAGCAGCCTGGATCAAAAGGCACGGTTGGCTCAGTGCTTGGTTGTCAGTCAAGCTGTCTGAACTAGATCAAGTGTCTGCAGGTCTCCTGGTTTAGAAAACACTGTACTGATTGGGATTCAGTGTTATGAAACCTCCAAGTGACTTTTAATTTCCACTTACTAATATCAGTAGTAACAAGTGCAGAAGATCCTCCAGTGGAAACCATCATTTCCAGTATGAATTTGCATGTTCTCGCAAACCCGGTCTGCTTTTTCCCTTTGTCTCTGTTTTACGAAGCAAATAATAGGTAGTCCTATAATTATCATGTACCTCAACCTATAAAAGACCTTCAGTTTGTACTGTGGCACTGAAGTGAGGGCCGACCTACTTTGTGTAAGGAAATCAGCACACGGAAGTGACGGGAAGACTCATGGGGCATTCCGAAGGGCCTTCTTTCCAGTCTGTGAATTCCAGGCTTTTCCAGAAGGGGCGTAGAGCACAGCAGCTTGGTGTCCCCCCTGGGGGTCTGGACGTAGGGAGAGGCTGACCTTCACACCTGACCCGCCATCCCTTCTGTCTTCCACAGCCACACCCAGCTCGAGCCTGCCATGGATGACAGCGACGTCCACATGAGCTCACTGAGATCCGTGTGCTTCTCTCCTGAAGGCCTGTACCTTGCCACAGTGGCCGACGACAGGTAAGGAGAGAACTCCCTCTGGAGGCCTTAGAGCAGGTGTCGCAGTGCTGTCAGCACGCCCTCCTGGTGCCGCCTGGGTGGCTAACATGTGCACGCACCGTCTCTCCCGTCCAGGCTCCTGAGGATCTGGGCCCTGGAGCTGAAGGCGCCCGTTGCATTTGCTCCCATGACCAATGGGCTTTGCTGCACGTTCTTTCCACATGGTGGAGTTATTGCCACAGGGTATGTATGTTAGCTGAGCAGATGAGCAGCAGTTTATGCTGCGTGTATCATCTAGTTTTTAAGGGAAGAAAATATCTAGAATTTTCTTGCCCATGAAAAATGAAATCTAAGATTATATAAAATTCAAATATTCTATTCTGACAGTACATCATTTACTCTAAATGTAAATTAGAGTAAATTTACATTTAATCTAAATGTAAATAAAGATATGCAATTCATGCTGCTAATTGGCCGAGTTCACAAGGAGACACAAATGAGGATGAGGTAGAATTTTTATGGGAAGCCATTCTGAGACCACCTTACAGGTAGCACCTAGGACTTGGTAGGTGGCACTCTTTCTCTTACTACCTTTGATCTAACTTGTAGAGGGGGCTTTGTTGGCAGAGATGGTGTGGTGTCAAATGTGTCTTCAGGGTTTTCAGTATTTGATGAGGTCTCATTGTGTTACGGAGGCTGGCCTCAAACTCCTGGGCTCAAGCCATCCTGAGTGGTCTGAGCCACAGGCACGAGCCACCTCGTAAGGTGTTAGAAACCTGTCGACAACGCTAGTCCTCAGCACCGTAGCCTTTAGACACGCCTACTCAGATTTGCATTTCACCTCCTAGTCTCTTTTGCTATTTTAGGTCAAATTAGAAACATTATTAAATATCGTTGCAGTGACAGCAAGGTCTCTGAATACGTTGGTCTGTTCTGTTTCAGGACAAGAGATGGCCACGTCCAGTTCTGGACTGCTCCTAGAGTTCTGTCGTCACTGAAGCACTTATGCCGGAAAGCCCTTCGAAGCTTCCTGACAACTTACCAAGTCCTAGCACTGCCAATCCCCAAGAAAATGAAAGAGTTCCTCACATACAGGACTTTCTAAGCAATGCTGCACATCTCGTTTTCTTTGTAGCAGAATAAATCTTCCAGGCAAAGGAACCGCTGGAATGATAGGCCAAACATCTGGTCTTGGATTGAAGTAGAGGTTCTTTGGGATTGTGACTACACGTAGCCAGCTGGCCTCCAGTGGACTCATGGTGGATCTCTTCCTCTGTGGCACGTCTTAAGAGGAGGAAGGCCCAGTCCTGCAACGACAGCCGTACCGTGCTCTTCAGTCCACTGTGACCAGCAGCTGCCGAGCCCGTTCTAGGCATTTTGATTCAGAGTGCAGTTACTGATGTTTAGACAAGAGCGGACATCCAGAGCCTCTCCTCAGTGGTGGCAGAGTTCCCATGCTGCCATCCTTGTTCCCAGTGCAGGGTGGCATGGTTTGACGTCCCCTCCTGCTGTGCTCAGAGCTGCTTTGATGTTGGCGAGTACGTCCCTCAGCTCCCTCTGACCAGCAGGACCGAGTTCCCGCACAGCCTTGGGCGTACGGTGTTCCCGAGTGACAGGTGGTCAGAGGCCGTGCTCCTGACTGATAACAGACACTATTATTGGCTGTTTTTCTTTTAAAATGGTGTGCATGTGCAGGAGATGACAAATTCGTGTGTCAGGTTATGAGGATGTGTTCCTAAATGCATGACTGTTCAAATGGTTACCGAATCGTCAGTTGTTGGCCATTTATTAGCATTATATTTATTTGTATTTTCTAAACAGATGTTAAGGTACAACTGTTTTTCTCCATGGTATCTAAAACCTAGAGTACTTCATGGAACAGTTGCGAAGTGTCCTCGTGGAGTAAAGAGTCGGTGTCCTCATCACTTCAGCTTAAACGCTTATGTACAACATCTGTCTTTGCTGCTTGACCTCATGGGGTTCATTAGTCAGTCTCAACTACCCTACATGAAAACAGCTCCTTAAAAGTACTGTTCTCCTCCAGTGGCATGTACCTAGCTAATCAAAACACCTCATTCCTACAAAATCTGCCTTAGGAAAATTTAATATATTTTAAATTATTTTGAAAGAAGTGCAACATCTTATTCTTTGGCTTTCTTAATTGATCCTTTGTGTAGGCAGTGTAACAACTTATTGAGAAAGAAGAGGAATCTCCTCTACCACCTTCATTGCTTGAAGAAAAAAACATTTCAAAATGAGGCTTTCATTGAAAAAAGGAAAAAAGAAAAAAAAAAAAAAAAAAAACCTTTTGGCTCTGTTTCATTTTTTTCCCCCCATTAAGAAAAAGCACCCAAGCCAGGCGTGGCGGCGCATGCCTGTATCCCAGCTCCTCAGGGCTGAGGCAGGATTGAAAGTTGGAGGCAGGTTTGTGGTAACTTAGACCATCTCAAAATTTCTGGGGCTGAGCATGTAACTCGGTGGCAGGACACCCCTGGGTCCAGGCCCCAGTACCAGGAGGGGCAGAGGACCCAAAAATCACCTTTAGAACAAGTAGCACAAGGCAGAGGCGGGAGGGGGAGGCAGCCTTTCAGTTTCATGCCCATCTTGAAGTATCATGGGGTGTCTGGGAGAACCCGGGTGGATTCCTCCTTGGGACCCCGCTTCGCTAATAGCTTCAAACTCTTGGCGAGCCCAGAGCTTGCTCTGGATGGAGGGGAAACCTACTTCTCCCGTGTGACGTGGGATGCGCCTCAGCTTACCCCAGGGCCACGTCCCTGTACGCCCACTGTGGGCTGGAAATGCCACGTGGGCGGCCTTCTAACACCTGACATGCTGAAGAGCTTGGCTGCCTGGCACAGTGCCCTGCAGAGCAGAGGTGGCTTGTGACCCTGCGGCTGCTGGGAGCTGCAGCCCAGCATCACTGGAGCGTCGCACAAGGTACCACCCGTCCAACCCAAGACCAAACTGAAGTTTGGTCTGCTGAACACACTGCACTTGAACCACAGTAAAGCTGAAAACTGCAGTCGAGCCCCTGCTGGGTGCAGGCCTGTCTGTAAGAATTTGACACCACTGTAAGGAACAGCCCAGAAGAACCTTTATTCGGTGATGGCAGAGCTAAGGAGGAGCCTCCGGTGGTGAGCACCCAGCCAGCTTAAAGCAGAACTAAAGCAGACCACGGTGCCCACATCAGTCCTTTGAGAAGGTCCAGTTTAGGGCTGGCCTCATCTGGCAGGCCCTCCCAGTGGCCTCTGATGGCACAATTCAGAGGCTAGCTCTATTTAAAATGCAAGTTTTTTCCTTCCTGTCCACACCATTGAGACCTGCTAATAATTATGCAAGAGGGGAAACAAAAAGATTAGTTTTTAAAAAGTATTCACTCTTTTATAAGAATTTAACAGTTTGGACCAGACAATCAGCATTACTGCTTAGAAAGTAGACAATGCCAAATATTAGATTCATAAACTTTGGAGGTCAGGATTTTTGAGTTGAAAGACATTTGGACCATATTAGATTTGAGAATCTCATGTTACGGACCAAAATAGGGTAGGGCAGTTTGCTGTTATTCAAGAAACGAAAGGGTAAAAATATTTAAAAAAAAAAGTGTGGTGAGATAGGCAGACATTAAAATTGTTCTCTATATGGGTGTTTGAAACAATCACAGACAGTACTTTTTAAAGATCTGCCCACCCGCGCCTGGACCAGAGTTTTTCAAGACATGGGCTGACTGGCTTCACCCCACACGGCACTTGAGCCTCATTCCCGTCAGCGATGGGCTGAGACCTGGAGAACAGCTTCGGGCGTCTAGGCCTCTGCGACAATCAGGTCTCGGGTGACCTGGAAAGCGGCAATGAGGGAACTCAGCTGAATCTTCTCACTGGTGCCAACAGAAAGTCTGTACCTAAAAAACCACAAGAACACAGAACGTGTCGGAGAGCTGCCCTTTGTGAGGAGTGTAAGGAGCGGAAGGCTGCTGGAGCAGGGTGTGGGAGCTGTCCAGGAGGTCCCTGACCGCCACCTCAGGTGTCCCTGACACTCCCTCCTTACTCCACACTGGTATAGAAATTTGAAACTTGAAGACAGATTTTAAAAGTTTACCAACAGCAGTGTTCTGGACTTGGTTTGTTCTACCTCTAGACAGGCAGGATTCATGTGATCAAAGGTTATTTCTTCCTCTTCCAACTGCACGAAGAGGAATTAAAGTGGAGATTTCCTTCATGGTGAAGTTGAACCAATAGACATGGGAGTCTGGGGTCTGGTACGTAGAGCAGGAACCGGCGGTTCATCTTACCACCTCCCAGTGCCCAACCATCAGAAGCAAAATCATACAGCACGGTGATAAGAAGTGACCTAATTTGTACACATGAAAGCTCAGTGACAGCACATGAGTGCTGGCCTGTGCTGATGCTAGTTTGAACCCAGCGCTCTGTCTACTTAAATGACAGCTGCCAGCTTCACTGGGGGCTAATGACAGTGTGTACTGAACCAGGCAAAGTGGAAAATTGAGTCTGTGTTTACTTTTCCTCCCCATATGTTTTCGTATGCCCAAGTGCCTTAATGACAGCTGGATAGCTGGTCGTCCCCAAACGACCTAGCTGTCCAAACGGGAGCAGGCCTCCCCCGAAAAGAGCATCTGCAGAACTAAGATGGCCAAGCCTTTGAGGCCAAAGGAAAGGCCTCATCTCAGATGTGGAACTCATCTGTTTGGCCTTGGTGCTTACTTAAGTAAGGAACTCACATCCTCTGCCACATTCCACTTACTATTACCCCAAACTAGGTTATACCAAAATGAGGTAACCCAAAGAGCTGAGATACACAAGTGGAAACAAAAGCTTCACAACAGGGGAAAAATACATTTCAATTGGGAAATTAATACTCACTCGATGTCCGCCATTTTGGTCAACAAATGTATTCGAACTGATGATGGAAAGTCCACTGGGGGAAACAAAGTCAAGTGAGTATGTCTCGCCCTGCTGCCCCCAGAAAAGAAAACCCCCAGAGGAAAAGTCTGAGTTTAAACATCAATAGTAAGAGTGAACTTTGAAGGCCTCAGACTGATCACAAGTTCCCAGATGTCTGCGAAAGTAAAAATGGTGGAGTTTCATACTTTCCATTCACTACTTTCTAATTCTTCATAGTGTAGATTAAAAAAAAGTGTGTGTGACCCCACAGTGACCCCGAGAACACAGAAGGCCCAATAGCGCTCCTCTTTTTGGGTGGCTCTTCCAGTTAACGGGGAAGCTGAGTTCTCAGCTTTAAACACATAAGCAACTAGTTATAGAGGCAGAACCCACAGCCATTGGCCAAGGCAGCCTTCCATCTGCAGAGATGAGGAGGGAAGAGCTCAAACCCGCTGAACAGGGATCACACGGGAGCCTGGAAAAAATGCTGCACCCGGCTCTTCCCCAGAGCCACCGGGGCCATCCCTAGGTGCTGCCCGGACTGAGAAGCCACGCTACAGAAGGTTCCAGCAAACGTGGAGTTAGAGATGGGTCCTTCAGATTGCTTTGGCTGACATTCAGACAGACTCCCCCTCTCCACAGGGTCAAGTATTCTTTTAGAAATGTGAATTAAAACATAATGCTCGGGGCTGGGGAGATGGCTCAGTTGGTAGAGTGCCTGCCTCGCAAGCACAAGGCCCTGGGTTCAATCCCCGGCACCGAAAAAAAAAAAAAAAAAAAAAAAAAAACCCACTTCCTGAGCTAGTCTTCAGGAGTTTGCTTCTACTCGCCCCAGTCAATTCCAGACTAAAACAAGGCTTTTGGAACAAAGTTTTTTTTTTTTTTTTTTTTTTTTTGGGGTGCTGGGGAACCGAACCCAGGGTCTTGTGCTTACAAGGCAAGCACTCTATCGACTGAGCTATCTTCCCAGCCCCTGGAACACAGTTTTAAACAGCAAGACAAAACTACTAAAAACTGAGGGTCAGGTTTATAGTACGTCCTCCCTATTTCTTTGCTTCAAGAGTAAGGCCTGGCGAGCTCCCTCTGTCACCCGCTAACCCAAGGGAGTGCCTGCCACAGCTGCGTAGCCAGGGAACAAAGCGGGTCACCTCTGTGCACGAACAAGTGAACCTCGGTCAGGATGTCGTGCAACGCCAAACCCTTCAGAGTTTTCAACTCCATGATACCTGGGAGGTGCTGTCAAGGCAGAGAACACGTTCCAGGGTGCGCAAGCGGCGGAGGGCTTCACATCTGACCCCGATGGCTTTAAAGCAGGGCTTTTAATCCCAGCACAGCTGCTGCTTTTCCAATTTCAAGCCCAATTCTTTCTATGTTTTATCTTCAGTAAGTGCTCTCTACAAGGGAAAGCTGTCTCCTTCTAGTAGAGAACAGAACCAAATGCTTTCACCTCACTATTCCTAGCTTTTAATTTTACAGCAAAACAAGAGTTAACACTGATTGCTTTAAAATGATTGCATCTTCTAGCCCAAAGACTGTTTTCCTCCTGTTAGCCAAACTGCTGTAGGCCTTACACAGGCCGGAGCCCTTCGGGAAGACTGGGCTGTGAAGGACAAGTGTCCACTCCACCTGCAGACCCCTGCTCCCACAGCTGGCCAGTCACTGCAGCCAGACGTCTGCTGGCAGCAAGTGCAGGTGCCGGCTGCACTGCGCTCCGGGCGCCCTGGGCCTCAACATGGCAGCGCACGAGGAAGGATACGTCTGTAGGCTGTGGTGAAGTCCTGATTCAACATCCAGTCCAGAATGTTGGCGATGTCCGACTTGAGCGGGTGCCCTGTGCAGGTGTAGACCGTCTCCTCCGTCACCTTCCCAAAGGCCATATTGGTGCTCTGCAGACACGGGGCGGGGGGTTCTTTGAGACCCTCAGCAGCTGCCAAGCTGCAGGTGGCCAAGAAGAACTTCCTGCAGCAGTGCTGTGACCAGGGTCCAGGACAGTGGTCAGAGCTAGCCTCACCCAGGAGCCGGCTGCCTGTTGCTGTTAGAGCTGCGGAACCCTTTCCTTCCCTGCCTTGTTTGGAACAAATAATTCTTTTTGTTTGTTTGATAGTTTTTGGAGGACTGGCGATTAAACCCAGGGCACTCTACTGCCGAGCTACATCCCCAGCCCTTTCTTATTTTTGAAGATAGGGTCGCACTAGGTTTCCCAGGCTGCCATCCTCCTGCCTCAGCTACCAGTTGCTGTACCTGGCTTGATGCTTTCAATTAACCAAATACAGACAGGAAGGGGACCTGGGACCCTGTGAGACCTGTCTTACCATTTCCAGATTTCTGAAGCTACAGACTGGTTGTCCTGGGGCCTTTCCCCCAAAACTATTTTGAAGCAAGGACTTGAGATTTCTTCGAGAAGAACCATACCTGCAAAATATTCAGGGCCCTTCGCATATCTCCGCAGGAGAGAGTGACAAGTGCTTTCATGCCATCTTCACTTATATCAACTCTGAAAGTTAATAGGCAAAGGGGTTTATGAGCCCCCGACAGCACCAGCATTCAACTGGGAACAAGGTGGCCTCCAATTATCAGGGCTTCCGAAGAAGGAGAGAGAAAAAGAACAGAGTTCACAGTACTCTCCTGATCAACCCCTCCAAGAACTCTCTCTGGCTCTTAGCACAGGGGCTTCATATTAGTCACAGCTTCGCCCAAATCTAGAAGACAGGACCAAGCCATCTTAGTGAGCACCTGGGGAAGAGAGCGCCCTGGAGGGACATGGTCACCGAGCCCAACACCTGCTTCAGGATCAGCAGCTGCTCGGGCTGGTGGCCCGCCTGGCCTCTGATCACTCAGAACGGAAAGCCTCAGCACCCTGCCTTCTAGCAGAAGGGACTCGGCAGCACGCAGTTTCCAATGACAGACGAGGAAACTGGGACAGCTTCCAGGGGGGAGGGTGGAATCGAGAAGAGTCGAATGACTTATGAGGAGGAATGTCCAAGAGGTACCAGGGGAAACGACAGCAGCTGGCAGCCCGAAGCCCACCCGAGCCAGGCATTCTGCTCAGTCATCCACAGCGTCACAGCCAGGCCGCCCAGGGTCCCCCCTCGGCTCCCTTCCAGCCCAAGCCGAGGGGCTTTCCTGCTTTACGATGGACTCACTTCTCTTCTTCCACAACATGTTCCAGGCGGGGAACCATGAGTTCAGGCGTCAGGGGACCAAACCGGAACCTCGTGCACCGAGACTGCAAGGCGGGGATGATCTTGGACAGATAGTTACAGATGAGGCAAAATCGGGTATTTTCAGTGAATTTCTCAATCACTAGTGAAGAAAAATAAAACCACCTCAGGTCAAAGGCCATGTCAATTCTTCAAAGGACGCCAAACCCTGGCCTCTCTGTGGTCCCACGAGGGTATAGGAAAAGACTCGACACTCCCTACAGGTGGGGAGGGCGTCGTGGCGTTTGGGACGAGATTGGCCACTCTTCTTTCAAAAGCTACTGGACAAGGGTTTTTTTTTATAATTTGCCACGATTCTGGCACCTTGGCAACTTCTCCCTTAAGATCTGAGGCCCAGTACATGAGATCCTGTTCTGTGCATTTAGTGGCAGTGGGTGGGGCCCCACTTCTCTGGGAGGCGGGGCCGGGGGAGACTGGCTTCTTGCAGACTTTCCAGGGGCCCTCATCTGCAGGCCCCAGAGCGCTCCAGGGAGCAACCACCCCAGCTAAGATGCTCAGACACCAGGATGGTTCTGCAGGGACCCCGTGTTCTCACACGGGGATCTGACCAGACTGACAGTCACTCTGCGGAACAAGATGCTGAAGAAAGGCTGCCAAAGATCCAGGACAGGAATGTGCTACTGCCTCCTCCTCCCCTGAGCTTGCCACAACCCACTCCTTCCCTCCCAAGCTCCTGAGGACCGTTCTCACGAATCTGATTCCCTTGGAATCTTAATGAGACGACAACGGTTCTTTAAAAGAAATTCTGCACTGGCTCCTGCAAGACCGACAAATACCAGGGTTCTCCCTGCAGAACCTGGCGAGTGGTCACGTCAGCCGAGCACACTCCAGACATTCTGCTGGCTGTTTCCTGTCTAGGGGTGTCCACGGCAGAAGGGCCGAGGCAATGGCTTAGGAGTGACTTTCCATGACCTCCCATCAAAGAATTCAAATTCCCAACCTGAAACTGAATCCAGTCACACAGGAGGACGAAGCACCTGTGACTGGTCACCCTGAAGTCCCAATAGGGCTTATGTCCTCAAGCTGCTGAAATGGGACCCCCCTGGCTGCAGGGGTGTTTTTTTTTTTTTTTTTTGGTGCTGGGGATCGAACCCAGGGCCTTGTGCTTACAAGGCAAGCCCTCTACCGACTGAGCTATCTCCCCAGTCCCGCAGGGGTGTCTTGTTTGGACCATTGGGTGTATGGAGAACGGTACACAGAAGTTCCTCTGGACCAGAAAATGAATAAAAAGGAAAACAAGCCACACTGGTACCTGACACCCAGAGCTCCTAAGAGCCCTGCCAGGCGCTCATGGGTGGACACGGGTGCCTGGCAGCTCCTCTTACCTCTTCTCAAGGCATTCTGGGCATCTTGAGTCATGGCGTCGGCCTCATCCAAGATTACCAGCTTGAACCCTTTCCTAGGAAGACAGACGGCATGTCTAGGACATTCTCCAGTCTCTTCAACACCCAGGCCCAAACAAGCACTTCCACGTTGTGTCTCAGGCCGTCTCATGACGTCCAGCTCTCGTGGAACCTTGAGCCATGTGTGGTCACAGACAGGAAATGCGCCACCACTCCTTTGACCGGTGCTGGGACTAAGGTCTAACTGCTGCACTTGTCTGCACTTCTGTGCCTGTGGCTTCCCTGCACAGCGCACTCTCCCTAACTGCTGTCTTTCCTGGGGCTGGGGACAGTGCCCAGGGCCTGGCACATGCCAAGCCTGAGCTCTGCCCCTGAGCCATGCCCCAGCCCCAATATCTGCATTTTCCACCTCCTTCGGGATGCCCCAGTCTTTCACCTTTTTCTTCTTTTTAAACCACCCTCTGAGCTCAACTTGACCTCAAATTTATTTTTGTTTAAATTCAAACTAGCTCATCCAGTCTGAGGATGCAATCAGTCCTCAGATAACTATCAACATAAAGTTCAAGGTTCCCAAAGTCAAACTGCTAATGCAGGTTAGATGACATTTTATCTTAACACAGCTTCATAACATTTCTCACCACACACCTGAACTTTATCTCTTTTTTTCCATGCCTGCTTTGACAAAGTCGTTTTTGCCTTTTTAAGCTGGCAAATGGGAATTTAAGAAAATTAAGCTGTATCATCTCAGTGGTCAAAATCTCTAGGGAGAGAAACTACACAAACGATTCTTACTTAAATATTGTCCTTGTGCTGGCAAAGCTCAGGATTGGTCCCCGAACAATATCTATTCCTCGGTCATCTGAAGCATTCAGCTACATGCGGAGGAGAGAAGCCACAGTGAAAAAGACATCATTTGCAATCTATGAATTCTTGTTTTTTATACATCTTCTCATCAATCCAGCTCAGCAAACTAGTTCTCCAGGCTAATGATGGCGAAGACCGAATCATTTTTTTTAAAAAAGATGACAGAAGCATTCAAATTCACTCCATCATCACATCATATTCTGAAACGCAAATGGCTATTTTTCCCTCACCCTTTGAGGACAATCTTTCTACCCAAATTTGGGAAGTAAATAATTGTCCTGGTCACCCTGAACAGCACCTCTGGAGTCCTTAGTTACTTGTAAAGTAAGAGTAATCCTATTTACCTCCAAGACCATGGAGCTGATCTTTGTAAAACTGTCTAGTGCAGCTAGGAAGGTGGAGCCTACCACAGCCCAGAGCAACTCAGGGGTCACTACTTGTGAACACACTGAGTTCAGACCAGTGGCGGCAGCCAGGTTCTGAGACCCGTGTCTAAAGGGTAAGTCAAAAGTTTTTCTTGTAAAAGACAATATTTAGATTTCTGTGACCTAAATGCATCGGTCAAGGTCCCAACAATATTCAGCTGGCATCTGAGTATGCCACTATTAAAGAGAACTAAATGAAGAGCTGTTTTAAAAGCTGTTGGTGGGCCGTGGGCCTCCTGGGGTTCTGCAGTACCCCAAGCCTGAAGGGGCTGGAGAAGCAGGGGCTGGAGGCCTCTGGAGAAGGCTGAGGGGGGCTGCACTGTGTGATGGGCTACTGTCTTCTGTTAGTGCTGGCGATGGGCCAGCCATCATTTCCTTCTGTCCTCTGACCTCTGCATGGCAAAGCCGCCCAGAAGCCAGAGAGCAAGGGAGCTTATCGTTAATACAGCTCAGTCTTCTGAGCATGAACAGGGCAGTGGGATGTGGAGAATGGATGAGAAGGGCCATCAGGGAGAGTTTGGTAGAAGCTGGCAACAGGAAAGAAAAACTCCTATGCAACTAACTGCCCTTGAGCTGCCCAATGCTAATGCAGACCACTACAGAAAAAGGTGAAGTGAAATACCTTATTCCAGATCTGCTTCTTTCCCAATTGCCAGTGGGCAACTACTTTCAAAGTAAAATAAAATTAGCAGAACTAAAGAGGCTGGAGTCCTTAGTCATTATGGAGTAAGAATAATCCTATTTACCTCCAGGACCATGGAGCTGAATTCTTTGTCTTTGTATAGCTGTTTAGCACAGGCTAGGATGGTGGATGTCTTTCCTGTCCCCGGAGGGCCATAGAGAAGCAGGTGTGGCAGTCGGTCTTCACTGATAAATTTCTGAACTGATATCAGGAGGAAAGAGAGACACTATCAGTATTTGGAAACTGCCTCATTCACTGGGGTCCTTGAGATGGGCTGAATGCACTTCCACCCAATGCGGTATCTCAATCAAGGGCAGATGCAGGTAAAATCTGAAAGCCACATTCTACGAAGATCTGTTGGTTTCTTTAAAATAATTACTCAGCAGAGACAATATCACCAAGAAACTTATATAGATTCAGCAAGCTGGACAACAGCAATTGACTGACATACGGATACTTACTGGTACTCAGAATGTCCTGATGAGAAATGAGATCACTCAGTGTTTGTGGCCGGTATTTTTCAACCCTAAAATGCAATTTAGCACATTATAACATACACGAGAATAACTTATTATGTGCAAAAACAGTCTTTCATATCCTAATTCAAAGAGGAAGAGAAACAAATCCTTTAAGTTTGAATAATACAGACCACAGTTTTAAACCAGAGGCAATTGTCTCTGCAGACATTTTTCGTTGTTACAGCTGGGTGGAGGGCGCTAATGGCATCTCATGGGTAGGTGCTAGGGTCACATTCTACTATGCACAGACAGCATGCTGTCCCCATCCCCCAGCATCCCTGTATCTGGTCCCAAATGACAATAGTGCTGGGGTCAAAAATAGCTCCAATTTCATCTTTTTAGACATATGCCTATAATCTCACCCTGCATGGACACCTCCCACTTCAAAGTGAATTTGAAATTGAACGTTTATGCAAATATCCATGGACAGATGAATGGATAAATAAAATGTGGTCTATGCATATCATGAAATATAATTTGGCCGTAAAAAGGAATGAAGGATGAACTCTAAAAACATTATGCTGAGTGAAAGAAGTCAGACACAAAAGGTCACACAGTGTATGGTTCTATTATGAAATGTCCAAAACAGGCCAATCCATTGAGACAGGAAGTGGATTAGTGATTGTCTGGGGTGGGAGAGGAGGGGATCATGGGGACTAAGGGCCAACAGGTACAGGGGTTTCCATTTGGGGTGATTAAAATATCTGAAACTAGATAGTGGGATGACTGCACAACATTCTAAATGTACTTAATGCCACTAAATTGCATAATATAAAAATGGTCACAACTATGCATTTTATGTTATGTTTTTTAGTATAACAAATATAACTAGTTATTAGACAAGGACAGCCTGGGTTTTTCTAAACCACACCAAATCCCATCCACGGCTTTAAAGCACCATGAGGATGTGGTTGTTGCTGTAGGCTGGTTAAGAATGCAAGCTCGGGGCTGGGGAGATAGCTCAGTCGGTAGAGTGCTTGCCTTGCAAGCACAAGTCCCTGGGTTCCATCCCCAGCACCGCAAAAAAAAAAAAAAAAAAAAAAAAAAAAAGTATGCAAGATCGGAATGCAGGCAACCTGGATTAAAATCCAAGCCTATTTTCTAGCTCTGGACCTTGGCACGTCATGTGACCTTTCTGAAATGCAGTTTCTTCACCAGTAAAATTCGGATAGGGGCAGCATCTGCCTCTTAGGGCCTTTTTAAGGCTTCAACAACGAATAGGGTGCCTGCTCATCTAATAGAAGGTCGATCAATAAAAATGGATAACGAAGTTTCTGTTGCTTTAGTTCAGAATCTGACCGACAGTGGCACCGAAGGTTCTGGCAGGAGGGAGGAGGGCACTTCGGCACGGAGGATGCAGCCCTCGGGCCGTCTGCAGGTGCGGTCACTTTCCATTCTGGCGACTAGGAGGGGGACAATGCGGGAGTCCCGGCAAAAGTTCCAAAGAGAACGGTGGGAACCGGGCGCCGCGGCGAGCGCGGCGGGGTCCGAGGTGCTGCAACCATCCCGCGACTCGGTTCCCGAACCTGTCATCGCCCCGCCCGGAAACCCGCGGCCGCCCCGTCCCCCCGCGGCCGCCGGGCCTCCTCCTACCAGGGCAGGTTCCTGATCCTGGCCGCCGAGGGTTCCATGGCGGGGAGGCTCAGCGACCCGGCCGCCGCAGTCGTCGGATCAGCCTAAGACCTGCAGCGGCCGCGACCCGACCCCCGGACCCTGCCGCTCAAGAGTTCGCGCGCAAACCCAAGTCTCGCGAGACTTGCCACCCCCCGCTTCCGACTTCCTCCCTCGGTCCCGCCCCCTCCCTGTTGCTAAGGCACCGGTTGCTAGGTAACCGGAGGCGCGGGCCGCCATCCTCCCTCCTTCCAGTCAGCCTGGCGCGCGCTCGGACGGCGAGGGGGTTCCAGGGAGACGGAGCCGGAGAGGCGAGACCACCCGCTGCAGCCGCCAGAGGTCATTGCAAACCAAGGTCTCGTGGCCGCGGCCAAGTCCCGCGGTCCCCGGGGTTCAGACACCTACGTGCCAAGGAACGGATCGCGGCCGGAGCTGAAAGGAAAAAACAAAATCCGAAGGCGAGGTTCTCGAATAGAAGTGCGCATAGGAGAAAAGGCGCCCCAGACCTTTCGGTCCCAGAGACGGGACAGCAACACTCGGAAGTGAAACCCCCCCTGCATCTCCCACCTTCCTATTTCCCGAATCCTTGTCCCTCGCCCACCCCAATTTTTAGAGGACCCACCTCCAGGAAGCGATTCCAGAGTGCAAACAAACAACAAAAATTAAAGTAAACCTCCGGTTGGCTTAATACGTCTAAATTTGGAAAGGGGTGATTAACAAACCCAAAGAACAGGTCCTGGTGATCTGAGATGCTGAGAATAGGGATCCAAAGTTCAGTGTCTTTCCTGAGGGTAGGGGGTGCTGGACCGTTTTTCCCTGTGGCTGATCGTATTTTCCCATAATGAGTGTGGATAATATCCTTAATAAAGCCCCCCCACCCCTTTTTTTGTACTTAATGAAAAAGACAAAAATACTAGAGATCAGCTTTGGGATTGAGAGGGACCTGTGTTCCTTGCACACAATTACATCATTGTCATCTGGTTTAGGAATGGAGTAGGACCCAGGGCAGATAAACCCTGGTAGCTATGACTGCACCCTGGCTCCTGCCTGGGGATCCAGGAGAGTAGGGTCCGAAGGCACTTGGGAGAAGACAGTGCCCCTGCTTTCTGCCTCCTCCCTAGGCCAACTTGAAGGCTGGTTGCTCAGGTCCCTAGTGTGCAGCTCTCCCCAGTTAGCCTTAGGCAGGATGCTTCTGTCCTCCTCCAGTAAGATCCACTCAAAGATGGTCGTGAGGACTAAACACAGTAAAGCTTGTGGAATACCCAGCATGTTACCTCTGCATTCTGCCCTTCCCTCAAACACACTCCACCTGGGTGGGTGGTTCTTCTTTCCTACTGACCCATAGGGTGATTGCTGGTGATGCTTTGTTCAACTACCGTGGTAAGAAATTACTAAGGACTCTTTGCATTAGGAACTTGATGACATCATCCCCTTGAGCTGAAAAATTTGAACAAGACTGCAATAAGTTCTTAGAAAATTCTTTGTGCATCCGCTATTCGGTTTTGCATGGAGACAGCTTGACTGACTGCAGCCATCTTGAATATAACTGCCAGGATGGCCCCTGAGTAAGACTAGCTTGTTATTTCGGCATAGTTTCCCAGCAAGCCATAAATAGGTAAAACCATTAGAGTCATAGGTAGGGCTTCACGATTATTTCTTTATTTTTTATTTATTTATATGCGGTGCTGAGAATTGAACCCAATGCCTCACACATGCTAGGTGAGTGCTCTACCACTGAGCCACAACCCCAGCCCCACCTGACTATTACCATCTTAAGATAAACCAGGTACATTCCAGCCAGGATGAAGTCACTTTTGTCCTAACTCATATACCTCTCTTTCCAACCCAAATTACAGGGATTCTGCTGGTCTTGCCACTGTGCAAGTATTAGTTTAGTGAACACTTGTGATTCTTTAGATTTTTTATGCTGCCCTCTTCTATTCAGAGATGTCTCCTGGTCATAAGTCTTGATTGCACTGTCCCCAATCCTAGATCTGTTAGCCTCTGTTTCATGACTCCTTAGCACTGGTCCTCATCCAGTAGGATTGGGTTGTTCTGGAACAAGTTTTCCATGGAACACAGAATTCTTCTGTGCGACATTATAGTATGCGTTGACAAAGCCATCCATCTGTGGATTGTAAACTCTGGGAGAGGAGAGGCTTTGCTTGGTCCACCGCTATGTTCCGGTACCTATAACAGTGTCTTCTCAGAGGAAGCACTCAATAACTCTTTGGTGAATGGATGATGCTAATAGCTAGACCACTGAACTACATCCTTGACCTTTTTATTTTGAGATAGGATCTTGCTAAGTTGCTCAGGTTGACCTGGAACTTGGGATCCTCCTGTCTCATCTCCCAAGTAGTTGGAATTAACAGGTGTGCATCACCACACCCAGAAATTGATGTGACATTTTTTATTGATGATGGATTTATGGGCTGTAACCCCATCTAAGTCAAGGTGCATCTATCCTCAGGTGTTGTGAGAGACCAGAGCTACTATGATTGGCTACTATCATTTACCAAAGCTCTCCCGTAGTATGAGGGGCGGAACAACTCTCACCAAGACAGTTTGATTCTATAACCACGCTCTTAGCCACTACCCAGTGATCTCCAAACCAGCAACAGTAGCAGCAGCAACATCCCCTGGGGACTTGTTAGAAATGCTAATTATTCTGCTCCCCACCCCAAACCTTTGAAATCTAAAACTGCAAGGGTGGGGCCCTACCTGTATTGTAAACTCTCCAGGGGATTCTGACTCATTCAGGTTTAAGAACAGTTCTTTGCACCACCGAAAGTGTTCTAACCCATATACCCCTCTTTCCAACCCAAATCGCAGGGATCCAACCCAATCGCAGGTCTTGCGGCTACTCAGGTGTTAGTGTCGTGGACACTTGTGATACTTCTCAGTCTTTGAACTTCCCGGGACTTCTCTTTCTAAGAAAAACAATGGGTACTGTCTGAAAATAAAATTACAGCAAATTGAGTTTAATGATCTACTTGGCTTTTATTAGCAATTCATGAACCAAACAGCACCGCATCCCTGTAACAGAAAGGCACTACTCTGAGCTGAGCCGAAGGGGTGAGCTTTTTAAATGGAAAAGATTGAAGAAAACAGAAAGAAGGAACAAGAAAGAAGTGAATTTTTCATTTTGCAACTTCTTTCCTTAGAGGGTACCATGGTTGGGTATGTCCCTAAGGGGTCACGTGTTAGAAGACTTGTGCTCAGAGTGGTGGCTTTGGGAAGTACTGGGACCTTTAAGTGGTAGGGCTTACTTCAAGGTAACTAACTAGGTCACCTGCTTACTGCCCTGGGAAGGGATTGATACTAGTCTTGCAGAGAGCATTAGTTGTTCCTGCAAAAATGGGTTATTCTAAAAGAGCAAGCCAGACTCTTAAATCTTTCTCTAGCTTCCTGTTTCGCCATGATGTCATCTGCCATGGGCCCTCACCATAAGCCGAGCCAATGGGGGTGCCTGATCTTGGATTTTCAGCCTCCCAAACTGTGAGTGGAATAAATCTCTTTTTAAAATACATTACCTAGGTATTTTATTATAGCAACAGAACATGGACTAATATGAAGGATTAAAGCAAAAGAGGCTGAGGCTGGGGGCACATGCCTATAATCTCGCTATTTAGGAGGCTGAGGCAGGAGGAATCACACATTTGAGGCCAGACTCTACAACTTAGCAAAATAAAAAATGAAAAAAGCTGGGGATAGTGCTTAGAGGTAGAGTGTGCTGTATTCAATTCCCAGTACCAATACCCAAAAAAAAAAAAAAAAAAAAAAAAAAAAAAGAAAGAAAGAAAGAAAGGAAAGGAACATTCTTAGCATGCCCACTTTGGTTTGGTTAACCAGGACCTTTTAAATTGGTTGCTCTGTTTTTTTTTTTTGTTTGTTTTTGTTTTTTTTCTACTTGTTTGTTTCTGGAAAACTCATCCACTTTAAAGTTCATTTTGATTACATGTCACCTCACTAGCACAAGTGACTCCATTCTGGTTTGCTCTGGTCCGTTGGAGCCTCGTTCAAGAGTTTAGTCCAAAACAACTCTCCCCCAATGAATTTTATTTAACAGTACTCACATGCATATTCTAGAGAAGAAGAAAAAAAAAAAAACCTAAGTTGTCTTCTTAAATGTCATTTGTGTGTGGTTTTGCCTATGTCTCTTTTGCTATTGATTGGACAGATTACTTAACATCTCTCTCGACCTCAGTATTGGCATGTTAAGACGCGGAGGGGTGGGACTCGACTCAGTCACTGACTTGCAGCACCCGGTGAGCTTTAGTTAAAAGCACCAGGAAAGCTTTAAAAATTCCACTACCAGAAGGTCCGCAGACCAATCAAATCTGGCCTCTGAGAGTGGGAACCCCACCTTGGCATTTTTTAAAGCAGCCCCAGCTGGGTGGACTGGCGCACACCTGTAATTCCAACTGCTTGGGAGACCGAGGTAGGAGGATGGGAAGTTCAAGGCCAGCCTGGACAATTTAGGGAGACCCTGCCTTAAAATAAAATTAAATGGGTGGGGAGTGGCTCAGTGGTAGAGTGCTTGCCTAGAATGTGCAAGGTCCTGGGTTCGATCCCCAGTACTGCAAAACCTAAGAATAAAGACATAAAGAGCACCCCAGGTGATTCTAATTTCAGCCAAAGCTGAACTACTGCCCCCAAAAAGCCAATACCAGCAATCCAAGTCCTCTTGCTACAGATTGCCTTAAAGGTGACCATGTGACCCAGCTCTGCCAAATGATTTTCACAGAGACACTCTGGGAAGCTTTTCCTCATTACTTTGCTGATCCTTGTACGAGGCAATCTTTACCTTTTCTCCCAATACCTCAAATTCCTGACTTTAGGTGAGTTACAATCTCACATCAATAGTCTAGAAATTAATAAATAAATTAAAAAAAAAGGGTTGGGTGGAAATTCTCTCTTACCTCAATGGGACAGAGTTTTTAGATATAAGATTTAAGCAGAAAATATAGGAATGAGAGATTGGCCAGCTTGCATAGTTACTGGGAAGGCTGGAGGACTCCGTTTAAAAGATGGGCGAAGGTGGGTGTACCAGGGTGATTGACCCTGTAATCCCAGTGACTCAGGAGGCTGAGGCAGGAGGATCATAAGTCTGAGGCCAGCCTCAGCAACTTAAAGGGAGCCTGTCTTAAAATAAAACATAAAAGGCCTGAGGATATAGCTCAGTGATAGGATCAGTGGGCTCAACCCCCAGTACTGCCAAAAGAAAAAAAAAAAAAAAAAGGAGGGGGATAATAATAAAAAAGAAGAAGTGAGGCAAAGACAAGACATTTAGTTGAAATTAAGGTCAAAATAATTACTCCTCTGAATCAAGTCAGTAAGGAAACCCTTGCTGATTCCCCAACCACTGCATATGACCAATCCTGCTGCTCCTGCCGCCCCTGGAGACTGGACAGCAGCCAGATTTTGCCAAAATGTTTGCTTTTCCAAGGAAAACCAGAATTTTGGATTTTACAAGAAATTCCTGTATGTTACGCATCGGCAACTACATTTGAAAGCAAGAGAGCAAACTCCCAGCCAAACACCGCTAGGCTTACTCTGTGACTTCTGATTTGTCGAGGACAAATGGTCAGGTAAAGATGTAGTAACCCCGTTACCCTCACCTCTGCCTGAATCGTAGCCCGAGTGGCGGATGGGGACAAGTGGAGCTAGTGTGTCCATGTGAACCATGATGTTAATGCACACAGGCACCAGCTGTAGATTTAGAAATGGTTTAATATAACACTAGGTCCTGGAGATAGCAGGATCAGAAGTGACAGACAGAACGACAAGCCAAGGCACTTGCTTGGCAGGGTGGATTAGGGAATGGGAGCCCTGGATGTCTTGGAACTTTCAACCTTAGTTTACTTTTAAGGCTTGTTCTTATGAGAGAATGGTGTGCAAGGCTGTTGTGAACCCACATAAACTTTTCCTCTTTTTAAGTTTACCATCTCAGGTATTTTGTTATAGTAACACAAAGCTGACTAACATGCACACCGCAATGATCCCTTTGACTATTGGCAGCTCAGCTAGTAATAGTGTCCTTTCTCTCAACGTACAACAAAGCCACTGAGAACTTTTGTCATTGTTCTCCATGCCACAGAACTTGGCGGTTAGTCTTCCCTGTCCTTCTCTGTGCTCTTGCCACAAAGAGAGCTATATGGAAACAGGAAGTAATCCACACTTTGGCCACTCAAAGCAAGGACCAGGGACCAGCAGCATCCACAACCCCTGAGAGCTTGTTAGACATGCAGTCTGTGGCCCAGAACCTGCATTTTAACAAGGTCTTCCTTCAATTTGTGGCGGGTTCCAGTTGACAAGCCCTGGATACCCTGCTGTTCTGCTCTTCCTAGCTGTTCTGCATGCCTGTCGTGGAATTCTTCAGGGAGTTGGCCACTCCTCTGTCTCTCTCCCAACCCCCTCTTCTCCTTCTCTCTAAGGGCCTGGCATTTTAACAAGTCAACTCCAAGTCCCAAACTCCCCTAGGTTAGGCAAGTCCAATATCCCAAAACTCTAAGGCTTATTTATTTACTTGGGGGAAAAACATCCCCCTTAGTCTTTTGTGATGAATCTAAAGCAGAAAATGTCTCTTTTTTTTTTTTTAGTGCCAGGGATTGAACCCAGGGGCATTTAATCACTGAGCCACATTTCCAGCCCATTTTATTTTTTTTATTTTGAGACAGGGTCTCATTCAGTTATTCAGGGCCTCACTAAGTTGTTGAGGCTGACCTTGAACTTTCGATCCTCCTGCTTCAGCCTCCCGAGTCACTGGGATTACAGGTGTGCTGGGCTGTAGGCTGGTAGATTTAAAAAAAAAATATATTTCTTCTTTTGTCATCTTTCCTTGATCTCAGTACTTTGAGTCTGGTATAATTATCCCAAGCTAGAATCTCTGGGGACATCATGATTTCAGAAAGACAAAGAGGTGTTAATAAGACTGGCTGGCTTTGTGGGGGTGCCTAATTGGGGACCACACTGGTTTTGGGTTTGTGAGACTGAAAAATGCAGAGGTTGAAAAAGGGACTGGGTATGGAGTGTTGTGAGTCCTGTGTGTCAAACAAGGAGACTGCTCACCCTCTTCTAGCCTCACGCTGGGGACCCTGGGGGTCGAAAAGAAGTGAATAATTGACCTTAATATTAGCAGAAGACTGTAGATTCCATGTGAGGACGCGTAGTAATAAGAAAATGCAAATTACTATCATTATTTACATTGCGTGGCAGAGTTACACAACACTTTATTATACAGCGGAGGCTACACAAATAACTTCTATTTATAGACATTTTACCCCATTCCCACCGTTCCCCCTAAACCCACACTCGAAAAGCATTCGGCCCAAGTTCAATGGCAATGTGATCTTTTAAAATGTATATTTGAAGTGCCCGCAAAGCTGGGAAGTAAAGCAAGAGGAATTGAGGAGTTTGCCCCGAGTCGTCAGGAAGAGTTTTTTAAACTTGAAGGTATTTTATGTGTTTCAAATACAGACAATCAAAATACATTTTTAAACGTTCTTTGGGTTTTTCATTTTTAAGATGAAGCACCTTAGAATTAGATCTTATTCCAAACTGAAGACACTTGGCAGATCTGTGGAAAAATTAAAATATCTGACATGTTCTTTTTTTTTTGACATGTTGTTTCTCTGTTTGTACATGGAGTAAAGCATACCATTTGTGTAATCACACACTTACATAGGGTAATGTTGTTTGATTTATTCTGTTATTTTTTCCTTCCCCCCCACCCCTCCACCCCTCTTTTCCCTCTATACAGTCCCTCCTTCCTCCATTCTTGCCCCCCTCCCTAACCCTAACCCTAAACCTAACCCTAACCCTAACCCTAACCCCTCCCACTCCCATTATATGTCATCATCCGCTTATCAGCGAGATCATTCCTGACATGTTCTTTAACGTGAAGATTGAACAATTGTGTCTTGAACGTGTCCTAGAATTTAAAGGTCATTTAAAGTACAGATTTTAACAAAATGTAACAAAAGCAAGTTTCTTTCTTAAAGGGGTAACTAGTGAAAGTTTCCTGAATCACCTGATAATAAACCATTTTATACCCTCTGCTTTAATTTTTTTCTTCGATTGAAGGGGTACTGAGCAAAAACGATACGTTCAATATGTCATATTTTGGCAAATGTCAACCAGAACTGGCTTGTTGAATATGGGTTATCTCCGGTTTGTGCCAATTAATTAATTAAAATGTTTTCTTAATGCTAAATTTGAATAAGTTCCTGGTTTCGATACAACTTCTTATTTTCCTCTGTTGCTCAGGTGATTTGAAATTCTAATTGGGAATACATTTTGCAAAATTAACACATAAAAGGGCATCACTGAAAACATTTTTCCAGTTGCCTCATTCCAAATGCCTTGGAAGTGGTTGGCGTACTTGGATAATCACGGAACTTAATTCCATACGTACATATCCATCTGCCCGACACCAGGAAGGGTTTCACTGGGGAGATCTTGGTGCACGCCTATGCGGAGAACTTGGTGTGATGAGATTTGCAAAATCCGAATCATGTTATTTCTTTGCAAACAATTAGTAGGATTAGGAAGTTATTCTCAGCCTGCAATATGGTGTGATCAGAAACAAGAGAACAGCATAATTTGTTCAAGGGTTCACACATTCCTAAGTGACCACCAGGGAGAAAATACACAGAACTGGTGAACACCGGATCCCAAAGACCAGGAGAATTTAGCTTAAGCTTTAATATTAATTAAGTGAGATTACACCTTCTCATTCGAATTCGTAGGTGCCGAAAAAGTAAGAGTGACATCCAAACACTGCCTTAAATACACTTAATCTTGGGAAAGTACCTTGATGTTTTTAGGCAAAGTATAAGAACTATTAGTTAATGAACTTGCCCTTTGATTGACAGCAACTTTATTTTTTATTTTTTGCGGTGCTGAGGCTTGAACCCAGGGCCTTGTGCTTGCAAGGCAAGTACTCTACCAACTGAGCTTCATCCCCAGCCCAACGGCAGCTTTATAAGCAGAATGCATGCAGTTTATTTGGGGAAAGTAACAGGAGAGATGCCTGCAAAAAGGGCCACCAGGAGTCCCTCCCACCCAGCTGGTGCTCAAAAGAGCATTTCTTCCCCTCAAGAGGCTGAGTCCTGCTTCCTCACTCCTCGTGTCTGGACCAATAGACTGAGGCAGAAAGGCGACTCTGGGGCCGCCAAAACTGAGGCCCGGAGGTACCCACCTTCAGAAGAGGAGAGGCCACCTGCCCTGTGAGGAAGTCCAGTCTCCTGCTGGAGACAGAGGTCAAGTGAAGAGACTTGAGGAACCCAGCTGACAGCCAGGGCCCTGGCCCCAACCACAGGAGGGGGTCCAGCCAACTCCACAAGAGAAGAGGTCCAGCCAGCGACCGTTGGCTGGAGTCCTTCCGCTAAAGCCCAGCCATGTGAGTGAGGCCATCTTGGATCCATGAGCCCCACGTGGAGCCACCCCAGCTGACCACACATGGAACACAACTGTCCCCTGGGCTCTGTGGGAATTCCAGACCCACAGATTCAGGAGCAATAAAACAATCATCATTCTCAATCATCTCATTGAGGTACGGACTCACAAGCAGCAAGAGGTAACTGACATAATGATAGTTTTCTAAATTCTTACAATCGAGATTTACCAACTTTTTTGGGAGTGGAGAAGAAAGAGCAGCTGGGATATTAATTAACCAAAGCTGATGTAACATACCGACATATTTTTAAAAATCCTTTTGCAAAAGTTTTGTGGCTGTGCTTACGAATGATTTCACTAGCAGGTGTTTTCTGTCATTGAGAGTGACTTATTTATGAGTTGGCGGATGTGCTACCTTGGCAATAGTAGTGACAAAAGCCATCATTTTAATACTTACCTGATTTTCACTTGGAAGCATGTCCATGAGAAATCCCAAGTCAGCTCTGAGTAAGAATGACCCTCCCTATGGAATTCCCAAATGGATTATCTGTAGGAAGTACACGAGATGTACTTGTAGATCAATAAAAATATTGATATACAAACATTCCTAGAATCTGAGAGCGGAAGAAATTGATCTAAGCTTAAAAGAAAATTTTAAGCAAGTCCGAATTTTATTTGAATTTATAAATATGACTTGCAATACAAGTATGGAATTTTCAAGAACTTAGCTACCTGGTGTCACCAGCTGTATTGGCATTTTGACCATGGGATGTGTAGAAACATTGACGGCAGTTTTGTTAACTTTAAGAATTTTTTTTTTAATATGCAAGATGGGATAGACTTTCTTTTTAAAGAGAAGATTATTTAAATTAGCAGGTGACATATAGATCAAATGTGAGCTATATTTAGTGCCTGTGCACTGGGAAAATTAGATAAAAGAATAGGAAAGGAGATGATGAAATAGAACCAGTAATGAGAACCAATAATAAAGGGAGAAAAAGAATGGTTTATATGTGAGGAATAGTCAGCGGAAAGCACTTAGTTGTCCAATGTAACTGTTGTAAATGTAAGAAAAGGGGATAGGGACAAAGGGGTAAACAGACCAAAAGTAAGAGAAAAGTGATTCGTAATAAAAATAGACCTGTGCACATAGAACGAGGGACAGATCTAAGAACTAGTGTACTGGGTTTCTGTTTTCAGCAACAGCGTTGGCTAAATCATCTAAAAATTTTGCATCAATGTCATCTAGAAATGCTGGATTAAATATAACGAGCATTCTTCCGAATGCCAAAAAGTAATGCTCATCCCTGGGATTTAGATCGGAGGATGGGAAAGTCAGAGGGTGAGAAGGAGCTAGGTTTGCCAGAAGCTAAGGAGCTTTAGGTTAAAGGTCCCCAGGGAAAAAGGAGGAGGCTAAGATGGAGCTACACCCTCCTGACAAACCAGAACCCTCGGAGAGTTGCATCCCTAGGGAAAGGGGACATCTAAATAATTTCTTACAGCCAGGATAGGGAGATGGATGTTAATGGAGCGTATTGATCTTATTCTGGGTCCTGGGTAGGGAAGAGAAATTCCCCTTTTAGACATGTCACAGTAGGGCCATACTCTCAACTATAAAATGAACAAGTTGTGGGGAACCTACTGTACAGCTTGGCTGGTGATCCATGTGTTAGTTAATTGGATTGTAATAGTCACTACATGACGCAGGTGTACATCAAGTCCTCGCTGTGGGATGCCTTGAATTTAAACAATTCTTATTTGTCAATTTAGATATTTTAAAATAAAAAGGTAAGCACCCCCCTCCAAAAGAAGTAAGGCTCTCTTCATGTAGATTTGGGATTCAAATTTCTATTATGGGAAACTGCAAGCCCAGAGATGAGCTAAACCCAAACTCTGGATAGAGTTTAAGCCTAGAGGTACAGGATTCCTACAGATAAAGATGTACTCATTCTGAAACTGTAAAACACTTATTCACACAAAATAAGTCAAAAAATTTAGAGCCCAACTTATGAAGCACACAAGGAAACAATTCACTGTGGATAAAACACAATAGAAACAAATAAGATCAGATCCCGTAGAGACTCTGGAGGCTGAGGCAGGAGGATTGCTAGTTCAAGGTCAGCCTCAGCAATTTAGTGAGACTCTGGCTCAAAATGAAAAATAAAAAGGGCTGGGGATGTGACTCAGTGGTAAAGCACCCTGAGTTAGATCCCCAATACCCCCCAAAAAAAATCAGATCCCAAATAACTTCAGTTAACTAGATTCTTTTTTTTTTTTTTTTTTTTTGGTACCAGGGATTGAACCCAGGAGTGCTTAATCACTGAGCCACATCCCCAGACCTTGTTTATGTTTTATTTTGAGACAGGGTCTCATTAAGTTGCTCAGGGCCTCGCCAAGTTACTGAGGCTGGTTGAACCTTTGATCCTCCTGCCTCAGCCTCCTGAGTCTCTGGGATGACAGGAGAGGGCCACTGTGCCTGGCTAGTTAATGGAGGTGAGTGGGTGGAGGTAGATTCCTTTAAAATAGATTGGCTTATAATGATTAAAGCCATAAATAAAGTAATAAGGAAACATGACAAAGACCAATGACTCTCAAAATAGATAAAGTACTTTTGAAAAAGAAATCAAGACACTTTCATTTCGATCATTGATTTGTCTCTTTCTTGTCATTGTCAGTGGAACCAAATATTCCACAGGAGACCACACCTACATGCTTGCGTATTATCTAGAAGCAGCAAAATTTCTCGGTGAGTCATTGGGCATCTCTCTTTCAGCCAAAAACCACCGTCACCTGCAGTGTGCCACGGTGGGCGGATTGGTAACGCTTACCTGGGGATCTACAGCCAAAGGGGAGAGACCCTCTGGTGGGACTTGGAGAGTCGCAAACAGGACAGACACTCAGTGAGTTAACTGTGAACAGGAGGCACGGGGCCTGAGTGAAGGAAAGTAAAGGAAGATCCAGTTGGTTGGGGAACAAGGAAAACCTCGGGGAATGATGTTTCAGTGGGGATTTGAAGAGTAAAAGTAGAATTTGCCCTGGTGTCGAAGGAGCAGAGAAAGATGTCTCGGCGGAGGAGAGTCTATGGAAGGCCTCCCTCCACTCAAGAGAGGCTGGTGCATTGGATCATGGGAAAGGAGACCAAGAAGCCAGGATGAGGGAAGACTCCCAGTGGGGACATGGGCTGTGTGTGTGGATTGTCACATGCAAGTCTGACCCGCACTGGGAGCCAGATTCTGAAAATCCCCGTATGTGAAGCTGATCAACTTGAACCTGGATCTATCCAGCAGGCAATGGCGAAATCTGGGATGGAAGAAAACCTCATGCTTACGTTTTGGAAAGACCATTCTGCTGGTTTAATTAAGAGGTGAACCTGTGACTCCTTAAGGTTGTTGTGACCAAAACTTGAGCCGCAAAACCAAGTTCCTACTTTGCACATTTTTGGGGGGGGATGGTGAGGGGAGGAAAACCCTGGAAACAATTTGGATGAGCGTCAGTTAAGAGAAAGTGAGCTTGGGATCAGGTCCACTGTGCATTCCTGAATGAAAAAGCAAGCCTAAGAGTAATACAGAGACCACGTTCTCATTTTTTAAAAACTGGAAACGAAACCTAAAATCACCCCTGTCTACAAGTGTTTGCAAAGAAAAAAAACAAAGTCACATTCATATGAAAAAACAATAACAACAACAACAAACAACCAAGACTGAAAGAGCTTCTAACTCCCTCCTTTTTGTTCTTCAGATTCCTACCAGTTGGGGAAGCAAGGATGATGGTATTCGCCATTTTCAAGTTCATTACTGATCATCTAAAGGGAAAAATTTAAAATTGCTTCAAGGTCATAATTATGACCTCCCCCTTGGAAAGTGAGCTACACGTTTTATTCATCTTTGAATTTCCCCACTGTGTGACACCAAATGCCCAAGAAACGTTTTTTGGATGGGAGGATGGGAAATAGGAATTGGGGGAACACCTGAAGGGTTGAGTGGAAGACGGCAGGAGACTGTTCCTGAGGGGAATTAAGTTCAACATATATTTATTGAGCCCTTGTTGAGTAGCATGTAGGGTGAGCTGCGGTGGAGGTACTAGCAGCCTGGAGACCATACCACAGCGGCAGGGGAAGGAAGAACCGAGGGACACGACTTTGGGCACCAGCTATGTGTTCGGCAGACCAGGGGCTGAATTAGTCTTCTCTGTCATTTACTAGCTGTTTGGTCCAAGGACTTTAGGACCTCAAGTTCCTCCTCTGCAATAGGCAGATTGCAATAACAGTACCTGCCTCAGGAAGTTGTTCAGAAAAAAAATAAGTGAGCTAGGTTGAGCCCTTAGCATAATGCTTGGGACAGAGTAAGATTCACTACACATGAATTATTATTACTGTAAAGAAAGTCGGGATCTGATTTAGTCAGCCTTTATGCTGTTGTGACCCAAAGCCCTGACAAGAACAGTTTTAGAGGAGGAAAAGTTTATTTGGGGCTCACGGTTTCAGAGGTCTCAGCCTATAGACGGCAGGCTTCATTGCTCCGGGCCCAAGATGAGGCAGAGTATCATGTCAGAAGGGTGTGGCAGTGGAAAGCAGCTCACAACAGGACACTAGGAAGCAGAGAGAGACGGCTCCACTCTCCAGGGACAAAATATATATCCAAAGGCACACCCCCCATGACCCACCTCCTCCAGACACACCCTTCCAGCCTAAGTTACCACCAGGTGAATCCCTGTCAGGGGTTTAGTGCACTGATTAGGTTAAGACTCTCATAACCCAATCATTTCACCTCTACACCTTCTTGCATCATCTCACAATGAGGTTTTGGGGGGACACCTAATATTTAAACTAAAACAGGCTTAAATTCACAGGATCTGGTTGGTGCTACCTCTTATCTGACACTCTAGAATATCTCTTGGGTAAGTTGGTTGGCAGAATAATAGATCCCCAAAGATGTCCTTTTTCTTTTTTTTTCTTTTTGTAGGGCTGGGAATCAACCCCAGGGCCTTGTGCATCTTAGGCAAGCACTCTATCACTGAGCCTCATCCCAAGCCCCTATCCTCCGCCTTGATCTCCGTGAAAGTTGCCTTACATGGTGTAAAGAACTTTGCAGGTGTGATAAGGACTCTGAGATGTAGATATTATCCTAGACCACAGAGAGGCGGGATCAGATCAGTGTAATCGTAAGCGTCCTTCTAAGTGAAGGAAGGAGGCAGAAGAGCCAGATGGAGAGATGTGATAATGGAAGCTGAGGTCAGAGTGATGTGATTGCTATCTGTGGGGTCAGAGGTCAAGAAATGGTCCTACCCAATCAAGCATCCCTAGGAAGTAGGAAAGGCAAAGAAATGGATTCTCCTTTGGAGCCTCCAGAAGGAATCAGCCCTTCCAATAGCTTGACTTCAGCCCAATGAGATGACTTTCAACTTCTAACCTCCTGACAAAACCCATAAGATAATTTGTGTTTTAAGCCTCTACATTTATGCTCACTTGTTACAGCAGCAATAGGAAACTCATACAGTATTAAGATATGGAGATGTGCCACCCAGATTCTATTCAGGGAAGGACATGCTGTCCATCTGCAAAGAGCATAAACAGGAGACAGGCCCAACTCAGCTCATTCGAGGTCGTTCTCAGCTGCAGAGAGAGCTGCCTCACCCGAGGTCAGGACCTTCCTGGAATGGCTCACACTCAGTGACTGATGGTAGCAGGGGTGGGATGGGACGGGAGTATACGAGTCCACATTGCGGATCTCCTAACTGGTTGGCTGAGGCTTTGCTGAACTCGTATCATAGTTGTACTTATCCTCTGTCCAATTCTACTTCCTTCCTCCTCCTTGCCCAAATATTGCTTCCTAAATGAAAAACCAACCCAAAGCAGAAGCTCTTCTAAAAGGGAAGAGTGCTTTCAAGATGGTAGATGGCTATTTAACTGCCAGAGTTTAAAACATTTTAAAAACTTTTACATTTCATTGAAAATAGAGAATATCAGTAGTTTATTTCTAATTTGCTCACTAGAACATTTAAGTCCTCTTTTGACCCCTTCTTAAAAATAAAATAGAAATGAGGGCAAGGATCTGGCATATGGATCTTTGTGTCTGTGTGGAAGTGATTCTGTTGCATAGGTTTTTAGAACCTATGAAATTGGTGGGTCAAAGAGTGACTGCATCTTAAATTTTGATGCATCTAGAAAATTGCCTTCCAAAAAGTTTGCACCAACTTACAATCCCACCATTAGTGCCTGAGAGTGCTTATTTGCCATATCCTCATCCATCATAGATAACATTGCATTTTTTAATATTTGCCATAATCATGGACCCAAAACCCCTATCACTGCTTTAATTGGTATTTTTCTGATTATTATTCCTATGGAATTATATTTTGCATTTTTAGTGGCTACCCATATAATTTTTCTGTACTTTATTTCATCGGTTCTCCATTGGTGACCTTTAGCTGCCTGTTCATGATGGCCAAACGGAAGGATGAATGTGGAAAGTTGTTTGAAACGCATCCAATGCACAGAGAGACTGGAGAAGCGTTCAGAACGACAGTCCCAAGTCATGCAGTGTGCTATGGCTTGGATATGGCTTGTCCTCCAAGGGCGCATGTGCGGAAGACTTGGTCCCCAAGGTGGAAAGTATGGAGGTGGCAGAACCTTTACAAGATGTGGTTCACTGTGAGGTAATTAGATCCTTGGGGCCACCATCCTTGGAGCTCAATGCTGGTATCAAGGACTGAGTAAGTCTCACAAGAGTGGACAGTTACAGAGCATGCAAGATTGATCCCTCCAGTCTCTGGCTTTCTGTCTCGCCATGTGATCTCTTCTGCATGTGTTCCTACCCCGATGCCCTCCATGCTTGCCCTTAGACCTTCAGCCTCCAGAACAGTGAGATAAATAAAACTCCTTTTTTTTTTTTTTTTTTTTTATCAGGGATGGAACCCAGGGGTGCTTCACCACATCTCAAGCTCTTTTTTGTTTTATTTAGAGACAGGGTCTCACTTGGTTGCTCAGGGTCTTGCTAAGTTGCTGAGGCTGACTTTGAACTTGCAATCTTCCTGCCTCAGCCTCCCCAAGTCACTGGGATTACTGCTGTGTGCCACCATGCCTGGTACATAAACCTCTTTTCTTTATAAAGTACCCAGCATCCAGTATTTTGTTACAGCAACAGAAAACAGATTAATGTCCAGAAGTTACACCGCATTTAGGAAGCAGGACAGTGTTTTACTGAAAGTTTTATCAAAATTGGTTAAAATAAGAAGTTTCAGTAATTTTTGAAAACTACAATTTATGGGGCATTAATATTTATTGGAAATTAGTTTTGTCATTCTCTGTGTTTGGGTTGTCCACACATCATTTTATTTCATTTTGGCTTGAACAAATATAATCTTATTTAAAAAAAATTTTTTAACATTTATTTATTTATTTATTTATGTATTTATATGTGGTGCTGAGAATTGAACCCAGTGCCTCACACACGCTAGGCAAATGCTTTACCACTGAGCCAAAACCCCAGCTCGTATCAGCTCATTTTACAGTTGTGGGGAAACTAAGGTTTCTGGAGATGTGCCCAGGATCACCAAGCAAAGTCCGAGGGTTGGTGGTTGGATCCCAACTCAAATCTGCCAGGTACCCTCACCCTTGATAATGACCTCTGAGGGAAGCCCTTGAGAATTTTGCAGACTGGAGGCTGGACTCTGAACCACCATGAGCTGTGCTTTGGATAGCCCAACTTATTTTTGTTCTCATCCTTTTTTTTTTGCAAATCTGGCACCAGTAAACTTTTAAAGACTTTATTGCAGTTCTTCACCAAGCGTGAGCCCTGACTCTCCGGGAAAGGATGTTAGGAGGTGCTTTGACCTGGCATTGTACAGCACTGAATCACTATTCCCCTAGAGTTTCCTTCGAATCGTCTCCTCCATGAGCGAGTCTCTGCATGGTACTTGAGTCTATGACACTTCGCTCGTGTGCTGATTTTATTTTATTTTAGAACAGAGATGCTCCTGAAGATTTAGAGCTTTGGCAGGCAACGGCATCTAGTTACAATGTAATTGCATTATTTCGTTTCATTTTATTTTGTGTTTTGTGATGCTGGGGATTGAACCCAGGACCTTTGTGCATGTCCTGACATTGAGCTCTATACCCAGCCAGTAGCATTATTTTTAAAAAACTGACCTAATTGTATTGATAGTTCTCATATAATTGTGCCAAGATAATTTTCAGGAATGCTAATGACATTCATTTCCTTTTGGAAAAGAAATTAATTTAAAAAATATATTGAGTCGCTTTATAGAAAATCATAAGCCTATGCCGTCAAAGATGGTAAAACAATTGGACAAAAAATATAAATGAAGGTGATACTCAAACGAGGCTTTGGGGACGCTCTTAGACTTATAAGAAAGTGTGGGGTTCTATAAGGATCATTATTTGTCACTTCCTTTGGACTTTTCTAACTTTAGGGGACGTCACAATCGCATGGGTTGCTAGTTCCAGATTCCTGGGACTTTGACTGCAGAGAGGAGGTGCCTCAGTCCATCTGCGCTGGTTTGCAAAATACCAAAGACTGGTTGGACGAAAGCAATAGAAATCTATTCCTGGGAACCTCAAGATCAAGGCCAATTCCCGGTCTGGTGAGGCCCTGCGTCCTCATAAATGGGCATCTTCCCGCCGGTGAATTTCTTTTTCTTTTTTTGTGGTGTTGGGGATTGAACCCAGGGCCTTGTGCTTGCAAGGCAAGCACTCTACCAGCTGAGCTATCTCCCCAGCCCTCCTGGTGGCTTTTGTAAGGGCACTAGTCCCATGACAAGGGCTCCACCCGCCTTATCTAATCACATCCCAAAGGCCCGGCCTGTGAAGCCATCGCCTTGCCTTGCGGGGTCAGGATTCCAACATATGGGTTTTGGGAAACTTGACCATTCAGACCACAGCAGCTGGACTCCGTAGGACTTTTGCAATTTTGATAAGCAGCCCAGGTGTTTCCCATGCCGCTCGGAGGACACTTGCAGAAATTCTGAACCAGATCATCCCATTTGCAACCCATTATCATCTATTTTTTATTTTAATTTTTGCAGATTGGTAAAAATGCTACAGTTCTGCAGCTCTGTCAAGCCACAGAAGTGTTTTCGCCTGTGTGCTTCCGTGGTGGGTCTTCTCTCCCCGGCGGCTGGGGGAGGAGTCCATCACATTTTCAGGCAACGGTTCTGAGTGCTTGACACAGTTGGATCCTCAGTTCAATCCTGTGAGGCAGGAGATCAGTCCCCAAAAGTCCCAGAGCCAGGCAGAGCTGGGGTCTGACCCTAGGCCATGGGCCTCAGAACCAATGATCTTCCTGCAATAATCGATTACCCCTTCTGGACCCCAACTCCATTGGTGATGATCAAGTTTCATCAGCCCCTCTAATTCCACATCTTGTCTTCCCATCCTGTTCATGATCTGATTGAACTCAGACTGTTTATAATTGGAAATCTATCCATATTTGAATCGAGTGAATCAACGCATCCAGGATGTGGTAAACATGCCCAGAGGGAAGAGCTGGAACCTTCTAGCTCAGTGGCTATCGCATCGGTTTTCTTTAAAAAAGAGAAGACCACCGCTTCTCGTCCTTTGGGCTAAGATCAAGTGTAAAAAAGACAACACTGATACGCTCGGTGACAAGAAATACAAAGTGCTCTCCATTTACCGAGAACAGGACCCTGGTGCTACTGATTGATCTGGTTCTGTGCAGAAAAGCACAAGAGGGGGGACCTGTGATCAGTCTCACTCCACCTTTCTTGTCTTCATTTCTTCAAAGCCAAAGCTCAAGAAGACCCCCCCAAGGCAGTTTGGGACCCTGGGGAGCACAGCCTTTAAACACCAGGCTTGCCGCCCTCCTTGGGATGACTGAGCCTGGGTGAGGACAGCACCCGCTCTGTCCTCCATTCCTTCACCGCGTGCGTCTCTTTCTTGTCTTTTTTCCCAAGCCGCAGAGGGTGCTGGGGATCAGCACTGTGCCTCCGCCCGGGGAGAAGCGGACGGTCCTGGCGGGCAGGGTGTGAAGAAGAGGAGCTGGTGGGCTTTCCCTGCGTGGCAGCTGCGAGGCAGAAGGGGTGTCCCTCTGTCCAGGACGGGTCACAGTCTACTGCGCAGATCTCGCTTTCTGCACGGCGGAAGGCGTGTGTCCAGGTCGCGAGCAGCTGGGTCACCACCGCACACACGCGTTCACCCACAAAGCACTCGAACCCCAACCCCGGGGAAACGCACGTGCTCCTTGCCAGCCTGGTTCCTGGGACTCGAGCACAGGGCGGACTCCGGCCCTTCCGAGCCATCAGGCAAACAGGAGGTAGCTGTTAGATGTCACGAGATGCTTTCGATGTCGTTTTTGACAATGAAGCAACAAACTGGCCTCTGAAACAAAACAAAAATCTGAAAGCGGATTCCTTATTCATGTGTTTCTTGTGGCTGTCAAGACGCCTGGTAAGCAGCTAAGTGTCTGTCCAGGTCTAGGCAAGAGCAGCAGCTGATCATCAGTAGGGACTAAAGCGATTCCTAACATGCTCCTTTGTGGCATCTGAGGCCAGCCAGAATTCTCTAGAAGAAAGCTGTAACACGATAGGTCTCACCTTTGTTTGCACCTTAGAATCTCCGCCCGCCCCCCGCCAGCTTTGTTATTTGGTCCAGGTTACACCCTGGACCAAATCAATTAGAATGTCCAGGGGGATAAGACCCAGGCATTGATATTTTTTTAAAAAATGTTCCAGGTTGGGGGGGGGAAGGGAAAAAAATAACAGAATGAATCAAACAACATTACCCTATGTAAATTTATGATTACACAAATGGTACACCTTTACTCCATGTACAAACAGAGAAACAACATGTGTCCTATTTGTTTACAATTAAAAAAAAATGTTCCAGGTGATTGCCATGGTAACCAGTGCACATGGAACCACTAGTTTAAGGGGAAACTTCTCTACCCTCTCAAGTCATGTAACTTTGTGGGGAGAATGGTAAGTTCCTGACAGCTCAGTTACAAAGGAATGAAAACGGAAGTCACCCTGAATTTTGTGTCGCAAGGATTGAAACTCCGATGTTTATACACCAGGCAACTGTAACCAAGGAGAGAAGGGACCCTAGTGTGGGGAGGGCCAGCCGAGAGCAGGGAACTCTCTGCCCCCAAGGGAGAAGCCATCTGCTCTGCCTTCTGATGTTGCCCTGGGTACGTGGAGCTCACCTAGAGTCTGTTTTTTTAATTTTCAGAATAAATTGGTGATTGGAATTTTTATGTGGAACTTCCCATCTTATAAACATTAATAACAAATTCAAATTCTTTTAAATCTCTGTGCAGCCAGATAAAACTCATCTGCAGGCCAGATTTTGCCCTGTGGGTTACCTGTTAGCTCATCTCGTTTATAAACCACTGGGAAGATGGGATCATTCTTTTAAAACTTTAAAAAAAATTTTTGTATTGAGGTAAAATACACTCAACATAAACTTGATCATTTTAACCATGTTAAAGTGCAGTTTGGTGGCATTAAGTACATTCAGGATATTGTGTAACCATCTCCACTATTTAGTTCCAGGAATTTTTCATTACCCCATGCCCATTAAGCAGTCACTCCTATTCCTCTCTCCCTCAGTCCCTGGCAACCACTAATCTGTTTCCTCTCTTTATGGATTTACCTATTCTGAATATTCCATACAGGAAATTATACACTATGTGGCCTTCTGTGCTTCTTAGCATAATGCTTTCAAGGTTCATCCATATTGTAGCATGTATCAGAACTTCCTTTTTAAGGCAGAGTAATATTCCATCATATGGATATACCACATTTTGCTTATCCATTTATCTATTAAAGGACATTTGGTTATTTCTACCTTTTGGGTATTACAAATGATACTACATTTATGTAAAAGTTTTTTTGGAATGCAGAGATGGAACCTGACATAGCTCCTATTCAATTCTTCAGATGCTCATGAGTTGGGAACTTAACTACTGGGTGACCAACTTGTCCTAGTTTGTCTTTTTCTGTCTTAGTTGAAGCATTAATTTTTCTCACATCCCAGGAATCTCCTCAGTCCCAGGTAAGCCAGGACCTCAGTCACTTTCCAGTGGAAGCACTAGAAGATCCAAATTCAGGATTAAGGTCTGAGTCTACCACATAACGCTCACCAGTAAAGCTTTAGTATTTCAAGTGTGACGTTAAAAATAGAAGTGGCAAGTGTATGTTTCTTGCCGGGGTCTGTGATTGCGGATGACCTCAGGGCTCTCTGGTTAGCACACACCAGCTTCTCTAAGTGGATTCCATTCCTTTCCCATCTTAGCTTCAGAATCTTCTCATCGGAGTCTCCCTGGGATCCCTCTCCTTCTCTTTATATGGAGTTAAAGGGCCCCCTCCTTTGTTCTTGGAGTGCATTATAAGGACAGGATTTGTATGCCTGGGTTTCCCCTCTAGACCACGGCTCTCGAGGATGCTGGATCATAGCCGGTGTGTTTGTCTGCCCAACAACCATCCTCTGTGGATAACTTCCCTTTTCCTTTGAGATCAGCCCTGCCCCCCATCTCATGACACATGGTTTGGGTAGTGTTGATGCCGCTCTCCAGGTTTCAGGGTGTTCCCCCCAGGCCTGGCCCATCTTTGCATTCTATCCCCTTGGCTGATGGGACACGCTCTGGAGCATGCAGGGAGCTGAACTTCTCAGGTGTCGCTGGTGGGAACGTGAGACAGAGTGAACGCCGTGGGAAACAGGTCCGTGCACGGTTAATCTCGCAACTTCTGCTAGAACTAATGGGAAAGGAACTGTTTCTTATAGGGTGGTTGAGATCTTTGTCACTGGTGTTACATCCTGGGGAAAAGCCACCCGAAAATAAGCCAATGGAGAAGAAAGTGGAGCTGAGACAGGCAGAAGATAGAAATCTGCCAGGCCCAAGTACGATTCTTCTCTTTAACTTCTCAATGATATGAATCATTTTCCTAAATTGGTTTGTGTTGGGTCTTTGCCCTGTGCAACTAAAGAATGCCAACAGATACACAGTAGCTTATTGATATTTATATCCCATGGGTATGGAATCTTTCCTTGCACACTGTAGCATGCTAGGAAGTTCTGAGTCAATGCATTCTTATCATAAGGATGCTCTGACTATGGTTTTTTATAAAATTAAGAAATAATATCAATGCTAGAAAAGTCATGAGAGGAGGGAGTGCAGAAGTTGGAACCCTTGGGTGTCACTGGTGGGAATAAAAATGGAGCAGACACTGTCAGTTTGGCAATACCCCCAAAAAATTAAGTATGGAGTTATCGTTTGACCCTGTGATTCTGCTCCCGGTTATATACCCAAAAGAATGAGAAGTAGGTGTTCAAATAAAAATTTGCTCATGAATGTTCAAGCAGTGCTCTTTATAATAGCCCAAAGGTGGAACCAGCCCATATACCCATCAATGAATGGATGGATACACAGAATGTGGTATATCCACATGATGGAATATTATTCAGCTATGAAAAAGATGGAAGATCCGGAATATGCTACAACATGAGTGAATCCTGGACACATTATGAAAGGAGCAAGTCATGGAAGACCATGTGGTGCTTGGTCCTACTCAAGCGATGGGTTCCAAGTAGGCGAATCCACAGAGACAGAGTAGATTAGGGATTGTTAGAGGCTGGGGGTAGGGGGTGAGGCATGACTACTTAGTACGTCTGAGATTTTCCTCCTGGGCTGATGGAAATGACTAGAACTGACTCATGGTGGCAGCGGCACGACCTTCTCATGAGTGGACTAAATGTCACTATAGGTACATTTCATGGTGCGTGTATTCCTCCACCACAAAAGCAAAGCAAAGTGAGAAATAGGGATTTTGTCAGGGGACCGATGTCCAAGAACTCATTACCTGCATTAAGTGCCCAAACAGGGGGGCAATCTGAAATCCAGGCTGCACTCTGCTCCCCAAGTGCAGCCCCCCTTCCCCGCCCACTGGGTACCTTTGCAGAGCAGATGCTTTTATTATGGATTCATAAAAGACACCATTTAGGCTAACGCCCATCTGGAACTTCGTGAACAAGATGGCGAAGGAAGTGAAAGAGCTTTGTTGATGGTGTTGCTTACCGCAGTCTTCACTGAGATCCCTTGACCGTGCGTCTTTAAGTACCCTGAGAGTTCTCCTGGATCCTGAGGGTGATATCTGAAAATTCACCAGTGCATCACTGAGTGCTTAATTTGTAAAGCCAGCATAAATCACCGGACGAAATTGTCCATTACTGTGAACTCAAATTATCTCACCATCCAGAGAATCATCTTGTTGCTTTGCTCACTTTGGAAATGAAGAGACCAAGAGGCAAAAGGGCCAAAAAAGGAGGAAAACACCCGAAGAATCAGTTTTCCGATGTCAGGAGGAACGTCTTCCAAGTTTGAAGATAGGAACATTTGGTCGGCTCTTATCAAAAAATAAGTCATTTATATTTTTTCAATATCATTTACATGTTGAGGCTCAGTGAGTTCGAACAGACTAAGGATCCCCCTGAAGCCCGGCAAGCTGTGGTGTGTCCTGGGGACTCGCGTTCTGACACTATTTTTCCTCCTCCTGAAAAATCATAAGGAAAAACAAGAATGAAGAAAAGAGGAAGAAGAGAACAGAAAGGAGAAAACACTAGGGGCCCTTCCAGGAGAGGTCATTGTTTGTTGGTGTAGCTCCAGGCACAGTCCCTCTGCCATTTCCCAGTCTGCATCCCTGTTCACAAAGCCACTTGGAAAATCTTGGGCCCAGCTCACTCGTACAACAGGGTGTGGAATGAAACTTTTCTGGTTGTCCCAGAATATCGGCAAAACTTCAAAGGTGAGGGAAGCCGGTGACAAAACTTCCTTCTCTGGTAAGAGGTGACCAGACTGGTCCTTTGGCTATCTGTGACCATCAACCCCAGCCTACATGAGAAAAGGTGCTGTTTCCCACCGGCCAGGACCTTTGCACATGCTTGGACTTCAGCCATCTTGAAAGGACTCCACCACCAGGCTGCCTTCCAGCCAGGGGGTGTCAGAAGAGGATGTGGGGTGCTTCCTGGGGTATGACTGGAGATGGATGAGCAGGAGGTCATCGGTGTATGCACTGAGTCCCCACAAGGTCCCCGTGGGGCTCACAGAATCTCCAGTGTGCCCCATGAGCCAGCAGATGGAGGCTTGGCAGGACACCTCGGAAATCCGCCACCCTGTGCTCATCTGGTTTCAGCCGAAGGGCCCTTTTCCGCTCAGCCCTCTGGAGGTCCCAGACTTGAGCCAGGTGAGCTGGCCAGTTGGGTGGAAAGGACACCCCCATCCGCGAACTCACTGCAGATTCCTGAGTCATCCTGGGTCAGCTGCCCTGATCCAGTTTTATCCCATTAAACTGGAAAGGAGAAGGAAGCTCCTGTTTTTCTTTTGCGCTGGGGATTGAACCCAGGAATGCTCTGCCACAGAGCTCCAGTCTCAGCCTTGTTTGGGTCTGGGTAAGTTGCCCAGGCTGGCCTTGAACTTATGATCCTCCTGGCTCGGCCTCCTGCGTGGCCGGTATTATGGGCGTGGTCGACCACCCCACCCCATGAGAAGGAAGTTTGGACTGTACCGCGACCAAAGTCTAATGCTTGAAAACAAGACTGTACCGAGGAGTTGAAACTGGCCAAAAGGCTATCAGATCTATGGAGAGGTAGCCCAGGGGCAGGGGCAGGATGGTGCCCCTGATGGTGGACTGAGACTGGACAAGCTGAGTCAGCAGAAAAATGAAGCCAGTACTCAACTCCCCACCCTGACCCGGGCCTCCTCCCCGCCAGTTCTGCTCATCCAGTAGCCCAGGAGCTATCGTTATAAATGAGAATAACTTACTATTGATGAACCGCCCCCCCAGGCAGGTGTTATACAGAGGCGGGATGCAGCTCCTGAGGTGAAATCCAACCACATCCACAAACAACAAAATTCCCACAGTTACCTTCAGAGCTCCAAGCCTGAAACTGGTGAGGGTCTCAGCAGCGTGAGACACTCTGCCAAGGACAGCCAGCTCAGATGCCTGCATGCGCCAGGCAGGCGTGTAAGGAACAGAAGGGTCAGAGGGGCTACCGTGCACTGGAGAGCCCACGGCCCAGCTGAGAGGGACAGCTGCGTCTCTTCCAGCTCATAGCTGCCCAAGTTAGCCAGACCTTCCCAGGTCTTCTTTTTCCCTCTCAGAAAGGCCAATTCTCCTTTTTTTTGGGGGGTGGGGTGGGGTACCAGGGATTGAACTCGGGGCACTTGGCCACTGAGCCACCTCCCCAGCCCTATTTTGTATTTTATTTAGAGACAGGGTCTCACTGAGTTGCTGAGCACCTCACTTTTGCTGAGGCTGGCTTTGAACTCGCCATCCTCCTTCCTCAGCCTCCCGAGCCGCTGGGATGACAGGCGTGAGCCACCGCAACCGGCCATTTTCTACATGGTTTGATAGTGTTTCCTGATTTGGGAATTATTAGAAAGTATCAGTTCTTTGCTGCCAAATGACACAATCTATTCCAGGCAGTTTAAGCAGAAGTTCTTTAACGGGGTGGTGAATTGTGGTCCACCCCACCCCCAAGTCACATGTCGAAGCCCTAACCTTCCATGTGACGTATCTAGAGAAAGGGTTTTGGAGGGTAATTAAGGTTAGATGCAGTCATAAGGGTGGGAACCCAAACCAGCAGGACTTATAAGTTATAAGAGAAGGGGACGGTGGTGGTGGGGGGGCAGGCATGCGAGGACACAGTGAGAAGGGGACCCTCATCACCAGTACCCTGATCCTGGACTTCCAGCCTCCAGAACAGTGAGAAAATAAAAGTTTTGTTGTCTAAGCCGCCTAGTATTTTGCTGTGATGGACAGAGCAGACTAACAGGTGGTTGGTATTAGATATGGAAAATGGAAAAAAAACCCAACACAGTGAGGCCTGAGAAAAGGGAATGAAAAAGAAAGCCATACATGGATAGCTTTCCAGCACATTCCCTCCCAGCAACAGAGTGATCGCTAGAAAGGAAGCTGAAGCATGGCGCCTTCCCCAAACCCCCAAATAAATCCTTTCCCAGTGACGGTCCAATGTGACCCTGAAGGGAGAGAGATCAACACTGAACGCTGACCCCAGATCCCCCATTCCTCTCCAAGTAAAAATACTGCTCCGTAAAAACAAATTTTCAAAATCTCACAAACCGGTTTCCTGAGTGCCCAAATGGATATGCTCACTAGAGCACCCCTCAAAAATAACCTAAATAAACCCTGCCCCTTTCCTTGTTCAGGGGCTCCTTTTGCACCATAAAAGTGGCTCCACCATGCCATTTCATCCCTGTATCCTGGCTTCCTGTGTGAAACTTCGTTCCTGAATAAACAGCTGAGATGATTCGTGAGGTTTGTGTCCATCCCGGTCTTTTTTGTGCTAATAGTAAGCCTACAGGATCTCCAGGAGGACAGAAAGCCATTTTAGGTCTGTGTGGCTATGACTGGTGTCCACACCAACTTTGAGAGGCTACCCGGATGAGCACCATGCCAAGCCTTTCAGTATGGACATGGGGGGCACTTACATAGGGGCGGGGCACCTGACTACAGGTGGGACTGGGGTCCGGGGTATTCATTGGCTGCCACACTTGCCATCAGAGATTCTTCCCCTTCATTTTCCACTTCCTGTTGAAATGTGTCTAATGGTAGAGTCCAGATCACGTGAAATCTGGTTGCAAGGAAGTTTCTAGAAAAGTGCTTTGGTTTTTCTCTTACCGAGAGTGGGACTCCTATGGGTCCTATGCCCACGGAGGACCTCTGACCTGTGGCTGTTCTCACTGTTTAAACTTTTACTTCCTCTGAGCGCAACTAGAAAGCCTGATCAAATCATCATCACCATCATCACCATCAAGAGCCAAATTCATTCAGAGAGCTGTAGAAGGGATGAGAACCTCAGAGATGTCAGGTTCCCCCTCAGGATATCTGGTGAATTCTATACAGTGCAGGGCAAGGGACTAAGAAGCCAAGCGGAAAGACCCTGGAAAGCAAAGCAGTTTTCCAAAGTCTTGCCACGCTTTGGAGACAAGGGACAGTGCTCAGGCCTGGGGAGAGGGACCCTGGTGAACACTGAAGGTCCTCAGAGGTGGGAGTCCAAGTCAGATGGTGTGTTATCAAAACTGAGTAAGCCTTGGCCCAGCTCCACCCAGCTGAATTAGGATGAGCAGGCTCCAGGCCACCTGGCTAGCAGAGATAGGGCGAGCTCCCTGCAGAGCCAGATAGCATCATTTAGAGACTCAGGGTTTGTGTGTTTGTTTGTTTTCATACACAATATCTGGCATTCAATAAAAGTTACAGGACCTGCCGAGAGACAGGACCAAATCACTGAGAACAAAGAGAAAAACTGTCAATACAAAGAGACTCACAGGTGAACAAGGTATTGGAGGTAGACAAAGGTTTTTTTTAGTAACAATGATTAATATGTCTAAGAAAAACAAAGAAAAAAGACAAAAAAAATAGATGAAAAGAGAGGTCATTGTACCAGAGAACTGGAATCCATAAAACTCATGATCCTAAAGACTGGGAGTCTAGAGAACACACTTGACCTCCTATTGACAGTTGTTATTGTTAATTATTATTATTATTGTTATTATTATTATTGCTGAGGATTGAACCCAGGGCTTTCTGCATGCTAGGAAAACACTCTACCACTGAACCACATCACAAGTGCAGCAGAGAGATTTTGAAAATGTTAACTTAGCTCTGTATGAGCTATAAAATCTTATGGCTTGCAGTATTAAATTTTTGCCACCCAACCTGGCCATCACCTGGGGGCTGATCTTCTCAAGTGGGTTCCTGTAGGATAATCAGATAATTTATTCTGAGTCTCACACTGCCACATAAGTCTAGTTTCTTGGCATGGGGCTCTGTTCACAGGAATAAAAAGATGGCTTTTTTTTTTTTTTTTAAACACCCCCCCCCCCACACACCCCACACCACTTTTAAAGAGACAGGGTATTGCCCAGACTGACCTTGAACTCCTGGGTTCAAGTAATCCTTCTGCTTCAGCCTCCTAAGTAGCTGGGACAACAGGTGCACACTAACACTGGCTACTAATAATTGCAAAAACATCCTTTGGGCAATGAGTGTTGGGGATACTAGCAGATAAGGTGGTCAGAGAGGTGAGGCCTCTCAGATGATATCTGATTTGACAGTGAATGACAAGTAGTTAGCCGGGGGAGGATTAGGTTGAAGGGTAGTCTGGACAGAGGTGACATGTAACACAGATTTAATCAGGGGCTGGCAACCTTCTCTGTAACCAGACAGGAAGTATTTCAGATGTGGTGAGCCACGCATTCGGTTGCAACCACTCAGCAAAATAACTAGAGACAACACACATGGGTGGTGGGATTTCAGTTACGCTCGATGCACGTCGAAAAATGAATTTCATATAACTTTCTCCTGTCACAAAACATTCTTTTGAGTTTTCCCAATCATCTGAAAATGTAATAAGCAGTCTTAATTCTGGTTACCATCGTTGGCAGATAGAAGGTCGGTTAAACAGGCTGCGATGGGACCAAGGAGGCCCTTGGAGGACAAAGTAACAATCAGAATTGAGGCAAAGCCCATTTCCCTGGCAAACGTACAGCCACCAGGGCAGGCCAGGGTAGGGTCAGGGAGGCTGCCTCCTGAGGCTCCGGGAAGCTCATCAGGTTTGTTTTGCTTTTCCCCCCCGCAAACAAGAAACGACAGAAAGGCGGGCGTGCACACACAGACTGCCAGCCGGGCAGAGAGGACGTGCCCAGGTTCACGGCGACGCCTCTCCAACACGCACCGGGGGTTTTAAAGTTGGGCGCACACCTGCTCCCGGCCGGAGCGCACCTGCTGAGCAGGACTCCAGCCTCGTCTCGCGAGAGCGACGCGGTCGTAGTGGCCCCCACCCCCACCCCGCCACCCAGTCCCTCTCCCCGCCCCTCGCCCAGCCCCCACGCTCCCGCAGCCTCCCCGCCACCTCCACCGCCCCCCGGGCGGCTCGCTCGCCGCTCGCCCGCCCACCCCGTAGTAATTCCACGCTGCCACGCGCGCTCCGCGGCCCCGGCGCGCCCCGCCCCGCGCCCCTGCCCGCGCCGCCCGCCGCCCGTCCCCGGCCAGGTGCGCGAGCCTGCGCGCTCCGCCGCCGCCGCCCCCCGCGGGTCCCCGGCGCGCCGGGCCCGGGCTGGGGCGGCTGCGCGCACGGCGCCTCTCCACCAACCCGCTCCCCGCAGGTCCCTCGCTCGCTCCATCCCTCGCCGGCGCTCGCTCGCTCCCCCCGCCCTTTGATTGACAGGCAAGATGTCGGTGTGGAGCGAGGCAGGAGCGATTGCAGCAGCCGTCACCCCCGGAGCCCGGCGGCGGCAGCAGCAGCAGCAGCAGCAGCGCGGGGAGGAGACAGCAGCCAGCCGCAGTAGCCGCCGCAGCCGCGGGAGCAGTGCAGACGGCATCTTGAGAACGCGCTAAGCGCTCCCAGCGGAGGACCATGCCGTGTCACCGCGACTGGGAGGGGGGCAGACGCGCTCTTTTTTGACATAAAAGCCAGCCAGCCAAACATATATAATCTTGTCCTTCACGGAGCCGGTGTGTAAAGAGTGAGCGCTATTTTCCTCCTTCTCCTCCTCCTCGCCCTCCTCCTCTTCCTCCTTCTCCTCCTTTTTTTTTTTTTTCCTCCTCCTCCTCCCTAAGTGTCCAGACAGCATCACATCACCTGGTTGCTTCTGAGAAAAGGCATCTCTCTCCTTTTCAGGGACTAGAGACTCAAAGAGAGAGGAGACATTCTCATGGAGACTGCCTGATACCCCCCCCCCCCAATAAAATAATAAATTTTGTCTCTTGTCCCCTCCTACCCCCACCCCCTCAACCCTGTGTGAGATGTTGGGTTTCTTCTTCATGAGACATTGTCGAGAAGTCGCTGTGGTTGGAGAGGCGTAGGGGGTAGACCGCCTCTACCTCTACTCCCTCCCCCCCTTTTTTCTCTCTGGGAGGAGGAGGAGGAGGGGAAGGGGTTTTGCAGAGCAAGCGATGGATGAGGAAAACATGACGAAAAGCGAGGAGCAGCAACCTCTGAGTTTGCAAAAAGCCTTACAGCAGTGCGAGTTGGTCCAAAACATGATAGACTTGAGCATCTCCAACCTGGAAGGGCTTAGGACCAAATGTGCTACCTCCAACGACCTCACACAAAAAGAAATCCGGACCCTGGAGGTAGGTGTTGCCTGTGGGGGTGGGGGGAGCTATCCTTCCTTTCCCCTCCGATTCTGTTTGTTGGGGGTTGGGAGGGATGGGGAAGCCAGGTGGGCAGGATTGGTGTTCTGTGATTGATCTTATTGCAAAGCCTGCGCTGGAGGTCCCTGAACGGTGCGACTGTTGTCTATGCTTGGCTGGGTGGTGGTAGTAGCAGTAGTAATCGTTAGTCGTTATTTATTATTACGGTTGCGGCTGTTACCATGATCATTCGCTTCCTCTTGGAGGAGGGAGTCCTGTCTTTTTTTCCGCTTCTGGATTTGTTTATATGCCACGGGGGCTTGTGCGCTGGGTAATATGTTAAGGAGCTGCAGAGAACCCACGTGACCTTGCGCATTCTGCAGGTGGTCAAAAGGTGGTTTGGACTCAGCAGGATCCGGCTGCCTGTACCTCTAGATCTCTTCTCCCAGCCTCCTTTCTCGCCTCTTTTGGCTCCGTGGATTTTTATTTCTTTTTTTCCTCTCAGTGTTAATACCTGTTAGGAAGCAAGATGCAGGGGAAAAAAAAAAAAAAAAAAAAAAATCCCCACCGAGCTCTCTGTTTCCAGTACAATATTGTGATGCAGTGAGTTGTTGCAGGCCTTAAATGTGTAAAAAAGAAGATAATCCTGGACCAGAACGCACAGGTGGCCTGGGAAAATACTCTACGATCTCGGTGGCACTGCGTGCACAGGGGTCCGGGAGGCGGAGTTATCTTTGCCTGTTGTAACATTCTTTCCAACTGAACTTGAGGGGGAGTTTGAAGCAGTTTTTTGAGGGATGGGATGGGGGAGGAGATGGATGCAAAGTTACAAAGATGGCAGAAAAGAAATCCCCCTCCCCCTCTGAAGGCCATTTGGTCCGAGGAAGGTTTCAAAGCCTGGTCTCTATGAAATCTTGGGGCATCCACATTGTTCAAAATGATTCCAAAAGGATTTAGCTCACTCCCTTCCCTCAGAATGACCCGTTGTCCATGTGGCTTGATTAAATTTGGGAACTCCTGACATTTGCTGAGGATGGTCACCGTGGGGTTCCCCCTTTGATGGGGTGGGTGTGGGCTGCCGGGGGAGGCTTTCCCTGTCTCTTGGCTGTTGTCACCAAGGCCTGAACTCTTGGGTCCTTACTGAATCTTGCGACTCTCGTCTTCTAGCCTGGGTGAGGGTTCCTCTCTAATTCAGTTTTGAGGGTTTCGTTTTGCTTCCATGTTGTAAATTTGGCTGGATGTCAACAGGCAGGAGATCATCCTTTGGAGAGAGGAGTGTGTGTGTGTGTGTTAATATGACGTTTGCTGTCCCAGGGTACATGTCTACGTGCACCCCTCATCTGGGAACATGATCCTCAGAAACGAAATAAGATAAATGTCAGGGGATATTGGGTGAGTGGGGAGTGGGTAGGGAGGCTCGGATATTGCCTTTCTCAGAGCCTGAGAGCAGGCTGGGCTGCTTTGGCCCAGGCTCTGTCTGAAGAGTGCCCGATGCAGATTCTGTTCAGAATTGCATGCAGTTAATAATCAATAGCCCCCAAAGGCCACCTGAGGTCTCCTCTGTTCCTCTGGAATCAGGAGTTCCCAAAGTTAGTTTTTACCTTACTGGCCAAGTTTCTGCAGAGCTTCCTTCTCTGCAGCCATGCTCCATCCCCTGCTAACTCCCTGGACGGTGGTGATTGTTTTGGTGGACACTGGCTTCCATTGCTTCCGGTCTGCAGGGGGATGGAGGCCTTGGTCTGGTGGTGGGGGGGACATGCAGGTACAGGGAATGCATCTGTGTGTAGTTTCCTGGTCCTAGGATGTCACCGAGCATGCCAACCACTCTGTCCACAGAGCCCAGGGACTGTTCTGGAGCAATTATGCCAGTTTAGACTTCTTAGATCTCGAGGGCTGGTGTGTGTGCGGGTGGGGGAGGCTGATGACTGGGGATCAAGTCCTACCCAAACTCACTTATGGATCCACAGAGATTTCTACTCCATCCTATGTCAAGTGTCATACATCAAAGTCATGCAAAGATTCTTATTAAACTGCAGATCCACAGCAGGTAACCCCGGAGGTTCTAATTCTAATTGGAATGGAGAGAGGGCCCAGGAATCTGCATTTAATGAACAGTCCCTGTGTTTCTGTATTTTACTCTTTTATCTTTTCTTTTTCTTTCTTTTTTTTTTTTTTTTGGGAGGGGGGCCAGGGATTGAACTCAGGGGCACTTGGCCACTGAGCCACCTCCCCAGCCCTTTTTTGTATTTTATTTAGAGACAGGGTCTCACTGAGTTGCTTAGCGCCTTGCTTTTGCTGAGACTGACTTTGAACTCGAGATCCTCCTGCCTCAGCCTCCCCAGCCGCTGGAACGACAGGCACGCGCCACCGTGCCCAGCTGCATTTCACTCTTTAATAAATGCCATTTCATTAGGAGAGAGACGCTGTGTTTCTGCTTTTTAATGGTGACAGTTCCCTGCTCACAGACATGGACGTTAGTAAGAAATTGAATAGATATCCCTGAAAACCTCCATAGTGAGCAACATCTAGTAAGATGAACACACTCACGTAGAAATAAGAATGTAGAGCATGGGCTTGGCCTCCAGGAAGCCCGCTTCGTGGGTAGGGAGACGGGGCCCCTCGTGTCTGTGTGAGATGGTGAAGACGACTGGATGGTAGTTGATAGTAGAGACAGCAGGCAGGCCCCTAGGAGAGCGTGTGGCTTCATGGAAGGCAAAGCCCCACAGCAGTGGCGAAGCGTGTGAGTTTTCCCTTCGTGTAAGAGGCCTGGAGAGATGGATCTGCTGGTGTTGGCTCAGGGGGTTCGACGTCTTTGGGGATTCTCATGGCCTTTCCCCTAGGGTTGCAAGGTGACCTCTGCTTTTTCACCTGTCACATCTGGGTTCATAGCCAGAAGGAGGAGAACCCAGTGAAAGGATGAAAGGCTCCTACTTCCGGTTTCAGGAAACTAAGACTTCCCGGGACACCTTCTCCCCACCTCACTGGTGATGCTAGATTATGTCTTCTTGGCCAGCCTGGGGCCCAGGAACCAGACCTAGCTGCAAGGGAGGCTGGGAGTAGGGAGGTGGGAACACCATCCCAACCCATGGCCTGGGATAACCTGTCTCGGCTCCATACAAAGCCGGTTCTGTGTGGCCTAGGAGAAGGCGTGAATGGATGTCGTGGGCACAGCTGGCTCAGAAAGGGCGTGAGCTTGGTGGTTAGAGCTGTGTATAGCTTTCCTGCTTTTTCAAATCTTAGGCTACTGAGATTGAAACATTTTGATCCATGGTTTAACATTCTGGGCAAAATGACCATCACAGAATGATGTCACCTTCCTCAGGGAGGGACTTCCAGGTCCTTTCTAGTGCCAACTTGGACACCGTGCTGGGAGGTGCCACATCAGCAGTGGTCGTGGGGGCGACCCTGGGAAGCACGGCGTGGTGCGGAATTGGGGACATGGAAGGGGACAGCCGAGAGCAGAGGCAGAGAAGGCATTTGGCTGGTATTTCCACAGCAGACCCTGGAGAACCCTCCTGCTGCGGGAGGCTGGCGTCCCTCTTCTTTAATACGTGCTACCTTCCAGGGACTGTCCTGGGTGCTGGCAGTCAACGCGTGCTCTGGGGACAGAACACACTCAGTGGTTACGGGGCTGGGGAGAGGTTGAGAGAAGCAGAAGGGAAGCGGCGTCTCTGCCGCAGGACTTCTCAGAGCCTTTAATCTGCCCCACCGGTGCGGCCAGCTTCCAAGACAGGCTGAGCCTGCGGTGTTTTTCCTTTTCCAAGGATCTCCCTGAGGATTTCCCTCCCCTAGCATACACCTGGGGAACCCTGGGCAGAGCATTTCTGAAAGGCTTCTTGGTTGGGGAGATGGGGATTTGGGGTGGAGTGGAGGATGGGAAGGGTTGAGAGGGCAGCGGAAGGGGACCTGCTTGCTGGACATGAGCAGCAAACCTTGGAAAGGTGCCCTCCTGCCTTGGTGGTGCAGCTTAGAGCCGGTGTGCTCAGAGTGGAGGGTGCCTAAGGCGGGTCACAGGCAAAGCATTTAGGTCCCTAACTCTCGGGGCTGGAGTAAGGACAGGGGAGTTCCAGCAACCTGTGTCTTCCCTTTGAGAGGAGATAGAAGTCTGCAGAGGTTTTGGAGTACAAAAGAAGTGATCCAGGGTTTGTCTGGAGACAGTCTGCAGTAGGGGCTGGTGAACTTTTTCTGTCGAGGGCCAAAAAATAAACATTTTAGGCTTTGCGAGCCCTACACATCACAGCTAGGACTCTGCTCGCCTGTCATGCCGCGGACAGCATGCACCGTGGAGTCGGCCTGGGGAACGGTCTTCCAGTAAAGCTTTATGTGTGGACCCCGGCATTTGAATTTGATATAATTTTCACAGGGCATGAGATATTATTTTTCTTTTTTGATATTTAAAGGTCTAAAAGTTATTCTTAGTTTATGGGCCTTATAAGAATAGGTGGTAGGTCAGATTTGGCTCTGTGGCTTGCCAATCCCTGGTCTGTAGGTAGATGGGGTGAGGACAGACACCATCGGAAAGGTGAGCAGGTGACATAGGACTGGAGGGTGTGGCCAAATGGGGCGGATCTTTGCTCTACTCTGCTTCCATCAAATTGCCAGGGGAGGGAAATAGTGGAGTTGGGGTTGGGGTGGGTAAGTGTGGCCCCTCCTGGCACAGCAAGGGCATTGGGCCCTGCATCTGTGAACCCTTTGTTCTTCGAATGCTCCATGTCGGCCATCGACCACTGTGCAATACGTCATCCCCAGACTGGACGACATCTGGGAAACTCTGGGCTTACGACAGCATCGTGTTATTTTCTGTGGTTTAGAGGATTGTGCTCAGCTGGACCGTTCTTCTGCCAGCCTTGCCTGGGCTCACTCCTGAGGCAGAAAGGTTAGGGGATGGGACAGCTGAGCCCCTTCCTCCATGTGGCCTCAACCAGTGGAATAGCCTGGGTTTCTTTCCTGTCTCTGATACCCAAGAGCCAAGCAGCCCTAGTCACGGGGGTCTTGAGATTCACAAGTCCCGCAACGTCGCTTCCACTGCATCGGGTGGGTTGACGTAAGTCATGTGGCTGTCACATCCCGTGAGTCATGTGGCCAGCCTGCATGCAGGGGACGGGGACCTGGGCCCCGCTTCTTGGCGGGAGCAGCTGCACAGTTAGCAGGATAGCCGTTACTTGCAGCCCCTCAGCTGCCCAATGGCTCCCGTCTGGTGAAGGCTCTTCCTTGCTTACGAGACAGTTCAGGATGGCCGTTCTTGCCTGCTGGGCTGTCGTCCCAGGCTCCTTCCATTCTGCCGCGTTCTCATTGCTGGCGTCTAGAAAGGGAAGAACGTGCAGAGAAGACAGAGCCTCTGAAAAGCCTCGTCCCCCCAGGTCTGCGTGCGTTCCCTGGGCAGGAGTTGAGTCTACGCTGCAAGGGAGACAGGAAGGAAGTTCAGCTGCAGACCCGGGAAGAAGAGAAAACGGAAGGTGCTGCATTGCTGGTAGTCTCTGCTGCAGCCGATGATGGGCTGTTGGATTGGTTTCCGTCGCTACAGAACGAGCCACCCTCCAGCTTGGTGGCTTGCGCGACCATCGTTGCCTCGCTCAGGAGCTTACAGTGTGGTTCATCTTGCCTGGGTCCCTCGTGTGGTCCTGTTCCATCTGGTGGCTTGACTGGGGCTGGGGGGTCTCAGGTCGCCTCCTGGTGGCCTCTGCAGCATGGTGGCCCAGGTTGCTCACCTGGTGGCAGCAGCAATGTTGTAGGAGCCCCTCTTTCACCCCTGTGTCTGCAAACATCTTTGCTCACGTCCCACTGGCCAGGGCACGTTACTTGAATCAGCCCGGAGTCAGGGGGGCTGTGGATTCCAGGAGGCGTGATTCAGGGGGACCCGTTGGAACTCTCTGATGTAGCAGTGTACCCACCTGTGCAACAGAACCCAAGGAGCTCGAAGACGCAGGGAGGGGCGTGCCAGCAGAGGGAGGGGCGGGCGCCAGCGTCCCAAACGGGAATGTGCTTGGCGTGTTATTGGAACTGGCGTTGGAGTGGGGCGAGTGGGTGGGGCAGGGGTGAGGGACCAAGTGGGAGACAACAGGGCTCTGGTCGTACTCAGATCCTATTCTAACAGTGACCAAGACCCTCCCAACAGGTTGCTGATGTATTTTTTTTTTGCTTATTTCTTCTGATGTATGTTTTTAAAAGATCTGGTCCTTCAGGGAAAACAGACTGCAGAGGGTAGGGATGCGGGGGAGGCCGGGGACTGGGGAGCTTCCGTGGAGTCCAAGCCAGCGATGGGGGTGCTTTTTAGTACCAAGTGCCTGGATTCACAAGTTCAAGGGCTCGTGAGTTGGGTGGGGGGAAGGTGAAGGAAAAGAAAGGGCTGAGGATCGTTCCGAGGGACTGTCCAGAGAACTGCGTGGACGGTGGTGCTCTTGTTTGTGATGTGAAGACCTGGGTGGGACGGGTTGGGCCCGGGCTGATGGGCAGGTTCCATTTGTCAAGGAGATGGTTGGACGTGCACACCGGGGGTCCTCAGAAGGCCGGGGATGTGACCTTCCCCGGGCGTGTGTTCTGGTGTTAGGAAAGTGTTATTTTGATGGCATGCAGCGTACCTGGGACTCTGTTTTTGGGTGGCTGTTCCCATTTTGAACCATTCAATGGGGGACATCCTTGGGGCTCACCCTTGCCTTCAGTTTCTGGAAGTGGAGCTGCTGGATTGATGGATGTTTCAGGATGTCTGATAGATTTTGCCAAATTGCCTTTTGCCAGCAGTGTGAAGGGTCCGTTTTCCCATATCCTCGGCACGAGCGGATATTCTTAACTTTTGACTGGATGTCGGAGAGCTCAGGCAAGGGACAGAGACTGTGGAGGGTTAGCTTGGGAGCTTTATCGGTGCTGCTTAGAAAGGACCTGAAAAATGGCAGGTGAGCGCCTGGTTTTTCGGTCCGAGGTGGCCGGCTGGGGAACCCCTTGCCCCTTCCTTCTGCCTTGTTCTCATAAAAGGACGTGCGTGTGCATGCACAGGTATCCCTCCATCCGAGTTCGTGACAAACATTATATCCACGTGGTTCAGTGCCCGCTCAGATTCTCCGATTTTTGGAGTGGATTCTGCTGGAGAATCTGTTCTTCTTCTCCTGCTAATAGGCAGAAAACTGGGGTCTCTCCCAGCCAAGAACGGGTCATTTTCTGGACTCCCATCCAATTGTCAGGAAGAAGGGACAGGGTGTGGCTTTCCTCCTTGCCTGGTCTCTGGGTCTGGGAGCAGGAGAGGTGTTCAGAGGCTGAGGAAGGCAGGAGTCATGTGACTAGCAGAAGGGGGATGGAGAAGCTTAGGGATGGGAGGGGAAATGGGACAAAAATAGGAGACACTAGTGAACGGATAGACCGACTTTCTTCTGCCGGCTTCCTGTGTGGCTTGCAATGTCTCTCTGGTGCGTCTCCACCGCAGTTGTGATCGTTCCTGCTTTACAAGAGGTTTAAAGTCACCGACTTGCCCCAGATCCAGGCATGGAAAGAGGTTTGACACTCTGCGGGGGGCAGGGTTCCCCAAGGTTGGTGTGACCTGGGAGGGAAGGAAGAAAGAGATCAGGGTCCGTGTAGACGGTCGATTAGAGGTGATGGCTGTGAGATTAATGAGAATCAGACTGGTGGAATATTATTGTCCTAAAATGTTTCTCTGGTGATTATTATAGGCAGCAATTATTGAATTGAAATATAGGACTGATGGATACAATGTAGACTTTCACAGATGGGACCCAGGGGGAGACAAAGAGAGGGAGACACCTTAGATCTGAGCTGCTCAGTATGGTGGCCACCTGCCACAGGTCGCTGTTGATCACCTCAAACGTATGAAGTCCTCATCAAAATGTGCTGTTAGTGCCAAACACTGGCCAGATTCTGAAGTCTTAGTATGAAGAATGGAAAATATTGCATTAATAATTTTTTTATAGCTGATACATTGAAGTGATAGTATTTTATATGTATTAGGTTAAATGAAGTGTATTCAAGTTAATTGCACCTGTATCTTGTTGCTTGTTTTCTTTTCCCTGAGGCCACTGGGAAATTTTTAATTAGATAGGTGGCATACCATATATTTGTATGGGATTTTGAACATTGAGATGATTTGTGTTTTGCCATAAAAATCTTGTTCTTGATGAAGCCTGAAAGTCTGGTCCCCTTAGAATTACTAGACAGCCATTGACCACAGCAGTGGACACTTTCCAAAGAGGGATGTGTGTTCGATTTTCCTGGACCAGTAGAGAACTGAGATGAAGACTTGAAAATAATAGCCCAGGTCCCTAAAAATCTGGCAAGGTGCTTGGAGCAGTTCAGACCAGCAGGTAGGAAGCCTTGGGCTCTGCAGTGAGCCTGCGTGGCTTCCAGTGCAGTTCAGGACCCCAAGCTGAGAAACCCGGACCCCCAGTCTCTTCTTCGTGAGCCTCAGTTTCCTTACTTCTAAAGTTAGACTCTTACGTCATTAAATGGGATCCTGCGTTCAGGAGCCACGTCAAGTACCTGGTACGTGGCAAATGCTTAGTTATGGTTAGCCTTGGTGTTTCGGATGGTCATCTTCCCTGCAGATTGGCGTGAGGGGGGTTAGATGGTTTCAGCCCTGTGTGGCGGTATGTGTTCTGCGGGACCAGGTGGTGAAGAGCCATCCTTGGGTGTATGGTGAACCCCCGTTGTGTGAGACACGGGTTCAATATCGTCTAGCAGGCCCCTTCTACGGGGCAAGGAGACACCTACCGGGCTGCAGGTGTCCTAAGTGACACAGATCTGGGTCTTGAATTGGTCCCCGGATGTTTTGCCTCCTATCAGTGCCTGGCAGGCTCACGTGCTCATCATGACTCTAAACTGGATAATAAAGTACCAGTTACGGGGTTGAGCCTTACAGCTCCTGGACTTGTCTTAAGGGTGCAGGGTGGGGTTGGGGCTGTAGCTCAGTGGCAGAGCGCCTGCCTACATGCGTGAGGCACTGGGTTCGATCCATAGCACCACACACAAAAAAACATAGAGTAAAGACATCCTGCCCATCTACAACTACAAAAGACATTTACAAAAAAAGAGCACAGGTGCAAAGCAGCTGTGGTACCTGAGCATCTGAAAGCACGTCCTTTAGGTAGCCCTACCTTTGCCCATCACCCCGCGGGGTCTTGGTCATTGGGGCTGAGCACTACCTTATAAGGCAACATACTTTTTAAAAAAATTTGTTTTAGTTGTAGGCGGACACAATACCTTTATTTTATTTTTTATGTGGTGCTGAGGATCGAATCTGGGGCCTCACTCATGCTAGGCGAGCGCTCTACCGCCGAGCCACAAACCCCAGCCCGACAAGGCAACATTTTTAAAGCTCTCTCTTGTATTATGGTAAAATGTACATAAAACTTACCACTTCAACCACGTTTTAAGTTTACGGCGCAGTGGCCTTAAATACGCTGGCATGTTGCACAACCATCCCGGCTTGCGGCTCCTGGAAGTTTCCCATCATCCCCAACAGATTCTGTACCCCGCACACAATGCCTCCCGCCTGCCCAGCACGTGGTGACCTCTCTTCTACTTTCTGTCTCTGAACTTGGCGGCTCTAGGCTTCTCTCTGGAATCCTACGACACGTGCCGTTCCGTGTCTGGCTTATTTCTTCTCCTGCCATGGTATCCCCAAGGTTCCAGCATGTATCCGTCCTTCCTTGATCTTTGGGGCTGAATCGGAGACCATTGTCTGGTCCGGGTCTTATTTATCCATTCATCTCTCAACGAACCTTTAGGTTGTTTCCACCTTTTGGCTACGGGGAAAATTGCAGTGAACCTTGGTGAACAAGTTTCCGTTTGAGTCCTTCCTTTCACCTCTTTGGGGCATATGCCTTGGAGTGGGATTTGATTTTTGATTTTTTTTTTTTTAAGGGACCAGAATGACCACACCATCTTACATTCCCACCAGACATCCACAAAGGTTCCAGTTTCTCTACATCCTTGGATACGTTGGTTATTTTCCATTTTTTAAAAACGGATAGCCATCCTCGTGGGAATGAAGTGGTATCTCATTCTGGGGGATTGATTTGCGTTTCTCTGGTGACAAACGACGTGGGAGCATCTTCTCACGCGCCTTAGGGACTCTCTGTCTTCTTTGGAGAAATGTCTGTTCCAGTCCTTTCAGGAGACAGCCTTTTCCAAAAAAAAAAAAAAAAATTAGAATTTAATGGAATCTTTTCCAGCTTTACGGAGGTGTCGCTGACAGATGCATTGGGTGTCCGCACGATCCCATCTAGCGTGGAGTGATCTTGTGATCCAGGGAGTTAACTCCCCCCATCCTCCCACTATGTGTGTGTGTGTCCAGGACGAGAACATCCCTGACCTACTCTCGGCAGCTTTTGAGCACACAATATCGTTTTATTAACTTAAGTCACCGTGCTGTGCATGAGATCCCTGGAACTCATCTGAGAGTTTGAAAAGTTTGTTACCCTGGGACCAGTATCTCCATTTCCTCCGCCTTCCCCGACCCCAGCCCTTCTACTCTGTTACTGTGATTCCGACTTTTTTAGATTCTGCATATAAGTGAGATCACACAGCCTTTGACCTTCTCCATCTGACCTGTTTCTCCTTGTGAGAGGACACAGTGGCCTTTTGATCTGGATGGTTAGCCCTGTCCTGTTGAGCCAGGTCTGCACACTGGTGACTTCCGTTCTTCCGTTCTGCTCTCTGGAGGGCAGGGAACCAGGCCAGCTCCTCTGTGGGCTGAAGAAATAGTCTCAAGAAGAGTTTATATCTCCATCTGGAAGCTACCCCCAGCCCCTGGCAAGTCTCCCATTGAAACGTGACGGCCACCTTCAGCCCTGCTCTGTCCTGCTCGGCGTGAGCTCTCTTCTTGGCCATTTGGGGCATCTGGATGTTGTGGACCATGGTGAAGTCACCTTCTCCTGTCTCCCTTTCCTACCTGGGGTATTGCGCCAATCAGAATCAGAGGCTACGTTAAAACTTTTTATTTCAGCCTGATCTGACTTGGAGAAGCATTGTTACGCGATAAACTCCCGAAAGCAAAATATTTACCATCCACGCTGCAAGGATGAGATTCCTTACCATCAACTCCCAGAAGCGCCCCCTAGGGAGACCTTTGCTTGGTGGGTCATTCCATATTCATTCAAAAATTGGGATCGAAACAAACGCTAAATAATTTTATTTCCCTTCTGATTTTTATTATGAACACTTTCAAAGACACAGCCACGTTGAAGGGACTTCTCAGTGAACAGCTCCCGCCGGGTCCCGTTAACGTTCCGTTGCTCTATCTCATGTCTGTCCGTCCACCCGCCCCCTCTCCATCCATGAGTCTGTGGTATTCAGTGGATTCGGAGTAGATCACAGACAACAGCACACAGCCCTCTAAACAGTTCCTCACACACACCATTCAGTAGAATTCAGTGTATATTTATTTTTCTTTTGAAATAAAATGCACTAAGTAAAAAGCACAGATCTCAGGTGTACGTCCCCTGAATTTTGACAAATGTATCTACCTGGGTACCTCAAACCTCTGTCTAGATCCAGTCCCACCCCGGGGTTCTCACCTTGCCCTTAAATCAACCCCATCTTGGATTCTTTTTCCACCAGAGAATTTTTTTCCCTGATGAAATTGTACATCATGCACTCTTTGAATTTTTAAGCGTGCATTTCCGTGAGGATTCACTCACCTATGCATCCGTGTAACCATTCCCACAATTAGGACACAGCGCCCTGCTTTTACCCCCCAAAACTCCTTCCTGTTTCCTCACTGTCCTTAGCCCATCCCCACGACTGCCAACCCCGTGCTTGAAATCATTCAGCAGGTAACTCTTGAGATGGGCTTCTTTCACTCAGCACGGTGACTTTGAGATTTGTCCAAGTGGTTGCATGTGGCCGTACCCCATTCTTTTGATGGCTGAGTAGCTTTCCAATTTGTGAACAGACTAGTTTGCATATCCATTTAGTTCTTTGTACTGTTTGTTTCGGCTGTTTGGTGCTCGTAGACAGAGTGACTATAAACATTCGTGTGTAGTTTTTTTTTCTTTTTGTAGGAATGTAAGTTTTAATTTCTCTAGAATATAATACCCAGGAGCGGAATGGGTAGATTACAGGTCAAGTTTGTGTTCATAAAATACCGCCAACCTCTTTCCCAGCTTGTACCCTGTGTCTCTTCGCTAGCAACACCTGAGAGACCCAGAGGCTCCCCATCCTTACTGGCACTTGATCTGGTCAGCATTTTTTATTTTAGCCATTTTTAATAACTGTGTAGTGATTTCAGTTTGCATTTCCCCAATGGCTGATGTTGGACAGAGTTCATGGGATTATTTCCCATCCATATATCCTCTTTGAGGAAGTGTCTGTTCAAGCCTTTTGCCTATTTGAAAAAAAAAAAAAATTGGATTGCTTGTTTCCTTCCTGTTGTGGATTGAGCGTTCTTTACGTGTCCTGAGTACAGCCCTGGGTCAGATCTGAGCTTTTCCAATACCTTCTGTTCTGTGGATCGTCTTTTTCTTTTAACCATATCTTGGGCCGAGTGAAACTTTTAAGATCTGATGAAGTCCGAATTGATTTTTTTCTCTAAAGCATCATGTTTTTTGGTATTCTGCCTAAGAATTCTGCCATGGCTGGTCACAATGATTTTTCTCCTGCATTTTCTCATACGAGTCATTTGTTTCGACTCACTTGCGTTTAGATCTGTGATACATTTTGAGTGAATTTTGTATCTGGTGTGAGGTTTAAGTTCAGGCTCATGTTAGGAGTTGATTGAGGATTTTTGTGTTTATGTCCCTGAGGGATATTGATCTGTGACTTTCCTTTCTTTTGTATTTTGTGTAAGTATCAAGATGATAATCACCTCATCTCGAGTGTAATAATGAGAAGTGTTCCCTATACTTCTCTTTTCTGGCAGTCGCGTGTGAAATTGGTGTTATCGAGTCTTTATATGTTGGTAGGAATTCACCAGTGAAAGTATTTGGGCCTAGAATTTGTGTGTGTGTGTGTGTGTGTGTGTGCACGCGCACGTGTGTGTAAAGTTTTTAACTAAAAATTAAATTTCTTTAATTGTTTTGGATTACTTATGTAATGCGTTTATTCTTGGGTGAATTTTGGTAGCTTGTGACTGTCATGGAACTGGTACGTTTTATTTAAGTTGTTGACTTACATGCATCGAGTTGTTTGCGGTAGTTCTTTCTAATCCTTCCCGTGTCTCTGGGCTCGGTAGTGATGTCTCTTCCCTCATTGATTCTGGTCCTGTGTGTTTGCCTTTGGCCAGTCTGGTCGAAGATGATAATCCTCATTTATTTTTTCATAGAACCAGGTTTTGGCTTCTTTTATTTTCTCTCTTGCTTTTTCTGTTTTCAGTTCCATCGATTTTCGTTCTCCTCTCCATTCTTCCGCTCGCTCTGGGTGTGTTCTGCTCTTCTTCTTCTGTTTCTCGAGGGGGATGCTCAGAGCGTTGATTTGAGACCTTTTTCCTTTCTGATGTGACCGCTTCTTGCCCTGGGGGACGGCTCTTCTCTAGCCCACAGATTCTTACGCCCGCCTTCCCGTCGTTCTTCAGCTGGCGGTACTTTCTGATGTGCTTTGCGGGGTCCTTCCTGACGCGTGCGTTCCTTAGAGCCGTGTGCTTTCCCAGTGCTTGGGTTTTCCGTTATCCTTTTGTTATGGGATTTCTGCTTCAGTGGTGACCAGTGAACACATTTTGCAGGGTTTCCTTCTCTTAAAGTGTATGAAGTCTGTTACTGCAGCCACGTTTCCTCTTGGCGCAGGTTCCTGGGCTCTTGAAAAGAGCATCAGGCTCGGCCGTGGCTGGTGCCCTGGGCCGTGAGCCAGCGAGACCATCAGAGGCCACACCCTTCCCTCCTGGCCGATATTCTCTCCATTTGTTCATTGATTCCACACAGAGGCGTGTTGACCTCTTCTGCAGTACTGTGGGTTTGTCCATGTCTCTTTTCAACCTCCTTAGTTTTTTTAAAAAAAATTGTTCTAATTAGTTATACACGACAGTAGAATGCACTTTGACACATCATACGTAAATGGAGTGTAACTTCTCATTCTTCTGCTTGTACGTGATGTAGAATGGTTGTGTAGTCATATATACACACATTAATGTCTGATTCATTCTCCTATCCCCCTGCCCCTTACCCTCTCCCTTCCTTTCACTCCCCTCTGTTTAATCCAAAGCACCTCTATTCTTCCCCAGACTACCCCACCTTATTGTGAATTATCACCTGCATGTCAGAGAAAACATTCAGCCTATACTTCTTTATGATTGGTTTATTTCACTTAACATGATATTCTCCAACTGCATCCATTTACCAGCAAATGCCATGATTTCATTCTTCTTTATGGCTGAGTAATATTCCATTGTTTATATCCACCACAGTTTCTTTATCCATGCATCTGTTGAAGGGCATCTAGGTTGGTTCCATAGTTTAACTATTGTGAGTTGAGCTGCTATAAACATTGATGTGACTGCATCACTGTAGTACACTGATTTTAAGACCTTTGGGTATAAATCAAGGAGTGGGATAGCTGGGTCAAATGGTGGTTCCGTTCCTAGTGGAGGAATCTCCATATTGCTTTCCAGAGTGTCAACTCCTTAGTTTTTGCTTCATGTACTTTGAGCTGTTTTATTACATGTACTCACATTTAGAATGGTTCCATCTTCTTGGTGAATTGACCCTTTTTCATGAGTTTCTTGTTATCCCTGGTTGTTTCCTTTGCCCTGAGAACTATTTTCTCTTACTCTAATATAGCCACTTCAGATTTCCTTTTGCATAAGTTTTTAAAATATCAGGTGAAAATTCCTATAACATGAACTTCATCGTTTTGAACATTTTAAAGCATACAGTTGAATGGTTATTATACAGTCAGTGTTAGTATACAGTCAGGTTAGTATACAGTCAGTGTTTTGCAACCACCATTACTAATTGCAGAGCATTTCTATCAAAAGACACACACACACACACACACAACACCTTATACCTGTTAGCAGTCAATTCTAGTTACTCTATCAACCATGAATTGCTATTATTTTTCATGTTCTGGACATTTCATATAAATGAAATTGTACAATATGCAGCCTTTTGTCTATGGCTTCCATCATTCAGCATGATTCCTTCAAGGGTTGTCTGTGTTAGTAGCATACATCGATACTTCAGTCATTTTTATGGCTGTATAATATTCCACTGCCTAGTTAGAGCCATGCTGTTTATCCTTTGATCAGTTAGTGGACGTTTGGGCAGTAGACACGCAGCCGTCTTGTGAAGGCTGTCCCTCGTCTGCGGCCCCACGGTCCTTTAGCGGGAGCGGATCTATTCATCACCCTCCCCAAGGGTTTAAAAGACCAAAGCTTGTGGCTCTATGTCTTCGTGAGAGAGGTTAAACGTAAGGCAGATAAATCCATGACTTAGTAAAAGTCCCCGACGTCCCTTCTGCCTCTGTGGATCAGCCTATCGGGGTGAGCTAAGGAATTGGGGCTTGGTTTGAAAGAGGTCCACTTTCAGGTAAAACAAATAGAGTTTGCTGGGCGCGATGGCCCCTGCCTGTCATCCCAGCAGGTGGGAGGCTGAGGCAGGAGGATCGTGAGTTCCAAGCCAACCTCAGCAAAAGCGAGGCCCTAAGCAACTCAGTGAGACCCTGTCTCTAAATACAATACAAAAAAGGGCTGGGGAGGTGGCTCAGTGGTGAAGCGCCCCTGGGTTCAACCCCTGGTGCCCACCCCTCAAATAGATAAATAAGTAGAGTTTAAGTCATGTCCATGAGATGGAAATACGATTTACGATGGCACTTTTTTCCCCCTCAAATGACATCAGAAGGAGGTGTGAGTTTTACAGCGGAGGCCGTCTGATTTCCAGGGTTCACACAGTTGTTTCTTTAGAGGGCCAGGCGGGAAGTCCCCGGGAGGACGATGGTGAGGCCCAAATGCAGGCGAAAATAAGGTCAATGCGTGGGGTCACCGTCCACGGGCGAGAGGGCCCCAGAGGCAGAGTGTTCTGGGTGTTGTCGGTCCCACGGGGAGGCAGCGGCGCTGGACCCGGGCTGGACAGACGAGGCGGGCACGCTGCTTCTGAGGGGCTGACAGAGCCGGAAATCGGTCGTGGTGACCCCAGGACTCAGCCCCGAGGCCTCCCCGGAGGCCCAGGACGGCAGACACTCGGCTCGGCAGATTTTCCCAGCCGTGTCTCCGGGGCCTCCCGGGTGAGGCCACGGGGAGTCCAGGGCAGCCATGTCTGAGTTGGCCATCCAGGGCTGGTGTGTGTGGGCGTGTGGCTGACCCTTCCTGTCCTGCCCTGGACTGACGGGTGTCATCGCGATACCTGATCCTGGGCCTCGTGATGACCTGACCGGGGGGAGTCCCCCCGCCCGGGAGTCCACAGGCGTGAGTCTGCGTCCACCCCGTGGGCGGCGGAGGCAGGGCCCAGATGGCCGCCGGTGCCCACGTGACCTGGAACGCGGTGGCTTCGTGACGCTCCTTCTGATTGTCTTTGTCCCCCGAGTCCTAGCCGTCCGTGGAGGGGGCAGGGGACTGGCTCGTCCCGGAGGAGGTTGGCCACCGGTTCGTTGTGGGTCTTGGGACGTTTGCCTAACGGGTAGCTCTTTGCCCATCGGGCTCGCTCAGCGGTGGCCACGTGGTGGCCAGTCGTCCTCCTCCCCGACGAAGCTCCCTGGCTCCTTCTGACGTCCTTCCCGGGCGGCGACTCGGTGTGTTTGAGGCTGTATTTTAAGCATCGCCAGCCTCCAGCGGTCACCTCGCGGGTCCTTAAACAGCACGTCGCCCTCTTCATACGCGACAGGACACTCGCAGCGGCCACGGCCGAGGGCGCGTCCCGGCCCCAGCTCTGCTCAGAACATCCTGGAAAACCGTCGGCGGGAAAAGAAGTCTCTTTACCTTCTTTTGTTCGAACCCAAATGGCAGCCTTCCCTGGGCTGGGGGACCTGCTCCCGACGACGTCTGTCCCTCCTGTCACCTCTGCTCTCTCAGAACGAGACGGGTGGGCCCTGAAGATGGTGGGATCTTTTGGGCTTGTGCCTTAAAGGCGGCTCCCAGAGAGGAGTCCCGGCTCCGGCCACGAGTCCCCAGGCGTCCACGCCGTCCCCGAGTGGACGTGGGGGATCAGTTCCAGCGTCTCTTTGATCCTTCATCAGATCCACCTGGCGTGGATTAAATGCAGTGGACGTTGGAGACCAACAGAAACGGAGCCCGGCCCGCGTGGACCTCACAACGTAGAAACGTCGGTGGCAGGTTGGGTACCGCGCTGGGTCCTGGAACACAGGACCCTTCCCTCCTAGAGCGAGTGATGTGATAACAGCTAACCCTGAAGACCGATGGAGGCGAGGAAAGAAGGTTCCAGAGAGCGAGAACAGCATGTGCAAAGGCCCTGAGGTCAGAGAGGCAGGAGACATTCAGGGACCAGCCGGAGTCCCGCCCAGCTGCAGGGTGGAGTGCTTTGGGCCCCTTAGGAGGCAGAGGGACTGGCGGCCACATTTTCCCCTTCTGGAAACTGGGTTCCTTGGCATCTTCTTCCCGCCTCTTCTCTCCTCACCCTGGGGAAACGAGGCAGTCTCGTTTGCCAAACTGAACGAAGCTCCCTGATTCTGCTACCCACTGCTCAAATGTGGTTTGAGGACATCACATGACCTGTCTGGTCCCCTACGGTCAAGGCAGGTCCCTGGGCACCTCTGCCCGTTCAAGCCACCCCATAATAATAATAATGGTAGACGGGCAGGACCTCACGGAGGGGAGGGCAGAGGGAGAGAAAATAAAGCCAGGAGGGAAGAGGCGGGGAGACGGGAGCTCGTGGGGACCCCTGGCTTTGTGGTCGGTCGCCCACGTGGCTGCAGAGTTGAATTCCTCAGGAGCCGCCCGCGCGGGAGGGCTGGCCGTCCTCGGATCAGATCAGCCACGATGAGAACCACCACTCGGTCACACGCCGAGTCACATGTCCTCCCAGCCAGTCGCCCTCGGTTGTCTGCCCAGATGGGGCTGCAGGTCCCCTTCAAAGAGGGACCAGGAGCAGGAGGCTGAGCGGAGGCCAGCTGCCCGGGAAGCTGGGGTCAGGTGGAGGAGGAGCCCCAGGCGCCCTGGGCTCTGGTGCGTGTTTGTCTCGTCTCCCCAGCACCATGAGGTGTCACGGACCCCTTTCCCTTTCTCTTGGGTCAGCTTCACCCCCAACTCCTGACTTCTCAGTACTGAGCACCTACCGCATATTATGCGGGGTTCTGGATGCTGGGGACACGTCCGTGAGGGTGACGGGGAAAGTGCCTACTCACAGTACGCAGCAGAGACTCAAGGATGGGGAAACGAGGGAGCCATCCCTGAGGCAGCAGCGTGTGCAAAGGCCCTGAGGTCTCTGAGGAACAACGGGAAGTTATGTGTGACCCAAGTGGAGTGTCAAAGATTGGGTCGAGAAGTGGAGTGGGATCAGATGCTAGGGACTTATGGGCCCCTGGGAAGATTTTTTTTTTTTTATTGTAAACAAATGGGATACATGTTGTTTCTCTGTCTGTACATGGAGTAAAGGCGTACCATTTGTGTAATCATAAATTTACATAGAGTAATGTTGTTTGATTCATTCTGTTATTTTTTTCCCTTCCCCCCACCCCTCCCACCCCTCTTTTCCCTCAATACAGTCCTTCCTCCATTCTTGCCCCCCTCCCTAACCCTAACTCTAACCCTAACACTAACCCCTCCCACCCCCCATTATGTGTCATCATCCACTTATTAGCGAGATCATTCGTCCATTGGTTTTTTGAGATTGGCTTATCTCACTTAGCATGATATTCTCCAGTTTCATCCATTTGCCTGCAAATGTCATAATTTTATCATTCTTTATGGCTGAGTAATATTCCATTGTATATATATACCACAGTTTCTTTATCCATTCATCAATTGAAGGACATCTAGGTTGGTTCCACAATCTGGCTATTGTGAACTGAGCAGCTATGAACATTGATGTGGCTGTATCTCTGTAATATGCTCCCTGGGAAGATTTCTGACTAAGCAGAATGTGGCTACTGGACAGCAGAATGTGGCTACTGGACAGCTTTGAGCAGAGGAGCAACCTGAGCTGGCTTGAGTCTCGACAGCCTCTTTATAGCCCTCGGTTGAGAAGAATCTGCAGGGGCCGTGAGTTAACGCAGGGAGGTGAATCATGAGACCGTGGCTCACGCGGGGCTGGTGAGCTGTGTTTGGATTCTGTACATATTTGGGAATCTCAGCGAATGGACGGCTAGATGGCCTTGACCTGCCTGTTGACGGATGGGGAAAAGGACTGTATTTACGGGTTGCGTTCATCCGACCTCCTCTGGTGGCAAGCGAGGGAAACCTAACCCCAATCTGGCTGAGCCAACAGGCGGACATCTTTGGCTTATTAGCCGAGAAGTTTTTGGGGAGCCCCAGGAAGGAGCTCTGCCGGGGCCTCTCAGCTCCGCCCTGTCCACTCAGGCAGCCTTTCCTCCTGGTGACAGGTGCCTGCCAGAGGCTCCAGGCTGCCTGTCCCCTTGGCTACTCGCAGGAGAGGCATGATCGCCTCCCACCTGCTCCAGGAAAGCCCAGGCGTCTTTTCCCTGGTCAGACTGGGGTTACTTCTCTACTTCCCACGTGCAGAGGCCACCGTGTCCTCAGGGGTCGATTCTGGACGCGGGGAGGGAGGTCACCCGAAGGGCGTGCTCCGGAGGAGAGCCGAGGCTGGTACTCGGGGCGGTCCACTTGCTGGAGGAAGCGATAGGTTCCCTGGTCCCCATGGAACCTGAACTCTCCTGCCGTCTCCCACTGAGTGCAGAAAGTTCGAGCCGAGCGTAGGGACCAAGGGGCCAAGGACGCGGTTCCGGAGAGACCGAGGCGGCTGGGGGTCTTCGGCTCCACCGCGATGTCCGCGGGTGTGAGTGTCGCCTCGCTCCCCTGGTCCACCGCAGATGGGGGCGGCCTGGAGGCTGCTCTCCTCTTCCATGGGGGCCGTGGAGGCGGCGAGTGGAGGGAGGACCTGGGTCCTCGTTCTGCCCCCGTCTTGCCGCTGCGTGACTTGTGTGCAACTCTGTTGAGTCACAGAGGAGGCGGGTGGCCCCGACCAGGGTGGCACTGGGCCCGGGACTGCCAGAGACACAGGGTGCTCGACTCCTTTTGACCTTCAGCAAAGCAACGAGCACTCCTCCTGAGGGCGTGGCTAAGTGGCTGAGGCTGGCCTCGAACTTGTAGTCCTCCTGCCTCAGCCTCCTGAGTTGGTGGGATTGCAGGCGTGCGTCACCAGGCTCAGCGGTGTTCTTGTTTTTGACTGTGGTTATGTTAGTTTTCCGTTGCTGTGACAGAAAGCCTGAGAAAATCAACTTGCAAGAAAGAGCGGTTTATCTTTGGCTCATGGTTTTAGGCCACGATCTTTTGGCCCTGTTACTTTCGGGGCTGTAGGAGTCCAAACATCATGGTGGGGATAAAATGGTGGCTCAAAGCTACTCACACCATGACATCCAGGAAGGAGGGAGGAAGGGAAAAAAAGAGAGAGAGAGAGAGAGGGAGGGGGAGGATCCAGATTCCCAATATGTCCTTCAAGGACACGCCCCCAACAACCTAACTTCTTCCACTAGGCCCCGCCTCCTAAAGGGTCCAGCAACCTATAGCACCAAAGGCCGGCAACCCAGCTTTTAGCATCTGGGCCTTTGAGATCCAGACTGTAACAGTGACTTTAAGTTTGATGGTTTTTTTTTTTTTTTTTGGTACCAGGGATTGAACTCAGGGTCTCACTGATTTGCTTAGCACCTCGCCATTGCTGAGGCTGGCTTTGACCTTGCAATCCTCCGGCCTCAGCCTCCCGAGCCACTGGGATGACAGGCATGTGCCACCGTGCCTGACAGGTTTGAAGCCTTGGATTCGACCGTGCTGTGCTTCCTGTGTTGCTGTGTCCACCTTTTAACACACCCACTTTTAACTGTCATTTTAAGATACATTAGGGTTTTGGACAACAGCGTTCCGCGCTTCCAGCTCTGAGCCACAACCTGGGGCCCGATCTCCTCAAACACAGGTGAAGGATAGGACGGACCTCATAACGTCGTCCAGAGGGTCAGACAATACGAGCAAAGTGCTTAGCTCAGTGTCCGGCCTGCGACAAGCCCTCGGTAAATCAGCCCTGTAGTTAGAGTGAATTTATAGAATTGAATCGGACTGGTCTAGGGAAAAAAAAAAATCCGCTTTTGGTTTTCCACATCAACTTGTCAGTTCTGTTTGGAAATGTTCTGGTTGACTTGCTCCTACAGTTTGGAATTTGTGCAGAATAACCGGGTTCGGTCTTGAACCCCGGTGCACCTGGCCCGCTCTCAGCTCTCAGTTACGTAGGTGGGAAGGTGAGGTTGGGGATTCTCTAAGCTCTAAAGTGATTAGTACTATTATTGTTTTGGTACTTGGGGTTGAACCCAGAGGTGCTTAACCACTGAGCCACACCCCAGCCCCGCGTTGTATGCTATTTAGAGACGGGGGTCTCGCTGACTTGCTAAGTACCTCACTAAGTTGCTGAGGCTGGCTTTGAACTCCTGATCCTCCTGCCTCAGCCTCCTGAGCCGCTGGCATTGCAGGTGCACCACTGCACCCGGCTCTACCAGTGATTTGGGTGGACTTGCTCCGGGGGGTGGTGGGCACAGGGTGGGAGTCACGGCCCTAGACTTTGCCCCAAGTCCAGGCAGGCAGTCCTCGGTGGTGAGGGGGTCCAAGCTGAGGGTGAGCCGGGACACGCGCTCCTGTTTGACTCGCTCCCTGCAGCCTCACCCCGGCCTCATCCATTCGTTACCTGCGGCCTCTGCGCAGGTGCTGGGGATGGTGAAGAATGGACTCCCAGGGCGTCAGGCGCCTTGGCGAGCCATCCAGGGACAGAGCGTGGACCTGGCCACGCCCAGGGGTCCCTGGGTCCTAAACATGCCTCATTTTCCTTGAGATCATTTAAGTGGACTTATTTTCCAAGCGCAGTGATTTTACGCAGACGAAGCTTTAGGGAAATGCTTTCAGGTGTCCCGACTTTCTGCTCTCGCGGCTTCTGTCAAAAGATGTGCTCGGGGTTCCGAGGCTGCGGTGACTGATCACAGCGTGCCTCCTGCTACCTGCACGAGTCACTCACCCGCCAAAGCCAAAGTGGCTTGAAAGGTCCGGATCTGCTTCAACCTGCCCCCCCGTAAACAGCCGGCATTTACCTCCCGATGACCAGGTGCCTCTGGCCACAGGCTCGGATTTCACGATGATCAGGTGACTTTTATGCACCTTCAAGTTTGAGAAGCCCCAGGGTCGACCCTGGAATCAACTGTATCCTCGACGCCTTTAAAGATGATGTTTATTCTGGTAAAATGTGCATGACGTCTGTCACTCACCGTACACTTCAGGGACAGTAGATGCAATCAGTGTTGGTTGATGATCATCAAATCATCACCAGAACTTTTTCATTATCCCAAGACCCATTAAAATTTTTTTCTGCATTCTTTCTGTCCTGTCACCCGGTAACCTCCGTTCTACTTCTTGTCTTTATGAATTTACCTGTTCTAGGAGCCTCCTTATAAGTGAATTTATATAATATTTATTCTTTTGTGCCTGGCTTTCTTCCCTTATTGCAATGTTTTATGGTTCGCCCGTGTGGTAGCAGGGAGCCACACTGCATTCCTTTTCATGACTGAGTAATATTCCATCACGTGGCTGTGTCAGGTTTTGTTTATCATGCATCTGCTGCTGGGTACTTGGGTTGGCTCCACCTTTAAACTGCTGTGAATGATGCTGTCATGAATGTGGATGGACACATGCTGCAACACAGACGAACCTTGCGGACCTTAGTCAAGTTAGGTAGCCAGACACAGAACAAATACTGTTGAGTTTGCTTCTAGGAAACAGAGTGTGATCAGATTCACAGGAACGGAAAGTAGCACTGGGTGCCCTTGGCTGGGAGAGGGCCGTGGCGAGGTGCCACTCAGTGGGCGCAGGGCTTTGGTTTGGGATGAGAGAGAGGTTCTGTGGATAGGAGGTGGCGGGGCCGCATACCGTGGAAGCATTTAATGACGCGAAGCTGTGGATTCGAAATGGTGCGCTTTCCGTCAAACATACTCTACTACAATTAAAAAAAAAAAAGAGGATAAAGGAGGGAAAGAACCGCTTTCCAGGTGCTAATTTCATGCCTCGTCGTCACACACCAGGGTGCACTCGGTGCTGGGACCCGCGTGGCCCCTTTTGGATTTTAATAAGACAGTAGTGATGCATCATGACCCACCAGCCGTCAGCCCCGTTCTGCGGCGTCCACTGTGAGCAGGACCGTGTGGGGCTCTTCACACGCGATCGTAGTTCATGCGCACGCTAACCCTGGCAGGCCGGAGCCCGCGGGACACGCGGCAGAACCCAGGCACAGAGATATCAAGTAATTCTCCTAAGGACACACAGCTGGCCCTGGCGCAGGGAGCGTTTCAGAGCTCCAGCATCTCCAGGCTGACAGGTCTTGCTCCTCTGCGCTGGGGCGGCCTCGGATTGTTAATGGAGAGATGCTAATTAAGAATTAGGGAGCGTCTGCGTCCTCGGGGTTGCTTCGCACACAATGTTCCCTTCGCAGAGCGTCCCTGTCAACAAGTTATCAGGGCTTCTGTTTCTGAAGCAGAAACAAATTGGGCTAGTGAAGCTCTGCAGCTCTGCAGCTCTGCGTGGTTCGGGAAAGCAAGGCCGGGCGGGGAGCTGCAGGAAAGAGATCCGCAGGTGGCTGTTACTTTGTTTCTGAGCAAGCCACCTGGATTGCGTCCTGCGTGGACAGACAGACAGACACACAAGGACTGGGGCATCAGTCCTGTGCAGAGCTCAGATTTCCTGCTGATGAGCTGTGCATCTTTGAGCGGCTGTATATTGCACTTTTCCATTCCAGACACGACCAGGACTCGCCTCTCGGGGTTGGGGTTTAGCAGGATAGTACATGTGGGCTTCTATCAGGGCTGCCAGAAGGAGTATATTAATAGCTTTCTGCTACTGTCATTGTTACTAAGTGAAATACTACACTGTATTGCACAACTCTAATTAATTACAAACTGTCAACGTTCTGTCCTCTCCTGTAAAGAGCAGCGTCTGTAGGATATATATATATATATATATATATATATATATATATATATATGTATGTATGGATATATAATATATTTTGGGGGGCAGTATTGGGGATTGAAGCCAGGGGTGCTCTGCCACTGAGCTACGCCCCCAGCCCTTTTTATTTTTTATTTTGAGTCAGCATCTGGCTAAGCAGCTGAGGCTGGCCTTGACCTCACCATCCTCCTGCCTCAGCCTCCTGAGTCACTGGGATGTCAGGCATGTGGCGCTTCCCAGTGAGTAAGAGCGTGAGCCGGCGTGTTTCGGAGTATCGTGAAGCCAGTCTCCAAGGTTGCAGACTTGGCTCTCAGTACTTCAGAGTGCATCTTCAATGGGGACGACCTTTAACAATAATATGCCCACAGCTCAGACAGTAAAAACTTTGCTTTCTTACTACCATGGAATGCCCATGTCCAAATGTCTCCAGATGTTTTGGGAAAGTGGCATATTGCAGTGACTCCGTCGGAATCAGGGTCCATGCAAGGATCTGTCATTGAGCCTGGTTTATGTATCAGTCAGCTTTTCTGCACTGCAACACAATATTTGGGATGATCAACTTATAAAGCAAAAAGGTGAACGGTGGGCTCATGGTTTTAAAGGTTCCAGTCCATGATCAGGTGGACCCACGGCTTTTGTGGGATGATGGATGGAGACGGCCGGGAACATGCAGTGGAATGAGCTATACCCATAGTAGCTGGGGAGTGGGAAAAAGAAGGAAGAGGAGGGGACGGGGTCCCCACACCCTTAATGACCTAGTCTTCCCATTAGGTTCCGCCTCTTAAAAGTGCCACCTCCTCCCAGTAGAGCTACACTAGGAAACAAGCCTTGGCCCTACAGACCTTTGGGAGACAGCCTGAGCTCCGAACCACAGCAGCTTAAATTCTTTTTATTTTTATTTTTTAACTTTTTATTTTTTTTGATCCTGGGAATTGAACCCGGGGGTGCTTCACCACTGAGCCACATCCCCTGCCTTTTTTATTTTTTATCTAGTGACAGGGTCTTGCCCAGTTGCCGAGGGCCTCGCCAAGTTGCTGAGGCTGGCCTTGAACTTGTGATCCTCCTGCCTCAGCCTCCCGAGCCACAAGGATGCCAGGCGTCTTGTCTCTTGAATTCCTGATTTGCTTCCACTCTGGTCCATGTGACTCTGTCTGGTGGCACTTGCGTGCACCCTCAGTGTGTGGCTTGTCTCCTCTGTTCTCTATGTTTCTTGTGAGATGCTCGAGTGACCTAGAGGCGTTTGACCAGGTGCAGGTTTCGCTTCTCCCTTTGCAGGAACCCTTCGCAGGCGACGCGCTCTCTGTCTCAGTGACCGCTTCAGGAGGCATACGACGTCCGGTGCCCATCTCTGAGTTATTCTCATTTGTTGTGGTCTGTCCCGCATCCGGGACCCGGCAGGACCGGGTCTGATGGCCCTGATCTACCCATTAGCACCAGAGCCCACCGGCACCTGGGTTCCGTTGGAGGGTCTGGGGGTGCTTTCCTGACCCCCGGCGCTTTCTCCGCTGTGGACCAGGGTGATCGTCTGAAGCACTTGGGCTTCTGCCCTTTGCGGTTACCCTGAAATACGGTTTTTATGGAGAGCCAGGATAAATGCTGATTTTCTTTCCTCGTTAGTGGCAAGTTTTTCCAGTAATGACCTGGTCCCTGGCGAGTTCTGAAAAGGGGGATTTTAAAGAGAATTATGGTGGGTTGATTGAAAAGTCAGGGGCTGTGTTGCATCCTTCGTAGCTGTTACTGCTTTTGAGGCTCCGGATGCCCCCTTTTGGCCAGGGGGAGCCGCGCCACGGAACCTTCAGGTCCCCTGGCCGTGACCTCGTTGTTCACGAAGGGGTTTCAGACCGTGACAGTCACACACAAGACGTCCGGAGCGATTTCCTCCCTCACCCCGGGAATCACTTTTTGAACAAGTCCTCATTCCTTGGAGAGAAAAATGCCATCTCATAGCTGCGGTGGGCCCCGAGGGGTGCCTGTCGCTACTGGGTTATCATTTCAATAGACAGAAAATACGTATTTTTTAGAAGAGGAGAATGAATTTATTAGGATACTTCTAATTGATTAATTAATGAATGGTAGTGGAGATTGAACTCAGGGGCACTCGACCACTGAGCCACCTCCCCAGCCCTCTTTTGTGTTTTATTTAGAGACAGGGTCTCACTGAGTTGCTTAGGGCCTCTCCGTTGTTGAGGCTGACTTTGAACTCTCGATCCTCCTGCCTCAGCCTCCCGAGCCATTGGGATGACAGGCGGGCATTACCCTGCCCGGCAGGACACTTCTCATTTAAAATATAAGGTTGTATGCTTTTATTTAACTTTTAAAATTTTTTAAAAACTTTTACTTATTTATTTTTTTCATGAACTTTTTTTTTTTACATTTTTTTATTAACTTTTTTTTGATATTTAAAAATTTTTTTCATACATGTACGTAGGGTAATAATGTCGGTCCCAATCTTCTGTCCTTCCCATCCCCACCTGCCCCACCCCTCCCTCACTCCCCTCTGTACAATCCAAAGTTCCTTTATTCTTCCCTACCTGCGCCCCCACTATGGATCAGCATCCGCTTCTCAGAGAAAACATTCGGCCTTGGTTATTTGGGAGATTGGCTTTTTTCACTTTGCATGATCTTTTTCAGTTCCATCCATTTACCTGCAAATGCCATAATTTCATTCTTGTTTATGGCTCAGTAATATTCCATTGTGTATATGTACCACATTTTCTTTATCCATTAGTTAACTTTTTGATATTTGTATCTCTTTTCTCTTAAAGTAGGAATCTTGGTTTCTAACTATATTAACCTAAATATTATACATTTCAAAAAATTTTTTTCTTATTGTTCAATAAGAATACTGAATACAATTAAGATTTTTTTTTTTTTTTTGGGTTGGGAGGGCAGCTGTTTTTGGCCATTAGAATATATTCTACCAGAATCACATAAAAATTTATTTTTCCCCTAAATAGTTAAAACACTAACTTGATATACAGATAATTTCATTTATTTCAGTTCTTAAATTTTACTTATGTTTTAACCTTCGTTAAAAAGCAAATCTTGTAATTACAGCGCATGCCTGTACTCCCAGAGACTCGGGAGGCTGAGGCAGGAGGATTGCAAGTTGGAGGCCAGCCTCAGCAACTTAGTGAGACCTTAAGCAACTTTAGAGAGATTCTGTCTCAAAATAATAAATGAAAGGGACTGAGGAGTTGGCTCAGTGGTAAAGCACCTCTAGGTTCAATTCCTGGGGCACTCCCTTCTCCACAAAAAAAAAAAAGAAAAAAGAAAAAAAGCAAATGTCTATGTGTATGTATATATACAAATGCATATAAACAAATATATTAATATTACCTGTTTTCTTACACGAAAGATTGAATAGTGTATACACTGTATACTCAAAGAAATCTAAAGTAGGGCATCCCTGTTTAGTTCTGTTTTCACTTAGTAGTTTCATTGTGTTTATAGATTTTATTTGCGGTTGAATCTCACTATTCACGGGAGCTATATTCTGTAAAATTGCTGCGGACACTGAATTAGCGAATACCGAACCTGGGGGAGACGCAGGCTTCTGGTTCCCACCAGCCTCTCAGGGCGTTCTTTCCACCGAGTCCCCGCGCAGCAGGGTTTGGTGACCCTCTGCGCCTCTGCGCGCTCCTGAACACCAAGTGGGTGGACGGGCGGCCAGCAGCGCTGCAGCCCTGGAACTTACCCAGCGCGCGTTTCTCACTTAGGCACTTAGGACACTGGGAAGCACTTTGGCACTAGCCTGCGGGGCGCAGAAGTTCGAGACAGGACGTAGTGCATCACCTTATTTGGCCTCAGTTGCTGACAGGTGCCTTGGGCCACCGGGACTCTTCCCTGCCTGTCGCTACACCCTCAGATGACTCGCCAGTTTTGAGGCTAGGGGTCCATTTGAGCGCAGAGGCACATCGGCCCGTGGAATAAGCTGCGCACAGTGAGGGCCGGCCCTGGGTTATCCGCCTCTTTGCTCTCTTGCTTCTCCTTTCTCCACTAAGCAGGGACCAGGGACGGGATCGTGTTCGTGTGGCCCTGTGCACGGAGGAGACTTCCACGTGGTTGGTGCCTGAGTAAATCCCCAGCTGGGTGCGCATGTCCGACTTTGGGTCTGGTGGCTGCACGTTTGCCTTGAAGGTGGTCTAGGTGTGCTTAAAATTCTTGAGGAAGGTCGCTCTTCGTCAACTGAGCTGGAATAACAGCCTACCAGCTAGCAAATCTTTCATTCTGGGTCTTCAGTAAGATCTTCTGGAAGTCAAGCGGATGCGGATGACCCTTGTCCCCTACCAATGACCTATCTGGATTTTCTTTAAAATGCCTGCAAACTCTGCTTCCCTTTCCCTTAAGTGGATGACGTTCGCTTTCTCAACTACGTAGACCCAGACCAGGAGGTTCATCCGTCGTGTCCTGTTAGCTGATCTGGTGCCATGAACTTTTTATCCTGCTCGGGAGACTTTCCCACAGAATTTCTCCGAGAAGTCGAGCATTTATTTGCATGAGCTGGGCTGGTGAGATTTTTGTGGGATGTTACTAATTTGAGACTTGCCGGGTTTGCCCTGTCTTCAGCGAGGTGGGAACATTTCTCGGTGTGATTAACAGCCTAAATATACCACAGCAACATGCCAGCCAGAGAGCTTGGGAAGGAGCCCTGGCTTCTGTCTGGGGACTGCGTCTATTAGATTCTTCATCATACTTTGTTTACATTTAGTGCATCAAATTCTAGGCAAAGGAAAGTATACAGCCTCCGTAAATAGCTGACACACAACCGTGCATTTGGAAAACTCTTCAGGGATTTGCATTTATTTTTGTAAGAAGAACATCTACTATTTACCGATGACTTCTTTTCATTTTGGAAGTTGCAAACCACTTTACCAGCTATGCATCCTCTTGTGGATGCATTATAACCTTATTTGTGATGAAAAACCAGAGAGGATTAGGTGAGCTAGAGGCGAGGGGACTCAGTGGCTGTCTTTTAATGAGCATGTATTATGTGCTGGCACGGCCTTGAGAGCTTTATGTCAGTCGCACTTCTCACAGCAGAGGGGTAGTATCGACATCTCCCTTTGATAGATGAGGAAGCTGAGACTCAGAGATGGGCAACAGTTACCCAGAGTCACACAGTCTGGTAGTGGCAATCTAGGTCCACTTGACTCCAAAGCCTGTGTACTATCCACCCTGGTGGGAATTGTTTCAAAAATCATCTTCATAACAAGGTCTCACTGTGCGTACGTTTCATTGGCTAATTGACTGGGCATTGATCATCGCCATCACACCACAGTTGGCATTTATGGGAGTAAGATTAGCAGCAGCCAACACTTAACACAGTATTTAATGTGCCTGACGTGGCTCTGAGGACTTTACACATGTGGGCTCATGGAATCATAATAATTGCTTGAGGTTGGTCTTGTTTGTACTCTCACTGCAGATGTGGCTACGGAGGCCCAGAGAGGTTAAGTAGGGAGATGGAAGTCACACAGCAAATAGCAGAGCTTGAGTTCAGGTAAATATGCAGGTGTCAGGAGCCCTGCCTCTCGAAGATAAAACACTAGTACTGGGCGTAAGAATGTATGCAGCTGGCTGTAATTGACAGCAGGGAGGTTTTCTGGGTTTCTGTTGCAGTGAGTGCCATGTCTCCAGCCTGCACCCCCTCCCCCCAGCCCTCCCTCCCCACCTCCCCTGGAATTTAACACCTGTTGGCCTCAGATGCACTTTGGGGCTGGACCTTTGCCAAAGCCAGAGGGCCTGGCTTCTGCCCGCTCAGTCCATGCTCTTCTGTGGGGTGGGCACCAGCTGGGATCCTGCCTCTGTCACCTGTGGTGCTCAGTGTACTCTGAGGATAGAGGCCGCACCTCCCTGAGCCGCAGGGTCTGTATCCAGAAAGCAGCCGTCCCAGCGGAATGTCTCCGTGGCTCTTGCGAGGTTCCCGGTTGGCAGGTGAAGAAGCCGGGTGGTCCTGGCAGCGGGTGTTCCTGCTACTGATCTGCTTTACCCTGGGAGAGCATGCCAGTCTCCTTACTCCAGGCCAAAGCCACCTCCACGGGACCTCTGTTCTTTTTCTTCCAGTTAAATTGTTCAAAAAATTTTTTTCTATCATGCAGGAATCAGGCTCCCAGTTAAAAAAATTAGGATATAACCGAAAAGACTAAAACCCACTTCTACCAGCTCTGTAATTCTAGGAACATTTCTCTCTCTTCAGTTTGCTGTGTTCTTCCAGACCATTTTCTATGTATTTGTATTTCTATGCATTTTCTATGTATTTGTATATGTATTTCTCTCTCTATATATGTATCTCTATGTACTTATAGAAAATATGGATCATTATTTTATTTATTTGCATATTTTTGCTTTCATTTTTGGTACTGGGGATTGAGCTGTGGGCTGCTCGACTGCCGAGCCACATCCCCATCCTTTTTTAATTTTTTTAGTTTGAGACAGGGCCTCACTCAGTTGCTGAGGCCGACCTGGAACTTATGATCCTCCTGCTTCAGCCTCCTGAGTTGCTGCAATCACAGGCACGTGCCACCAGGCCCGGCTTTACCTTTACCGTGAACGTTATTCTGTCAGTTTTTTCACTTAGTAATGTGTTCTCTTATTCCCTCTTTTTCCTGTCTTCTCTGTCCTTGCTGATGTTGTATAGTTATCGTTTCTCGAGAGCGGAATCTTACTGATACGCTGTGTATCCATGTGCTTCCGTGAGTTTTTGTTGCGTGCACTTTGGGCTATGTTGTCAGGTGCGTATAGGTTTATAATTGTTAGTCCCGTCTTGTAAAGTGCTGCATCATTTTCCCCAGGATTTGTACCAAGGGCATGGGCTAGGATAGGCCGCAGAAATAAAGGACTCTCCAATTTCAGTGGCTTAACACAGCAAAAGTTTATTTTCCTCTGATGCTACATTTAGAGTACAGGTCGGCAGATCTCCACTCCTCAGATCACCCAAAGGCCTGGAAACCTCAGTTCCACGTAGCCATGGCAGAAAAAGGCGGGTACAGAGATCCCCACACTGGTTCTTGAAGATGCGTGTCCCTTCTGTCCGTGGCTCATTGGCCAGGCCCGGTCAATGGCTAGACCGTACTTGAAGAGATTCAGGGAAGTACAGTCGTCGATGAGAAATGAGTTGGGAATTAGCGAATGGCATTAATGGCAACCATAATTTGGAGGAGTCATAGACTTTTTTAACCATTTTCCTGTTACAGTGAGGATATTTCTGGTCACCTTGCCATTATTAACAGTGCCGTGTCCCGGAGCTTGGCACGTGCCCCTTGGGGTGACAGGTTCTGTGTCGTCCCGTTCAGTGGTGACGGCATCTGTTCCTTGCCGTGCTTTTCTGACCCATCATCCTGTTCGAGGCAGCCGACAGCTACAGAGTGATGGACAGCCTGCAGAGCGGCCCCGTGCCGAGGCCCCGAGGCAGTCTGGACTGTCTCTTCGTGCTCAGGGATCTCAGCAGCCTGGGGGCCACTCTGGGACTTGTTTACCAGGTTATAAAGCCCGGGCATTGTCCAAAGCAGGGGCAAGATCGTGCCTGGTTAGAAGCACCAGAAAAGGTTTGTGGCAGACAACGTAAAGAAATAGGGATCGAGAGGCGATTTGGAGACAATAAAGAAGGAACAGGGCAAGCAAGTGCAGGGTTTGTAGCTGGAGCGTTCAGCAGTTGGCCATGGAGACTGTCAAGAACTTTGAAGACTTTGATGGACGGTGGGAGCCACAGCAAGTTCATGAGCAGGAGAGTGGTGTGCCTGGGGTGGGGGTGCGTTAGGGTGTTACACGAGGCTGCAGGTAAGGTGTAGAGCTGCCATCAAATGCAAGAAGGTTCCTGGGAACCCATCATCATGAGTGAGGCGGTGTCTCGGAAATGCATGTCTAGTGTCCACAGTGGCAGCCTGCGGGCTGTTGTGCATTATGATTATCAGGGCCACTTGGGTCGTGCATTGTGCTTATGCTGGGGTTTCTCAGGCTTGAGGAATATTTTGTAAAGGAGAAGGTGATTCTGATAGGTTCGGTGGACTTGGATGTTATATGTGATATTCCTTCACTATGCGTCAAGCACGAGATCAGTTCTTAACTGGGGACACTCGGCCCCAGTTCATTCAGCGATGCCTGGAGACATTTTGGGTGGTCATGATTTGGGGGGAATGGTGTGCTCTTGGATCTGGTGGGTAGAGGCCCGGGATGCTGATCCTGCCGTGCCCCCCACGCCGTCCCAGCGAGCTTCACCCAGCCCTGAGAGGTTGCAGATCCGTGCACAAGCCTGGGTGTAAACCTGCCACGTTCACAGAGGTTGGACAACTCCGAACGCAGAATCAGTTTGCAAAAAATGGAAACCAAAGCTCATTTGCAAAACCTGTTCGTTCCAGTGGGAGAACATCGGCGATGCATATGGTGTTTTGCTGAAAATAAATCGTTCACGGCGACTCCTGTGGAGCCCCACCCACTCTCGTGCCGTCTTGTACGGGTGGCGGGTCTTGGGTGAGCCTCCGGAGTCTGCCTGGGGTGGCTTGGTCCTCCCATGGCATGAGGAAGAGAGGATGGTAGGAGGAACCGTCTTCCTTCCTCCCGGGTCAGGGGAGCCCTAACCTTGCGTGTTAAACCTGCTGCAGTTCAGGTATCATTAGCCTTTGGTCATTAAAAAGGCCAACTTGGCACCAAATGGATCACAAATCACGGCCACCGGCAGTCCCAGGCAGGAATGGTTTATGAAGTGGGCATCCAGGGATCCAGCAGGTGGCCTCCTGCCTTCCATTTTGAAATAAAAACTCACAAATGTACAAAGTCTCATATGGAACGGGTAACCCCACCCCACACCCCGCGACCCCAGCACCCCGAATTCACCAAGGTCTCCCAACCAAACCTTTGTCACCCTCTGAGTTGAAGGACGTCCTGGTGTCAGAAAGCACTGGACCTGGGGGGAGAATCGAGACGTGGGGCGCAACGACCTGCTGATCTTTCCGTGGACAGCGTTGGAAGTGGCCCCTTGTCCAGTCTGCTCGCTGGGCCGAAGGCGCAGGTGCTTCTGGGTGGCTGGGCGGGGACGTGCTCTGGGCTCGCAGGGAGAGACCTCGAGTCTTCCCGCAGCCGTGCAGGAGGTTCAGGGGGCGGGGGACACTTGAAGCAGGTGTTGGAGAAAGGTGATCCTGGGGGGAGACGTCTCAAGCCCAAGTCGCTGAACTGGTCAGATCCCCGGGAGAGAAGGAGGACGACGGCTTCCTTAAGATTCCCAGGACTGGGTCAGACAGATGGCTGAGGATGTGTCTGCTTCTCAGCCCTTTCCCCAGTTCCTGAGTCTTCAGTGAAATACAGTTTAAAGGAGCAAGTTCAGGGTCATCTCAGCTGATCGCTCTCTTCCCTGTGTCTCTCTTTTTTAAAAAAAATGTTGAATTTTATTTTTTCTGAATAGTTGACATGACAGTAGAATATATTTATGCATTTTGCTAGATCATACATAAATAGAGTGTAATCTCTCATTTTTTCTGATCGTACGTGTTGCAGGATCATACTGGTCATGCCGTCCTACGTGCACATGAGCTAATGATGTCTGTTTCACTCTACTCTCCTTCCTTCCCTCCTGCCCCTTCCCTTCCCCTCACTCCCCTCTACCTAATATAAAGTAACTCTGTTCTTCCCTAACTCTGCCTCCCCATTGTGAATTAGCTTCTGCATATCGGAGAAAACATTTGGTCTTGGGATATTCTCTAATTTACCAGCAAGTGCCAGAATTTATTCTTCTTTAAGGCTGAGTAATATTCCACTGTGTAGATATACCACATTCTCTTTATCCATTCATCTGTTGGAGGGCACTTAGGCTGGTTCCATGCTTAGCTATTGTGAACTGAGCTGCTATAAACATTGATGTGACTGTCACTGTAGTATGATGATTGTAAGTCCTTTGGGTATAAACTGAGGAAAACACAGTAGACTGATTGTGTCCGACCTGAATTCCCGCGTTGGAATCCTAATCACCCAAGTGATGGCAGAGGAGGTGGGGCCATTGGGAGGGGAGGGGATTGGGTCACAGGGGTGGAGCCCTTATGAGTGGGATTAGCGGGTGCCCTTATAAAAGGGACCTTAGAGAACCCTCCTGCCCTCTTCCCCCTGGATAAAACGAGAAGTTAGCCGTGGGCAATGCAGAGATTGACCTTCCCTGTAACCCGACCCTGCTGGCACCCCGATCCTGGGACACCCCGTCCCCAGAACTGTGAGCAAGACGCTTCTGTCGTTTCTAAGCTGCCCACTCTATGGTCCTTTGAGATGGCCGTCCACACCACATGAATCGGAGCTTGTCAGATCTTGACTCTTGATTTAAGTGTAGGCACAAAAGTCACTGCTATCGACGGCAGATGCTGGTATGCCTCTGGGTGACCTTGCCTTCCAACTGACCTTCACTGCACAGCCAGAGTCCTGATTCCCGTACGTGCCCACGGTCAGCCTCGTGGTCCTGAGAGGCTCTGCTGACCTTCCTCGCTCTGTAGCTTAGCCCTCGGTTCACGCTGGCTGTGTGCGGCTTACGCCAACAGAAATTTCTCGCAACAAATGGATGGTGAGCGATCACCAGGCCCTGAGGTGGACACAGGGAGGGACAGACAGGGAAACAAACCAGAGATCTTGTAAAAGGCCCTGTGCCCATGAAGTGTTAGTCAAGTCAGAATCTGACTCTCTGAACTTCTGTTTTTTCATCTGTAAATCGGGTACAGCAGTTTTCCTTTGCAGAGTTATTGTGAACATCACACAGATCACCAAGGGGACGTTGTCTGCCAACCGCAAAGCGGTCAACATTGTGGAACTTCTTATTTGGCCACCGTTGATTTTTCTGAATAGTTCCGGGAGCCCTAGAATCTTTCCCGCATCTCTTAGGTTCAGTTTAAGGCTGTGCAGTTCAATTTAGGACCAAGGGCCAATCACAGGGAGAATGAGAAGTTGAGTTTAAAACAAAAGTCTTACTGAGCCGGGGTGCCTGTCATCCCAGTCACTTGGGAGGCTGAGCAGAAGGATCCCAAGTTCAAGGTCAGTCTGGGCAAGTTAGCAAGACTGTCTCAAAATAAAATTTAGAAGAGAGTAGGGGATGGAGCTCAGTGGTAGAGCACTTGCCCAGCAGGGGAAAGACCCTGAGTTCCATCCCGGTCCTTACAAGAAAAAAAAAAAAAGGTGTCACTAAGTGTTACTGATTCTGATGATCAAATCGGTCGGGCGATTCCTGGTCTGTGGGTGCCTCGCGTGGCTGACCTCTTGCTCCTCCTCCTAGCGGTACATTCCCTGGATGTTCTTCCCAGAGTTCCGGTGGGACATCTGAAACACAGGGCTGGATGGACTGTAGCCAGTCTGACCCAGGAAGCAGTAGGACCCCTCTGACCCCTTTTGGAGCCAGTTGCTCCATTTACAGTAAAGAGAGGAAGGAGCAGAAAAGTCTTGGGGGAGCAGGGCTGGGGTGCTGGATTTCCCCGGAGAAGGGGCAGCAGAGTCTCAGGCAGCGTGGGGCATGTGGGGTCAGGCAGAGGCCTCGCGAGCCAGGTGGCCCAGTGCAACAGAGACGAATCCTCTCCTGGTTCCGGAGCCCAGAAGCCCCGTATCCAAGCGTCAGCAGGACCTTCTCCCGTCAGAGGCTCTGCAGACAGTCCTAGCTTGTCCCTTGGTGGCTCTGGTGTTTCTTGGTTTGTGGTGGCATTGCTGTGACTTCTGCCTCTGCCTCTGTCCCCGAGAGATGTCTGGGTCCTCCCTGTGTGGATGCCTTCTTTGGATTTAAGGACCACCTTAATTTACTAGGATTGCTTCTTAAATCTTACCTTCGTTACTTCAGCAAAAGACCCTATTTCTCAGTAAGGCCAGATGCCAAGTTTGCAGGTGGACGTGAGTCTCAGGGAGCCCACGGGGGAGGGTGGACAGGTTTCAAGGACCAGGTGCGTGGCAGGGCAGGGCAGGGGCGGACAAGCCTGGGTGTCATTGCTGCTGCGTGGCACCTCGCGGTGACAGCTGCTTCCTGTTGTGTGTGCGTGTGTGCGTGTGTGTGCGTGTGTGTGTGTACTTTCTAAGCTGACCCAGGAACCGCTCTCAGCAGAAAGAAACCAGGTCCCCGAGTCCTGGTCTAGAAACTCGTTGTTCAAATCCCAGGATGCTTCTGCTTCTGGGCCACTGGGCATTGCGCACTCTGCTTCTGAGGTCAGCTCGGGGAGGGGACGGGATACGGCCTTGGTTTTCTAGCCGTGCAGATCGCAGCTGCCCTCTCTCCCCCGCCCCTGTCCTAGGTGGGGCCTCTCACCTCCGGGTCTGCTGGAGATGCTCCTCAAAAGGTTAATTCGGGAACAAACTGTTTTCGGAACTGCTGGAAACAGTGATTTTTTTTTTAAAACTAGGTAAGCAGCTTCCCTAGCTGGCATCTCACTATCTCTTCCCGCTCCTCCGAAATCCGACATCCTAGGCCAGAAATCAGGCGACACTCTCTCCTCTCGAGTGTTAGGATGAAATCACTCTTCTTTTAAATTTATGTTCTCTTTATTTTATGTTTTAAAATCCGATGGACACTTGTTAGGAGGTGCAGAGTCCCCCAATCCACCCCAAAGCGCTTTGCAGCTTCGTGTTTTACTTCCCACACGTCCAGCTCCTCTATCGCGAATGCGTCCTGCTTAACCTTCTCTTTATTATTGGCAGGTATAATTTCTCTGTCTTTTTCCTAACTCTCAGGCAACTGTAAAATCCCTACGGACAAAGAGAACCGTGGTTTTCTGTAAACCCTACATTCTTTGCTGGCAAGATATTGTTATTTTTTGTAGCTCCAAATGCTCCTTGGATATCTTTTCTCTATTTTCCCAAAGGATATAACATAACATCATTTGAATAATATTAATCCCTACTTATCTATTTAATTCATTTGTTGGTACCAAGGATGTAGCCCAGGGGTGCTTTACTACTGAGTCACATCCCCGACCCTTTTTATTTTGACACAGGTCTCACTAAATTGCTTAGGGACTTGTTAAGTTGCTGAGGCCGGCCTCCAACTTGTGATCCTCCTGCCCTGGCCTCCCAGTTGCTGGGGTTATAGGTGTGCGCCACTGCCTGGCTAGTTTTATTTTTTTTTTAAAATTGACATGTAAAATTGTGCATATTGGTGGAGTACCATATGATATTCCAGTACATGTGTACACTATGTAACGTCCAAATCAGAGTAAGCAAATCTGTCTCTTCAAACATTTGTCATTTCTCTGTGGAAAAAAAAAAAAAATCCAAAAGTCTTTTTTTCTAACTTTTTTTTTTTTTTTTTTTTTTTTTTTTTGCTGTGCGGTGGAAATATACAGTACCTTATAGTCATCTAGAGCCACCTGCCTGGGCAGTAGAACACCAGAACTTATTTCTCCTGTCTCTCCTATTTTCATTTTAGCAAGGAAGCCAAGATGGAGCATTCAGTAGGGTCAGAAATCTAAACAGCTAACAACCAGCACAGTAGCTGCTCCCTGACCTTAGCCGTTACCTGCCACTGCTAAACCTGGTCTTGGGAGAAGTTGGTTTTCATATTCAGTACAGGATAGCATTGGAAAATCCATGGCTCTTGTTTGTCACAACGCCTCCTAGAGGGTGAGAGAGAGCCCTGGGTCACATCTGTTCTTCTGGCTTCCTGGTATGTTGGAAATGAAGAAAAATAAGGAAATGCCCAAAGAGAATTACCCAAGTTGGTGACAGGCTTTAAATGGTGTCACTTAGGAAACCAACATGTTCGACACACACAACGCAGTGGCCGATGATTCTTGTCCTGGGGAGTTAGCATCAGATGTCTGAATTTGTTCTTTGTGCATGCGGGACCTCTGATCCCAAGAAGCATCCACCCTTGCCTCTTGCCAACTAGTGTGTTGGAGTGTTTAAAATCCTCTTTGCATCCGCTACTTAGGCCTGTAGGGATTGGGACGTGGTAGTCTTTTTTGAGTCGTGGTATTTGGTCAATGCTATCATTTATTGAACAAGTCTATTGAATGCCTGCTATAAAAGAAATTGGAGGAGATAGGGTTCTTGCTCCCAAAGAGCTAACTCTCCAGTGAGGATATGATTTATAAAGGAAAAAAAAAATAAAGTAGGATGAGAAATCTTTGGATAGAGGTCTATTCCAATTCTCTCATATCAGAGAAAGGAGCTTCGGTTTGGGGAAGGTATTAGTCAACTTTTGCTTCAGTAACAAATGATCCCCGACTTTAATGATTGGTAGCACAAATGCTTTATTTCTTGCTCCTGAGTCTGTGGGTCACTGAAACAGCTCTGCTGTAGGCTGTAGGTTGGGTTAGGTTCAAACCTGCTCCATGGGACTCTTATTCTGGACTCAGGCTGAAGGAATGGCAGTCACCTGGATATCCACTCCTCATAATAGAGTCCATGAGTGCAAGGGGCCAAATCAAGTTCAGCATTTGCTCAGATGTGGCAAACTTCACGTCAACTCCTATTTCATTGATCAATGCAAGTCACATGACCAAGCCCACCACTCATGGGGTGGGTGGGATTATTTTCCTTTTGAGGTTTGCATGAGAAAGAGAGAGGGAGAGAAGGAGCGAGGAAAGAGGGAGGAGGGAGAATTTGCAGAACACTAATTCAAGCTGCCATAAAGACTGAACAGAGATGACGTTTGAAATGGGTTTTGAAGGATGCATAGAAGTTCATCAAGCCTGACTGATGGGTGGAGTCTCGAAACACAGAGCATCTTAAAAGCAAAGCAGTGAGGACTGTGACCACTTGCTCTAGAGGGTCCTAGATGACCCGGGTGGCAGGAGCGTCTGGTGGTGACTTTCAGACACGCTCAGGTTGGGCAGCCTTGGGCTCTGGTCTCTGTGAACGCCATCCTTCTCTTTGCTCGCGATAAAGGAGCATAGGCGGCGAACACAGGGTCCCTCTTCTCGGGACCACACGGTGGCGTGCTTCCTGATAGACCCGTGCCCGCCTTCTCCACTGATATGCAAACGCAGCTTCCAAAGTCAATCCCTCCAGGACCCCGTGCAAGGATGCCCTGGTGCCATCGGTACCTCGTTAATCCCGAGGCTGCAGGCGAGGCCCTGGCCCTGCCTGGGCTGCTCAGAGCATTCTCCAAGTCAGATTGAATTGTGGTAACGTGTTAAAAATAACGCCATGGCTGGGACCCTGCTTCCCCGAGCTTTGTACCATGCGAAGCAGCTCCAAAGCAAGATGCTGCCTGACCAGCGCTGTCACTGTGCTCGTACCTCAACCAAACCTCACAGCCAGCCAGCGAGGCCGGTGTCCTTATTAACAGATAAGGAGGTAGAGTCCCTCTCTGAGTGAAAAGGAGGGGCTGAGCCAGCTTTGGGGAGTCGTGAAGTCTCTCATAGCGATGCCTCGAGATTTCTTTGGTACCGTCTTGATATCATCGAACAAGATCCGGAGAAAGGAATAATTTTCATGCTGTGGGATCCAGGGTTCTCTAACGCCATGTTGTACACCTCGGCTAAAATGTTCCCTGATGTTAACAGGCGTCTACGCCTGGTAAATAGTTTCTCAGGTCATTGTCCTGAATGTAAAGCCAATGGAAAGACATGACAATTCAGGAGGCCGTGGCAGAACTGGAGAGTGGAGAGAAGCTTCGTTTCTCACCCTGTCAAGTAGGTGAGACGAAAGCAACTGGGTCAAAGCCATGGAAGCTATTTTAAAATCTTGCCTGTGAGATTCCCGCATGGAACCCCTGCCCCCTCCAAGGGTTCCGTGGAACCTGGTTTGAGAACCAGTGGTATAAGGCCACGCCCATCGATCTCAGGAGTGGGGACCAAATTTGAACCTTGACGCCAGGTCTGACTTGCTTCTTGGCTGTGTAGGTTCAGGTCACTCCTCCCTGTGGCAGTTTCTCCCCCTGCAAGATAGGCAATATTGAAATCAAACGGGACCTTGGGTCGCCCAGCTACCCGGTTTGCCTTAATGTCTCGAGAGCATCTCCTGCAACCGGCTTCGGGAATTCGTGCGCGGTTTATTGGAAGAATGGGATTTTTCTCGGCGCTGTGTGAGAATCCTGCTGCAGTGGGAGACTTTGGACCCTGTGCTCTCCATCCCTGGAGCGGGTCAGGGCGCGTGGAAGGATCTCGGGCTTCAGAATTCTGTGGATTCTCTGTTCGGGTCCCAAAGGATCCGATAACACATCAGATTGAATATTAAATATTTGTCTTGGCGTGTTTGTGCCATGGATGGAAAAGCTGCAGACATTTTCCAAACAGGAGAAGGGCCAGATCTCATGAATTGTGCTTCTGTTTACAGTTCTGTTCCTCAGGCTGGTTGCTTAGGAATATCGCGTCTTGATGAAGTTCCTTAAAAGTGACGGTGGGTGTGCATTTCTACATTTGTTCGGATGTCAGGAGCCTTGCTTCTCTCACAAAGCCGTTCTGCTCTGTAAACACGGCAGTGGATTCTACAATGTAATCCAGAAGAAAGCCACACTCAGAAAATAATTAGTCTTGGGGAAAAAAAAAAAAAAAGACCATAAACAAAGCCGAAGTTATTGAGTTTTTAGATCATTTTTTTCCCTGCTGTTTATTTGGAAATGACTGTCAATGGATGTACCATAAACTCACTCAGATATGTTCTCTGCTTTGCTTTTTTCCACATATGAATAGTTTCCATTTCAACATGAAAAACAAATCGAAGATAATTCACGCCACACCCTGAGCTGATGACTGTGAACCACCCTCTCTTGCGAATACCCTCCCCAAATGTTTCTTTTGTCTTATTTGCATTCTTCTTTCTTGGAAACTAATTATCACTTTAATTGTGCCCAACCAGATTCTTCCAGAATCTTCCAGCTCTTACTGGACACTTCCAGTGAGTGGATGCTTTTCTCCATAGAAGGCAAGCAGTGTCGAATAGCTTTTGAGTGATTTGGCAGTAAAGAATCATTGTGATGAGTGTCCTGTGGCTTTTTAAATTGACATGGCTACCTTGCCCACTCCAGATATTTCTGGAAAGCCGGCACATTCATTTCCCTTCATTTGCATTTCATAACTAACCAGTGTGAGGTTAACTTGCTCTGTAGCCTTGTACTCTTACAGGTGGTTGGTTACCTTGCAGATTTTTTTCCGTTCATATTTTCTGATAGTCTCTGGCTCTCTGCTCCGGGCTCTTAATCTCTAAGCAGGTCAGGGCAGGAGAGTCGCGGCTGACGTCAATGCAGCCCCGTAGATTAGTTAGCGGAGGGTGTCGGGAGAGGGGTGCAGCTGTTGTATCCTCACCTGGAGACCAGATCTCACCTGAGATACCTGCCGGGTGTCATCTCACGCTTTCAGGCCTGGTACACGAGGATTCACAGGATGGGGGACTCATTTCTTAGTTCATCAGTGTTGGCTTGGGGAGAGTGCAGGTGGTGTCCCTCTGCTGAGCCCGTGTCAGCAGTGAAAGGTAGTTTGGTGCAATGGTGCATCTTGCAGAAGTCACCGGAGTCAGAGAGCTCCAGGTGGGAGTCTGTCTCAGACCCGGTAAGAGACAGGCAAGACTAGGTGACTTACCTTCCCCTGGCCTCAGTTTCCCCATCGGCTCAAAGAGGATACTAAAAACACCTCCCCAACAGAATTACTGAAAGGTGGTCATCCAAGCTGGGTCCCCGACTCCTGGAAGCACCTGGACCTTGCTGGAGTACAGACTTTGGGACCCCACCCCAGACCTTCTGAGGGTGAGCCAGCCGTCTGTTTTCTCCAGCTCCCGAGGGACTTTGGTGTAAGGAGTCAGGGAAAGAGTCCTAAGCACAGCAGAGCCTGTCTCTCCCTGGAGTAGAAGCTGCGTGGAGGCAGGTGGCTTATTATTGTCATTATCTCGTGATATTGGGACTCAAACCTTGCACATGCAAGCCAGGTGTTCTGCAGCTGAGCGATACCCCCAGCCCTTTCAATTTTTTATTTTGAGACAAGGCCTCACTAAATGGTTGAGGCTGGCCTTGAACTTGCCATCCTCCTGCCTTAGCCTCCCAAGTTGCTAGGATTATAGGCGTGCGCCCCCACACCTGGTTATATTCCTACTTTTTAAGCCGTGGAATTGGATCAGACAAAAGGGGACTCGGTACAACGTAGTCCAGGTCTTTTCAGAAAGACAAGGATCTGCCGTTTCCATTTTGTGATCATTTTGTTAATTTGCCCTGCATGGTGGCCCAGTGTCTTGTCTCCAGGCACAGAGCAGAGTTGGAACTGGAATGCTCGTCACCTGCCTTGTTGGGACATAGTATTGTCTCTGCTCCGTCCTGCCGTCCTTCAGGGGCAGTGGAGGTGACCCGTGAACTCCCTGTAGGTCTCCGAGGCCTGTACACCATAGCTGTGGTGTGTAGCCTACACAGCCCCTTAGCTGCTTCTCCCTCCTCTGGACGCCCAGCCCCCTTCATGATTCCTGCTGGGGTGGGGACGCGCTGGCCACCAGGGTGCGCGAGCTGATTTGGGGCTGGGGTGTGGTGTGCAGGCAAGACCTTTTGCATTTTCATAGTTACATGTTAACTACTTGTCTTAAGAAATATATAAGCTAGCAGGTCAAATTCATGACTTCCCAGAGGTGATTATTTAGGACGAGGTTTAAACAGAGTAGTGAGAGTGGATTTGCATTTTCTCGAATGCGCGTTTTAAATAACGAACAATCACCAGCTTTAGACCCACAGCAGTGGTGGTGGCAAAGGTCAGAGAGGTGGCAGGAGGTGAGGGAAGTACCAGCCCAGCCTTGAAACGATATCTTTGGGGTTAAACTCAGCTGGATGTGAGCTTGGTATCCACCACTCACCGGCTCTGAGACCTTGGCTGTGTGACTAGTCCTTCAGTTACTGTGTCTTCATCTGTAAAATGGGAATGATGGTATTTGTTCCCACAGTGAGGGGACTAAGGGAGAAAAAGCGTACCAAACGCTTAGCCGAGACTGGCGCACCATGGACGTCCAATGCGTGGATAATGTTGTGTCTTCTTGTTGTGTTTGTTTGCTTTGTTTTGTTTTTGTGGGAAACAGGATCTTGCAATGCTACCCCGCTGGCCTCGAACCCCTGTGCTTAAGTAATCATCCTGTCTCAGCCTCCCAAGTAGCTGGGACCGTAGGCGCGCACCACGGTACCCAGGTCTTCATGGCACTGGATCTGCTCCCTGGACTCTGAACGACAGTCCATTTTCAAATGACATGTGGATGTGGAGGACCTTAACGTGGGCGGCGTAGGCTGGACTTCTGAATTCTCCTGAGATTTTAGCCTCCATGTGACCTGTTGGTAACTGATGGAACCACATCCTGAACAAGCCTAGTTAACCATCCACAGATTCTCCGTGTCATTCAATGAATTTAGATATGGAATATGCCAGGAGCATATCTCCAGGTAGAGAGGAGTCCCTGTGATGCTGGAGCCCCGTGCTGTGAACCCTTATGGTCTGGGACATTTGCTCCTTCAGGGGCTTAGCATGTGAACCACTTTTAGCAGGGCCTTTCAAAGTTCTTTTTTTTTTTTTTAATGGACATATTTCAAAAAAAAATTTTGCTTCCTTCCATAGAAAAGACTAAGTGAAGACTTAGCAGTGGTTCTTTTCCTAGTCATCAGTAGCCTAAGCCTATGTCTCCTCTAGTGATATTGTTGGGGTTAGACTATGCTACTTTTGAGATACTGGGGTATCTGGGCTCTTTGCCCCTAGGTAGGGTTGCAAGATAAAATACAGAATGTTCAGTTGAATTTAAAATTTCAATAAACAGCGGATACTTCTTTAAAGCCTATTTTAATTTTTTTAATGATATGTAAAAGTTGTACCTATTTTCAACGTGGTCGAAATGCGTGGCAAGAAAACTTGGAGGAAGAAAAGTTTATTTGGGGCTCATGGTTTCAAAGGTTCAGTCTGTTGTCCGTTGGCCCATTGCTCTGGGCCTGAGGGGAGGCAGAACATCATGGCGGGAGAACGTGGTGAAGGGAAGCTGTTCAGCTCAGGGCAGCCAGCGGGTAGAGAGAGGAGAGCGAGGAGCCAGGGACAGGACATAGTCCAAGGGCATGTATCTGGTGACCTAGTTTCTCCATTCATGCCCCACTTGCGTATAGTTACCACCCAGTAGTCTATTCCAATTATAAATCCCTTAAGTGGATTAATCCACTGATGAGGTTACAGCTCTCATAACCTAATCATCTCACCTCTGAACAGTCCCGCGCCTTCCCTCACACAGGAGTTCTGCAGAGGACATGATAGATTCCGATCATAACACTTTCTTCCAGCTTTTTTGAAATACATAGTACCTTGTTATCTATGGTCACCCTGTTGTGCCATAGAACACCGGCACCGATTTTTCCTATTCAATTGTAGCTTGGTGCCTACTGACCAACCTTTTACAATGAACACTTTTTAAATATAATTACACCTCGTGCGATATTTGGGAAATACTTACACTAGCAAAGTATTCATTGTTTGCCTAAAGTTCAACTTTAACTTGATGTCCTCTCTTTTTTATTTGCTAAATATGGCCACTGGATGGCCCTGCAGCGTTTGCCACCACACTGTTAGCTACAGAGCCACACTGTCCAATTTGGCTGTGTAATCCAGAGCCATCTGCTGACCATCCCTCTTTTGTGACCTCAAATGGTCACAATCTGAGGGCAATTCTTATTTTTGGAGGTGATTTAGTTATGAATTATAGACTTTAATTACCATAATTCTATCAAAACTATTGATCACATGTCACTGAAAAGAAAACCAAATGCAGATGTCTGGATGAGTATGTATTAAGTATAAAGACCAAACTCACCTGCACTAACACGGCTTCCACTTTTGAGGGACTTGCTCTGTGCCAGGCTGGCTCTAAGTGCTCCGAGGGTTCACTGAACCCTCACGATGACCCTGTTAATTAGAGAACATTAATCATTCTCTGTTTTTCAGAGACTCAGAGGAGTTAAGGAACTTGCCTAAGGTCACACAACTCAAAGGTGATCCAGTTAGGATTTGTGACTTCTCTTCCTTGTTCAGTATCTTTGTGTTGAAGCCGCTGGGGGCTTTTGGAGGGATTTTTTTTCTATTGGGTCAACTTCACAGAGACATCTTAACATCTGAGTGTCGACATTTATATTAACGATTCCCTTAATTATCTTTAACAAGCGCAACCGTATTTTGTTGCAGCAAGAATTTTTGAATGGCGTTCAAAATTATGTTCATCTGTATGATTACAATTACAGATTGTTTATGAAGACGAACGTTTTCGCTGCTTCCCTTTTTTTACAGTGTTAGGAATGGAGCCCAGGGCCTCCTGTCTGCCGGGCAAGCGCTCTACCCCTGAGCCACACCCTCAGCCCGAGGTGGAAGTTCTTGGCTGGTAAATGGTAGTGGGAAAAAGGTAGTTTTACCTAGAGTCATAGTGGAGCGTGAGACCAAAGGAAAAACCTGTGTCGCACTGACTAAACCATCAGCCTGTTTTTCACATGACCGTGAACACAGCCCTGCACGGTCCAATCTGTTTGCATGCTGAGGCCGGCTCTCGTAAACCCACCCAGCAGGGAACACGCTGTCTTCACGGGTCTAAAAATAGTGGGCTGATTGGAAATGGCAGTTTCCTAATGCACAGAAAGACAAGGCTACTCTCGTGCAACCAGTCGCAGCCTCTCTCTTTTGAAAAGTTCGAATATTCTGTCCGTTGTGAATTTTTTGGCATCGATTCAGATTTGAAAGTTACAGGATTAAAAGGTGCATGTGTTATTTGTATTTTTGCATGTTATTTACATTGTGCATTTTGTTTCTGTTTTGTGATTGCTTTATTACATTCCTGAGTCTTTTGCCCCTCCCCCCTTACATTTTGCACCCAAGGTGGGCACCCTTGTCATCTCACCCAGCCCTGCTCCCTCCCCGGCAGGGATGCCTTGCTTATCTTCATTCCTGAGCATCCGTCACGGTAGTAGTCTCCTCCTCCCCCAATCAGGTTCATTCTTTTTTTTCTTTGGTACTGGGGATTGAGCCCAGGGATGCTTAACCACTGAGCCACATCCCCACCCCTTTGCTGTTTTTTATTTAGAGACAGGCCTCAGTTTCTGAGGGCCTCACCAAGTTGCTGAGGCTGGCTTTGAACTCTCGATCCTCCTGCCTCAGCCTCCAGAGCCGCTGGGATTACAAGCATGCACCACTGCACCCGGCTCAGGTTGATTCTTTTGCAAGAACCCTTGATGCTTCTGAATTTATTATTGTCAATGGATTCTCTGCTGGGAGAGATGCAACTGTCTTTTATTTGTTTATTAATTTTGAGGTGCAGGGGCTGGAACCCAGGCCTTTGTGCATACTAGGCGAGTGCTTTACCACTGAGCTACATGCCCAGCCCACGAAGCCATCTTTTGGGCTGAATGATTTGCTGTCTTGCCATGCTGTTCGGAATATTTGGGAGAGAAAAGCCATGATTTGCCAAAATCACGGCTTGGTTTGGAGGTGCGCGGATTGCCCGTGTGCAGCTGAGCATCCAGGCCATCCCAGCTCCTCCGCCTGACAGGCGACCCAGCCTTTCCCAGCTAATAGCATGGTCTGAGGCCGCTGGCTAACACGCTGTCATGTTGGGCGCACTCTTAAGTACGGGTTTTGATGGTGACACTGACGTTCTTATGATAGGAAGATGATACAGAGCCGTGGGTTACGGCTGGAAAGTCGAGGTAGCCCGTCGACAATGTGTCGGGAACTCAGTTATCAATAATCAACTCTCTTGTCTGCTCCGAAGACGAAGCCCAAGTCCCAGCCCGGTACTGGGTGCATACTGTGGTTTCAGTACAGTCCTTCCCGTTGTCAGTCTGATGTCTGTCTGTCTGTGTTGCCTCCTTTCTCTGGATGAATTCCTCAAGAGTTCTTTGAGCACCCACCCGTGCTCACAACTCACCATGGGGTTTTTGGCTGCAGCTCGGGGATCTCAGTTTTGTGGGATTCGTTCCCCCTGGATATGTTGTCTAGTATTATGTTTCCTATTAGCTGAGTTCTAGAAAAATACACACCTGAATTTGTGCATTGAGCGGAGTCAGTGGCCTTTGTGTTGGATGTTGGTTAACAGTCCCTGAGCCTGAGGAAGTAATCTAGGTTCCCTGTCCTGGTTTCATGTTGCTGCATACACACGTGCACACACTTGGCCACTTACAACGGCACTCATGTGTGAGCTCAGTTTCCCTGGGTGGGACGTTCAGGCACAGCTGAGCTTCGTCCCCTGCTCAGGGTCTCACGAGGCCTCCATCAAGCATCTGCTGGGCTGCGCTCCCATCTGAAGGCTGGACTGGGGAGATGAGCTTCTGAGAGGAGCTCATTCAGGTGGCCGGCAGAATGCACTTCCATGTGACTTTCCAACCAAGGGTCCCGGCTTCTCCCTGTTGGCTGGAAGCCAACCTCAGGTCCTAGAAGTCGTCTTTTCTCCCCTGCAGCTGTGCCGCCCTCTTCCTGTTCAGTACATGGCTGTTTGCTTTCCCAAGCCAATAAGGAAGTCTCTCTCTTCCCAGTCTCTAAGACGGAGGTGTAGATAGTGAGTCGGGCTGGGGATATGGCTCAGTTGGTAGAGCGCTTGCCTCGCATGCACTAAGGCCCTGGGTTCAATCCCCAGCACCGCAGAAAAATAATAAATAACCATAATGAGTCTTAATTCTGTGAATTAAGACTTTGCATCTTAGACTTGTGCATCCACCTTTGCATCTTAGACTTGTGTCTGCTGAAACTGCCTACTGGCCTTAGTGCAAGACTTTGTGGAGACAGCTCAGCTTCTTGTAGGACTTTATCTATAGCTTATTTCATGACTGTGTCCCCAAGTGTGGTCTGGTAAGGGGGAGTTGCTGGGAATTTGACTTTGGGATAAATAGAGGTTCTTATGTTTGTAGAGGTTCTTATGTTTATATCACCTGCTAAGTATCCATATGTGCCCATCAAATTCCTAGCTATTGAGATAATCCGTATCAAGGACCTGTGAGACTTTAAGCAACAGTTGGACAGAGACCCTCCCCAGGTTGTCTGGTCCTGCTGTCTGTCTCCAGACAGGAACTTGCTTTAGGTACACCTTACCCCACCCAAAGGTAAACAGGAGACCAAACAGCCCAGCTACACTCTGCTGCTATTTTCTTAAAGAAACTAGGAAAAAGTTCTGCCCTGATCGCTTCTCAAGTCAGGGGGCTTTTAAAATGCGATTGCATTTGTCCCGGTCCTAAGACAGTTTTGGGGGAGAAGTGCACCTTTTGGGAGAGTTCATAATCCTGTCACTCCCTGAAGCACCTCTGAGCCTTCTGACCTCCAGAAGGGAACTAGCTGGGGTGGGGGTGGGGGGCTGTTTACTGGTGCTTCTCATTGTGGAATCTGGCCAGGAGGTCACTTGGGAGTGGAGGTCAGCTGCTGATGGAGTGTCCACATGACTCTGTGCACACACACATAGGCACACCTTAGACTGCCGCCTGTTCTCCTGGGTGGCTGTATTCTCAAGCGAACTGAAACTTCTGAGGGCTGTTTCCATAGGAGACTTCAAAATAAAATGACACTCAGCCGTTTGGGCAGCGGAGCCCATGGTATTGATGAGGCGTCTGCTGAGTGGTTTCCGGGGTGCTCATGATCCGGCATCCTGGGGTTTCTCAGTCTCGCCAAGAGCTGGCACCGAGTCACCCAGCTCGCATTTTAACACAACAGGAAAATTACCAACCCGGTTGCTTATTTTTGCACCAAAGGGGATTTCCACAGGGGGAGAATTTTCCTCCCCTCTGAAGGCCACTGCCACCTCAAGGGCACGTCCCTTCAGCCAGGTAACGGCGACAGCAGGAAGACAGAGAGAAGCCAGGACGCGGCCCCTTGCCGGGGAATCACGGGAGACGCCAGCCACGCTCCGATTGTATTTTTGGACCCTGCGGAGCTGATGTGGTTTCCTAGTTTGCCTGTCGTGCTTCCTGACAATTGGGGCCGCAGCCCAGAGTGGAACGTTTGCTTTTTGTTCTCTTCAAGGAAGCCGGGATCTCATCTCCGCCTGGCTGGGTCAGGGGAGGCGCCGCCTCACCTTTGGGCACCGCCCGCAGAGCGCACCGCTATTCTTAGCTCACGCCGGTGCCGGGGTGGCTTCCCTCCCACTCCTGTGCGTAATATGGCCTGAAAGTGGCATCTGCCATGGTTTGGAGATGGGTGTTAATGATGCCTGAGTGCCGACCCTGCCCCAGGCTGAGCATCTTCCCTGTTGACTTGGGCCACAAGGAGCAGGGCAGGGGGAGAAGGCTCTCCACCCTCGCGCCCCTGCCCGGGCGCCTCTCCACTGTGCCACCGCAGCGCCCGCCCACGGTCTAGCTCTCCCAGGGCAGCACTGGGGGTCCCCAGCCTCAGAGGAGCCGTGCCCTCAGAGGTGAGCTAGGAGCGTACCCCTTTCGAAAGACCAACCCCTAGCTCCTCTGCTGCGTGTTAGAATCACCTGGAGGTTCACATACCATGACATTTGCCCTTTTATGCTGTATGGGTCAGTCATTTTTAGTATATTTACAAGGTCAGGCAACATCACTGCTAATTCCAGCATCTTTGCATCACCCTTGAAGTAACTTCATGACCACCCTCCCCAACACCCCCGACCCCCATCATCAACCTCTGGTCACCATTAGTCTCTTTCTGTTTCTGCGGATTTACCGATTCTAGATTTATTCTCTTATAAATGAGCTGAACGTGGTCATTTTGTGTCTGATTCTTTCACGTGGCGTGTTTTCAGGGTTCCACCGTGTTGTGGTCAGAACTTCATTCCTTTTTGTGGCTGAGTACTATTCTATCGTACTGATGTGGCCCATTTTGTTGATCTGTTCATTAGCCGAGGGACGTGTGTTCCTTCCACTTGTGGGCTTGCTGTGACAAACACTGGCAGCATAGGTTTTTGTCTGTTTTCAGTTTTTTTTTTTTTTTTTTTTTTTTCAGGTGTATACCTAGGTGGTGAATTTGGGGGTTCTATGGTAAGACTTTAACATTTTGAGGAGCTGCTAAGCTGTTTCCCAGGCTGCAAGTCTTTAATCCCCATCAGCAACGGAAGGGGTTCTGGTGGTCCACACCTTTGCAGACACTTGTTATTGCATCTGTCTGTCTGTCTGTCTGTCTGTCATCTTGGTGGGTGTGAATTGGTCTGGAAGCTTTTTTAAAAAAATGCCAACTGAAGCCCCCACTTCTCTCCATTCTGAGTAATTGGTATCACTATTACTATTATTAATATTTTTAATTCCTCTGAGTCACAGGTGTGGCCAGGTTTGAGAACCACTGAGCTAGGAGAACTTTCTGTGTAAACAAGATATTTAATAAGCCCCTACCAGGGCCCGGAATGGGGGCAAGCCAGCAAAGCTCTGCCCTGGGGCACAAAGTGGAAAGGGCACAATGCCATAAAAACCCAGTAATATGCAGCATTTTAATATGTAATATTTTAATGTAATATTTAAGGATCACAATTAATGCTCACAATAAACAAAAATAACATTATGTACAAAGACGGCCTGTGACCCAGGGCTTGCCCAGTTTTTCAACTCCCCTCGTCCTAATTCAATTTTAATTCTCCTTGTCCTTGAGTTGAATTTTTTTTGGTGGATTTTTTTTTTTCCCTGGTATTAATTTTTTTTTTTTTTTTTTTGGTGGTACTGGGGATCGAACTCAGGGCCTTGTGCTTGCAAGGCAAGCACTTTACCAGCTGAGCTATCTCCCCAGCCCCGAAAGGCAACTGTTTTTTTTTTTTTTTTCTTTATTTGCGGTGCTGGGGATCGAACCCAGGGCCCTGTGCTTGCAAGGAAAGCACTTTACCAGCTGAGCTATCTCCCCAGCCCCTCTGATATTAATTTTTGACTTATTATTTCTCTCCATGGCCGAGTTGTGGGTCAAACACCTGCCCCGCCTGCCCTTCTCCGGCCCTTTCTTCACCGGCCTTGGGTGTGGTGAAGAGGAAGTGCCTGCGTGCCCCGGGGGGCTCAGGTGCCCTCTGTGATCGCCTTGTATCGTACCAATCTCACAACCGTCCACCTGAGGCAGGTGGTAGCGTCCTCAGTTTGCAGGTGAGGCTACGAGGTTCAGACAGATGATGTAACTTGACCCAAATCACAGCCAGCGGGCGGTGTCTGAATTTGGACTCAGGTCTTTGTGCTTTGCACCTGTGCAGGTGTATGGCCGTTTCCAGGTTCATGGGCAGAGTACAAAGGGTCGGTGATGTTGGGTCCTCGTCTACAGATGAGAAATCAGAGCCTCAGTCACTCATTCTTTGGAGACTTAGTCACTTTTTTTTTTTTTTTTAAAGGCTTTTGATGGTTTCCATAGGATCTCATCCCAGTTTCCCCTTTAATTTTTATTTATTTTTTGGTACTGGGGATTGAACACAGGGGTGCTTAACCACTGAACCACATCCCCCCATTTTTAATATATATATTTTATTTAGAGACAGAGTCTCGCTGAGTTGCTTAGGGCCTCACTAAATTGCTGAAGCTGGCTTTGAACTCATGATCCTCCTGCCTCGGCCTCCCGAGCCACTGGGATTACCGGCCTGCGCCACCGCACCTGACTTCATTAGCAATTTATTTACCTGACTTAGCAAATAATTACTGAGTCCAGCTTCATGCCCTGTCTTATGTTGATTATAGGACAGGGATGAGATAACCACAGTCCTGCACTGCAGTAGAGATGTAGTACTATTTATAAAAATTCACTTTACAAGCAACTTGTCACGAAACTGATTTTTTTTTTTTCCTACATAGAGCAGAGGTCAGCAAACTTTCCTATAAAGAGCCAGACAGTAAATATTTTAAGCTTTCTAGGTCATTTCAGTCTCTGTGGTAACTACTCAAGCAGTCACAGACAATATGTAAATTAATGGTTGTGGCTGTTTTCCAATAAAGCTTTATTTACAAAAACAGGCCAAGAGCCAGATTTGCTGACTCCTGGGGTCGTGGAAGGTGTACCTTTTCCCAGAGGCCAGTATGGAAAAAAAAAAAAAAAAAAAAAGCTGGGAAAATTCTGAAATTGGCCTTTGGAGATAGACTCTTAGAAGGCTGGAGATAAAAATGAGATGAGTTTTGAAATGAAGAAATGGCAATATTGTGTTGTGAGAGCCGTTCATTTGGGAAATGAGAAAGATATTCCAATTGTTTTTCTCCATCGTTGTGGGTATATTAAGACCTTTCTAATAAAGGCAGCGTGCTCTGGGGGTTTGCACTGAACTTCTCCCCCTATCCTCTGCCCTGGGCTTCTCCTGGGATCATGGAATGACTTAACTTCTCTGAAGTGAGGGGTGATGCTGAGCTGGTTCCTCGTCATCGAGGGAATCCGGCATCCCTGCGAGGTAGAGGCCGGGATGTTGCAATCTTCCACTCTGAGACCTCCTTTTCCCATCTGCTGGAACCCAGGTCTCCTGCCTCCCCGTCCAACGTGATTTCCATTACACCCAAGTGTGACGCAAGATGTGGCAGCAAGAGATCCCATGGCAGATCTAAGCGGAAAGAAAAAAAAAAATCATGGTCACACAAACAACTTCGAATGCGCTGAACTGGTCCTGCATACGGCACAGGAGGGAGGGGTCCCCACCTGAAGTCCCTGGGGTGTGGAAGGCGGGATAAAATGCCTCTTCGATGCAAGTTTCTAGAACCTGCGGAAGGCGTGCATACAGAGAGGGTTTTAAGTAGTTTGAAAATACAAGACTTAAGAGCAGTGTTTTTAGAAGAATGTTATTGTGGAATTCCGAGTTGGGTCTTGTTCATCTGGAATTTAGGTCCGTTGATAGCGCGTGGTCATGGTCGGAGAAACCTCACACCAGAGACTCCATCCTGGGCCCCTGAGACGTGTAGCTGAGTGCTAATGTCTGTAGGTGCCCACGGAGGCCAGAGACTGTGCGGATCTTGTTTGATGATAAGCCCACCTCCCAGTGTGTCACTTCCTGGCTTGGGGGATCTGTAGGACACAACTTTGAGCAAGCCTCTCCTCCCTAGGAAGAGCCTGGGTGAGTTAGCCTTCCGGCTCATGTTCATAGGTGGGAAGGACAGGGCTCTGTTTCTGTCGTGAGGAAAACTCAGCACAGATCTTCTCGGAGGGGGGTCCCGGGACCCGCAGCATCAGTATCACCTGCGACTGTCAGAAATGCAAGGTTGGGTCTCTCCCCAGGCCTACCATGCCATCCACTCTAGGAACAGGGCCTAGCAGTCTGCAAACCTCCCAGGGGTTTCTGATCCATGCTCAAGTGTGAGAACCTTTGGCCTGGGGGCCAACCTCAGTCCTGTCGGTGTCTGGCCCAGGTAACTGCTGTGCATTGGAGGACATTTAAGCAGCATCTCTGGTCTCCAGCAACTGGATGCCAGAGTTCCCCTGACCCCCAGATTGTGACAACTCAGAATGTTTCCACAGATTGCCAGATGTCCTCTGCAGGGCCAGTTTCCCCCCAGTTGAGAACCACCGCTCTATAGGATAAAGCGAGTGCCCGGTGTGTGGTGGGCTCTGCGAGGCGGGTGAACTTTATTCTGCAGCGTAACCGTCTGAATTGAAACCGGGGGAAAAAGAAGCAAGACGCTTCTGTACTTTTTCATGCGTGCTAACACTGTGGCCCCGAGTCTCATTATTTAAAAATAGTCACACCACTTAAACTTTCTAACAAAATTTTCCTTTGGGTTGAAGCTAAACATGGAAAATCTTAGCCCCGGGGACCCGTGTTAATTTTCCCCTAAGAGCTAAGTAGCTACAAGTGGGGATTTCGGTGGAAAGTTTTAGATCGCTGTCGCTGCAGAGCCTGCTGCCCGAGGCTGGGCCTCCGGGTGCCTCCGTTTCCCCCGGGCTCCCTCTCCCCTGAGACCTGCACTGCAGTGCCCCCTGCCCTGCTGCCTCCCACTGCTAGAAAGAACCAGAAGACAGCAGCTCTCCATGGCTGGGGAGCTGTTTCTCAGAGGGAAAACGCTAGTGACTTGAGTCTGAAGAGACTCTGGAGGTTGG